>NC_083350.1:162517023-163161398 GCF_030254825.1 Meriones unguiculatus | reverse complement strand
ACTAAGATTCAAGGAAAGTATTCTGCGGAAGGCACAGCTTTCTGGTGGGCAGTGGGACGGGATGGCAAAATAACCACAGAAAAGACCAAGATTATACTAGGTGTATGTAGCCTCTGCCAGAGAAGCCAGCATGGAGATTTCCATCAGCGCCAACCAAGAAGCTGTCACAAAGTTCTGCTGCCTAAGCAGCGGGCAGCACAATGAGAAAGAAATGGAACTCCAGATTAAGAAGTTTAGCACATCCTTTAAGTGCCATGAGCTTTGCTCCAGTGGGAAAATGAATTGGCTTCCATCTCTGTGTGTTGGAGCTCTATCTTCACCTGGTAAAGACGTTTGGACTATGCTCCAATGAGTCCACTTAAGCCTTAATGGGATCAATCAGTATGTTACTGGTACCTCTGACAAAGGGAAGTAAATTGGGGGTGGGATAAAGGTTAAAGGTTATAAAGGTCCTAATGGGATATAGGCATTATTCTTCAGGTTGGAGCTCAGGTACATGATGTATTAAACTGATTGCTATGATTCCCTTTCTCGTTTCTCCTAAACTGGATAATACAAATTCAATGTCGATCAAAATATACTTCAGACAAGTTAGAGCACAATAAGTTACACTTTAGAAGTCAAAACCATTCTCCTACTCACAGTATGACATTAGTTTTTGTCAACTGGACTGAGACTAGAGTCTCCTGGGAGAGGTGACCATGGTGAGTTGCTTAGCTAGTCCACATTGCATTTAGGAGGCTTCATTCCTTCCCAAACCCCCTAAGTCTTTCACTTAAGTTTTAAGATATTCAGCGCAAATGGCTCACCGTTATAGATTTTTCCAGAATACTAAATAATTTTTTTGTGTGTAACAACTTCCCTGAAGGTCAGCTTCTTCCTCTACCCAAGTCTGCTTTACCTACTTTCTTATAGGCTGCCTCTCAATAGTAACACTCAGCTTTACGATTCAAAGTGTTTCCAGGAACACGACTCTGGTGATGTTGCGCATCTTTAGACCCCCCAAAGCCAGCTCCCAGTGACACACTTCCTTCAGCAATACCACACACTTCAGTCCTTCTCAGTTTCACCAACAGGGGACTGAGTACCTAACATATGAGCCCAGGGGAGTCATGCTCATTCAAACCACCACATTGCCAAATCTTTAATGTCTAGGGATGTGAGCATGTGTGTATAAGGAAGCTGTGAGCAGCAGCAGCAGCAGCGAAGCAATGCTGCAGGGTTTCTTTTGGAAGTCTACAATTAAACTGACGAGTCACCTGCTGCTGGAGTCAGTAACCCCATTTCCAGTATAGTACCAGTCTTGTCTTCCAGTGTCTGTGCGGAAGTTGCAGCTATGGAAGAACAGCCAGAGACTTTATTCCTCTCGCAGTTATGCTTTCAGCCTGAAGGATGCAGTGAGAAATGGGCTGATGCAAAAACGCAAGTTGGAGGTCCTGAAAAAAGATCATGTTTGCGTCGTGTTTGACAAGTCTTTCTAATCCAAGAACTTGATCACATTGGAACTGTGTCTCATTCTATTGACTACTTCTGGCCCAGTGCCTGATGAATGATAATTCACTGTAGAGCTGAGGAAGGGATTCAGAGATTAGAGACATAGTATAAATGTGAAGGATTTTTGTCCCAGGTGGCACAACGCCATGAATCATGGATAAGATATAAATATAATTATTTCCAATATTTTAGTAACTAAATCTTGGTACATGGCTTCATTTTAAACAGTTTTCCCACCTTCATCATTGTGTTTGCTGTTAGGAAGGATGCTAAAGATTAAAAATGTTTGCTGTGCTTGTTTGTGGCAATACCGAGGTTGACTCCAGAGGAAGTGGAGATACGTAGTCCCCACTCATTCACAATTTCAGTTACCTGAAGTCAACCATGGCCCAAAAGCATGAACACTTCAGAAATAAGTAATTAATAAGCTTTTAATATAATTTCTTGAATCATAGTATTAAATATTGTGACTTATATTGTTTCAAATCTCTCATTTGCCTGGTTTATAAATTTTATAAGTGTATGTGGAAAATATAAAGCTCCCTGCTATCCATGGATTCTGGAACACACTGGAAGTCTTGAAGTGAATCATCACAGATGAGGGCAGGCATCGCTGTAGGAGAACCTCAAGAAAAAAGAGGCTGAATGGTAGCTGGCACCATTCAGGAAGCACAGTACAGGAAACATGTGGAGGTCATACCTCGGCTTGTAAATGAACCTCAGTCTTCTCCAACCTGGAGATGCCACTGTGAATCAGCAAGTTCAAGGCTAGTCTGAGCTTTATAAAGCCCATTTTAAAAAGAGAAGAAAGCAACTAAAAAGAAAAAAGGAAAAAAAAAGAAAGAAATTTAAAAGCTGGGAGATTCTAAAAGCTTGCTACAGATGATGAACTGAGGAAGAATGACCGCTGTCAATGGATGAGTATCACAAAAATTGGTGTGAACAAGTCTCTCACTGTGGGAGTCTTGGGAGTGAGAAAATAGATTTATGGCTTGAAAGGAAAATCATTAAGAACTGCACTGAAGTGGTAGAGAGAGAACATTCCCAGAAAGCAGGATGTAAGTTATCTGAGGTGGGAAGGCAGCCTTGTGACAGTCACCTATAGAGTGATTAACAGAAGTTCCTAAGGGTTTAGCTAGTCTACATACAGGGTGCCACGGAGAAAGCTGCAGGTGTGCATATACATATATATATATATATATATATATATATATATATAACTTTTCCAGTAAGATATATATGAAACCAGTAATTCATCGACTACCTAAGAATAAAAATTCCAATAGTAAGAAAAAAATGTATAATCTGAGGAGACACATGAAAAAAAGGACTTTATGATTTTGACAGGTTGCAGCGTGACAGGCAAAAGGAAGGGCATAGAGACTTCAGAACAAAGCATGACTGGCTGACTCTGATTCACAGAAAGGTCATGCTTATGTGTACGAAGAATCACTACAAAGAAATGTAAACATGAGGGGAAACAGCAGAGGACTTCAAAAGCTCCAAAGGACTCAGGCTGTACAAGTGATGGAAAATTGCCTGGAGTCTGGGAGAAACTAAAGGCAGAACAATCCTCTGGCAACAAGGTGTATTTATACAGTCGCAAAACTTAAAAGAGGCTGAACCTTGGGAGAGAAAGGAGAATGGAGAAATACTAAGCAACATTTCAAGAAGGCCGACAGGATGGCCCATTAACTAAAAAGACGGACGCAGACAAACTGGAAGTGATGCCACTCAGAGAAATTGGGTTATTGAGGAGAGAATGTGGTCTAGAAAATGTGCACATTTGGTTTAAAATATACCGGTTCTGGCAAGGGCACAGTCCCCAGGGAGGGGAGCTCCTGCATGTCTGTTTCAATCACTTGGGCTCACTAGCCTGCTAGCTTTAAGGAGATCAGAGCCGTTCTGTGATTCAGCAAGTCCTCCTGCAATTCCAACACCACCACGGACACCCCAGGTTTGTAAGGGGAACTAGAAATAACTAGTGTAGACAGACTCTTTCCCTGGTGAGGACAGCATACTTCCCTATGGGTTTCTGCGTTCTTCTTTCTCCAATCTCGTGTGGTAGCCAGTCGGGTAATGCTGTCCATTGCATTCATTACAGCACTTCCACTCCTAAAACTCACAGGCTCCATCATCTTTTCTCATCACTCTTCATTTAATCTGGGCACTAGTACAAGGTCATATCATTAACCCAACAAAACTCAACCACAAAGAGGTTAAAGTTTAAATTCACAAAACTAGGAAAGAGGAATGAGAACTCTAACTCATTTCTCCTTGGACCAAGAGTTTATGCTGTTTACTTAAATCCATCAATGGAGACATTCTGTCAAATACAAGAGAAGTAAGGCAAGAAGCTGGGGAGATGGCTCAGAGGTTAAGAACACTGGCTGCTCTTCCAAAGGTCCTGAGTTCAATTCCCAGCAACCACATGGTGGCTCACAACCATCTATCATGAGATCTGGTACCCTGTTCTGGTGTGTAGGCACAAATGCAGGCAGAATGTGGTATAAATAATAAATAAAAGTTTAAAAATGTACATAGAAGCTGTGACTGATGGTGCATGCCTATAATCCTAGCACTTAGAGAGTCTGAGGCAGGAAGATCACAGGTTCAAGGCCACTCTGTGGAAGTTAGTGAGACCCTACCTCAAAATAAAAAGGAAAAAAGAGGAGTTGAGAATATAGTTTAGTGCTAGGTTCAATGCTCACTGCCATGAAGGAATAATAATCAAGTATTTTTTGTCTTTAGACAAAGAAAAAACATAACAATCAACTGGAAGTTGATGAATTGGCAGTTTTACCAGTTCATCCTGAGAACTATAGAGACTACGCCTTGATTCCCAATAATTGTTTAGATCTAGAACACCTGTATTACACACACATACATGTATACATTCATTTCAGCACATCCACATTTACACACATACACACACACACCAATACAAATAGATAAAGAGGAGAGTTATGAAGGAATAAGTAAAAAAATGGCTAAAATCTAAATAGAAAAGAATTATGAGTCCATTAATAGCTACAAAAGTTGAAATTACCATAGACACCATTTTCATCTACAAAAATAGTCAGAAATATGTTTTAGAATTGAATGGATGAGAATGAGAGAAAACATTTTTGTATTCTGTTGATTAAACCATAAATTTATATCATCTTTCCAGAAGATGAAATGTTACTGTAAATCAAAATCATCAGAAGATAGAAACTCTCAGGAATTTCCAGCGTGCCAAGGTATCCATCACAATGTCATTTAAAGTAGTGAAATTCTTTCAAGAGCCTAATGGCCAGTGATAAATAATGACTCAACAAAATTAGAAGAAGCATGCATTAGAATGTACTGCAGTTATTTAAAATATTACATCACGTAAGAATATACTACAGTCATTTAAAATACCACATACGACTATAAAATAACTGGGAAAAGATATATCATATTATTAAGTAAAGAAAAATTGTCTCAAAATAACATTATTCTATAATTCTATTTTATTGAATATAAGATAAAATCCTGCTCCAAATATTAGCAAACATTCTTTTTAGATAAAGATTCTATTGCCTTCTGTGTATTTCCCTATGACTTTTAAGCTTTCAATAAGGAATATCTATGGTATACTTTTTTTTTTTACTATCAGGAGAAGTCATATTTAAAAGTTAATTCTAAGCCATGCCTAGAGGCACAGGACTGTGATCCCAGCTACTCAGGAGGCCAAAACAAGATGATCATAAATCCAAGTCTCCTAAGATATAGAGTGAGTTCAAGGTCAGCCTTGGCAACTTAGCTAAATTCTGTATCAAAATAAGAAGTGAAAAGGGTTTTGTTTTTTTTTTCAGCGATTATTTGTCTAGACTTTGCAGGGCCTCCATCCAATCTCCAGGACTGAGAATGAAGTATAATTCTCTTAAGTTATCCATTCTACATTTTCAGAGACTACATCTACCAGGTCTTCTAATAGGACATTTTTTCACTGTGTCCTTTGCTCCAGAAAAACTTCAGCCTCCTCAAACCACCATAAACCTAAGCCCTGCTTTCCTGAATGACCCAGCCAGTTCCAGTCATTGCTCTGACGACAAATATTTCATGAGAAAATGACACCTGTCTTGTGAGTCGTTGCGCTTTTTCACCTTCTTCTACCCAACCATTTCATACACTTATGGCTTCAGCTGTTACTAAATATCTGCTTTGTGTCAGACAACACACTAGGTGCCAACGATTCGGAATGAGGTGGGGAAGGGGTGTGGGGCTAAATCAGTCCATACAAGCATGAAGACCTACATAAAAAGGCCAGGTATGGTGGCACACACTCACAACCCCAGTGCTGGGGAGATGAGGACTGAAAGTTCTCCAAGGCCTGCTGGACAACCAGACTTGCCTAATCAGGGGAGCTCCAAGCCAGTGAGAGATAAAAACAAGGTGGATGATGTCTGAGGACAAGCAATACCTGAGGTTGTCTCTGGCTTCCACAGTGCACCCAAAAGTCCACAGGTACACCTACAAAAACAAACCCATATGAAGACAAGTAGGACATAGCCAACTTCAGAGTCAGTCTTGAATATACTCTGCCTCAATCAAGTTAGTGGACCCACAGAAGAAGGCGAGTATAAGCAGCCTTGGGGGAAGAAATGTGGTTCAAAGGCTGTGACATGCTGGAAAACAGGTGGATACTTAGACTGAAAATTCTACGACACACACTGTATCTAAAAGAAGGTCCATGAACAGCTCACAGGTTGGGAAGAGCTTCCTAATTCCAGAGCTTGATTTGGATAAAACTGTGTTGTCAAGGGCAAGTATCTAGAGATAAGGTTGGAAGAAAATGCTCCCAACTGGGTTTGTAGACTCCCAGAGACCTGAAATCATCCTTGAAGAAAAAGAATTCTGAGCACATCATTTTTGCAAGCACTGCACAGTAATTCCCCTCATAACCCCCTAAGTCTACCTCTTACAGCTTCTTAATGCACATTACGAGTTTAAAGCCTACAGGAGAACTGCCCTCTCTTGCTTTTTCTCAATATCCCTAGAAACACTCTTGAAAAATGGTGAACAAAGAATGGGAAGAGGCTAGAAAATGCAGGCTTATCCATTAAGCTAATTAATGGGCTGTTTAACATGAAAACTCCTAAGATTGGGACAATACTCAACATGATCAGTTCTCTGCTAACACAATAATAACAACAAAATGCCCTAGCACCAGTGAAGAGCTTTAGCAGTTGAGGACAGACAGACAGACAGACAGACCTAAAACTAAAAGGCTAAAGCAGCAGCAGGATGGCAAGGGCACATTAGCATCTGTCCCAGGGCAGAGGGTGACCCTTAGTGATGACTAGAAACCAAATGGGAATTAATGTTAAAAGCATAAGAAAAAGATATTTAAGGTGACTCTCAGTTTCTTCCTAATGTCATTGGAGAGAGGAAAGCAAATTTGGAGTTAAACAAGAAAAGTTTGTAACATTTTATAGAGAAAAGGAGCTAGCAGGTCAGCACACAATACATGATTAGAAAATTGGCATAAGGTTGAAAAATGAAATGTTTGGGGAGAGGATGTCAGCCTATTTTCATTAAAATTATATTTTAAAAATATTTCCTTTTGTATGTATGAGTATTTTGACTGTGGATATAGATGCAGCATGTGAATGCAGCACCAACAGAGGCCAAAAGAGGGCTCCCCTGGAGCTAGAGTTACAGATGGTTTTGAGTCCCTATGTGGGCACTGGGAATAGAACCTGAGATCCTCTGCAAGAGCAGCTGGTGCTCCTAACTACTGAGGCATCTCTTCCCAGACCTTAGAGTTGATATAAAAAAGGAAAGGAAAGGAAAGGAAAGGAAAGGAAAGGAAAGGAAAGGAAAGGAAAGGAAAGGAAAGGAAAGGAAAGGAAAGGAAAGGAAAGAGCTCTAAAATAGCTTTAAAATTAAGATACCGACTGTATGGGTGCAGGAAACAGATACATAAAGCCGCCTGATCAGATTGTATCAGTAATCCAAACAACCAGGAAGATTCCCACTCCATGGCCAGAGTACAAAAAGAGTCCACACCTGGAGGGAAAACGTGAAGCCCATTTAGGAGCTATTTTTAGGTGCTTGATTACAGCAAAACATAATCAGTACATATTTTTCAAAGGGAACCAAGATGCAAACGGTATGAAAGGCAAATCAAGAAAGGTGGTGCTTCTAACGCTGGCTCCAGTCTCTACCTTGCCAGTTCCTTTCCTGCATCCTCAGAAAGGGCCCTGCTGCCATCTAAGTGTTAATGGCTGCACAGTGGCAGGGAGGCATCCCAGCCCCAACAACAGGAGAGAAAACCTAAAGAAGGACCAGTTGGCCAAGTAAGATATAATGATCAGGACCCAAGAAGGCTTCAAGAAAAGCTATTATGCTTCTATTTCCTCCTCTTCTCCACAGACCCAGATTCTGCCATGAACAGAAACAGTCATCACAAACACACCTGAATCCTCTTAGTTCCCATTTTCACAGCAACAGCATATGATTATTTTTTACTCCTCTACTCACAACTTAGAGTTCACTACTCACAGTCCTTTACAACAGAAGAAATGTCACTATCTAATTTTCCAGATCTGAAACCCACATTTTTGTGTACTCTCTTGGGGCTCTTTTAAAAGATGCTTCAATGTAGTCTTAGCATATGGGAGCCGTGTTGCGTTTAATTTTGGCTAATGTCCTTTGATGTTCACTAAAGTGCTTTGTACCATGCTGTTCCTGTGTAACCAGGTATGCAAAGTTAAAAACTATGTAAGTTCAGGCTGCTAAAAATGGAGCCCAGATCTTCCTTACAGAGTCTGGCCATATCAGAGCCAGTACAGACAAAATGCTGGAACCATGGCATCTGCAACTTGAGACAGGGTACCACGCCCATTAGGACAGCAGCATTTGCCATCTCTTTTGCATATTGTAACCTGATTGTGACATCCTGGGGAGGACCCAGCCATTGTGCTCATTGTCACAATGGGATCTGAGTTTGGTGTCCTAGGGAGAACATCTGATAATCGAGACCTGCTCAGGTGCCTGATGTGTAACAGATGAAGATCCAGGAAAGGAAATTTTTCCTCCCTTAATCTTCTATGCAATTCTTCAGACATAAGAAAGAAAGATAGCTACCACACAGCCAGTTCCTTAAATGTCCACTTCAGGCACAACTTTAAATCTAGCCAGTGTCTAAAGCTGCTCCTTAAAATGAGGAATAATTTTTGGCTTTAAAAAATAATAGATATATACTTCATTGAATAAAAAACAGAATGTACAAGTTTACATTCCCACCAGCAGTGGAGAAGGGTTCCCCTTTCTCCACAACCTCTCCAGCATGTGTTGTCACTTGAGTTTTTGATCTTGGCCATTCTCATGGGTGTAAGGTGAAATCTCAGGGTTGTTTTGATTTGCATTTCCCTAATGGCTAATGAGGTTGATCATTTCTTTAAGTGCTTCTCTGCCATTCGGTATTCCTCTACAGAGAATTCTCTGTTTAGCTCTGTTCCCCATTTTTTAAGTGGATTACTTGGTTTGCTGCTTTTCAGCTTCTTTAGTTCTTTATATATACTGGATATGAGTCCTCTGTCAGATAAAGGGTTGGTGAAGATTCTTTCCCAATCTGTAGGTGGTCGCTTTGTTTTGATGACGGTGTCCTTTGCTTTACAGAAGCTTTTCAGTTTCATGAGGTCCCATTTATTGGTTGTTGCTCTTAGAGCCTGTGCTGTTGGTGTTCTGTTCAGGAAGTTTCCCCCTGTACCAATGAGTGCTAGGGTATTTCCCACTTTTTTTTCAAGCCGATTTAATGTGTCTGGTTTTATGTTGAGGTCTTTGATCCACTTGGACTTCAGTTTTGTGCAGGGTGACAAGTATGGATCTATTTTCATTTTTCTACATGTAGACATCCAGTTAGACCAGCACCATTTGTTGAAGATGCTATCTTTTTTCCATTGTATGTTTTTGGCGTCTTTGTCAAAGATCAGGTGTCCATAAGTGTGTGGGTTTATTTCTGGGTCCTCTGTTCGGTTCCATTGATCCACCATTCTGTTTCTATGCCAGTACCATGCAGTTTTTAAAACTGTTGCTCTATAGTACAACTTAAGATCAGGGATGGAGATACCTCCAGAAGATCTTTTATTGTAGAGGATTGTTTTAGCAATTCTGGGTTTCTTGTTATTCCATATGAAGTTGAGAATTTTCCTTTCCAGGTCTGTAAAGAATTGTGTTGGTAATTTGATGGGAATTGCATTGAATCTGTAGATTCAATGCAATTCCCATCAAATTATTTGTAATAGCCAGAAGCTGGAAACAACCCAGATGCCCCTCAATTGAAGAATGGATGCAGAAATTGTGGTACATCTACACAATGGAATATTACTCAGCAATGAAAAATAAGGAAATCATGAAATTTGCAGGTAAATGGTGGGATCTGGAAAGGATCATCCTGAGTGAGTTGTCTCAGAAGCAAAAAGACACACATGGTATATACTCACTCATATAGACATACAACATAGGACAAACCCACTAAAACCTGTGCATCTAAAGAAACTAAGCAAGAGAGAGGACCCTAACTAAAACATCCAATCCCCATCCAGAAAGGCAAAGAGGATGGACATCAGAAGAAGAAGAAAACAGGAAACAACCTAGGAACCTACCACAGAGGGCCTCTGAAAGCCTCTGCCCTTCAGACTATCAAAGCAGATGCTGAGCCTGATGGGCAACTGTTGGGCAGAGTGAACGGAATTTTAGGTAAGAACTGGGAAATAGTAAGAGCTGGAGAGGACAGGGTCTCCACAAGGAGAGCAACAGAACAAGAAAATTTGAACATAGGGAACTTCCCAGAGACTCATACTCCAACCAAGGACTATTCATGGAGATAACCTAGAACCCCTGTACAGATGTAGCCCAGGGCAGTTCAGAGTCCAATTGGGTTACATAGTAATGTGAAGAGGGACTGCCTCTGACATACTCTGATTGGCCTGCTCTTTGATCACCTCCCTCTGGGGGGGGGGGGGGAGCAGCCTTACCAGGCCACAGTAGAGGACAATACAGCCACTTTTGATGTGAACTGACATACTAAGATCAGAAAGGAGAGGAGAACCTCCCCTATTAGTGGACTTGGGGAGTGGCATGCAAGCAGAGGGAGGAGGGAGGGTGGGATTGGGATGGGAGAAGGGAGGGGCTTATGGGGGGATGCAGAATGAATAAAGTGTAATTGATGAAAAATTTAAAAAAAAAAAAAGAACAGAATGTATGTTCTGTTGTTTGTAATATTGTTTTTCTGAATAATGTAAAAACATATTGAGTATATGAAAACTTTTTGCAAGAAAAATTTAAAAGAAAAATTTTCAAATTCTGAGAAACAGAACACACATTAAGAAGAAAGCATGGTAAACTGCCTCACAATGAAGGCTTTAATGCGCTGATGAAAAATGCCCTGACCCTGATGGGATGGGAGGAGAGAGGAGAGAGTCACAGAATCACTCCTTCTGTATGCAGCAGACATTCTCAGAAAGGGTACTCTAGACACGCAGGAGGAGCATTTAGCATTGCCGCTATGAGCAGAGGCCAGACAAGGTGGAACCAGGCTTCACATTCAAAGGAACAGAGGCTGCATTGCTATGGTCCTTCAACTCTTGAGCTCAGTCAGTCAGACATCTATGTAACGGTCAGCACTGAACCTGTTTCCTCTGTGTTGTTTATCATGCCATGGCTCCGTGAGTAAGGTAGATCAGATCCTTGTTTTGCTTCTGTCTTTTTCATCTTGGAAATGCCCAACCATCCTGTGTTGATGTTTATGTATCTTTGGAGGTCCATACATCACTCCCCGAGGCAGCAAGGACAGAAAAAGGAGAAATAGCCCTCACGTCAGGAGGTTTGGGTTGGGACAAAGCACAACTCAAATATAAAGAGTTCTTACTTCTGCCTTGATCTTTAAGAGATTTTGTTTTTATTGGTCACATGATACATCTATGGCAGATTACAAAGTGGCATAACATTCTTCTAATTTATCTTGCTCATAAGAAAAGTACTTTTGTTTTCAAAGGTTTGTTTTTTGTGTGTATTTATGGCTGAAGAGAATAAACAATCAGTTCTGAGTACTTGGGTCCTGTTCACCATCAGAAGGCCTTACTAATAAATTATCCTTCTGTATTCTTTCTATACAGATAACACATGGTATTTGCAACTGGGCTGAGTCCTTGAATCTTGGTGTTTGTTTGTTTGTTTGTTTGTTTGTTTGTTTTTGAAACAGGATCTTGCCATGTAGCACAGGGTAGCTGTCTTAGTTATGGTTTTATTACTGTGAAGAGACGTGACCGTGGCAACTGTTATAAAGGAAAACATTTAATTGGGGCTGGATTACAGGTTCAGAGGCTTATGTAGTTTATTATTGTCACAGGCAAACACAGTAATGGAGAAGGAACTGAGAGCTCTTTATCTTGATCCTTAGTCAGCAAGGAGAGAGAAAGACACTGGGCCACAGTTGAGCATTTGAAACCTCAAAGCCCACACCAGTGACACACTTCTCCAACAAGGCTACACTCACTCCAACAAGGCCATGCCTCCTAATTGTGCCATTCCCTATGAGCCTGAGGCCCATTTTCATTCAAGACACCACATATAAAGTGTTACACCATGTGATGAAGGTATTGTGAGGCACCAGGAGTTTCCTTTTTAGATAATTATCATTGTTTGATGAAATTTTATAAGGGTCCTTTAGGGCTCAGTGCTGTGCCAAACATGAATAAAGATATACTGATCCTCTCCAGCTCTTACTATTTCCCAGTTCTTACATAAAATTCCATTCACTCTGCCCAACACTTGCCCATCAGGCTCAGCATCTGCTTTGATAGTCTGTAGGGCAGAGGCTTTCAGAGGCCCTCTGTGGTAGGTTCCTAGGTTGTTTCCTGTTTTCTTCTTCTTCTGATGTCCATCTTCTTTGCCTTTCCAGATGGAGATTCGACATTTTAGTTAGGGTCCTCTCTCTTGCTTAGTTTCTTTAGATACACAGGTTTTAGTGGGTTTGTCCTATGTTGTATGTCTATATGAGTGAGTATATACCATGTGTGTCTTTTTGCTTCTGGGACAACTCACTCAGGATGATCCTTTAATGTGTGTACCGACACTTGAGTATTTCAGAAATGACATAAAGACTGCATGAAGAACTCTAGCATTAAAGCCTAGACTGATCACTGTATTCCAGAACTCATATTAAAGCATAGACTATATTGATAGATGCCAATAAACAAGGGAGAAGGTGTTAATCTATAAAATAATGCAAACTTAACTATATTAAAATGATGATGATGGTGATAATGGTGGTTGGTGATCATCCTAATGGTGTGATGGTGGTGGTTATGATGATGATGGTGATGATGATGGTGATGTGATAGTGGTAATGATGGTGATGATTATGGTGTGATAGTGATGATGATGGTGATGATGGTGTGATAGTGGTAATGATGGTGATGATGATGATGATAGTGGTATGAGAGTGATGATGCTGATGATAATGATGGTGATGATAGGATGATATGATAATGATGATGGTATGATGGTGATGATGGTGTGATAGTGATGATGATGATGATGATGGTGATGATGATGGTGTGATGCTGCTGCTCCTGCTGGTGGTAACACTAAGTGTTAAGTTTTAGTGAGCATTTCCTACCTCTCAGCAGTATTCTAAGCTCCTATGGTACTCCCTTTTTTCCCACCAAGTGACACAGAGTACGCTCAAAGTAATAAACATGTGTTCCATTTGTTGGGGCTTAAGATTGAGCTTTTATGGTCACAGTAGTTCAGTCACTGTGAATAGCCTAGAGAGAAATGATATGCCAAATTCAGGGATGTAGGGAGCAGAAGAGGCCAACTGACCATTTGTCTGACAAGAACAAGTACTATGAGAAACGAAAGAGTAGACAACACTGGAAACTCCACTTTGAGGTAAAGCAAGAAGAAAGTCCCAGTGGAGAAGTTCATCCTTCAGATGTTCTCAGACACGATGCCAGAAAGATTATCAGGTAAAGTGGGAATGCTGCAGATGTGAATGCTGCTGAGGTTTGAATGCCACAAGTAAAAATTAAGGCCTCCATGGGCCCGGCTGGGGAGAATCAGAGAACTGGCATGGATGTAACTCTGTGATTAAATGGGAAAGAAACAGACACCAAGACAATAAAGCAAGCAGGCTAGATGCCAGATTGGATGTAGGTATGGAAAACAACAAAAACCAAAGGTGACCCAAAAGCAGAACTGGAATGAGGGATTTTTGGCATGTGTAATGCATCTAGGGTGCTGTCCTTTGTTTAACTGGTTCTCTTGTCAATCTGATCCTGTTCCAACAGAACCCCTCTGCTTTCCCCCAATGTCCTAGAGCACTGAGCCTTATCTGCTGGTCTTTCCGTTACTAACATTTCTCAGCTGTTGCGGTTGCTACCCATAGCTGCTATTCTCTGGCTATTGTTATTCTAAATTACAACACTCATACCACCAGTTACCCCTCTGCTTGCCGTGTTTTTATCTTGAAGAGTAAAGCATCTGAGAAAATCTATTTTAAGTAGGAAAGCTTTGTTTCAATGCACAATTTGCCCATCAGGTTATGAACCCACTGATGTGTGAATCCATTGATAATGTCTATCACTCATGATTTAATCATTTCGCCCAAACCTATAATCTGGCACCTAAACTCTAAACTTCTATTACATAAGCCATTGGGAGAAATCTTATATCCAAAGTACAACAACAACAACAACACACACACACAGATAGAACTAGTCCAAAAGAGCCAATCAGAAGTGAAAGATTTGATTCTTCTCTAGAGTTTCCTAAATGAACAATCCCTCCAAATACCTTGACTGTATCTCCTAAGGATCACTTGGGACTTACAGGCCCCAGAGTCACAGGAGAATATGTGTCAGTGGTTTCATCACTACAGTACTGTTTGTTTCTCAATTAACAAGAGTCAGGCCTGATTAGACAAGACAGAGCGCTGTCTTGTCAGTCTGTCCTAAATGTCTTTACCTAAAGGAGAGATACCATTTCTGCTTTTTCATGAAAACTAGCAAGGCACATATCTATCTATTGCCAGCAGTGTCCCCAGCAATCTTAATTCCACACACTTCCTTCCATTCATTCCTGTTTTTCTTCCCCAAGTACTCAATCAATTAACTATACCATGCATTTGGCTCTTGCATGGTGGCCAGAAGAACTGTTCTTTCCTCTGTTCTTCATTCTTTAAATGCCAGTCTGTCCTTTAAGATCATTCTAATATTTCTTTATATCTACAGACTTTCTTACTCCTCATTTGTGTATCTGTGGCCTGAGACTATTGGGCACAAATCACACCTTATTCAATATTTATGTACCAGATGGTGAGATGGTTGGGAAAGAGAGTCTGCTTTTTTCTTCTGAACAACATGTCTGCTGTGTCTCATTAGGTGTAGTTCAAAGGAAAGAAACTCCCAAACCTCACTCATCAACACAATGCCAGTAATGCTACAAGTAGTTCTCAGGATATCTCATTTCAAGCCAACATCCCCAACAGATCTTCTGTAAACAGAAAAAAAAAAAGGTTCCTGTTTCCCTGTGTAGTTCCATGTTCATGGTCCCTCCTTTTTCCTCATTACTGCTTTCATGCTACCTTCAAATCCAGATGTTTCTTTCCAAGACTGACTTCTGTTGTCCCTTTCTCAATTGGCCTTCATCCTTCTGCTTGCAAACATTTGGGTTTGGTCTAGGTGAGGTCTTGGGTTTCTTCTTCAGGAGCAAGTCACTCTGTCCCAGAGATTTCTTGTTAAGCCACACGCAAGTTCTACCATAAGCAAGGAAGGTTTCGTGAAGGGGAACTCATAAACCCTCAATCTTAGTCTGGTTTCTGGGGCTACAACAAACATGTGAAGTCAAGTAATTTGTAAAAAGGAAGAGTTTTATTCAGGACAATAGACTGGAAATAAGGAAGTCCAAGGGCATGGTAGTAGCACCTGCTCTGGTTCTGGCAGGCTCCTTGTGGAGGTACAACTCACAGCAGACAGCAGGAGAGTAGGAGAGTGCTACAAGCTATCTGTGAAAGAGAAGGAGGTAGGTGCCAGGTTCACATTACAACAAATTACTCCAACTGCAACCAGTCCTGTCCAGGCCTGAGAGAAAGGAAGCCACTCCCAAGAGAACCACTTGACTCCTCTCAAGGCAGTCTGTGGGGAATTAAATTCCAGCCTGAGTTTTGGTGGGACAAGCTGTATTGAAACTTTTGTCCTAGTTGAACGAAAACTTGGAAACTTTAAACAATGATTAGGGTAGGACTTTCAGAGCATTTTGCTATTTTGGATTTGAATTCATACAGCTGCATACAAATGGAGAGGTGATGTTCTGTGCAGCAAAATAGGATTGCCCTGAATTAGCTAACAAGAGTATTTGATCTCTTGGGGAACACATTCCCTCTACTTACTTACATTCCACTCCCATCTGGGATCTTTGCCCCTCCCTAATAAAGCCCACATTTCTTCCATTATCAAAAGCAGCAAGTGATTAATTAAGCCCTGAGCTAGTCTTTGGGTCTGGTTGAAAGATAATGGGCTGGAGAAAAAACGGCAGCTGTCCCCATCTCTCAGCCCTCATTGGAGCAATTTTCTTTTCCTTTTTCTTTTTTGCCAAAACAACACTGAACTGCCTGCCCGCCCCTTAGCCAGAATTTTATGTGAGAGTGACTGACGTGCACAACTAGGCTCTCCTCTTAGCTCATCTCCATTTTCCCCGGGATAAACAGTTCTCACGAGAGTATAAAATAAAAGACTTTTTTTCATTTTATCCTATTGATTTCCGGAGAAATGTGGGCGTCTCCTGACATACTGGTTATCTTTGAGAGGAAGACTAAAAATATGTTTGATTAGCTGGTGTGAGACAGGAAGCTGTGGGCACTCCCTTTGTCTTCTGCCCATCTTATCTTGGTGTTGGCTCTATATCCATTCTGTCCTGTGAACTTAATCAGTGGCACAGAAAAATGTTGCGGGCACCCTAATTACAAGGCTTTTGTTTAGCTCCCAGCTGAATATAAACACAACATTAAAAGTATTAATGCACTCATCTTTAACCTTGTCAATAATTACACTGAATTGCAAATGAAGTCTCTACCTAGTCTCAGCCATATACAGGCTAAGTCAGTGCTAATGCCCTCAAACTCTTCATTATTCTGCTTTTTTTTTTCATCCCACCCATAAGAAACCGAGTGCTCACAGTCATTACAAATGGCAGCTTTCTGTTGTGATAAAGAGCATGACCAAAAGCAACATGGGAGGGAAAGGCTTTATTTTACCCTATGGCTTGCAGTCCATCATGAAAGGAAGTTGGGGTAGCGACTAATAGCAGAGGAGCTCTGTGGACTGGCTTGCTCCTCATGACTTGTTCAGCTTGCTTTCTTGTCTAACCCATGACCACCAGCTCGGGGGTGACACCACCAACAGTGGGCTGGGTCCTCCCACACCAACCATTAATTAGGAAATGCCCCGACAGACTTGCCTTACAGGCCAATGTGATGGAGGCATCTTCTCAGTTAAGGTTCCTGCTTTCCAAATGGCTATAGTTTGTGTCAAGTGGAAACAAACAAACAAACAGAAAAAGCATAGTAGATATGTCCCAAATTCATCCAGGTTAACTGAGGACTTACTCACCCCAACTCTCCAAGCACTGTGACACCTAAAATCACATTCTCAGCTTGTGTTTTATTTTTATCCTTTTAATTGAAAATAGTTTTTTTTTTTTCTTCACATAATATATCCTGATTAGGGTTTCTCCTCCTCCTGCTCTTCCCAGCTCCTTGTCTCCTTCCCTCCCATCTAAATCCACCCTCTTTCTGTCTCTCATTAGAAACCAAACAGGCTTCTGAGAGATAATAATAAAATAGTGAGATTAAAAAAAAGCCATGGCATGACATTATGAGACAAGGAAGCCCTGAAGATGCCATATAGTTGGTTTTCTGTTGGCCATCTACTGTTGGGTATTCATCTCCCTTAAGAGTAGTTTGTTTTCTCAGTAAGTCTCCCTTGGAGAAAACGAAAATTTCATTTCCAAGTGGTTATCAGTTGGAGGTAGCTTCTGGGTTAGAGATGGGGGCTTGTATCTACTTCTCCTTTCAGCTCTGTGATCCCATCTAGTGCAGACCTGTGTAGACCCCATGCATGCTCCCTCAAACTCTGTGAGTTCATATGTACATAGACCCTGTTGATTTCCAGGGCCTTGTTGTGTTGGTGTCCTCTATCCCTTCTGTCTCTTATACTCTTTTCACTTCCTCTTCTATGGGGTTCCCCGAGCCCTCAGGGATTTGATGGAGACATACTGTTTAGGGCTGAGTATTCCATGTCTCTGACTCTCTGCATATTGTCTGGCTGTGGGTTTCTTTGTATTTGTTCCCATCTGCTTTTTTGATGATGGCTGAGCAAGGCCCTGATCTGTGAGTATAGCAGAATGTCATTAGCAGTCATGTTATTGCTACCTTCTTTTAGTGGTATTTGTTTTTACCCTAGGTCCCCAAACAATCTAGTCTCAGGTTCTTGGTCCTTCAACCTGTGTTGGATATGGATTCCATTTCATGGACTGAGCCTTAACTCAAATCAGATATTGGTTGGTCACTCCCACAAGCTTTCTGTCACCTTTGCACTAGCATCTCTTCTAGGCAGGACACCATTTTAAATCAGAGCTTGTAGCTGGGATGGTGTTTGTGGTTTTTCTTTGGTAGCATGCAGAGTACCTTCCTGTTCTAAAGACACTGTCATGTAAACCTGAGGGCCCTTTGTAGTCACCACCTCGATTTCTCCATGTTCAATGAGGTGTGTGTGTGTGTGTGTTATCTTCAGCAATAGGGTTTTGCTGAGACCAACCTATAGTTGTTTGAGACCAACCTACAGTCTGCAATAGCCTGGATTATAAAAGTCTACTTGCTGAGACCGGAGAGCCATGGCTTGCTCATCTGTCTGGCTTTTCATTTCCAAAATCTCAGGGTACCAACAGAGAAAACCTTAGGGTGCTACATGTTCCGGGGCCCAACTTGTTGAAGTTAGAGCAAGAAGGGCTGGAGTTTCTCAGTTGGCTTCGCTCTGTAGGTGGGAGGGTCATTCCAAAAGAGACTCAAAGGAAGAACGGGGCAGTTGGTTGAAGTCATTGTGCTGTGACTTCAGTAAGAGATGCTACCTATGTGCTCATGCTGGGTTACTGTGGTATCCCTGAAGTCACCCCTCAGGGCTATGGGAAGCACCTGACTCACGGTCATTACAAAGATGTGGGGCAGTGGTTCAGGTTCTCTGAGGCTAGAACAACCTCCTCCTACACTCAATACACATCTTGAGAATGACCTTAATTCTTCAATCATTTACAGGTACAGTTACATAGCGATTGTGAACATAAAAAATTCTAATCTCTGCCTGGTTCTTCCCTGACACCCTGAGCCACTTAATCTTCTAAAGTTAATCTGTCTGTATTAGTGAAAATAAACCAATTTAAATACAAGCCCAAACTAAACAAATGTTGGGGTAAATCCACCATGAGAATTATTCGGAGGGATAAATAGTGCCAGTGTAATGATTTGCCTGGAGGACTTGACAAATGGGGATTGGATCAACAAACGTTTTAAAATAAATGAATATTAATGATTCCTGCACCCATCCATTGTTTAAGTTACCTGTCTCCTTAAATTATTCTCACTATTTCTCCCGTCCATTGCTTAGGTCACTGAAAATGTACAAAAATCTGAGATGCTCTGAAAGCTCACAAAGTGAGGATCAGAGTGTGAGAAAAGAAAACTCATTCTCTACTTCACAAAATCTATATATTTGTTGTTGTCGTTGTTACTGTTCAAATACAAGATTAGATTATCCTGAAGGACAACTAGCCATCATATCCAAGTTGACTCATATTTTGTAGTAGTTTTAATAAAGAAACAAGAGGGAAGGAGAAAAATGTTTCTATCAAATGTCACACATGCACACACCCTCATGTACTTCATATACAACCTTCATTTGAGAAGTATATATTATTTCTACTTTTGAAGTACCATATTTAAAGTGTTATATTATTTTTAAAATAGAGACTCAGAAAATCCTCCAAAACAGTCCAAGGAAAGGCAAAGTTGGCAGTGCTCTGTAAAGACTGTTCAAGTCATATGTGCCTGCCAAAGCTCCCTGTGGCTTGGCTTCACTGAGTATTCTTGGTGCTTGATGGATGTAAATACTATATGGCCTACATTTCATAGTGATGATGTGTACAAACAGTTTAGTTAAGTAGCTAGTCCTATATCATAATTCTCTCTCCCCAAAGCTCAGGGATCATCATGAAATAGGGGGTAGAAAGACTGTAAGAGCCAGAAGGAGTGGATATCTCCAGGGAAACTGTATATGCTAAACATAACAGATATTTGTGCATATGGAATCATGGCAAGTGAGATTACATGAACAAGAATTGCGTTAAGATCAGGCCAGCCAAAATCTCAGAATGGGGTGGTGGGAGGAGCTCATCAAATACCATCCCTACCTGAAGAGAAAGAGTCCGTTTTCTTCAGGAATGAGGGCTGGAAAGGCTCTCCATTCTACTCCAGTGTACAGTCCCGCACCCATGCATAGAAAGGCAGCACTAAATGGACTTGGTGGGGGTTTAGCTCAGTGGTAGAGTGCTTGCCTAGCAAGCACAAGGCTGTTGGTTTGGTCCTCAGCTCTGGGAAAAAAACAAAACAAAACAAAATAACAAAGGAAAAAGGAGAGAGCACATGAAGTTGGAAGGAAAAGTAGTAGGGGCATTTGGGAGGAATTTCAGGGGAGCAAATGGGGAATGAGTTAGATCGAAACACATTATATGCATATATTAATATTAAATAAAATATTTAAAAAATAAGCTTGTCCCAAATTGCACAGTCAATAAATAAAGGATCCTAGATTAGAGCCCAGGCATTCCAGCTACAGAACATTCTTATTAAGCCTTGGATTAGAACACTTCTGAAAGCATTAAACAGGAATGGCTCTCTTCCCAGATGGACCGGTCAGCAAACCCATCAGAAATAAGTCTGGCCTATTTTTACTCCTTTTTGTTTCTCCAATAGCCAATACTTGGGGGAACTTTATTCTCCTAATCCTCTCCCTCTTTCTCTCTCTGTTTCTTCCCTTTATTTAAGGGTCCTAAAGTTTGTGTTGTCCCACAGAACTTTCTGTGACATTGAAAACATTTTGTACCTGCTGCACTCTGCAAGGTGGTAGCCATGAACCATGTGCTCTTCTTGAGAACTGAGCTTCGATAGACCTCCTAATTTTTTTAAATTGATATAAGCATAAATACCCACATGGGTCTAGTGGCTGTAATAATTAAAGAGACAGTGTAGAAATATGATTGAAATAATGACAGTGTGACCTAAGGTTCATTAAACACTTAAGATTTCATTCAAACTTCAAAACACACCCGTGCAGTAAATCCCAGTATCTTCATTTTGTATATTCAAACATCTTATTTGATGGCAAACCATAGACCTTTCCAGTTTTCTACATCAAGTAAGAGAGACAAAAAAAAAAGAAAGAAAAAATAGGGTTTAGAAAATTTGAGCCAATTTACTTTTAAATAAAGATTCTTAGCTATTCAAAGTGATTTCAAATGGTTCATATTGTATCAGACTTCATCTTAGGGAATCCTCCACAGTAGTGAATACTCAATAAAAATTTGGTTGAGCAAGTTGAAGTCTTAACATTCTGCAGTGGATGGCAGCCTATCACCTTGTTGCTTTTCTAAGAGTGTGGGAGATATAGATGAAATGAAAATTGTTGATATCCAATACATTTCTGAAGGATATTAGAACTGATAGCCTGAAAGCTACAAAAATAAGATTTTTCTTCAACAAAACACAATGAATTTGATATGCTTCTACTGGCAGAATAAGGAATTGATTAATCCTACTCTTCATCTCTGTGAGATAATCATTGATTCTTAAAACAAAATGCCAACGCTAGTATCTAAAAAAATATCAAGGATTTCCTAAATAAAAGCAATTTATGAAGAGAAATTCTCACCAGGCATAGTAGCTCACAAAGAGTGCACATGGGAAGCTACAGCACATCAGCTAAGGTTCTTCAGAATTGTGTAGAGTCTATGGTTCATTGCCCATTGATGTTTAGACTTTTTTTTCCCAAAAAAATGGTCTCTATCTAATAAGTTTACATTTATTTTATCATTATTAGATAATCTCATATACACTGTATTTACATACATACATACTGTATTTACATTCATACATACTGTATTCACGTCATTTTCTCTTTCCCTTCCAACTCCTCCCATGTCTATCGCCCACTCCTCAGATTAATGACTCTTCATTATTGTTACATAAAAACAACCAATGTTCCTATGTACATGTGTTCAGGGCCGACCACCTGAGGCCGTATAACCCATCAGGGTTTTCATCCATGGAGATGACTGATTCTCCCTCTCTCAGCAGTCGTTCATTGATTATCTGTAGCTCTTCATCTAGGGATGAAGGCTTGTGAAATTTCCAAGGCTTTCCCAGACATGTTATATGGGAAACAATCACATAGTGATTTATCAGTATTGACCTAGAAAACTTAATGAATATTTTTTAAAGGAAATTGAAGTGTTGATGGCCTTTGGTGTCCCAGTTGTCATCTTCTGGGCAAGCACCCTTCATTCATCGACTATGATACCTTTTGGAGCAGGAACCAAATCTGTTTTGATCTTGGGTACATGCTTCAGGATTCACATTTCCTTTAGGAAGGAAAGCTCCCATAAAACAAGAATAAATCAATGAATAAATTTTAACATAGCCAAACTTTTCTGATTACTTTTTAGATTGGAAATGTGAGTCCGGGGTAAACCTTTACTGTTATCTACCGAAGCACTGAAGAAAGAGAAATCACTGTCAGGGCTTCAGCACACTATTTCCAAGCATGATTACATAGAGGCTGAAGAGCCACTGAGCCTATCAGGGAGAAGGAGCCAGGATTACTAGACAGGGTCAGACAGTGCCAGAACCTCTAAAGCCGTAAAGAGGAGACCTTTTAACAGAGTGCATGAACACACATCGCAGGAGAGCTGTCAAGCAAAAGTTGGGGCCAGGGAGAAATTGTAGCAGGTGTGTTGAAAATAGTGCCTGAAACCAAGATATTTGGGGATAGCAGTTTTTCCCCCTCAGGAGTTATTCACAGCACCTTCCCTGGAATGCAGAAGGCACTGCTGTCTGAGGTACAGTGAAGAGCATGTATGGTCAGAAAATGGCTCTGAGAGAAAAACTATAAAATCTATACACATTCTAAGTGCCACCTAGCAAAGTTCATTTCTGCTCTCTATGGGCATAGCATAGTAAGGAGAGGATTATTATAACATTTGTTGTGCTTTACATGTGTCTGTACTTCATTACTCCACCCAAATAACTAAGAACAATTACAAAGGATTTATTTAAGATAATGGTTTTGGTCCAGTCAAACTTGACCCCATGTTTTTGAAGTAGTTTATCGTTGTAGAAGGTCGCATCAGAGAAGAGCTGCGCTCACATCATGGCTGTCAGGATGTAGAATGAGGGTCAGAGGATGGGGCCAGGGACAATAGCCCCTCTTTTAGGACAAGCTTCCTGGGGCATACTTCCATTAACAAGGCTCTGCTTCGTAGTTTCCACCACCTCCGCAAAATGCCATCAGATTTTGCATCTATCAATGATCTAATCCATTGATTATGTCAGAGACCATATATCCAATCATCTTCCAAAAGCTCCGCCTTTGAACATTGCATTGTGGCTCAAGTCTTGAACACATGAGCCTCGGTGGAGACACTCCATAACTAAACCACAGAAACACAAGGATGTTTTGTTCATCCACTTGTCCATCCAAGAGAGCTCAAACGTCTTGGCTTCTCTAGCACCAGAATTAGGACATCCCAATTTTTGAATAAAATATTTTTAACTAATGAATAAAACAAGTTCTTGATGGAGTCCTTTGGGCACTGAGGCTGGGACTCATTAGTCATGAAAATCAATGGTAGCATTTAGTCTGAGGGCAATGGAGAGATATTGAAGACAGGTGAGAAGAGGCTAATAGAAACATATGTTTGGAAGGGGAACACGCTGGCACCAGAAGACAGCTTTAATGTAAGATTGGACATGCTCAGGTGGTATTACATATGCTTCAGAAACATGCAGAATTGTTTTGTCCCCTGCACCCTATCAAAATTGCTTTCTTGGCATCTAGAGGTGTGTCTGGTTAGGCCTAATAATCATTTCCTCACTATAATGAGCTCTCAATAATGTAGTCACTTTGTTCTAAATTTTGTTTCAGTAATTTCCTATATGATCAGGAAATTAAAACAAGTTTTCAATGTGAACTTGCACTATTTTCTCTAGATAGTAGGAAATAATTTTTACACACACACACACACACACCTAAGAATAAATCATTCTGGAGATTATAGCTAGTTCATGAATTTTTAATCTTTGTTATATTTTACAACATCTGGTCTATAGTAGATATGAATGGCTTGCTGATCTAATAAGCCAATTTCTGCCCTACGAAATGGTTTCCAGGAGCTGCAGAGATGACTCTGTGGTTAAGAACGCTGGCTGCTCTTGCAGAGGACCCAGGATCCATTATCAGAATCTACACAGTGGGCTCACAACTCTGTGCACTCTCTTCTGGCTCCGTAGATGGTGTGTGCACATGCTTCAGAGCAAACATGTGGAGAAAACAGTCATGTACACAAAAGTAAATCTTTAAAAAAAATATGGTTTATAATGCAAATGGGGAGATATCTCCACCAAACATTCTATTTCTCAACTTCATACCAATTATCTAGCACAAAATATTCAGGTTATTATCTGCTCAAACCATGCTACCTCTTCCCATGAACCGTTACATTCTATTATGGTTTGAGGTATAATCCCCTAAAATAACATGATGTCATTCCTAGGACTAAATATCAATCAAAGACTAGATCAGTATGATCTTTATTTTAGACACAGAGACTCACCCACGAAGAATGCCATCTGAAGATAAAGGCAGAGACTGCCCAAGTCATCCTCAAGGTGAAGACAAGGGAACATAAACTATTTTTAGTACAGACTGTCATGAGAAACTAGCTGAGAAACCTGGAACAGATTCTCCCTTACAGCCTCCAAAAGAACGGATCCTGCCAAAATCTTGATGCCAAACTTCCATCCTGTAGAGGAGGGGAACAATTTGTTTCTGTCTTTTAAGGAATTGGGTCTGTAGTACCTTGTTATGGAAGTTGATTCATTATCTCTGGGGCATGCTGGTTATAGTTTGAATAACTTCAATTTAGTGAGATGTTTGTATTTTTTTCTTCAATTATGACCATGAAGGATTTGATATTATCTCTTCCTATCTCTGGGACAGTATTGATTTTTGTTTCTCCAAAATCCTGTTATGCCCCCAGACCCCTACCAGACCTATTTCTCTAGAACAGTGTATAATCTCCTATCGTTTGGTCACTTGGAATATAGCAGTACCTCTGAGGTCAGTCCTGCATCTCTGTGCTAACAGGGCTAGCTCCTCTGCTCACACTCCTATGTTCTGTCCTTCTGTTTTTGCTTTCACAGTACTTGCCACTGTTGACCAGTTCCCTGCTCTCTCCTGGGAGAGTAATTGCATACATCTTTCACAGGCAAAGTTTTGACTTTGCGCACACCTATGATCACTGATACAATTATAACTTATAGTTTCTTTTGCTTCACATTTTCTTCTCTTTCAAAGGCTTTTAGTTTTAATCTACTAATTTGTACAGAACTATAGTAGATGCTTCAAATACAGAGATGAATAAAATGTGGTTCTTGTCTTCAGAAGACCAGCAGCTGTTTTCCTAAGCCTTTTCTTCATAGGATGTTAAGTGCCACTTACGACCAAATCTTCATTTTCACACATATCTTACCCTGTAATGACTTCTCATATCTTTCTCCTAAAGTCATAATTAGGAAAAAGAAAGAGCATATCCTAGCTTCTAAGTCCATTGGCTTCCTTCTTGGATCTTCAAAACAATTGTGAAAGTGTCTCAGTTTCCTTTATATAGCAGCTTGTATTCCTAAGCAGACATACAAGCATTGATGATCAAATGGAAAAGCCACTGGGCTCTGGTAGGCTTCCTTCTGTTTCTGTCTTCTTGGTGTGTGGTCATCTACTCTCCCCATCACTGTATGTGATGTGGCATAGATTGGAGTGTTGAGGAGTCATGTCTATCTGGGTTCAGGACAAGATTCTGCTCCTTAATGTTTAAAATTTGTTCCAAATGTTTCCAGAAGAAACAGTACATGGCATTCTCTTCAAGCAAAGTTTTAGTCATTATGGTGTGAAAGAAATTTCTTCATGGGCTCAAGCATTTGGACACTTGATCCCTAGTTGGTGGCACTGTTTGAGGATGGTGGTTATGGAATTGTTAGGTAATAAAGCCTTATTAGAAGGGGAATGTCACTGGGGTGGGCTGTGAGGTTTTAGCCTCACCCCACTTCCAATATTTCCCCTCTCTGCTTTGTGTTTCTGGTTGAAGATGTGACCTTTCAGCTTCCTGTTGCTACGGCCTACTGCCATGCCTCCCTACATAATGGACTCTTGTGCCCCTAGAACCATAAGCCCAAATAAACTATTTCTTCCATAAGTCCCTTTTGTTTGTGGTGTTTTTATCACAGCAACAGTAAAGTATCTATTGTAGTCATGGAGTTACATGGTGGTAGCATATTTTACCTTGTCTTTTTTTCTCAGTGTCAATTCCATTCACTCCTCTACCCTCTTAATTGGTTTTCACAGCCCTTCCCAGTACCTGGTACCTACCTAGTACCTCTTTAGGCTATATATCAGTTCAGCATGCCTCTCAAATTGTATACTTTTCTCTTTTTATCCATGTATTTTTCATTTTTATTAATAAGCTAAAGCACAAAAGGAAATTCTTGACACCATGGAACCTTCCACTGAAAGAAAACTTAGTATGTGGTTGTAGCACACATAACTGATGGCTACCCCAGCAGAGAAAACAAATGTAACACTTGCTTTACACGTCACTGAAATAGAATTCTTTGTTCCTTACACTTCCCAAATTCACTTGGCAACAAAACAAAACCAGACAAAGGAGGCTGACTTTCAAGGTTCCCGTAAAGAGAGACTTCAGGTTGCCTATGTCCCACCATAAGAACACCTGACTCACCACAATGACCACGGCAAGGAAGTTTCAAGTCGTAGCCTTATAGCTGTAGCCCAACCCACAGAGAACATTTTAAGGCAACAGCATCTCAAGGTCGATACTTACTTAAACAGATGTGTTTGGAACTTCTTTCCAAGGAAAAAGAGTTACAAGCTAGATATTCCCAGTTCCCTTTATACTGAAGATAATATCTACATTCTTCCTTCAGTGTTTTAAGCACTTCTCTTTCAGAGGCTCAAAGTATTTAGCTTCTTTTGGAAACAACTGTATCCTAGGCTCCTACATACTTACCTTCCCACCTAGCTCCTTCCTGCCAACATTTTCAAACTCAGCTAGTACATTCCCATCCACTTGGCCTATCTTTTTGGCAAACAAATTCCTGAGGCCTCACTTTGGTATAACAGACTGATGCTCAAAGCACTTATGACAGTCAGTCAGCATATCTGTTATATGCTTAGCATATCTGTTCTCCCTCTACTCTCCATTCTGTTTGTTGCCTTTAAAATTGTGACACCCAGCTTAGGTAACTTCTCCCAGTGTTTCATCTTCCTTTACTTTGTGGTGAACATGAAAATGTTCACACCATACTATAAGGCTTATGACACCCCACATCTTTTCTATTCCTATGTGACATGATCTAGAACAAATGCTTTGCTGCAGTAATGGTGTTCTTAGTGTGTAGCAAGACAATTGACCCACAACCACTGTGCTTCCTCAGAGAAAAACTAACCTTCAGGTTGAGATCAGAGCTATAATCGGGAGCATGGTTTCTTCCTTAGCTACAAAACACTCTGCCAGCTGAAAAGTTTCAACTTATTCTACACAAGCATTAGTGTTGTCTAAATCTTTTTAGTCTCCCTATTGCAAATTACTTATTTAGTGGCCACAGTGTCCCCCAAGCTCAAAATAAAGAGCTGAGATATAAACCCTTTGCATATTGAAGTAAGAATCTTACAGGGTAAGTCTTCCTCCTGAGCTCCAAGGCTACTGGGGCTCTCCCACTTTGTGTCTCCCAAATATTTCGAACTTAGAATCCCTTGACTACAGGGTTGCCTTTGAAATGTTTCTCATTTTCCTCTCTTTAAAGACTCTGAGGAGCTCTTGCTTCTTCTTTAAGACACTTTTCAGATAACATTAGCTCTAAAACTTTTCCTGGCATGCCTTGTCCTTTCTGTATACAGAAGAATCTATCTATTAGTGGGTCCCCATGGTTTTTAAGCATATGTCTTACATGATCCAGAAAATTATCTGTGATAGCCATATTTCTTGTTTTGAATGAGTTTACTGAGTACATTGAAAATCAAAGTAAAATCATAAATAACAAGAACTGATGTTAGATAAATGATAGATAGATAGATAGATAGATAGATAGATAGATAGATAGATAGATAGATAGATAGATAGATGAAACCTACTGAGGAAGCTCCAGGTAGACATCACATCATCAAATCAGGTTCTTGTAATATCCAGCTATACTAGGAAAGTTGAGGCAGGAGCTGGATTTCCTGGTTAAACTAACATTTTCTCCATGAGCTCCCCAAATCTCAACTTTCAGCATCTCTTTCCTGCTATAAATATTTTTATATTATGGTGAAAACAATAGTAACCTCTGTTGAAGCTGGTTGATGTTCTAGTTCTTCTCAAGGGAATGGTGTTTTTACGGGTGGGCCATTTTGCTGCTTTTTCATCTCCTTGTCAGAGTTGATGGTGGCAACCCAGCCCTAGGACCTTAAATGGCATTTTGAGACAAACATGTTTGGGTATGAAACAGTGTTGAAAGTGCAATCCTGTTTCTAAGGCCAGATTCATTCATTCTTTCTTTCTTTCTTTCTTTCCTTTTTTCTTTTTTCCTTCCTTCCTTCCTTCTTTCTTTCTTCATATTTTAATTATTATTATTAATATTTTAATATTTAATTATTAATATTTTAATTATTGTATATTTTATTCACTTGACATCCTTGTTTTAGCCCTATCCCTCCTCCCCTCCCAGCCCCATCCTCCCGTTCTCTCTCTCCCCTTTTCCTAAGAAAAGGGAAGCTCCCTTCCCCATCCACCTCACCTCATCAGGTTGCTTCAACCAGCGTGTCCTCTTCCCCTGTGGCCTGGCCAGGCAGTCCTGCCAGGGGGAATTGATTAAAAAGCCTACAGCCAGTTTCTAAATGAGCACATTCTAAATGGTAACTCATTACCATCCCCCACTATAATGTCAATCACACCATGCCTCTGTGGGTTCTTCAGTCAGTCATTACTACAATATACAATGTGGTATATTTTATCCCCACTTGTCTATGTAGTTTTAATGCAAAGGCCAAATTCACACAGTCAAGAGTCAGGAAGCATTACCTTAATCTTTCACCATGTGCCAGATATATGCCCTGAGGGGAAGATTCAACAGTGAACAGAAAGCTGGACATTGTGGCACATGCCTTTAATCCCAGCATTGGGGAAGCATCAATCAGTGCACATCTATGAGTTCAAGGCCAGCCATGCATACTGAGCTCCAGTCAAGCCATAGCTACAGAGTGGCATCTTGTCTCAAAGAAAAAAATATTAAAAACAGTGAAAGTCTAGGTACACCATAAAAGAGGTTCCATCACAGCAGGAGGCACACATAATAAGGAATCTATATCAAAGTGCATCTCTTCAAAAAGCAGCAAATGGACGCTTTCAAAAATCTTGATAAAGGAAATTACTTTTCCCTAAGATCAAGTCCCCATAAACACAAAATAGAAGATATTACATGATTCCAGTACTCACAACAAATATGTATTTCATTACAGACCATGGGTTATAAGTCATGAGAAAGTAACTATGGCTTCTGTGTATACATCCCGCTTAGTATCCAAAATGAACAAGGGAGATTCTAACTGGCAAATACTTAATTTATAGTAGTTTTGGTTTCTTGTTTTTTTACTGAGTCATGGGGTTTTTCAAACCCAAAGTTTAGAAATGGGACAGAGATGTACCGGCTTCAACCGAAGAAGAAAAAAATTCAAGTCAGAGAGCCTTTCAGCCAAAACCCAAAACACTTCAATTAGTTCCTTCATTGAAAGTTGTTGAAACAGCTCCAGCCTGAGAAAACCAAGACCTTCAGAGTTAGAACAGCTTAAAGAAGAGGAGAAAGACATGTCGTTTATTTAGGAGTTTGATCTGAATCCAAGTTGGAAAAGAAAACCTAAAAGCTTTTAGGATAATAAACCTGGTGATAAAAGAATGCTGTTTTATTTCTTGAGGGAAGAGCCAGACTCTGTGTGAAGTTTTTTTGAAAATCTTTTGGATTTCACAATCAGGGCAGGACAGGTGTTTTTAAGTGGTCCGTTTCAGACTCACCATCATTTTCTGCAAAATATTCAGTTTAACTTGTGCACACTGTTTGCTAAAGCTCTATTTCAGAAAGGTCTGTGTGGACTAATGCCTTCCTGCTGGCAGAGAGTTCTCAAGTACAAAATGTATCTGAGGGAATTTGGAATATCTTAGGTTTAAAAATAGTAAGAAATGCAATTTCTGGGGGAACTTAAATTCTTAGGTTGTAAGAATATGAAGCCGTTAATCTGAATGGGGGATTTCAAGTGTTAAAAACATGGTTTCCCACATATCAAAACCAATAATCTTCCCTTTAAAGCTGATCTTGGTTTGTGTTTACACATCAAAAAGAAAGGGAAAGAGTGAAAGAAAAGTAAGATTAATGGTTTTTTACAGGGAATTTTCATATTATAAATCAGAATATCTAACGTATTACCACAGTTTAGAGGAGGCTTATTTTGACATTGATTTTTCTTGATTTAGTATTCATTGTTTGTTAACTAAAGAAACTAACCATATGATGTACAACAGTTTATTTTCATTGAATATGTGTGAATGAATAATTTTGTTTTAAAAAAAGAAAGAAAACTCAGAATAAATAAATAAATAAATAAATTATATTCAGGCCCTTACAATTTTTTATTTACATGCCTAGGATCAACTTCAAAATTATTTCTAGAAAAAGACATCCTATTACTTGAATTACTCATTTGTACGATAACTTATGTTAAAGGCAATAACAGCACACATAAAGCATATTGTCTCTCTGTATAACCAACACGGTTGTCTGTACTGAAATACAACCTTGGATGATGGGAATACTTGTGGGCTTGGCTTTTAAAAAGACATTCAAACCACTCCCTCTAAGGTTCATAAAACACTGTAAAAGAAGGGGCAAGGAGTATTTAAGATGGTGGAAAGTTCTATGGCACACCACCTTTAAACTCAACACAACTACTATAATCATCAACTCACTACACTATATTTACCTTCCCTAGCAACAGTCAGCCTGGAAGAAGAGTTTGTGCTCTCTTCACCATTTATCTATTGGCTATTAATAGGCTCCTGGAGAGGACAAGTCCTTGTCTTCAATTATGTTCCCACTGCTGAGTCCAACAGGCTTCAAAGGACCCACAGCCATTGGCTCAAAGATGTCTTTGGGTGATCTCAGTGGGTCACGAAATGAAAAGAATAGATATTAATATGATGGAGAGATTTGTGGAGAACCTTCACTCATTGCTGAAGCAATTAAAAAGGCCACTATGGAAATCAGTATGAATCATCCCCAAAAAACCAAAAATCTAAGAGGTGAGTTATGGTGGCATTTAGCCGCACCTGAAGGACTTTAAAGCAACATTCCACAGAGTTGTTTGTATATCCATGTTTCTATAACTGAAGTATTCACAATATCTCCGAAAGAGATCCAGCCTAGATGTACATCAACAGAGTCATGAATGAAGAAAGTGTTGTGCATATAAAATTAAAGTGTACGTAGCTGTAGCAAAAGTTAAATACGGTATTTGTATGAAAGTGGGTGCAACTAGACATCACCACCGTAAGCAAACTATGCCAGACACAAAAAGAGAACCACTTTCTGCTTTCTGTCATATGTAGAACCTAGATTCCAAACAGTGTATGTGTTCACACATGCATATCTATGGGTCAGAGAACTAGGGGATCATCAGAAGAGAAGAAGAGCTAATAAGGGAGACAAGGAGTAGAGAGGGTAATGGGACACAGGCAACAGGGAAACAGAACGGGGCCTGACTGGGGACAAAAAGGAAAGCAAATGGGGGACGGAAGGCGGTAAGAGGCCTATGACAGAGATGGAATCCAGGAGAGGAATGTATGAGCATAAAGTAGGGCACACGTAAGCGAGGATGCAGCCCATTATTTTGTATGCTAACTGAAAAGAACTAAATCAACAATAATAGACCATTGCTTACAGGAAGGCTGTATCTCTATATAAAAAAAAGAACATGCGCACTGAAGTACAAAATACCAACATTTCTGCCTCTCTAGTGCTGCCTTCAGTACTCTGCCAGAGTGTAATTAATAATTAAATTACCCTCTCTAACTGCAGAGGAAATTCAACCTACTTACCTACTTCATAAAACTCTAGCACATCTGGTTATAAAAAAAAATACTATAGTATTTTATTTGTACAAGCAATACATAAGGCTTGAGGACTGGGTGACAGATGGTTAATTATATATGCCTTTGTCAGAACATTGATATTTTTTGATGACAGGAGACCTCAAATACAAATACACACGTAATCTGTAGAATATCTCAAAACAGCAAAACAGACTCTGAAGTTATGCAGTAACTGAAAATCATAGGATGGGTCATATGCAAATGAGCCTTAGGCTCAAAGCTCATTTTAATGCCCTGGTAACTGTCAGGAAATCCATGTGAGAATTTCAAAATGTAAAGTGGAAATGGTGAGTTCTAGGCTTCTTGCCAGTTTATTCTAGGGCGTGAAATTTCTGACTTCAAGCTGAAATTCTTGGAATCTTATAAGCAAGGCTGTGTGTGTGTGTGTGTGTGTGTGTGTGTGTGCGTGTGTATGTGCATATACATATATTTGTGTTAAGGTCTGAGGAAGAAGACTTTCTGCGAATCAGAACTTCACACTAGACCAGACCTACACTTCATCACATACTTCACCTTGAAAATGAGGCAGAAAGTCAGGGCTACACAAGGCTGATCCCAGGGTGCTGGACATAAAGCAGAAGTATTTGTGTGGGGAGAAAAGAAGAAAAGGAGAAAGACAGAGACAGAGAGACAAAGAGAGAGAGAGAGAGAGAGAGAGAGAGAGAGAGAGAGGATATGTATAATGGAAAAAAGGAGGATTATCACCCAGAGCACAAGAGTAGGAGCAGCAGTTTCTGCCTCACCCGGGAGACTTTACTATGCATGTGCATAAGTCTCAAAACGCAGGATTCCAGCCAAACTAAGAAAGATAAAGAGGACTGTGGATGTGGCCTGATTCTTGCACAAGAAATCTCACAAGCAAAATAGAGAAAGAAGCATTACTGTTGTAGCTGGGCAGCATGGCTCAAATTCCTTGCCGGGTCAGGTGAAGGATGCAAGAGGCAAAAATGGCTGCAGAGTGAGCAGTTGTGTACTGTTTGGGCCAGGGACGCTGCCTAGAGGTTGGTCCCATAAAAAGAGGCTGGTGGCGTGCTAGGAGGGGTTCCACCATCATCTCTGGACTGAGGAAGCTACATAAAAATAGGCACCTAGAATGCGGTACATCCTTGCTTGTAGTAATTTCAAATGATGAGACCTAACTTGGGATCTACAAAGAGCTTCACTATACTCCACAGAAATAACCAGGTATTCATGATTGGAGTTCAAAATGTGTGCTCTGGATTTGCTGTTCCAACCACCGTCATTGACTCTAACTTTCTGAAACCATAAGCCTAACAAAAACACCATTTTGTGAGTTGCCTTGACCATGGTGCTTTATCACTGCAATAGAAGGGTAACTACTATACGAGCCCTCTCTTCCAGTCTCCAGGTTCATCAAGGTCAACATCACAAAAGGTCAGTGACTTCACATTAAAGTAAGCCAAATGTCCTCACACAGAGAAATTCAGGCTGCTTGTCCAACTGCAAATCATCATGAAGATGAGCATCTTCTCAGAGCAAACAAAAAGGTTCTGGAATCTACCAGACACTCTGCCCAGCAGCTGAAAAAGAGAACACTGGGGGAAAAGACGGTTTTGTCTACTTTGAGATTTTGTCTTACACCTGTCCCAATGGCTAAATTAATAAAACAAATGACAGTTCATACTGAGAAGGATGTGGAGTAAATATAAATACTCATACATTGCTGGTGGGAGTACAAACTCCCATAGCCACTGTGGAAATCACTGTGGCAGTTCCTCTGAGAGATGAGAATCGATCTATCTCAAGATCCAGCAATACCACTCTTGGGCATATATCCAAAGTATGCTTCATCCTACCACAGAAATACTTGCTCAACCATGTTTATTGCTGCTCTATTCATAATAGCCAAAAATTGGAAACACCCTAGATGTCTCTCAACAGAAGAGTAGATAAGAAAATATGGTACATTTTAGACAATGAAATACTATTACTTTAGCCATTAAGAAAATGAAATCATAAAATTATCAGGTAAATTGATAGAAATATATGTTATGTTATATTATATTATATTATATTATATTATATTATTATATTATATATCATCCTGAGTGAGGTAACCTAGACCCTAGACCAGAAAGACAATCAGTGCCTTGCTCAGCATCATCAGAGAAACTTTCTCCTGCAGCAGACAGAAACTATAGAACAGAGACCCATAGCCAGATAGTGTGCAGACAGTAAGAGACCTTGGAACACACAGGCTTAAACAAGTTATCTCCATCAAATCCCTACCACCATGGCTCAAGGAACCTGTGCAAGAGAAGGAAAGTGCATAAGATCCAGAAGGAATGGAGGACACCAAGAAAATAAGGCCTTCTAAATCAACGGGGTAGACTCACATATGAAAACACAGAGACTGAGGCATCGTGCAAACAGGTCTGGACCAGATCAGGCCCTAGAGCTTGAAGACGTGGACTCATGCTCCCAGCCATAGCCCAAAAGCAAGCTCAAAGCGATAACCACTTGCAAATATAAATTCAGTTTTCTCTGAGCAAGTCTCACTCGAGAAACAAACTACTCTTAGGGGCAGGCTGCATGCCAGCAGCAGATGGCCAACAGGACATGAACTCAAGGCATCTTTGGAGGATTTTTTTTTCATAATGTTGAATCAAGGCTTTTAAAATATTTGTATCTTATTTTAATAAGATGTATTTATGCATGTGTATGTATGTGTATGTACATATACATTTTTCTTCTTAACCTACAGATCTTTTGTGTATATACAAGGGCTTCCAGTTTAGTGAGTTTTTTTTGTTTTGTTTTTTATGGTATTTCTGAATGTGCGAATGAGAGGGTCTCCACTCCTATGTTTCTTGTGCCTTTCTTGGGCTCTTTTCCTGTTTGTTTATTTTGTCCTATTCCAACGTGTTAGATTTTGCTTTACCTTATTATATTATATTTTACTTTCTTATCCCTTAGAATCCTGTTTGTTTTCTAAAGAGACATAAAAAGGTGGTGGTTCTGTGTTGGAGGGGAGGTAGGAGGAAATGGGTAAAGTGGAGGGAGGTAAAACTGTGATCAGCATAGATGTTATGTGAGGGAAAAATCTGTTTTCAAAAAGGACTAAAAGAAAAATTAAAATATTACACATTTTTTTAAAAAAATTAAGTTTTGCTTCTTTGAGATTTGATCCTTTGTTCAACTGTTCTGCTATGTCCCTGAACTTAGAAACCACAGGAAGGGATGGTAGACTATAATTCAGAGCCACAGGAAGAAAAATGTATAAGAGCCAAACATTCAAAGCTGGGGTTTGTATCATTAAGCCTAAATGTTCTGCAGGTGTCTGTAGCAGAGCATGCTCAAAAGGGAATGTTGCTGTCCCAAAGCCTTTTCTCCCATGGTTCTAAATTCAGTTTCCAGAATTATTAGTTTTTCAGTTTTTTGTTTGTTTGTTTGTTTATTGTTACTGTTGTTGTTCAGACAAGGTGTGACTATATAATCTTATTTTGGTTTGTTTCTTGTTTTCTTTTGTTTTTTGAGACAGGGTTTCTCTGTGAAGCCTTGGTCAACCTGGACTCACTTTGTAGACCAGGCTGGCCTCGAACTCACAGTGACCCACCTGAGTCTGGCTCTCTGAGTGCTGAAATTAAAAGCATGCATCACCACACCTAACTAACTATATAGCCTTAGCTGGCTTGGAATTTGCTATGTAAACCAGTCTGGCTTGGATATCACACAGATCATCCTGTCTCTGACTGAATGCTAGGGTTAAGCTTATTTAATATTTTATTTTAAAAATAAGAGAATTAATTTAAAATATGTAGTAATTTGCTGGGCCCAGGATATATATGTTACAAACTAGTCATGGGAGGAAAAAAAAAGGTGGGAAATAAAAGGTTGGAGGGAAAGTTAAGGAAAGAAGAGAAGGAAAGTGGGAAAGAGTCAGGGAGGGAGGAAAGAAGGACAAATATCAAGACTGGGGAGAGAGAAAGCAAGGATCTGAAGAAGAGGCCACGTTTGTTTCCTATCACATATGCAGGAGTGTGCCATTGCATGACATATTTATGGTCCAACATCTTGGAAGGTTGACCACAAAATACTGAGGACTTGGAGTTTGGTCACGGTGGCTCGCTGTAAGAGAAGGCACTTGACTATCACAAGTACAATGTAGTCTTCACTTCATCACAGACTCTGCAGCATGCAGATGGAGCATGGGTTACTGTGACTGTGGAATGGGTCTCACCACCGCAGAAATCCAATGTATGGCCTTGAGACATCACGTGCAACCTTGGAAATCCAAATAGTCCGTTTAATCTTCTTAAACTTCAGTTTACTTGGCTATAGATGAGGTAACAACATGACTCAATCTCACAGAAAGGTACAGAATCTCTGTGGCGTACTCCTCCATGCTCAGATCCCCCTTGAAGACCAAGGCCCTCATTTCCCCCAGCTCTCTGGCATGAGGACCACCAGTGGCTCTCTTCCAAGTTCCCTCTGCATTCCCTGTTTCAATTACTCACTGATAAAAGTTTATTAGATTTATTTTAACTTATGTGTATAAGTGTTGGCCTGCATGTATGTGTGTGTGACACGTGTGCCCAGAGTCCAGAGAGATAAGAAGAGGGGGTCAGAATTCATGGAACTGGAGCTACACATGGTTGTGAATTGCCATGTGGGTGCTGGGAACTGAACCGGGGTCCCTCTGCAAGAGCAACAGGCTAGTAGCTAGTCTCTCCATCCCCATCACTGATGCAAGTTTGAAATAGTGTAGAATTCTACGCTTTTTAAGTGAATCTTCTGGTTTCACACAGGTATCCAACACTCTGCCTGCATCACTCTGGTCTTTTTTTTAACCTTTCTTAGTCACACCAGGCATGTTCTAGACTCAATGTCTTTGTACTTACAACTTTTACCCCCTTGTAACCTGCTCTTGTTTCACATGATGTTCTCCAGCACTTCCTTAAAATCTTTATATAAATGAATCCTGACATGGAATCCTCCCTGGCTACTGTTCTCAGCCTGTACCCTATTCCTTTTTTATTTTCTTCCTTATCTTACTTCCATGATCTCAGTATGCATTTTACTTATCAGTGTTTATGACATGCAGGGGGCTGATTGAAGGATATTAGTACTTATGACCACAAAACTTACTACAGCAATGAGCATATAGGACGTGCCTGATGAATAGCCATAGATAATAACAATAAATCAGAAATGGTGACGAATTTCTCTAATAGTGATTTGGATTTTTTCTGTATGGAAATGTCCAGCATCAACCAGATACTCTAATCTATATGGCTATGAACACAAATATGCAAAGGTAAAACATCATATATATATATATATATATATATATATATATATATATATATATATAATGGGAGTTGATATCAGCAGCTGTCTCCTTCATCTCATTTCTATAACATGGAGCCAAGCAAGGATATGCTTTTATCATTGTAGCATCTTTTCTCCTTTACCAGAGAAAGTGAAATGAATGCTGAAGGACTGTAGGATCAGATTTTCCAAAAACCTACTTTATTTTGAGTTCTCAAATGCTTCTACCTCCCTTCCAAGTCACTGACCAGAGGTAGGGAAGAAAGGTTCTTAAGAAAAGGGGATTGTGGACCTTTCCAGAGATAGTTTCTTGGGGCAATTCCACCCTTCATTGCCCAGATAACAGCAGTCCAGTCAAAGAGCAAATATCAAACAGCAACACAAATCAGCATCAGTAGCACCATTCAACAGAAACAAGACTCTGCTGAAATGCCCAAGTGAGCAGAAGAGGAAAGACTCAGCCATAGTGCTATGAGAAGTTCTCTGGAGCATTTCTCTCTGCAAAATGAAGTGTTAAAAAATGAAGATCAGGGAATCGATATGAAGTCTTGCAAAGTATAGCGATCCAAAAGCATTATCTAACTGCCTGAGGGATTCTGTTTATCCCTTCTCAAAGTCCACACAAGCATGCTTTTCCAGCTGGCAAAAGCCATGCCCCTTGTACGAGACAGCTTCCAGTAGAACATTGGGACCCCCCCTAACGTGCCTGTTTTCAACTGACCAAGATCATATGCCCTCACAGGAGTTTGTTTTCAGCTGAGGGTGAGCTAAAAACATTTCCACATCCAACATTTGGGATCAAAATTAAACACACACACACACACACACACACACACACACACACACAAAAGAAACCAAAACTTTGACTACAAAGGACCGCAGAATTCTAAGGACAGAAACTGCCAGTCTATGGAAACATCCTTCTCTGCCATTTTTCAATCACTAAAGCCCCTGAATTCCTGATCACAAGATTGTTTTCCAAGAGAGGTTACTAAGCCTAGGTGTGTTTCACTCCCCAAAAGCTCTAATTGGTAGAGGCATCTCGTCTTTCTTCTGCAGTGTATCCTGGCTATTCTGCTCTCTTTCCTAGAGTCCAGTTCTCAGGATTCACAGAAGCCTGACAAAGGCTGAACTGGGTTGGGTCGATCCATTAACACAGTCATCCCTGGCTTCCGTTATTAGCCTAGAGCTTCTGTGAGGTATTTGCCAGTGATTTCTTTGCCCATCCAAGTTACAGGAGTTCACATAGTTGGCAGTGACTCGAAGGAAATGAATCTCCTGGCAACACCTGACAGGGAAACAAATACAAACCAAAAGCTCTTTGGTCTCTGTGGTGGTCTGTGCTTTCAGCTCCTCCAAATCTGTTTTTTGTTTTGTTTTGGTTTTCATTTTGGGTTTCCAGGCAGTTTTTGAAAGAGACAAAGAAGATGAGACATAGAAAATCACAATCCCAACCTCTTAGACATTCTATGTGATGTGACTGGACCTTCACTCCATTGATGCTTTCGCAGAGGGATCAGTCTCACCCTTGGCATGTGAGACAGCTCTGATTCAGACCTGGTGAATGGATGACACTCTCCGATTGTCCTTACAGATTATCTCTCACACTCCAAGGGGATTTCATTGTTGTGGGACACTATAGAAGAGCTTGGGTGATTTGCATTATGCAAAACTGAGACTTTGGGAATATCAAGTACTTCGGAAGAAACAAAAGTGACAACCCTAATACTTTGAAAGAAAGCAAGGAAGTGGAGAAGTATGTCTAAGTGACCTGAAGCACACTTAAAATGTAGTGGTCTTGGGAAGGTTTTCAGAAACTTACTAGAAATATAACGGATTCATATGAAAAAGTAACAGCAAAAGCCAAGGTTTTTTGTGTAGGGTCCCTTTATACTATTGCAGGGGGCAACAACAACAAAAAAATCCCATCCCTCTAAACTTGGCAGCCCTGTAGTGAGAAAACAGCCCTGTCTCCCCTCCATCCTCTGGACGTGGAGTGGCCTGCATGCTATTTATGTCTTGATTGACAAGAGTGTGCTCTGTCTAGATAAGTAAAGAATCATTTCTTAAAAGGACCCTTCAAAAGAGCAGCTGTCTGGAAAGAGGAAGCGAAGCCAGGTGAGTATGAAAGCTGGTCCAAATTCCAATATCTGAGGTAAACACCAACAGGTGACACAAACCCTTGGAAAAGAAGACATGCTCCAGGATCCCACAGTGCACTGGAGATAGACAATGTGATACAAATCCTTCCTTATCTGTCACTGAAGGATAATCAGAGCAAGAAATAATCTTTAAGGTTTATCTCTGTGTATATTATTTGTGTCCATCTTGTTATTCCCAACACTGGAAATAAAGAAAGACCATTTGACTCTTCATTATTTCAAGGGTGTTAGCCTGGCAGTCAGTGTCTTTAATGATCTTGAGAAACATATATCCATGTCCCCTCCATTGCCATTCCACTTCACCCATTGATCAAAGTGTCTGCATTTCCTAAATAGATGCCTACTGTTGTGTGTTTTCTTCCATATCCTTCCTTGGAACACTACGAGGTCAGAGTCTCTTCCTTGCCCAAAACAAAGCTAAGTGACCTCTTTTTTGTGGAAACTCCACTGATCTACCAAAGCAGTATTTGTTCCTGCACATAGCATAATCTTCTTGCTTAGTGTAATGGAACTGTCATATTGTGAGAGTCCTCAATACAGAGGCTTCTCTCGCCTACTTTGCCGGGAAGTTTTCAGCGGGCTTATCTGTCTCATACATCTCTGACTACTTCAGAAAGACATTTGATGAATGTATATATGTAAGATAAAAGTCACAATTTTTTTCACTGCCTGTTTTATAGAGAAGAAAATCACAATCCAGAGAGAATCAGTCTTGTCCTAAATAACATTAGAGCTGAAAACACCAATATTTCATCAAAAGACCTTTGCTAGGTCCCTGTTCATGTATAATGTTAAAAACACTACAGAGTTTTGCTACTGACAAAAGTGGATATGTAGTGAGAAGGAATCACAGATGATGATGTAAATAGAGAAATTCATTTATTAAAATAGTGGAACTGGAGTTCAAGAACCCAGGAAAGGAACCTGAATTTCTACATCCATACACAATGATCCTAGATGTTCCCTAACACAGAACTGTTTCTTCTTTCTCCATACACACATTATGCACACACATGAAACACAGTCAAGATCATATGTTGACAGTTCTTGAGTAACATGATGTCATCAGAGCAGAGTCAATGAGTCCCTTTGCAGAAGGCGACAGAATTGTGCTCATGCTGTTTCCTGGAATGGTGTGTGGTGGTGTGTGTGTTTTTTAAATCTGCTTGCCTTTGTGTCTGCTTATACCTTTTGAGGCACAATGAATGCTCAACTTGCAATCTCCAGCAAGGGAAAACTCTATCTTAGAGCAAAGGAATTTGCTAATGTTAATAATTTATCTAAATCCAATGAGCAGAAGAACCTCTGAGGATTCTAATAATATTATGCTTCTATTTCTCACAGATTTAGCTCAAGTTAAGACAAATGTGAGGACCATCACCCCTTGAGATCTAATCTATTTGCCTCCCAGAGCCCCAGCCACCATAAAAACTGGTGACCAAGAAATTTGACCTTAGACCAAGAGGTATTCCCTCGCAAGTGACTTTCAGCATGCTGCTGAAAGTGAGACAGTGTAATTTTATCATTATCACATCCACTGGCTCACTGATGTGTTTATAACGTGTAGAAGCTTTCCTAAAGCAAATCGTCATTATCACTGGGTCAATTCACAGGGCACTTGAGATTCTCCAAGAGTGCTATGGACAGGATGCTAATAGCATGGAGTAGCGATGGAATGTCACAGCAATGGAAGTTTAAAGTTTATGAGACAGCACCAAGGGTAACAGGCAAAGGATGATATAAAACATGGGAAACGGTTTGTTTTGGTTAAAATGCCACATTTATGCCGTGATCATTATATTATTTCTAAGACATCATCATCAGTAGCTTTAGAGTCATGGTACTGCTGCATCATGCACATACATGCACACACATACATACACATGCACACACATCACCATACATACATAAACACAAAAGGATTTAGCTCAATCTTTGTTCATTTCCTATTTGGCTTTGAGTAGGTGAATTCAGAAACAAATTACAAATAGATTTGTGTTTGCACACATGCACATTACATACAGAGTGTATGTCTTTGGTCACGGAATTAAGAATTTCTCAAGAGCAATAAAGGAATGCAAAGACAGTTATTTGCACACACCACGATGAAAGGATTCTTGAATGGGTAAGTCTTCCTATATAATATTCTAGGGCTTTTTCACTAAGACTATCAGGCTTTCACTCTCTTTTGATTCCACATATTCCATATAAGTACCTCAGTCATTTCTGTGACTCCAGTTATGAATAATAACAGTAACATTTGAGGTTCTGATTTATAACTATAGCTGCCTCTTGGCTTGGTGCTAGATGTGGATGTTCTCCAGATCCCTAAAATGTAGCATATCAAAAAAGATGACTGCATGGAGGCTGGCGAGATGGCTCAGCAGTTAAGAGTACTTACAGCCCTTGCAGGGGATCTGGATTTAACTCCCAGCACCCATGTGGCTGCTCACAATCATCCATCACTCCAGTACCAGAAGATCTGATGCCCTCTTCTGACCTTGGCAGGTACCAGGAATGCAAGTGGCACAAAGACATAGAGACAGGCAAAAAATCCATAATATAATAATACAATATAATATCATATATATTATATATGCATATATATATATATATAAAATGACTGCAGTCAGTCAAAGTTTAGGTATTTTTGACTCTTAGTATGCAGGTCATAGGACTGTCCTGCAATTCTATGATTCATGATAAATGATTCAGAGTAGCATCATTGAATAACCAAATCAAAATCTGATGTTTTGGAAGATTATTCCGAACACTAAACAATTAAAATCAATCACTTTGAAAGTATTTTATTGTTCGTATTTGTGTACATGTAAATGTGCCTGTGTGGGCTTATATGTGCCACCTATGTATAGGTGTTCCCAGAGGAGAGTGGGAATCAGATCCCAAGGGACTGGAATTACATGCAATTGGGAGAAACCCAATGTGAGTGCTAAGAATCTAACCACACTCTTCTGAAAGAGCAGTGCAGATAAGCCTATAAGCCATCTGTATGGTCCCAAATCACGCATTTTACACTAAAGTCAATGATGAAACTTTTTAATGCCTGGAATAGGATGCTGTTAATTCAAACTAGAACTGACTACGGAAAGACACTTTTGTATCTATTTCAACTGAGACCCCTAGAATATAGGTGCAAGATTCTTCCATTCTGAAGTGAGAAACTATTTATAAAGGTGCTTATTAATGCCAAAAGGGGGCGTTGAGAATGGAAAGAAAATCTCACTGGAAAAGGTTAATGTGTGTTATAGTATTTTTCTACTTTCCAACAAACAAAAATGGCTGGACCTTCCATCTCCTCCTCTATCTCTGAACTGCAGAAGAGGGTCCAAGAGCTCTGTATGTGCACCTAGAGTTTGGGGACAGAATAAACCTACATTTAATAGCGGGAAAGATACAAACGGAGAAGAACTGAGTAAACAGAGATTGTTGTCGCATACCACATTTCCAATATTACCCATAGATGAGAATCTTAATAAGTCAGGGATATGCAAGACGATCAAATGACCAAAACTCAAGATTAAAGTAACCACTGCAGAAACAACAACACCATCCGGTGACCAGGAACTAGAGTGATCAGACATGAATATAAAAATGTTTGTGTTCTTTTTTGTTTGTTTGTTTGTTTGTTTATTTTCTTTGCATGCCTTGTAAACGTTTATTGTTGTAGCTGTACATCTTGTGATACAGTGTTGACTCTGGATAATCAGACCTTCAGTCCTGTCCTGCTAAGGCTTCTTGTTACTTACTGATTGTTTAGTATCTTTTTTTTAAATTTTTTATTTAACTTTTATTAATTACACTTTATTCATTTTGTATCCCCCCATAAGCCCCTCCCTCTTCCTCTCCCGGTCCCACCCTCCCTCCCCTTTCTGCATGCATGCCCCTCCACAAGTCCACTGATAGGGGAGGTCCTCTTCTCCTTCTTTCTGATCTTAGTCTATCAGTTCTCATCAGAAGTGGCTGCATTGTCAGGGTTCTAGGTTATCTCCATGAATAGTCCTTGGTTGGAGTATGAGTCTCTGGGAAGTTCCCTGTGTTCAAATTTTCTTGTTCTGTTGCTCTCCTTGTGGAGTTCCTGTCCTCTCCAGCTCTTACTATTTCCCACTTCTTAGATAAAATTCCATTCACTCTGCCCGTCAGTTGGCCATCAGGCTCAGCATCTGCTTTCACAGTCTGCATGGCAGAGGCTTTCAGAGGCCCTCTGTGGCAGGTTTCTAGGTTGTTTCCTGTTCTCTTTTTCTTCTGATGTCCATCCTCTTTGCCTTTCAGGATGGGGATTGAACATTTTAGTTAGGGTCCTCTCTTTTGCTTAGTATGTTTAGATGTAAATAGAGAGAGAGAGAGAGAGTAAATTTCCCAGGTGATATTGTCTTAAAAAAAAATCAAATGTGCGGCTGGTGAGGTGGCTCAGAAGGTAAATGTGCTTGATGTCAAGTTTAATGACCTAAGGTCAGTCCTCAGAATCCACAGGGCAAGAGATAACAGATTTCTGTAAGTTGTCCTCTGACCTCCATATTGCATGTCATTACATGCACATTTGATATAGGCACATGTAAAAATAAATAAATAAAAATTATCAAATGGGGATTATAGAAATTAAAAATAAGATACCTAAATCGATAACATGGCTAATAAGTTAAATAATAGCTTAAATATTATTCAAGAAAGAATTAATGGATCAATAGAAAATATTCATCATAAAGAGAAATAAGGAATTACAAATACAGAAGGAAAAAAAAAACAACCACATGCGATAGATGACATTTTCTTTAAATTTTGACAGTCTCGGAAGGAGAAAGAAGTAATGTGTCATAACTAGCATGTGAAAGCAGACCAACCAGAGACTTTGAAAAACCAACAAAACATATAAGAACACAGAGACATAAAGATTCTAGAATCTCTGCCAAGACCAAATAAATGTGCAGTGAGAAAACTATACCATGGCTATGAAATTCCTGATAATCCTTGTGAAAATTTGAGCCCATGAGCAAAGGCTTCTTTTCTTCACAGGGCAGTAAGAGACTGACTGACTTTTCCATCAAAACTAATACCAGAGAACTTGAGGTGATATTTTAAAGTCCAGGAGAAGGGATAGTATCAATTCAAAATCCTATAGCTGGAGAAAATAGATTTCAAAATGAAAGAGAAAATATGTATTGTTTCTATCATATTCTCTATAACAATCTGTTGCAAATAAATAGAAATCTAAATGTAAATAAAAAGTAAAAGAAAAACAAAGAAAGCCAGCTTCTAAAAATAATATTAAGAGACTATTTTCATAAGTTAATGCTAGCCACCTTTCTCTTTCACATAACACAAAAGTTACTAATATGTAGAGGGAAAAAGTGGCCATCTATGTTTCCTTGAATTGAGAACCTTGTGCATAAAAAACTGAGCTAGTGAAAACAAGTAGATATGGTGGCATATATCTATAGTCTGAGACAGGAAGGCTTTGAACTTGGAAGTAACCTGGACTATTCAGGAAGCACTATTCCTAAAACAAACAAATACGATACTGAAAAATCCAAGTCCCAGACAAAAAGAAGATATTTGCAATCTATGTGTCTAACAAAAGTTAAAGAACTCCTAAAAATAGTAAAAAAAAGAACCAACATTCCAATTTTAAAGTATTATTCAATTATTTCATAAAATATAATATTTGAATAGTCAATTTATATTGAGTTGGTGTGAATAGAGGGTATCTTTAACCATGTTCTGCAGGTGCAAATTTCAAATGCTATTTTAACAGGTTGAGTAGAAGGACGCATCCAGACCTTAGGGGACAATCCATTGAATTACATGTCGTTCAAACTCTGACCAGCCCCAGACATTCCCAACTCTAGAAGCTTGGTGATGAAATTAACTTTTCTATGTTTTAGAGTGTTTTGTGTATCGAAAAAAAGATAAAAGACCTGAAGAAGGTTTTTTGTAGAAATTAAATAAAATCACTTGAATAGTATTCAGCCTGAGCCTGACAAGGCAGATACAGAGCAAACAATGATGAGTAGCTCATTATTATCATCAGTGACAGGTTATTCTTATTCTTTTATCTGAACAACTTCCACAAGAAAGCATGCCACTGCTGTCTGAATTCATTTGAGGTAGGAATAGCCCTCCCCTATTCAACATTATTTTTATGCACAAATACGAGCCCACTGTGGGTGTGCGTTGTCCCTTTTATTAAAATATCCTTGGACCAACAATAACATTTAAATGAGTAACATCAGAAATAAACACACACCAAGTGCCTATGGCGGTCAGGGTGGATTAAGGTGTTAGGCACATATTATTTCTCCACTCCTTCATGCCTCAGGACTTTCCTGACTCTTGAACGAGAAACTCACAAAAACATTTCATTTTATTTCTTTAACCTGCCACCTAGACTAGAGTTTGCTTTTTTACCTCTAAGAACATGTATTTCTCTTATTTTGCTCTGATAGCGGCATGCACAAGGTAGACAGATGGCAGAGGAGGCAGTGTTCAGCAGTGACTGTGGAGGCCAGCCAAGGCATCACTTGGAAGAAATTCATGAGCCATGTCTGAAAGGGTGGGTAAAGGTTCAGACAGAAAGACAGCAGAGAAGGTGGGAGCAACATCCACCCTCTAGGGACAAGAAAAAATACAGAGGCAGCCACTGAGGGCAGAAAAACAAGCGTTTCCAGAAGGAAATGGCCAAGGGTCAAACAGTAGAAGGCTAACACATTATGTTGAGGTGTTTGTATTTGATGTAGAAATATGAGCAATAAAGAACAATAGAATTATGGGGTTTTTTAAATTTATTTTGGAGGGAGGTGTGATCTCTCACCTAGCTAGCCTGTTACAAAGCTCTCTCCGTGGACAATGTTGAACTTAGCAAAGCTCATCTCCAAGACGAATGAAATGAATTATATAAAGGGTTAAGAGGACTTGCAAATAATCACTGATGGTGGAGCAGTCAAGAAAAAAACATCCTGAAAGGAGGAGCTGGAATGTGTGGGGGTGTGGACACGGCCTGTGAAGAGGGGCAGAGGAAGCTGCACAAGCCTGGGAAAGCTGATGGTACCTGCGTAGCCCCAAGTAACTCCTCTGGCAGCACACCTGGCTCAGCATTAACACTTGTGCCCTGTATAGCCTTCTGTTCTTCCCAGCCCCTTGCAGGTACTCTAGGAACCTGGCAGCAAAAGTGCATGGAGCAGGGCAGAACAGCAGTCTGCCTTCTGGCCTAGTTTGCTTCCCTCTTTCATCCTGTACGAAATTCCCAATCCCAGACACCAGGCCTGAACTCTCTTCTTTTTGGCACTTTTTGTTTTCCAAGGACTTCAACCTCTATTTGCAAACTCTCTTGTTGCCAAATGATACAGACTATTTTCCTTGAAACCGTTACTGTTAACATGATGTTTTTCATGAAATTTTGAGGATTCAAACACATTTCCTATTAATAACTCCTCATTTCCTTGTTTCAGTGGACCTGGCAAACCTGTGAGACCGAATATGAGCAATATAAAATGGAAAGTTTCTACTTCTGATGGCCTGTTAGAATTGCATAAATAATAAAGTTAATTCTGAGTTGTCAAGAACAAATTCAGCAATCTCTATATGCAAAACAACTCTTTTTATTTATTACAATTTATTCACATTGTATCTCAGCTGTAGCCTCCTCCCTTGTCCCCTCCCAATTTTGCCCTCCCTCCCTCTTCTCCTCCTATGCCCCTACCCAAGTCCACTGATAGGGGAGGTCCTCCTGCCCTTCCATCTGACCCTAGCCTAACAGGTCTCATCAGGACTACTGCACTGTCTTCCTCTGTGGCCTGGTGAGGCTTCCCCACCCCTCAGGGGGAGGTGATAAAAAACCTAGCCACAGATTTCATGTCAGAGACATTCCCTTTCCCATTACTAGGGAACCCACTTGGATACTGAGCTACCATGGGCTACATCTGTGCAGGAGTTCTAGGTAATATCCATGCATGGTCCTTGGTTGAAGTATCTTTCTCAGAAAAGACCCCTACACCAAGATTTTTTGGTTCTGTTGTTCTCCTTGTGGAGCTCATGTCCCCTCCAGGTCTTTCTATCTCCTCCATTCGTTCATAAGATTCCCTGCATTCTGCCCAAAATTTGGTTATGAGTCTCAGTATCTGTTCTTTTTTTCTTAATTTATTTTTATATTAATTACAGTTTATTCACTTTGTATTCCACCTGTAGCCCTCTCCCTCATTCCCTCCCCATCCCACTCTCCCTCCCTGATCTCCTCCCATGCCCCTCTCCAAGTCCACTGATAGGGGAGGTCCTCCTCCCTTTCCATCTGACTCTAGCTTATCAGGTCTCATCAGGACTGCCTGCATTGTCCTCCTCTGTGGCCTGGCAAGGCTGTTCCCCTCGCAGGGGGAGGTGGTCAAAGAGCCAGCAACTGAGTTCATGTCAGAGACAGTCCCTGTTCCCCTTACTAGGGAAACCACTTGGACACTGAGCTGCCATAGGCTACATCTGAGCAGGGGTTCTAGGTAATATCCATAAATGGTCCTTGGTTGGAGTATCAGTCTCAGAAAAGACCCCTGGGCCCAGATATTTTGGTTCTGTTTCTCTCCTTGTGGAGCTCCTGTCCTCTTCAGCTCTTACTAGCTCCCCCTTCTTTCATAAGATTCCCTGCACTCTGCCCAAAGTTTGCCTATGAGTCTCAGCATCTGCTTTAATACCCTACTGGGTAGAGTCTTTCAGAGGCCCTCTGTGATAGGCTCCTATCCTGTTCCCTGTTTTCTCCTTCTTCTGATGTCTATCCCAGTTGCCTGAATGAGTATTGAGCATCTTACCCAGGGTCCTCCATCTTGCTTAGCTTCTTTAGGTGTAGAGATTGTAGTATGGCAAAACAATTTTTTATGCATATAAATAATCAATAATTATATTAAGAGATTCAGGAAAATCTAATAATACCATCATAAGAATTGCATACAATTCTGACTTTTGAACTGAGGTATATGGGCTTTTGATCACCTTGCTTATTTTGTCTGACTTATAACCTGCCATCCCCATCTTCTTTGCATCAGTATAGAATGTTGGTGCCCCTGAAATTGGTGTTTCCTTTACAATATGTGGAAAAATGCAATTGTTTTTTTTAAATAAACTGTATGTGTTTGCTTTTTGGATATTTGTTATTAATTTTTCCCCAAATAGTCACTACAACCTCTTTGCCAGATTACCCACAATGACATAATTTCAGCATTAGTAAGAGGAACTACAATTTTGGCCAGATCTGTTCCTGACAATTGATGTAATCTTATTCTAACTTTTAACATTATTTCAGAAATATTTTCTACCTATGTCTTCAATTTTTTGCTTTGTTTATGAGCTAAGAAAAGCCATTCCATAATACTAACTTCCCTTTGCATAATGAGTGCAGTAGGAGAATAAGTTGAAGACAAAATGACCAAAATGCAATCAAGTTTAAGAACAATTTGATTCATATATTTATTTTTCTACCAGAGTTTACTCTTTTCCTGTTTCAGCTGTTAGACATGTTGGGCAGTATAAATCTGAATCTCTTTGTAATGTTTGAAGGAAATTACTTAGCTCATAAGTAGTTAATCCAATTGTAGGCCTTAGCCAGTTAATAACACTTATTAATTTTTGAAAATTGTTGAGAGTTTGCAATTGCCCTCTATGGATCTGTACCTTTTGTGGTTGAATTTTTGTTGACTAATTTTGTAGCCCAAATAGCTACTGGAATCTTATCTTTATAGTTTTCCTGGATCAATCTGTAAGCCCCAGCAAGGCAGAATTTTTTTGTGTTTCCTTAAACATTTTCTATAAAGTATCTGCATCAGAATCAGCCAACAAAATATCTTCCATATAATAATACATGATAGAGTGAGGAAAATGCTTATAAATTATTTTTAACAGTTGTCACACAAAATATTGTCATAAACTTGGACTATGTAACATTCCCTGTGGAAGTACCTTCCAGTGGTATCTCTTTATTGGACCACTATTATTCAGAGTAGATAATGAAAAAGCAAACCTTTCCCTATCCTGCTCATGCAAGGGTATTGTGAAAAAGCAGTCTTTTTAGTCAATTATTATTATAGGTCATGATCTAGGTAACAAAGAAGGTAAAGCAATTCCAGGCTGACAAGGTTGAATTACTCTATCCACTGCCGATAAATCTGTTAAGAGTCTAGGTATCCACAGATGGAAACAATATGAAAAGCAAGAACTCACAAAAAGTAAGATTTTCTTAGTTTATAAACTTAACAGTTTTAGTGTTGGGCATGTTGAGAGAACAGATATATGAATTTCCAAAGTTTCTAATTTCCAACAACAACAAAGCCACAGAGGAAGGACCCCAAATGGAATGACAGGAGGATCACTGAGCATTAGGAACTGCTGCTGCCAAATGGAAATACACACACACACACACACACACACACACACACACACACATACACAGAGGTATAGGATTGTGTGATAAAGAACCAAGTGCCGCTGGGAACAGTGGTAGAGCATGTCTGTAATCTCAGCACTTGGGGAAGCAGAGGTAGGAGCATCTCTGTGAGTTTGTGGTCAGCCTGGTCTACAAAGCAAGGCCAGGACAGCCAAGTTACACAGAGAAATCCTGTCTCAGAAAAAAAAGTGTTAGTCTGGAAATTATAGGCCAGTGGTAGAGTGCCTGCTTAGCACACATGCAACCTTAGGTTCAATTCTCAGCACTAAAAATTGACAAAAACAAAATAATGCTTTGATATGAAAAAAAAAATTGTCGTGAATGTGTGGAGAAGGCAATTCCCTGTGGACACTGTTCAGAGGGACAAAAAAATGACAAGTTCAAAGATAAGAGAGAAGATCACGTCACATCTCTAAGGTAGACTATTATTCTGCCAGTAGAATGATGTATGGTCTTCTGATACATGAGAAATTATCACCATGCATACTTAGGACAGGCAGAACACCAGGCCCAACCCAATTCTCTCATACTAGCCTCCCCTCTGTCACTCTCTCCAAATATCAGCTCCCTGCAAAAGCCCTTCCTGGTCACAACATAGTCTTGATTTCTAAAGTCACAACCATATCACCCAGTTTACTTCCTTGCTACCCTTAAAACTTCTTAATCACCACAAATATTTCTTAGGGATAAATCCAATACAAATGGTGGAGAGTATTTGTGTGAGATAAGACAGCATAAATTCATAAATATGCCTGACACAAAGGAGAGTATAGATGCTACTCACAGCTAACATTCTTCATCTTTCTTTGCTACTGGGCTGGTTTAGTTTCCATTGCTGTGAGAAACACCACGACCAAAAGCAACTTGTGTGGAAAAAGAGTTTATTTGGCATACATTTGTGATCACAGTCTATCATTGAGGGGAGCCAGAGCAGGAACTAGAACAGAGGTCATGGAGGAGTGCTGCTTACTGTCCTGCTCCCTATGTCTTTCTCAGCCTACTTTCTTATACAATTGGAAACATCCTGACCAAAGGTGGCACCACCCTCACTAAGCTGGGCCCTTCATCAATCATTAATTAAGAAAATGCCTACAAATTTCATGATTTCCTTGTTCTTAACTGCTAAGTAGTAGTCCATTGTGTAAATGTACCACAATTTCTGTATCCATTCCTCAAGTGAGGGACACCTGGGTGTTTCCAGATTCTGGCTATTATGAATAAAGCTGCTACAAACAGGGTTGAGCAAATGTCCTTGTTGCATTCTTGAGCATATTTTGGATATATGCCTAGAAGTGGTATAGCTGGATCTTAAGGAAGCACTAGTCATCAGGAAAAGAACAGGAGCTTACCACAGAGAGCCTCTGAAAGACTCTACCCAGCAGGGTATTAAAGCAGATGCTGAGACTCATGGCCAAACTTTGGGCAGAGGCAGGGAAGTTTATAAAAGAAGGGGGAGAGAGAAAGACCTAGAGGGAACAGGAGCTCCACAAGGAGAGCAACAGAACCAAAATATCTGGGACCAGAGGTCTTTTCTGAGATTGATAATGCAACCAAGGACTATGCATGGAGATAATCTAGAACCCCTGCACAGATGTAGTTCATGGCAGCTCAGTGTCCAAGTGTTTTCCCTAGTTAGGGGAACAGGGGCTGTCTCTGACATGAATTTAGTGGCTGGCTCTTTGATCAACTCCCCCTGAGAAGTGGGGCAGCCTCACCAGGCCACAGAGGAAGACAATGCAGGCAGTCCTGATGAGACCTGATAAGCTAGGGTCAGATGGAAGGGGAAGAGGACCTCCCCTATCAGTGGACTTAGGGAGAGGCATGGGTGGAGAAGCAGAAAGGAGGACAAAATTGGGAGGGGACAAAGAAAGGGGCTACAGCTGGGATACAAAGTGAATAAATTGTAATAAATAATTTTAATAATAATAAATTTTAATAACAATAAATAAACAACTGTAATAAATAAATAATTTTAAATGCAAAAAAATGCCATATAGGCTTGCCTACAGGGCAATTTGATGGAGGCATTTTCTCAGTTGGTCCCTCTTCCCAGATGACCATGGGCTGTGTCAAGTTGACAAAAACCTAACCTGCACAGCAATGCAACCTGTGCTATATTTGTTTTTGTTTCTATCATTTCTATGACAGATTCCCAAAGATACTCACAAGGAGTAAGTAGATATTTTTGGTTGAAAATGATGAACCCACAACAACATTCAGAAAAAACAGGTTCTTAATGTAAATAGGAAGCAGACTGCCCTACCTCATTCTATAATGGATATTCGTTATCAAGCGTGAACACACTTGTAAGCATAGTAGTAGTTTGCAAAAAAAAAAAAATTACAGGAGTGATAAGGTCAATTCCTGTTTCAATATTTATGTAGCTGATCATTTAAGGAAGATTTGTCCTATGATAGTGATCATTCCTTCCCAATTTTATTTCATGGATTCATTTCTCATTGCCTTCAGTTCACTTTTCTGAGGTCTTACACAAAGGCTAATGTGCATGTCAGCAATTTGAATAACATAGACACATCAGTTATTTTTGCTTTCTTTTCTTTCTCATCTCCTTTATAACTCTCATATTTTTTTATGTATCTCCTCTATTGTAGAGAGATGAATGCCTAATTGTTCTCCCATAAGGGAAATGACACCTTAATGAGATGATGCTAAATATAAAATATGTATGAGACAAGGTTCTTTTCCTGGAATCTGGAGAGTTAGAAAGGGCAATCCCTGTCTATGCAGAGGGAACTTGAAGTCAGGAGAGGAACTTGATTTTCAATTCACTGAACTATACAAGAAGCCATTTTAGTTTCTGTCCCTCTGATAAACGCCACAATCAAAACCAGGCAGGGGAAGGGGAGGCTTACTGGCTTTTAGGTTATAACCCCTCACTGAGGAAATCCAAGGCAGAAACTCAAGGCAGAAACCTGGAGCCAAGAACTGAAGCAGAGACTGTGGAGGAATATCCATAGTAGGCCACTCACGTAAATGAACAGTCAAGAATGCACCTTCTATGTGTGCCTAGTTTAATGGAGGCATCTCCCATGTACAGTTCACTCTTCCCAGGAGACTCTGTTTTGTGTCCAATTCACAACTGAAGGCGGACCATGACATATGTTCGGAGTATGGCTGCATCATAGGGCTATCGTTTAAAAATTCTTTGTTTATCGGGCCAAATTTCTGAAGCACTGTGATGATGATTGGCTTACTTAATTACCATGACAGTAGGGGAAGACTGACAAGCAAATGTGTGTCTGGAAAAAAAACCCCTAATTTGAAGGTTGGTTTTGTTAACAAACTAGGACATGAAGCTTTCTCATCCCCCTCCAGAAACAAATAGTTAAAATGAAATGTGGTACCCACAGCACCAGGTCCTTCATGCTGGCGAGGGCAGCAGTTCCATTCTTCAAGATCTTAGGCAACGTGCATCGAACAGCATGGTCGGTTAAAGGGAGAACAAATTTCTTTCTCACCAGATGGGAACAAGAAATGTGAGTATTGTGCACAATGAAGCAATATCTGTAAAGGTGGCGTTTTACCATTGTATTTCGGACTAGAGAGTTACAGGGTTTATCATTTTCATGAAATAGAGCTATTGTGGTACAAGGTCTCTGTGGCAGGGCAGATACTAATAAAAGCTTCAGAGGGGTGAGGTACAATTAGCATGGCCATGGGAAAATCCAGCCAGTCACTGGGTCTGCTGAGAATGTCAGTAGAGTATCAGAAGACAGAATTATTAGAAATCAGCTCATGATCAGGTTGGTAATTCACAGGCTTTGTGGAGACTAATTTCCCAGCTTTTCCCGCACGCAGAGATATTCCATTATATTGAAGCAATATTAAAAGTCAGTTTTAAAACATTTTTTTGTGATTAGAAAAAATATTATTTTCCTTAAAAAGAAAGATGAGCTGTTTTTCTCATGTTTCTTCTCATTCCTGTTTCTTCAAGTTTCTAATCCTGACCGTCATTCACACCTTTTGGTTTTATGATTATAATGACACATGAGATGTGTTAGGTGTTAAATTTCTTTGTGAGCAAGTCCTTACATCTTCATTATCTCATGTGATCTGCAATCAACCTAGGGAGGTGGGAGAAGAAAACTTTAATGATTTAATTATGAGTTGGCTGAAAACAGATATTCTGAAAAGTTTATCAGTATTTTACCCCCTTTTATATGGTGTGCTGTGATATTTCTATCCATCGTGTTTCAGAGATATTAACAAACTAAGTAAACTAGTTTTTACTGGAGGTTTTTTTTTTGTTTTTGGTTTTTTTTTTTTATGCATCATTCTTTCTTTCCCTTTTTAATGGAAGGAAAACCAGTAGTATTATCTGGCCATTTCTGCTACAGTTGAGTCACATTGGATGAGCATCACGTGTGGCTACTGGACACCGAAAAAGAGTACCCTGCCCCTCCTCAATAAAGACCATAAGCAAATTAATTAGCTGCACATAATAAGTTTCACTCCAAAACTGTAACATAAAGCAACAAATATTTATTGTCTTTGGTAGTGTCTTTGGTTGAGGAATTTGACAGCAACTTAGTTGTGAAGTTTGGCTTTGTAAAATTTGTTCAGAACTATATTCTAAAATTAGCCAGAGCTGCACTCAACTGAAGACTGGATCCAAGTACCAGAAGCACAACTCTTCTGTGATGGCCCATTCACATAGTCGTCAAGATAGCCCTGGCTTTCAGTAGAGGCTTCTGTTCCGTAGAAACAACCTCAGAGCCAGAGGGAGAGACCAAAAGGAGCAACACATGGAAGTCCAAGTGACTCCTTAGGCCCCCTAGCCCTCACACCATTGCCTCGAAGCCTTACTGTGTCAGTTCTATTGTTCCATGGATCACTTCAGCCAGCCCGGATTTTGCATAGGCTAAAATCGCATGTGTGAAAAAACACTGGACTATCTGGGGTTCCCATGAGATTGCTATGAGAAAGTGCTACCGAGGAGTGGTCTTGGCAATCCTAGACACCCAATGGAGGGCAAATGCCATATTGTACCAAGACTAGATTTTCAGTATCACTCAGTGCCATGAGTGGAAGGTTTCTGTCCTCTCACAGTTTATATGCTGACTTCCTAACACCTGTTAAATAGTATTTCAAGGTGATGCTGTTGGGAGGTGACTCAAGGGTCTTAAGCATGAATATCTTACTATGAGATAATGGTTGTGAGCTGCCTGACACAGATTTTGGGAACGAAGCACTTTGCTCTGAAGGAGCAATACAAACTCCGAACTGTCTCTCCAGCCCCGGAGAGTTCGTATGCTCTGTCTCTTTCTGTCTGTCTCTCCATATGTCTCTGTCTCTTTCTCTTTTCCTCACTTGCTTCCTACACTTTCCCCTCTGTCTTTTTCCTTTCTCTCTGTCTTTTCTCCTTCTCCATATCTCTCCCTCCTCCCACCTTCCTCATCACCATGAGGTGATATAAAAGCTCTCTTTAAATCAAGGGCAAGGGTCCTCACAACAGATCAACCATTCTCATTCCCTGAGTTGATATTTCTCAGCCTCTAGGATGATAAAAGTAAATTTCCACTGTTTATACCATCCAGCCTATGATATTTTTAATGACATTTTGGTATGTCCAAAATGCCTACAATTCTCCTGTGAACAAGACACATGACTGCCATTGGGACCATCATTCACTTATTTATCAGCTTAAGAGTTAGCCTTTGATCCAAGAAAGACAGGTATTTGGGGATTAGAAAAAGAACTATCAAATTTCCCAGGAGAGTTGATAATGAAGGTCTGTCAGCATTAATGCTTACAAGAAAGAAGAAAACCCAAATAATTTTACAATAACTCATTAGTTGCTACCTTATTGGTCTGTGGTATCTGTCTTTATAAGAACAGTGACTTTGAAATGACTACTCTTGTTCCATTTTGTTTTATTGTCTCTCTACCTATGAAACAAACCTTTTATCCTCAGCCTAGTAGGGTACTCACTCTATTTCATAGAAAAAAAAAGTGTTAACTAAATCTAGGGTTTTGAAAAAGCTGTTAAGATCTTTAAATGAAACCTTAGGAATTTTGTCGTTGACTAATGTAATCCCAGAGTTTTAAACAGTGTAACACCAGAAACACCACTCAGTTACCCAGCCAAAAATTCAATACCGAGTGTCAACACGGACTAGGAACTTCAGTGTAGAGCATCCTATCATTAGGTCTCAAACATAAACTGTCAAAGGAGGAGGAAGAGGGGGAATGAAAGAAAGGGGATGAAGAGAAGGAACAGAATAAAACAATGAATTTGCATGTCTCCAATGAAATGGATAAGGAAAATGTTCCCACGGATGGACATGTGACTAAATCTTTAGGAAACAGACAAGGCCTGTCGCAGCTCTACAATTAATGAACCTGTCTCTTACCACGTTTATGGTTCAATTTGTTAAAGTTAAATCTTTGAACAAGGTGCCTCATAAAATGATTATGCCCCATCTTACATGTACATTGCACTAAAAAACGAGAAGTCTATCTGGAATGCTCAGTTGTGTTCACTTCAATACAAAATGCAATAATATTATGTTGGAATATATATGCGTTGAATTAGGAACTCTGGCAAACTACACACTGCTCAGACACTGGCATAATAATCTCCCAGGAGTCCCAGAGGTCTGTGAACTCCCTTATGTGACATTCAACACTCTTCTATATTGTCCCACAGAAGCTGAGATGCAGTGATTCCGGAACCCTTGGCAGAGGCCTAGATCTGAAACTGTTCATGTTCCTTATAGAAAATGGTGCATGCGTGCACAGAACCTAAACACATAGCAGACTTAAAATACATGTATTGCTAAAATTTCTTTCCATGGGGAGACATAAACAGCATTAGAAGCGGTCACCCAACGACAATTATTAATGCCTCTATGTCTGGAGCTGACTTACTTGGCAGCAACACATAACTCACAGTTCAGCCCTTTATTGTTATGTATGTTCATGTGTGTACATCTATGTCTGTGTTGCACACATGTGTGGGTACCCACGGAGTCTAGAAAATGGTATCAGATGCTCTGAAGCTGGAGGTAGAGATGGTTGTGAGCTGCCTGACACAGATGTTGGAAACGGAGCACTTTGCTCTGAAGGAGCAATACAAACTCCCAACTGTCTCTCCAGCCCCGGTACACATGTTTTCTTAAGAACTGATTTCCCAGTTAATAAACTGTAACTAATATTAAAAAAATAAAAAATAATTTAAAAAAAGAACCGATTTCCCTTGTAGTACATTTACACAATAGAATACTACTCAGCAATTAAAAACAAGGAAATCATGAAATCTGCAGGCAAATGGTAGGAACTAGAAAAGATCATCCTGAATGAGGTATCCCAGAAGCAGAAAGATACCCATGGTATATACTCACTTATAAGTGGATATTAGATATATAATATAGGATAACCATATTAAAATCTGTTCACCTAAAGAAGCTAAGCAAGAAGGAGGACCCTGGGTAAGATGTTAAATAATCCAGCAAAAATAATCCAATCAATCCTCACTCAGAAAGACACATGGGACATGGAAGAGGGAGAAAACAAGGAACAGGACAGGAGCCTACCACAGAAGGCCTCTGAAAGACTCTACCCAGCCGGGTATCAAAGCAGATGCTGAGACTCATAGGGAAACTTTGGGCAGAGTGCAGGGAATTTTATGAAAGAATGGGGAGATAAAAAAACCTGGAGGGTCCAAAGCGGCTGACCCTGAGTGCAGTGCATAGCCTCGCATCCTGAGCGTAACATTTTAGCTTTTTATGGTATCCAACCATGCTTGGGGAGAATGTCCTGCTTCAATGGCTGTAAAGGCCTGAATGATCATGGCTGCATCACACTGTTGTGAGACTCTAATCTTGCATATATACCACAGGCAAACCAGGGTCAGCCGCTTTGGACCCAGAGAAGAGCATGTCTGGTTGCATGCGGGTTGATGCCCCAGGTCCCACCTCTGAGAAAAAGGTATCAGACGGGTCTGATGCTCTTTGGGTGGATGACACCTAAATGAACATCGGTACAAAGTCCCAATTTATTTCTAATATCAGAGATCAGACCTCTAATCTTGCCTGATGCGTCTAAAACAAAAAGGGGGAACTGTAGAGAGCTGCGGAATGCTATGCCTTAAAGATGGAGCTGGTTTCCGCCTTCCACCTTCCCGATGGTGAGTGCTCTCTGTCACAAACAATTCCACATTTGGCTAAGGCTGAGGATCTGGCTTGCTTCCATGTATGTGGACCTATCTGCATTGCCCACGTGGCACGCCTGGGTTGGCTACCCAGAGGCTATTTAAGCTGTGGGCTGGCTTTCCCCAGGGTCTGAGGATTGTTCAAGGTTCCTGAATAAACTGCATTGAAAAAAAAAAAAAAGACCTGGAGGGGACAGGAACCACACAAAGAGAGCAACAGATCCAAAAAATCTGGGCCCAGGTATTTTCTGAGACTGATACTCCAACCAAGGACCATGTATGGAGATAACTTAGAACCCTTGCACAGATGTAGCCCATGGCAGTTCAGTGTCCAAGTGGTTTCCCTAGTAAGGGGAACAGGGACTGTCCCTGACATGAACTCAGTGGCTAGCTCTTTGATCACCTCCCCCTGAAGGGGGAGCAGGCAGCCTTACTAGGCCACAGAGGAAGACAGTGCAGACAGTCCTAATGAGACTTGATAGACTAGAGTCAGATGGAAGGGAAGGAGGATCTCCTCTATCAGTGTACTGGAGGAGGGCTGTGGGAGGAGAAGAGGGAGGGAGGGCGGGATTGGAAGGGGACAAAGGAGGGTGTTACAGCTCCCTTATACAAAGTGAATAAATTCTAATAAATAAAAAATAAAAATTAATAAAAAGAACTGATTTCCCTAGTTGTTTATAAATATGCTCATATTATTCCCCTCAAAATATCTGTACTACTGCCCCTCCCAAATTCAAAACTCAAAATAAAATCACTGATATTTCGGATTCAAATTTCTCTCGTCTAAGAAGCCCTTGAAGCAAGCATTTTGATTAGGTTTCTCATTTGGAATAAGAGACGGCTTATTATGGCTTTTGCTTTCACTTTGTTTTATATGCTGCTTAATTGCTGGATTATTTAACAGATGACTGACATCCACAGAGCCTTCATTCTTTTAAAAAGTCAACAATAACTTACCAATTGGAAAATGCAAAGGAAAAATGACCACATTCCATTGTATTGCCATGGTCAGTGGAAGCAGTTTAAGTTGGGTATGTTGACCTAGTCTCTGGGCAATAATGGATTCTCCTAGAATATAATTTTAACATGGAGACTTTTTAATGATTTTTTAGTCTTTATTAATTACACTTTATTCACTTTGTATCCCCCCTGTTGTTCCACCCTCCTCCCATCCCAATCCCTCACTTCCTCCACCCTCTGCAAGCATGCCTCTCCCCAAGTCCACTGATAGGGGAGGTCTTCTTTTCCTTCCTTCTGATCCTAGTCTGTTAGGTCTCATCAGGAGTGGCTGCATTGTCTTCTTCTGTGGCCTGGTAAGGCTGCTCCCCCCTCAGGGGGAGGTAATTAAAGAGCAGGCCAATCAGTTCATGTCAGAGACAGTCCCTGTTGTTCTTACAATGGAACCCACTTGGATAGTGAACTGCCATGGGCTACGTCTGTGCAGGGGTCTTAGGTTATCTCCATGCATCGTCCTTGGTTGGAGTACTTTTTAAAAGAATGTTTTTACTAATTCTTTGAGAATTTCATACAATGCATTTTGATTATATATCCCTCCCCCAACTCCTCCTAGAACTACCTCTACCCCTCTGCCCATGCAACGTGTATATGTATATGTATATTGTATTATATGCATGTTGTATTATGTATATTCTAATCCCATCTGGTCTAATTTGTGTTGCCTGACTACTCTTATATTTGGGGCTTTCCCTGAAGTGTGGCCAGTATACCAGGAATCACAATATTAATGAAAACTGACTCTCCCTCCCACAACAGCTATCAAATGCCAATGTTTTCTCAGCTAGGGGTGGACTTCATGACTATCTCCTCACTCATTCCATGCTGAGATATTGTCTGGATTGAGCTTGCACACATCTTATACATGCTGTCACAGCTGCTGTGAGTTCACCTGTGCAACTTCCCTGTTAGTTGGGGAAAGCAGGTTTCTTGAAGTCATCTACCACCTCTGGCTCTTGGAATCTTTCCACCTGCTGTTCTGTGATGACCCTTAGCCTTGAGGGGAGGGGTGTGATATAGATGTCCAATTTAGGGCTGAGCATGAAGACGTGAAGACATTGTTGCTTAATCCAGCCTATCCCCCCAAAAAGTGACTGCATTCATTAATAGAGAGAGAGAGAGAGAGAGAGAGAGAGAGAGAAAGTTGGAATGACATTGTTGCTTATCCCCCACCCCCAACTTTTCCTGGAAAAATAACTGCGTGCATGCTTTAAAGGAGAGACAGGTGTAATGATTTTAAGGGTAACATTCCTCTACCATGTTTCTGGTCCCAGGTTCTGCTAAATAAACTAAATTTTGTAGAAAAGAGAATATCATTTAAAGCTACAGCTCAAAGCAACACATCATCCAAAGTAGCTTAAAGGTTTAAATAAAAAAAAAAAATTAAAAGAGGGATCAAGGGAAGATGAAAGTCACAGGGAAGGCCAACCAAAACTAAGAAAACCTATTATTGCATTACTAACTAAACATAAAATTTTTAAAAACAAATTTGAACAAAGATAGCTTACATGATTAGATAATACTGCCTCTAAGAGCCAGAAGTGTGTGTGTGTGTGTGTGTGTGTGTGTGTGTTCTGATGTGTGGCAAGAATATTTGAGGGTTAACCAACTGCTGCCCAGCTGGTTTTGAGACCCACTCCGCTAGAGGGAATTCGTGTGTGATACTTTAAATCTGGTAACTGCTCACAAGCTTATGTCTGGGAAACCAGGGACCCTAGGGGAGAATACACAACTGATGTATTGTTAATGGGACACGTAGCCAAACTGCCTTTTCAACATTTGTACATATGATCATAGACTAGTGCTGCTCTCAACCTGGGTCAAAGGAGTTTCTTGCAGATGGTGGTAACCAAAGCAGGGTCCCACAACCGGTAAAATAGCAAGAATAAATGACTATTGAATGCTCAGCATGAAGAAAACACAGCATCCCCTCGAAGCGCAGAAATCATTATAAGGGGGAGCAGAAAGATTGTGAGAGCCACAGTATAGGGAAGAATGCTATGAAAAGCTGTTGTCTGGATATGGCATGGCAATCACACTCACAAACACACAGAGGCTGTGGCTATCTGCACAAGCCCTGTGCAAATGTAAAAGGGCATGAAGAAAAGACGGAATGTAGGTAAGAAGAAGGAGGCCAATAAGGGCGGGAGAGGATAAGAGAGGGAAATGGCAAACATGTTCACAGTGCATTCTATGCATGCACAGAATTATGAAAACAGAAAGAAACAAAGACACCTACCTTCATTGTAATTCCTATTTGCCCAAAATAGTAGAAGCCATGATGGTCTTCAAGAAATAAATTTGAAACATCTATTTGGTAATGGTATTCAGTGATAAAAATCATTGAGTCATTAAGTTACAAAAAGCTCTGGAATGGGGACTGAAGATGGCTCAGTGGTCAAGAGCACTGGCTGTTCTTCCAGAGGAGCCAGGTTCAATTCCCATGATCCACCCACATGGTGGAATACAAGTATCAGTAACTCTGATTGCAGGGGACCTTACACCATCTTCTGGCCTCCATGGGTACCAAGCAAACATGTGGTGTGACATATATGCAGACAAACATCCATACACATAAAATAAAAAAAATGTAAAGGTATGGAAAAATCTCCCATGTGTATTGCTAATAGAAATATCAGTCTGGGGAAAGCTACACAGTCTAATTACAACTGTAGGGAATTCTAGGGAAGGAAACCTACAGCAATGGATGCTTGGAATGCTGGGGAGTAGGGAGAAGTGCTACTAGGAGAACAGGTATTGTGCAAGAACATCATCCCAAGCCGCATTTGTGAAACCAAGTAATTGCACAGCACAGGCTGAACCTTAGTGCAAACTCTGGGCTTCTCTGATAGCCATGAGTATATATTCACTAGCACTGTTTATTATTAAAAGTGAATGAAAAAAAAGAAAGAAAGATTTTTTTGTCATTTACCTGTTCAATTGTTGTCACTGTCACATGATGGCATCTAAAAAATGGCTAGACTGTCTGAGTCAGTGTTGGTTTAAACAAAGACCAGTTCACTTCTCTGACTACGATAGAACTTAGAAGAAATGTTCAAAGCTACTCTCCCATACCCAGAAGAACGACTTTTTCTCCCAAGTCAAATTACTCTGATTTGGAAAATAAACCTAGACGGTTCTGTGCTGAATGTGAGAGCCATTTGCTCTTCAGTGACACTTAGAAGGCATTTCTGGGAAAGGTCTTCTCATTTTTAGGATCCTTTTTAACCTCCATTGCAAACACCCCCTCGCTTTAAAGAGAAGACCCTGAGTTGTCTTTCTTGGTTTTACATCCTTTTACCTTGACCTCAGATTTGGGAGTTGGAGGTACTATTTTCAGACTGAGTCTAAGGAAGTGAGCCAACATGAATTTCAGGCTTGCCAGAGCTTACAATCTTAATGTAAATTCAACAATTAGCCATGCCTCAGCTGTGAAAGCTGGAAAGGATCCACACATCAGATGGTTAGAGAGGCTGGCTGGGAAAAATCACTCCTATTTCATTGTTGTTAACCTGTCATATCCCAGCTCAGCCCATCACCTTGAAAGAAGACCTGAGTGAGCCCTTGTGGTTATAAATTCATCAAGAGAGCCCAAAAAGGTAGGCTCAATATTCATACAAAGTACAACTTCAAAGCCTAGCTAGGGAGAGAGGTGTAAAATGTGGTCTATGAAACAGGAAGCATCAGCTTCCAGAAGAGTCTAGGCCAAGGGACACTGGAAGCCAAGGGGGTCCAATTACACTGAGCTACTGCTAAGGGCAAGCTAGCAGCACTAATGTGCGCTTGTCAATTTGAGATGCATAGCAGGCATCAGTAATGAGGCTATTGGGTTTTTCTCTTGAGGTGTTTGAGGAAGACAGGAAACAGATGCACATTACACAAACAGGATAGGGTCGGTAAGCCCCTCCAGAAAGAACACTGTGACTTCTTCACCTCACTCCCCCACCTGGATCTCCTAAAGAGAAGGAAAAGGTGTAAATGCATATGTGTGTGTGTGAATAATTTTGAAACTCCTATAGAGAAAAATATAGTGCTTTGAGGACTGGTGAGATGGCTCAGCCAGTGAAGGTGCTTGCTACTCAAATCTGATGATCTGAGTTCAATATCCAGAACTTAGGTAAAATTAGAAGGGGAGGACAGACATCACAGAGTTGTCCTTTGCCCTCCAAATGCATTCCATGTTATCTGCATACACACATTCACATAACAGAAACACACCAAAAAAAACCCAAGAACAGCAACACAAATGTATTAATATTTATATAAATATTTATATAACATAACTGATCATTTATATAAATATGTTATATAAATAAAAGTTCATATAAATAATAATACATTTGTATTATTGTTAAATAATCAATAAAATAAGTTTATATATTTGTGAAAGTATATTATATAAATAAAAGTTTATATAGTTACATAAATATATAAAGTTTATATATTTACATAAATATATTACACAAATAATATAAATTATATAAATATAGTACAGCAATGATGTAATAATTTGGGGCTTTGGGAAAAGACCTGCACCTAGTTCCATTGTGGTTATTATAGGTAATATAATAGATGTTTAATTTGCTTTGCCTTGTTGTGATAAATCACTTTCACCAAAACACTTAGGAGAAGAAAAGGTTTGTTTGGCTTATGTGCCGTAGTCCTTCATCCGCGGAAGATGAGGAAGGAACTCAAAGAAGGAGCCTGGAGGCATAACCTGAGGGGGAAAACATGGATGAACACTGCCTACCTGCTTCCTTTTCCAAGTTCACTCAACTACCTGTATTTATACAGCCCAGGCCCACCTGCCCACAGTCAGCTCTGCATATCAATCAGCAATCAAGAAAACAGTTCACAGGCCAACAAGGAGGAGGCAGTACCTCAACTGAGGGCCCCTCTTTCCAAGTGAGTTCAGTTGATAACCAAGATGAGCCATCACAGGGGCATGTTCCAAAGTAAGAGCCAAGCTGCATTCTGAGATCCGAATGAAATACACACCACAACTGCTCTGGGAGAAAGGTCCTCCACTTCCCTCAAACGTCCCTCTTCATGACACATCCTTACATTCCTAAACTATCCATGTCTTCTAATTAAGCTCTACTCTTCTGGATGCACAGCAAACAAAAATCAATTCTTTTTTGAGGAAAATTTCTTTCAAGATCTCTCTGTCAAATATCATTCAGCTTCTGTCTTTGAAGCCCCCTACCCCCAAACTGAAACATAAGCAGAAATGTGGATTCAGTGACCCCAGGAAGTACAGTTCAGCTCTGTCAAATTCAATGAAAGGAGGGCAATGAGTAAAGATGCCTGAAATAGTACCAAACGCCATTTTATCACCCAGAACTGTACACTCAACACATGCCCGACACAGGGCTATGGCCTAAATGTTCCCACCCAAACTTCTGCTGAAACTTAGATTTTTATTGCCAAAGGATTCCAGGAGGTGGAAACTTTAACCCAGCTGTGGTACTTGGAGGTGTGACTTTTGGAAGATACTTAAAGTTAATGATGCTGTAACCATGAGTTCCTCATCCAATCATCTCATACTTTTATAAAAAGAAGTCAGAGCTGAGCTTCTGCCATGCTGTGTACCGTCCTGAGCTGCTTCGTGACTCTGTGGTCCCCACCAATGGGAAAGAAGGTGCCTAGCTGTGAACTTTCCAGTCTTTAGAACTATGAACCAACTAAAACTTTATCCCTTATAAGTTGTTCAGTCTCAGACAATATCTTTCAGTGTTTGAGTTACTTCTGAGATTTTTCTTAATTTCCACTGCTTCTGGCTGGCCTGTTATTCACAGAGGAGACATGGCCTATGACCTGTGTCTGGATATTAATTTGCAGAAAGATCCAGCTTGTCTGATGGAGTATCCTTGGTGTGATTGCGAATTACCCACTATTGTTACAGTGACCAAAATCCCTGACAGATAACAGAAAGGGAGAAGGGTTTCTTATTTCCAGCAGTTCAGTTCAAATCTGCTCATAAGCTTGGACAGAATATTACATGGCAGGAGTATATATTCAAAGAATTTAATTACTTCCTCGTATGCCAGAAGCAGAAGCAAGAGAGCTAGCGTGTGTGTGTGTGTGCATGTGTGTGTGTGTGTGTGTGTGTGTGTGCGCGCGCGCGCGCGCGCGCACATGCGCGCGTGTATGTGTGAGTACATGCACAGTGGAGAATACTTCCAAAGACACAATCTTGGGACCTATTCCTGTCTCCTAAAGTCTCAACACCCTTCAAAATAATACCACTAGCTGGAAATCAGTGTATTAACACACACTCAAACCATCATACCCACCAAAGCTCCAATATCTTCAGAGAAGTCATGGAGACACAATCAGGCTCCCACAGCAGTGCTACAACAATCTGTGGCTGGACTCCTAAGTGCTCAACTATGCACACAGTAGGCAGTTATATTTGTTGAATTACTATCCAAATATCCCCTCATCCTATGTTCTGCAACTGAATTATATAAATGTTTCCCAGAGAGAACCTTTTCTCTACTCATCCATTCACACATCGTTTAATCTGTACAAAAGGCTTCTTGTCTCCACTCAGCAAACACTTGTTTTGAACCCAATTATCTCAGAGATCTACTCCCTCTCATGCACTGTCAAGGCAATTTACTTCAAATGAGCAAAGAGCTTCAGCTCACAGCCTCTGCCTTTGAGTCTCAGAAAACTAAAGCACCTATCTCTAACACAGGCACTGTGTTAAGGGATTGTTTTTACTTTTAAATATATTTAATTATTTCAGACTTACATTCCTGTTCTCCACATGTTCTATTTACTTAAGCAGAAAAGGTAAAGTGTCACTTTGTGTTAGTCTCTTATTGAGTCAGCAAACGTGAGGGCAAGAAATTTCATCTCAGCAATTCCTGTTGGTTTTATACATAAGTCATGGCTGATGCTCTATCTAAAAAACAAGAGCAACCTTGCACTAAAGATCACACGTAGCTAGGAAATAGGTACACATGTGCCCCAAAATGTGAGCTATCATCCATATATTTGTTTTGCTTTCCATATAGAACATTAATGGTTTTGCACTGTCCTCTCACATCTTCCTCTTGTTATAACCCCAGATGTTTTCTTTAGACTGCAGGGGTTGCCTGTCTTTCACAGTGTTTCCTGCTGAGTTTTTTCACTGTAGCTAGCATCTGTGAGCATGTCAGTGCTGTAAGCACTGTGTTGGGGATTTGAGGGTATCACTTCTCACCTTCTGGCATCCACAAGCAGTGAGTTTTCTTAAAGGCTGGAGAAATGGCCTCCCACCTAGTGAAGGGAGTACTGTCTCTAGTCTGAATCACATTTGTAATGATCCTGCCTTGGGATTTCAGCAATAAAAAAAAAAGGACACAATCATTAGGAAGGCCCAACGGGAGAGCCTCTGATTTATGTAGCAGGACTCAATCCAAGGTGAAGATTTAGTGAGAATGGCACAAAAGATAATGTGTGCCCTGCCTCTGAGACGGCAGAGTGATGTCTGTGTGAACAAGATGGGTCCGGACTTAGTAACTGACAAGGATGACCTGGGTAGAAACTGGGAAAATATTTTTTTAAAAAATAAAAATAAAGAAATAAAACCCATATGATAAATATTGATCCATTATACTCCTTAGAGCAGTTTCTGAATGTTTCCCCCAAAGAAAAACACCACGTGGATAATTTATGTGCCTATTGAAAGTAATCTTCTGAGCATGAGCATGGAGGGCTGAGGGGCTATCATTCTTTCCCCCGATCATAGGTCTGGAAGGCTTGCAAATAACTACCCTCCTTTCATCCCAAACAGGACCAAGCTCAGGTTGAGAAATGAGCCTATTAAAATTCTGTTTAAAAAAGCATTTGCTGATGATCTCATTTATTAATTGCTGGCCGCCTTTTAAAACCTTCAGTGAAAGACAAAGGGACTTCCCAGTCCTTTCTCTGAGAACTAAAGCTTTTCATTGAAGGACTCCAGATGGGCTGCATTTAGGTACTAAAGTTCTCATGTTTGTGCCACCAAAGATGAAAGGAATTTTACCCATTTTTGCTCCACAATTACCACCCACGAGTTCTTCAATCCTGGCCAAATTGAGCATCAATTTAAATGAGATTTACTCATGGGACCCTCTGCAATCACAATCAACACAAGATATCAGAGTTTAGGAAATGGGTCTATTAAATGGCAATTAAAGCTGTCAGCCTTCCCAAGCTTGTTTTCAGTTAATTCAATCCTACTAGACAATTGAAGTTGCCTGTCGGAAAGAAAAAAAGGCTCATTTTACTTTAGGACTCAAGCAGAATCCCAGGGCTAGTTGTTTAAGTTCCAGTGATGGCCCGCATTTAACATTATTCCTTCTATAAATAAGGACTTCGAAGTAGCTTCCTGTACAAGTGTGTGAGTTCTCCAAGATGCCTTGACAGTCCACAAAGATCTCAGCCACACCTTCCAGAAATGACAGCAAAGAGATCTTGACTACTCAGTGTTGTTTCCTTTTTGTTGAGTATCTCCTGATAACTCTTCATGTCTTGATGGTCCCCCTCTGGCATTTAATCATGTTATCCACAGAGAAGGTGCCTGACATTGGCTATCAAGTATAAGTCAGATGTGCTCAATATGGCTGTACCTCCCGCTGGTCTGTACAAAACCAATCTGCAATAATCAGTGAGAGATCCATCTCAAAGCAAAACAGATAATTAACACTCACATAAAACATTCCTTTAGCTCAATGGTGAAACACCTCACTAGTTGGTTCTGATCCTCATTATTAGAATAATATCATAAACTACTTGTAGGTATCCATACCTTCTGATACACCATTTTCAAGCCAAGGATCTTTCCTGAAGACACAACCAGGCATTTGTGCCAAGATGTATAAACTACAGTTTGTCTCAGACTTGCTGATGAGGCAAAGTGATTTGATCTGGAGAGAGAGGGCTCAGTGATTAAGGGCACTGGTTGGTCTTGCAGAGGACCCAGTCTCAATCCCCAGAACTTAAATGATGGGTACAACCATCCAGGTCCAGGGGAACTGAGGCTCTCTTCTGGCCATCGCGGGCACTGCACACAGACAAAATAACCATACGTGTAAAACCATGAAAAAGTAATAGAATGTTTTGCCCCCTGTAAGTCACTACATTACTTCTTTCTCCACCATAAAAAAATAATAATAATAATGAGTCTTCAATGTCACTGGGTCCTCTAAGGTATGTTGAACTCTAAGGAATTGGTCATACATAGGCAAAACTTGGAACTTTCTCCATCAAGCCTACTGTGACCCCCATATCCTTAGATTAAAATTCTTTGCAGTCTGCTAGGCTAGAGAATCAAGCACACTTTTTATACCGAGATGTTTGTGGATTAATGTTTCTTATATTATGCAGAATTTCATATGTTAAAATGAGATTTTTTTTTTCCAGAAGGCAAGACTTTCAAACACAAATGAGACTAAAATGAGAATTTCAGGCTTCATATACACCCAGTAGTTAGGACTTTAGTGGCTTATGATGGTTTCTTTGAAAGATATTTTCAGAATGTGTATATTATGTATGTGGGTATTTCTAAATTCTAGTAATCAGTTTCATAGCAAAAAAAAAATCAAGCTTATTAAAGGAAATGTGGGAAACAGAAAGGGAAAACAGCATGTATTAACCTTCCAACCATGTAAAAACAACATTTTTAATATCCTATTGTTTTCTTTCAGTCTTAGGCATATATGCAATTTTGTGGCTTTCTTCTGAGCTTTGGTTATAGTCTATATACAATTTTATTTTTCCCCCATTTTTCACATTGACTGAAAATGTTGTGATGATTTCAACCTCCATGAGACCATACTTTACAATGTGAGGACTTTTACTCATCCATCTGTTTACTCACCAAGAATATGTTAGAGGCTTGCTAGTCTTCCCAGGTTCTTATCCAGTTCAGTTCATAGATTAAATAGAAAATCTCTACAGTACCTAGTGAGCACCTACAGATAACCAGTCACACCCTACCCTGGAACAATGAAAAAGCTGTTGTGTGTTAGAGCAATACACAGAAAGACATAGCCTCTGAAGGGCCACCTGTTCAGAGGTCAAGGTTACTGTCTGCCATTGGCTCCAAACCTCTATGGAAACTGTCCACCTTAATTTCAGGAGGATAAGATGATGACTTGTCTCTGCTGCCAGCTGCTTCAGACAGCACAGGAAGATCCCAAGATAAGGCTTCTACAAAAGGAACTGAGTCTTCATACAGTCCTGAGGAAAGCTCATTGCCTCTATGCACCAAACATAGCTCCTCCTCCTTCCCTGTCCCTGCTTCTCTCAAGGCCATTGTTTTGTTGAGCCACAGATGTTTTTGGCTTACAGACTAAAGATGTGAAGGTAAAGTGGGGTTCTTATTGTCATTCATGGTTTGATGAATGCCACCACATTTCCATGAGGGCCACTGCTTTCTAGCTTAGCTGATGACCAAGCTGCAAAATACAAACACGTAGCTTGTGTAATTCTGCAATAGGAAGTGCCAGTGGTTTACAGAGAGGTTTCAGAGTAATTGGAGATGGCACCCCCACCACCAAAAGTTTCTGAATGAAGCATGCTGGGGTCAACGAATAGGGCTAACTCTGCATATGTTTTGAACAACAGAGGAAGCTAAAATGAAAAGAGGATGGAAAGAGGTGGAGTGTGGAGAATAGGTACACCACATAGGTATCTTTTATCTGTTCTAGCATGTCATTTAACGGGGTTGAGCCACACCTAATAGTTCTATAAATGTTGGTTTGTATTAAACATGTTATAAAGAGCCTTTTGTTCTATGAGAGCAAAGGAGACAGCCCAGGGTACAGATTTAATAGTGTTTAGTGAACACGGAAGGGGTGTCAGATTTCTAAATATCTACCCAGAGACTCAGAAGCAGATAAAGTACCAATCTGTTTCCACAACGTAGTGAGAGTAGCAGGAGGATAAGACTTTTCTCCATCAAGCAGCTATTAAACCTCTCAGCAGTGAGTGAGGGGCCCAGAGCTGGCTTGGGAGGAGGACTCAGAAGGCCTTTCCAGAGAGGGGCGTGGGTACTGGTATTGCTCACAGGAAGTCCTTCCAAAGCATTGACCATGACTGGGCTTCCTGTCACTTACCTAACCTCTGCTGTTTCTATTGCTCTCCAGTGTAGGGCTATTCAGTATCCTAATAAAAACAGACAAAACAAGTGACTACATCTGGATAAGACATGCCATAGTGAGCTGAAACGGTTGAGAACACACATTATTGTCCTAATACACGACTCGACAGGCACTAGCTCATAGAATAGAATGAATGGCAGACTTCATTATCCATTTTGTTGTGTGAACAAAGACATCCAGGAAAACAGAATCCCTGCTTTTAAAACTTTTATTATTATTCTTTCCATTGCTTACAGGTATATAGAGTTGTGTTTCCTGCTTCTGTGGGATTTTCTCCATGAGGAGTCTCCCATTGCAGACACTGCCTCATGTCCGTGGGGTGACCGGCTCATGTCAGCATCTCAGCATACATATGTTACTGGATAAATTGACCCCTTCAGTTTGGAGAAAACGATGTGCTTACGTATGTTCCAACGGTCAACATTTCAGAATTAAATAAAGTCTGAAAGTACAAGAAATAAATGCATATGGCCCCTCCTCAAAATCATGAGAGACCAGGGATTTGAAGAAATTATTTAAACTAAATAGACACATATCATTTGCTGTTTAAAAACTGGCATGCTTTAATTACATAACGAGGTTTGTAGGTTCTAAGGCCTTTCACTGGCCTTTTCAGTGGCATAAAGTATGTTCATGGTTGTACCTCCCCTAACTTCTAGGAATTAAAAAAAGAGCCAGTTTCTTCATGTGGAATAATGGTGTAATGGCAAAATAAAAGCTAACAGTAGCAATCATAAAGTAAATTTAGATACTAGAACTCTTTGTGTGTGTGTGTTGACATTCCATGCCTTTAAGTAAATATAGTCCTGTTTAGACTTTTCAGTTTGTAAAACCCTGAAGGCATGAGTAAGTACAATGGGAAGCGGTGGGACTCCAGACTTCTGTCAAGTACTGGTCAGATCCCAAAAGAGAACTAGTACCTTCGATATTCCTGCTACATGGCTTGATTTTGGCCAAGAACAAAATGCAAACAGACACAAACTGAGGGAAATTTCACAAAATAACAGGTGACTTATTTTCAAAAATTCCAAAAAAATACATAAAGATGGACACTCTTCTAAAATGGGGAGGCTAGGATGTCAGGAAAATTAAACGAAATGTATTCTTCTGGATTGGAAAAAGCATATGAGAAAGGTGATTAAGAAAAAAAAAATGAAGCCTGAAAAGTAGTTGCTAATATTGTAAAATAAACTTCCCAATTTTGATGTAAAATGATGGGGATTACTGTAAGATTGCAACATTAGGGGAAGTTGGGTGACAGTGTATTGGAATTCTTTGCAGTATTTTTAAAGTCTGGTATTATTTCAAATGAACAGTTAAAATTAAAGTCCTAAAGAGACTGTGTTTCAATGCAATTTTATGGACATTTAATGCATTTTAGAATAACAACAACAACAAAAATCAGGATTACAAAGTTGCTGGCTTTTTCCTTAGATGGCAGGGAACCTGGGAAATTTGTCATTTTAATTAAAGAGAGAGAGAGACAGACAGACAGACAGACAGACAGACTCTTTTCAGACATCCAAGATTGCTGTGTCTGGCAGAGAAGGAGTTTTGAAGCCAACCACCTTCATCTCACAGTCACACCAAGGAGGCCTCTCTCCCTGGCATAACCAGCTTTCTGCTCCCAGCATCAAAAGCGACCTTCACTGTGATCAGATGGGTCAGGCTGCTAATGGAGGGAAGGTCACACATTGGATATGTCCCCTAGCATTTCACTGATCACAGGGAAGCCATGGGATGGCGCCTTGGAAGCATCCATAGAGCTCTATTGAAGAAAATAACTATAACATCCTCCATACTGGGATGCGGGGTTATGTTAAATACAAGGACACACTTCAATAGACTACCAACACCTTAAAAAATGCATCTTAAAATAAGCCTGTAAAAGAGCCCATTAGTGAATTCTTTTCCTCTCTTGAACCTGTAATTAAGAGACCTAAAAAGGTAAAGCTGATTGACCTCCAAGCAAGACACAAATGCCCCAAAATTCTGTAAAGCTGTGTTACGGCTTTAGCAGATTCCTATGACAGCTTTGAAAGCTGCTGTCTCTGATTTCATGTTGCTCAGGCAGATAACAAAGCACATAAAAAACAAGGGCTGCTTGCCTTCCTCCTGACAGTCGATTGTTGTTCAGCGTTCTGAGTCCGAAACATTACTGAGGGGGTCTCTTTCCGAAAGATTGCTCCACGGAGTCTCAAGTGTTTACTGGGAGAGCTTCCCTGATATACTTGGGATTCCAAGGTGGGAGGTGAACACTCTCCAGGAAATTCTCAATTCTAAACATCAGCAGGTTTCAGAGCCAAAAGCAGTAAGAGGAGAAAAGGTTTCAGCCTATGATTCATTTTGTGTCACAGACAAACAGAGCAATCCAAATATAAACGTACTCCTGGGGTGAAACAGAAAATGAAGTTAGCAGGCTCCATGGGCCTCCACCTACGGCGAGAAGTTGCTTTATGCTCTACAAAGAGTGAGCCCCTAGACATTCCACAAACAAGAGAAGTTGAAAACAAGACTGGAGGACAGTTTTCATTCATTCCCCGTTTATTTATCTACTTATAACCATCAATTCACTTTATATCCCCACTGTAGTCCCCTCCCTCCTAGTCCCATCCACCCTCCTGCTTCTCCCCCTATGCCCTTTCCCTAGTTCCCTGATAGGGGAGGACCTCTTCCCCTTCTATCTGACCCTAGCTTATCAGGTCTCCTCAAGGCTGGCTATTATCAGTGTAACGTTGCCATTGTTGCCATTTCCTGCTTCTGTAATACAATATCTGAGACTGTAGTGGGTTGGGTGAACAGGTACCACAGCGGTAGGGAAAGGGTTGGTGGGCAGTGAATAAATTCAATTATCCACAGACCAGGAAAGGAAAAGAGCAGGATGGTGATGAACTAGGCAATAGTCAGGACATGTGCGTGGGAAAATTGCTAGCAAGGGTCGCTATTTGGGAGAAGTACTTGTTCATTTGGTTATGTTGATTCTGAGATTCTGGAGAGAAAGACCAGTTCCACAATTTTGAGCCAAATTTGAAGCAAGTTTTAATTAAATGCTGGCCAGGTAGAAAGGACTCTGGCCAGGTTCACTTCTGGGTTCCCAGGAAACGGCCACAAAACATGTTTTGCAGGGACTTAAAAAGGCAAACCCCATACTTCATCACAGTCCCATCAAGTCTATTCAGGGTCTAGCACACATCCTGACATATTTCCTGCATACAAACTTCCTTCCCACATGGGATCAAGCACGTTCAGTGTATCTGGTTCAAACAAAGTTGTTTAGGAAAGTAAAAATATGTGCCTTATTATTTCCCGAGAACTACAACTCCCAGCATTCCAGGAAGTTCCCTTACTCTTGATCAGGTGGGACTATAGGTTAATCTTGGCTCCTACAGTTAGGCTGAATTTCTTTGTGCATAAATTCCCATCCTGTAATTATAACCTTTGCTCCACAAAGACTCAATAATTTACAATGAACAGCAGGTTTATTTGGTTAAAAATTCTGGAGGTTGATAAGTCACACAGAATGACCTGCAGTGCGGATCTTTCTACCACATTTTAGCAGGGCAGAAGATGAAATAGCATAAGAGCACAGAGAACAAGGGATGAAACTCACTTTTCTAACATGTCCTCCCCACGGTAGCTCCCACCCCCCAGAGCAGTGTTAATCTGTCCATGGGAGGATCCCCTCAGGACCTAACCACATCAAGTAAGTCCTATTTCCCAAAATACCAACGCCTGAATTGGGAGGACTTATTCAGACCATTTCTGAAAGTAATAATGAAGAAGCTGAGAGTGTGCGTGCAACGTCACCACTCTGCCTTCTCTACTATTGCAGATCTCCCCCAATATTTCATGGATAAGGTGAGAACTGTGTATGTGAGCAAACAAACCAATGGACATGGTTTTAAATGTCTCTTGAGTTTCCTGATACCAATGTACACAAAAGGGCTCTGGGGGATGTTCCACAAGGCTGAGGCCTGCTAGAAGCTTCTCATCGTAGGAAAAATGAAATAAAATCTAAACACACAGTCTCCATCTAAAATTTATGAAATTATGTTTCACTTTTGTGGAGGAAGGCCAAGCACAGTGAAAGAAATCAATGTGAGAAAAATCAACAGCTGCGGGATAAGAAAACAAAACAAAAAAAAAGCATAAAAAACACCTTAAGACCTCAGAATCAGTGTTATAAACATTCTAATATTCAAGCTTGTAAGACAACAATGTCAGCCCACATTATATTAAAATGGCTGTGGTGTTTTCAGATGAAACAATTCACCTTGGACCATTCATCTTGATCCACGTTTTACCAAGAGGAGACTTGAACAGACACCTCCATGTTCTTTCCCTTCTACTGTCCAAAAAACAGTGTGATTTTACATTTCCACACCTGTTCCCTTATCAGCTATAAGAAACACATCATCTGAATTATATGTCCCTCAGGAAATATTTGTTACAGCTTATCTCACAACCTAAACATATAGCAAGGAAAGGCAGGAGAAAATATTGCCTATAATAGGCAGATGTGTGAAAAAAAAAACACATAGCACTGTCTGCGAGGAGCATAAAATATAATGAGAAATTAGCTTTTAATGACAGTCCTAGCTTCATGTTCTGTAGAATGAGTTTATGTTGTAAGACCCCATGAAAGAACAGATATCTGCTCACCTCAGATAAGAAAATGATGGCAGAGCAAAGTAAACATACCACCAAAGTCTAACTTAGTGAACCAATGAGTTTTGTTGGGGTTAGTTATAAGCATGTATATAAGAGGTTACTTGCAGGAGTAGAAAAAACTCAAAGCAAAAATTATGAACAGCCTACTCAGACATGAATGATAGCTCATGATAACATTGTCTTTTTCCAGGTACCTCAGGTGCCCAGAGCCCCCTCTTAGATCCAGCTTATCTAAGAAACTTCTAGGAAGTTCAGTTTATCTGAAAGGGTCTCTTGGTAGTCCTTGTGGCTTATATAGGCTTGGAAAAGGAGGGTCCTAGTGAATCTGGTCAGTTTCAGGGACTTCCTGAAGCTCTTGAGTTGCTTACTTTCTGAGGTTTATGTGTTTCACTGCAAGATGGAGTGTATCCCTCTGTTGAACACCCTGTGTCTTGAGAGCTTCTTTCCAGGATGGAAGATTTCATCTTGGAGGAAATCGCTTCATGTCAGATCACAAGGGTTTGTGAAAAATCACATCTTTTATTTGAAAGACGAAATGATGATAAGAACCATCATGAGGACTAACCAAAACTCCTATTTGACCCTCTTTTGTGTTTGGAAATCTTGAGGTGTTTCTTTCTTTTTTCAGTTTTCTAGCATACTGGTACACATTTTATCTCAATGTGTGCAGTCATTACGACTATCATTCTGTAAATGACAAAGTTAAAACCCAAAGGCCAAAGCAGCCACAAAGACACAGCTAGAGAGAGCCTAGAAACAGGTGCATGCCTTTTTCAATGTTGGAGTCAAGTTCTTTCTCTCAGTGATATCTGGCTGCAGGTCAGCATCTTTGCAAGCAAAAGCAGACATCATCTGTTTGAGATTCTCCATGCTTATGTTGGCAATGCCTCCTATCACTTTTCTTTTCTCCTCAACATGCATGTTTTCACAAAGGGCCACTATTAATCAAATTTAAATGTCACTTCCAACTGAATGTGAAATGTCCTTTGCACCCTAAATTCTCATCTCAATGATATAATGGCTCCATTTGTAATAGGCATGATTTTAAAACCTGAATTTCAGCCACAAGAACCAACCAGCTAAGAGCCCTCAGACACTCAGGGACATACAAGTTTTAGGAAAGCTGTCCACAGATGAAGAATTCAGAGAAAATATGAAATCTGAGTTAACAAATTCCATATATCCAATTTCTCAGGAAGCCGGTGTTATACCAGCAAGCTGTGTGCAGATGGCTCAAAGACATGCCATTTCTTCCTTTGTGGAGTCCAGCCCACACCTGGATACCGCTTTACACACACAGAGCCCAGATGTCTCCTCTGCATCTGCCAACACAGATACACTCAGCTCACAGGATCTGCTTCTATGGAAGAACGTGTAGCATTGACGGCCTCCAAGGGATTCTGGTGACTTATGTCAGGGAAAGATTGTCTGTACACCAGCAATAGCCATAGAAACAGAAACAAACTCATCTCTTGTTCCCTCCACATAGTGTGGCTGTGGATGCACAACAGGCCTCTCCTTTCTCCCAGACCTTCACTCACAAACAGGATGGAAGACCATCTTTTCCAGGTCGTTACAGCACAACAGCTGAGGAAGGGCTGTCCTTAACTTCCTTTGCTTAAGCCACCAACTAGAGAAAAAGAAGGTTAACTCAAACCCTAGATGTAGAAATTCAGCTGCTGTAAACTCCCAGGCAGCTTTCAGCCAGGAACAAAAACACCAGTTGCCAGTGATAGGAGAAATCTTATACAGCCTTATCAGAAACCCCATACTCTTTTTCCCCACAACCTTCCTTACACTGACATTTAAACCCTTGCTGATTCGTTGGGTAGCTAGCTCTCAGAGTGCAAATTCTCTCCTTTCCATTTCCGGTTCTCCAATTGAGATCCTGTAAAACTGACTGAGAAAAAGACAGATAGACAAAAGGAAAATCAACAAAGTTTTATTGACATGTTTGTTATGCCTGGGACACATGAGTTGTAACCATGGTTGAGGAATACAAAGGATATTTGGTACTTGACTTTATATATTATCTTATTAGAAGAAAGGGGCTGGGGTGGTTAATATTTATTGTAAACTTGACAGGATCAAGACTCAGCTACGTGACAAACATCTGTACATGCTTCCAAGCGATTGTGATGAGGTGAGACCATCTACCTTAAAAGTAGGAGGTCCCATTCTACGAGCTCAGGGTCAGGCGTTGCTTAAAAAGAAAAAGCTGGTTTTATTTCTCATCACTCTCCTCTTTCTAAATGTGTACACAATAAAGCCAGTTGCTTCAAAACCTTACTTCCTTGACTTCTTCACCATGATGAATTTTACCCTCAAATGTGAGCCACAATAAACTCTTTCTTCTCCACGTTGCTTTTGTTAAGATGTTTTACCACAGCAATGGTAAAAGTGGCTAAGATAGGGATGTTAGGGTGAACCTATATGCTGGAACTAATAGGCAGAAGGTCCATCAAGGAGGTAAATGATGGAGAGCTCTGTCTTTTAGTTTAACAAGAGAGAAATTTCTCTAAGAATTGGTTCTTTGGATTGTGACTTTCAGGCATGTGGTTCTGATGGCCACTGATATTTTAATTTTAAAGAGGGCTATTGCTTTCCCACCTCCCGTTTTAACTTGCTTTCTGACTGTTATGTGCTGAAGCCACTCATTCACAATGGCCAGGTTCTCATAGTGATGAATATGCCTAGGAGGCCTGTTTTGGAATGGCATATTGTGACATCCCTGAATGTGTAACTTTCATCCTGTTCAATTGCCTCTATTGTCAGTTAGTTTGCATGCCCCGATCAGTCAATTCTAAGTTGGAAAAGGGCAAGTTTCATTTGACAGCCTCCAGAATCACTAAGTCATTGGTTCTTCCTAGCTACTATTCAACTCCAGTATTCCACTTATGGGATACAAATAAATTTTTATTTGTTTAAGCAGCTATCAGTTGGGTTTTCTGCAGTTTAAATCAGAAACTAGGGCTAATTAATTCATATTATTGACCCTTTTGAGTCAGGACAGGAGAGAAAGAGGAAATGAAAACTTAACAGCAACAGTGAGGAAACTTCTCAAGAAGGAGCTCTGAGCACAGTAGCATCATATGGCCCGTCAATCTAGCCATGACGTGTGCGGTGCATAGAGAAATCATAGCTGTGATACTGGGAACCCAGAAAAACTACATAAGAAAACAGAGTCGCAACCCTGAATGATTAATTTCTCCATAACAGCCTCCAAAACCTAATGCAAGTCAGAGTCATGCACTTTTTCCTTGAGTGAGAAATCGTGGAGAAATCAGGCAAATCGAATGTTTGAAGTACTGGCATAAGTTTTTAAAAAACTCTTTCATTTAATTATTCCTATTATGAAAAAAAAAAATAAAGAGTTTCTTCTGCAAAATCCCCTACATGTGGGGAGAAAATTAGAGTGAAAGGACATAGCAGGTGGATGGAGAAATTAGAGGGTTTCTGGGCTAACTATGTATTTCTTCCTTTGTCGGCACAAGAAGCACCGACAAAGAGTGGGAGTGGGCCAACTTCCCAGTAAGTGGGCTGTAAAAAGTAGGGTGAAAGGCTGAGAAACAAGGAGGGCCAAACCCTGACCTCTAAGTGGAAATGGATGCTGAACTCGGAGGCATGAAATGAGAACTTGAACTACAATGTCCAAACCTCTAAATCAACCTGGCTGTCAGCAAGACTCCAAAAGTACGTTTTCATATTTTAAAAGCAGTGTGGGAACTATTTGAATCTCCATATCTCTCTGTGCGAAATGAAAGGATAAACATGAGTGCACAGTTGGATATTTACAACCATGAGATCTTGGAGTTCTAGGCTTTACCTTCCCAATGTCAGGCTTTTCAAGTTACATGTGTCTCTTCCCCCAAAATTCTAGTCTGAGCAACTTATTATTGTTTTAAATAATTTTTTTTATTAATCACAGGTTATTTACTTTGTATCCCGGCCATAGCCCCCTCCCTAATCCCTCCCAATCCCAACCTCCTTCCCTCATCTCCTCTCTGCCCCTTTGCAAGTCCACTGATAAGGGAGGTCCTCCTCCCCTTCCATCTGACCCTAGCTTATCAGGTATCTTCAGGACTGGCTGCAATATCCTCCTCTGTGACCTACCAAGGTTGCTCCTCCCTTGGGGGGAAGGAGAGGAGGTCAAAGAGCCAGCCACTGAGTTCATGTCAGAGACAGTCCCTGTTCCCCTTACTAGAGTATGCACTTGGATACTGAGCTACCATGGACTACATCCAAGCAGGGGTTCTAGGTCATATCCATACATGGTCCTTGGTTGGAGAAACAATCTCAGAAAAGACCCCTCTGCCCAGATATATTTGGTCCTTGTGGAGCTCCTGTCCTCTCCAGGTCATACTATCTCTCCCTTCTTTCATATGATTCCCTGCACTCTGCCAAAGGTTTGGTTATGAGTCTTAGCATCTACTTTGATACACTACAAGGTAGAGTCTTTCAGAGGCCTTCTGTGGTAGGCTCCTGTCCTGTTACTTGTTTTCTCCTACTTTCAATGTCCATCCCATTTGTCTTGCTAAGTGAGTATTGATCATCTTACCCTGGGTCCTCTTTCTTGTTTATCTTCTTTAGGTGTACAGATTTTAATATGTTTATCCTATCTTATAGATCTAGTACCCACTTATAAGTGAATATATACCATGTGTGTCTTTCTGCTCCTGGAATACCTCACTCAGGATGATCTTTTCTAGATCCCACCATTTGTTGCAAATTTCATGATTTCCTTGTTTTTAATTGCTGAGTAGTATTCCATTATGTAAAAGTACCACAATTTCTGTTAATAGAAATTTCTTTGTTAATAGACATCTGGGTTGTTTCCAGGTTCTGGTTATTACAAATAAAGCTGCTACAAACATGGTTGAGCAAATGTCCTTGTTGTGTACTTAAGCAAAGTACATAACATCCTTAGCCATCAGAGAGGGTAATTTTGGTTTGCATCTCTCTGATGGCTAAGGACGTTGAGCATCTATTTAAATGTTTCTCTTCCATTCTATGTTCTTCTACAGAGAATTCTCTATTTAGCTCTATACCCCATTTCTAATTGGATTGCTTGATTTATTGCCTTTTAACTTTTTATTTTAAAAAAAAAGTTTATTTGGGACTTATGGTTGCAGAGGGATAGAGTCCATGAGGGCAGAGTAGAGGTATAGGAAGCAGGTGGCCAGAGAAGCAAGTAAAAACTCAGATTTCAAATCACAAGCAGAAAACAGAGAATGAACTTGAAATTGCACATGTCTTTTGAAACCACAAAGCCTGTTGCCTGTGATAGAACATTTTCAAGCAAGACTGTACTTCATAATCCTCTCCAAAAAGCTACCAACCAACTGGGGACCAACTGTTCAAATACCAGAGACTTAGACACAGACATAGACACAGCATCATCCTCCATGTTGCTTAAAGTCTAGCCCCAGCCAACATTTCTTCCAAAATCCACTGAGAATGTTATAAAATAAAGGTACTATGACTGTAATTTTGTAATAAGTATTGTGAAAGAGCTTCACCCACCCTTCTAATGGTTTTCTACCTGCCCCAAACTGCACCACCTACTAGTGACCAAGAATTGAACACCTGGAACATTTTTATTCAAACCACCACAAGGTAGAAAAGCCCCAGGCATGTGCAGACTTATTCATGAAAGCTTAGAGATGATAGAAACACCCTGAATTTATCCAACATGGCAGCCATTAGCTACCTGGAGCTCTAGTGAGCACTGGAAATATGGATAACACAACTGAAGAATGTTTTCATTAATTTAAATAGCCACAATGGAAATACACAGACCAACCAAATACTAACAAGCAAAGCCTGTTTGTTCAGAGATTGCTGTGGCAGAGAACTGGCTCCTATTGTCTGCACTCTGGCAGAGACTCATAAACAGACATAACAGGGGAAAAATATTTAGAGCGGAGCAATGAAAGACTCAGGTGTGCCCCAGTGAGGCTGCTGGCATGGAGTGTAAGCAGGTGGACCAACTAGAAATAGGGCATTCGGCTAGTTGGGGATTATATTTGGCCTTTTGTGATTGGCTCAAAGTCGGAATAGGAAGAAAAGTTAGGGGAGCTGTCACTTATGAGTCAATTCTTGGCTACTTGAGGCTGTTTATTACAGGACTTGCTTCTGGCCTCCCAGGTTGTTGGTAGAGATGACTAAGTGACTTCCTACCCATCTGACTTAATAGGTAGAAAACTGGCATCTGGTCCAGTTCCTGTAGATAATTGGTTGTTTTATTGGACTGATTGTTGGAATTAGCCATAGCTCTAATTTCTGTCTGCTCTAACATCCTTCTGTGTATTCACTTTGTGAACAGTTGCTCCTGGTTGCAGCATGGAAAAGAAAGTTGTGCAGTAATAAAAGATCTTGTTTGGTGAAACGTGGGGTAGGTCTCAGGAAAATGTCACTGACAATGACAAGACTGAGAATAGAAACAAGGGCAGAATGTACAAATCTGAGCACTGAACTATGAAACCTGTGTTTGATTTGAGATCTATAAAAATCAGGGAACAGTTAAGGGAAGAAACAATGTGATCATATCTTTGCTTTACAATGATCCAGTAAGTTTTACTATGCAAAATGGACCCCAGAAAGAAGCTACTAGAAAAAGGAAGTTTAGGTAGGATGTCAGTAAGAGGAAGTGAGTACTGTACTATAACACAAGTGTGGATGGGAAGACATGGACAAGGGGAAAACAATTTAGATATACATAAGGGATGTAGTCATAAGTGCTTTTTAAAATTAATTAATTCATTACTTTTTATATAGATGAGTGCTCTATCTGCATGTGCATCTACATGATAGAAGAGGGCATCAGATCCCACTATAGATGGTTGTGAATCACCATGTAATTGCTGGGAATTGAACTCAGGACCTCTGGAAGAGCAGCGAGTGCTCTTAACTGCTGACCCATCTCTCCAGTCCTTCACAGGTACTTTTGAGCCTAAGTTATATGACAGGTTCTGGCTCTTTAGAGGACTCAAGAGTGAGGAATTAGCATGGTAGGAATAGGGGAGGGGGGAAGATGATGAACTCAAGTTTTAAATTAGAAAACTTCAAGAGAAGGGGCTGAAGAGATGGTTCAGCAGTTAAGAGCACTTGTTGCTCTTCCAGAGGCTCTGAGTTGGAATCCCAGCACCCACATAGTGGCTCACAACCATTAGGAACTCCAGTTCTGAGGAATTCAAGGTCCTTTTCTGGACCCTCTAGGTGCTGCACATATACAGGAAAATATAAATATACATAAAATAGAGATTCAACAGATTAGAACATGAAAAAAATGCAAGATATTTAAGAAAAAATAAAACCAAAAACAAAAAGTATATTTTCAAATGAAAGGACCCAAAAGAGATTCTTATGAGGTGAGGCCAGTAGTAAGGTCCATTTTCCACTTAATAAATATTATATTTTGCCTAAAAGCAGTAAGTTATACTTGACAGATAGTTTTCAGAGAGACACAGTTCAATGAAAAGAGTACTATTTTTGTGAGCAGTGGCATCTGGTGTCTGTCTGCCATCGATGTCTTCTTCCTCCTCTTAGATTTTCCTGATTTTTCTCTCTGATCAGCTTAGATTTTTTCTTTTTTTTATTTTTTATTAATTACACTTTATTCACTCTGTATCCCTTCATAAGCCCCTCTCTCCTCCCCTCCCGATCCCACCTTCCCTCCCTCTTCTTCACGCATGCCCCTCCCCAAGTCCGCTGATAAGGGAGGTCCTCCTCTCCTTCCTTCTAATCTTAGTCTATCAAATCACATCAGGAGTGGCTACATTGTCATCTTCTGTGGCCTGGTAAGGCTGCTCCCTGCTCAGGGGGAGGTAATCAAAGAGCAGGCCAATCAGATTATGTCAGAGGCAGTCCCACTTCCCATTACTATGTAAACACTTAAAGAAATGCTCAAAGTCATTAGCCATTAGGGAAATGCAAATCAAAACGACCCTGAGATTTCACCTTACACCCATCAGAATGGCCAAGATGACAACACATGCTGGAGAGGCTGTGGAGAAAGGGGAACCCTCCTCCACTGCTCATGGGAATGTAAACTTGTACAACCACTCTGGAAATCAATCTGGCACTTTCTCAGCTTAGATTTTATTAGCTAACTAAGACAAATCAAAGTAAGGGTCCCCAGTAGAATGACCATCATTAATTAGTGTTGGCTTTCCAAGACCTGAATGTATGCTATTGTCCAGAGGTTGAAACATGCTCTGTTTTGAGGTATAGACCCTGAATGTCCTCCCAGGATTCACAGTCAACTAGAATCTCCTCAGGGTCAACAGGGGTCAAAACAAGTTGCTATTCTCATTTCATTGCTTTTTTTCTATTCTTCTTACTTTTCTTTCTCAAATAATACAAAGTCAGTGGATTAAACCCCTGGTTAGCTGATAACTCAATTCAAGATCCACTCCAAAAAACATCATGAGAATGGTTATCAACTAACTGCCATCATAAACACATTTAAAAGACGGGAGGAAAGCTATTAAACTGATTACAAATGGGGAACTCTATTGAAGTCATTAATCTTTGTGCCCCTTTCTCTCGGTATTCCAAACCTCACAGAGAGCAAGGCGGTTATACACAAGATTTAGTTCAAAATCATTGCCTAGTTTTCTAGCAATGACACCAGGGTAACAATATATGGTGATATGAAGGAAAAATCCAGCCTCAGGAGCTTGGTTCTTAGCCTAAAGGAATGGCATTAATTCTGAGACCCAGAGCCAAAGAGGAATTCGCTGCCATACTGACTCGAAAGCCACTATTTGTACCTGAGAATTTTCAAAATTTCAAATAAGCCTCTAAAAATGGCTACAGTTGAGAAGGCAATTATCTAGAGTCATCCTTAGCAGTGAATTCTCTCCCTAGGATTTGGGCCGGCCTGGGAAAAGGAGATCAGTGCAGCATTCAGATAGATGTATTTCCAATCTAAAAATCACTTTATGGGAAGGTCACCTAAAGCAATCCTGAGGGCACACCCTCTGCACCCTCCTCTCTGTTTCCTCCTGCTGCTTTTCTTAGAAGCAGGACAGGCCTTAAGGGAAGTCTCTGGAGCCCTTGGATGTCCCCTCTGAGCCCTCTTCTTACTTTGAATATATTCTGCTCTCACTTTCCTGGGGTACCATCACATAAATAATCGCTTATCTATCCCTTAAGGAGTGAGGTTAGCAATTTCAGGAAACAGCTTAGGTGGTGAGCCAAAAGCAGTAGACATTAACTTCTTTTTCATTTCCTTTCATTTCCGTGGAGTGTGTGTGCAGAGATTTTTGACAAGTGAAACGACCCAACACAAGTTAATATAGGCAGAAGAGGTTTAAACAAAGCTCGCAATAGAACTCACAGGGCCTGGAAGATCAGAAAACCAGGCCTGGAGAAAGCACAGAGGGAAAAGCCAACCCCTCACTCCTGCACCCTTTTAGTCTACAGAAGATCTGCCATTAAAAAAAAAAAAAGCAGCGAAGGGCAGAAAGAAACAAACCAGTGAATGCAGGCCCTGACTCATTAAGCTTCTACTACTATCATGACCCTAGACAGCAGAGACACTGATATCTATAAGTCATGTTCAAAAGAAAAGAGTCTTCCTTCCTATATGAATCCAAAGTATGCATAGGAGGAGCATTCCATGGGGAAATCTGCCGGAAACTAAAATGGAAACAGTGTCACCATTTGGATATGGAATGGACACCACAGATCCTGTGTTGAAAAGTTGGCTCATAGGTTTAGTAGCCATAATGTGCTATTTTGGGAGATTTGGGGCAAGCTTAGCTAGAGGAAGTAGTGTGTTTTTGAGGGTTACACCCATTACCCAGTCCTTTCCTCATTTCCTGTTTCTTGTCCATTCTGGGAATAGATTACCCCTGCTCACGATCCTGCCTCCATAATATTCTACTGTGCCATGGAGCCAAGCACAAGGGCTCATGGTTTCCATCGTTTTTATTGGACATTTGATCACAGACACACAATCTGACAGGACATAAATGGCAGACGCAAACTTGAAGTTGTCAAAGGCAAAGCAGTGCAAGACAAAATTCACAGCAGACATTTGTTCATAAATGTGCAGCAAAGGGGTTTCCCCCACCCCGCCTTTGTTTTAGTTTCAGTTGAGTGTTCAAAGCTGTTAGGAAGTTTATCACAGGAAGTGCTGTGTAGCAAGCTTTTAAGGGGAGATTCCTGTAAATAGATTTTGTCATTGGCATTAAAGTATATATGGCCATCTTTTATAGGCTATAAGGGGACAAGCTAGAAATTTGGGGACATTTCAAAGAAGAAGGGGTCTGTTCTATGGCAGGTCAGGGGAATTTCTGCTCCAGTCATTTTTGTGGAACAAGATGGAATCAAGAAGGGTTTTAGTTTTGTTTTGTTTTGTTTTTCGAAATGGTTCTTTGTCAAGCTGACCGTCAGGACAGAGAATTTCTAGATGTGTAAGAGAGAAATGGATAGGAAAAAGAAAGTATTGGTTGGCATAGATAAAAGCCAAAGAAGGCAGGCGTAGGAGCACTGACGATCTTTTTTTTTCCTGACAGTGTTCTGCTACCTCAGCAGGATTTCCCTAATTCAAAGAAACAACTGCTTCCAAGCACTTCCTTAATCCTTCACGTTTTGCCTGACTGTGAGCACGGCAGAAGCTTTGTGCCAGGCATCATTTGTGATTATGGGCAAGTTGACTCCTCCTAGTTACCCAACATGCAATCCTATGATGGGAACTGTAGGGCGTGCAAGTCAGGACGCTACCTAAAGCCTCTTCAGACATCAGGGGGCTGCCATTAAAAGGAATAAAGACATTGGGTGTCACTAACAGTGGTTCCTTAATACAGAATTACAGAATCTTTCTCAGAATTGCCCAAGGGACACTCAAAGGCTCTTGGGTTAATAAAACGGTTTAGTACCTCTTCCTAAAATGTATGTGCTAGAGTTGAGGATTGAGATTGAGATGAATGGGAGGAGACAGAAGCTGGGGGTGTTAGCTAATAGCTAGAAAAAAAGAAATCGTCATCTTTACCCAGCCAGCTACAAGCTTTACTTAAATATGTATACTTGAGTCTGTTTAGCTTTCAATCAGCCATTAGATTTGTCCTATGTTCCTTCTGAATTGCTTTCTCACCCAGTGTTAACCTGGAATTCTAAGCACTAATTTCTTTGATTAAAAACCTCCTTCATACATAAAGGGGGGTTTTAGTTGAAGCTCAAACTTTTACAAGGAATATCTTAAGAAAAGACCCATCACATTGAGACTTTTAAGTAAACATTAAATATCACTAGCTATAAAGCATGCACAGCTTTGAGAAAAAGGCCAGGAAGGACCTCTTTTCCCTGGTTACCTAGTTATGAACCCAGCAAGATGTAATTCATAACTTGAGTGGCATGTGTGTGTCTCTGCTATTTTCTGAAGGTAGAAGAGGAAATTAGATTTTCTTTAAAACAAAAACACTTCCTTTATCCTAGGGGAAAAGTTAGTTTGAACAATGCAGCTTCTCATCTTCTTGTTTATTAAATTCACATTTGTACACAAACTGTCCTTGTTTATAGAGTTTTGCTGTTCTTATGATTGCTGTTTATTCCTTCTTGTTTTTGCAATTCTGTGATTCAACTGTTGCCTCAGTAATGGAAAAGTGGGCTTAATCCTTTTAAAATGATAACCATCTCCATTCCGCATTATTTACTGGATTTCGTTCATGTGTATTCTCTTTTCTATTTTCCTCCTTTATGAATTTAAACTTACTCTTTCCTTTGTCATCCTGATTTCCATTTTCTAAATACTTTCCAAGCTGCCAGTATTTCTTATTTGTTCTATTGAAATGGAAAATCAAGTCTAAAAATTTCATATGAAATAAAAAAAAATAGTCATTTGCATTTGTATTGCACTCAGTGCAGTTGGGACTCACCACATACTTCTGCCTATACAGAAAATCCACGAAAAAGACTGTGCAAGCTCCCTGGTCTGGAGACTTCAGGGAGAACCCGGAATTGTGGAGCTATAGGGGACCTGGTGGGGCTCCTGGAGGCTGGCCCTGTGGCTCCAGTCTTTAGGAGGTCAGCTCAAGAGAAGCTAGTTTTAGTGGCTACCTGATGAAGTAAAGTTACCATAGTGGCTGGCAAAGTGTCTCCCTTTCTTCACGGATAGGTGTCAGGGGAGGCTACAGACCCAAACAGTAAAGTGTAAAGATCGTTCACTGTAAAGGAATAGAGGTTGCTAATCTGTGACCCAGAGAGAGAACGACAGAGAGAGAATTATCTGAGCTAATGACTCATGAGGGTCACCTGATCATCATTCTAAATTTAAATAAATATTGATGGAATCGCAGAGTTCTCATGAAGAGGAACTATGGAGTAGTTTTGCTCAGGACTTCTTACCCTAGTAATGTGGGTCCCTTGGGTCCCATAGGTAGACCAAAGTAGGCCATGTTCCCTTCAGGGCCTATGCCAATACAGATTTGTGTCTATGTGTCTAAAGAGAGTCTGGGACCTTTTACATGCTCTAAAAAGCCTGCAAATAGCACAGGACAAGTTGCATTTTGTTTGGCATAATCACATATATCTACTGTCCGAAAGTATTAGAAATTTTCTATTTCATTTTCACAAGATTCCAATATCACTGATAAACTGTCCGATCTCTATGATTTAACCAAAAAAGAATAAGAACCACTGATTTGGCCCAACACTCTAATTTCACACAAGTTCTTTTGCTTGTAATGTAACTTCTTCTAGATGATACATTACAGAGTCACAGGAAAATGGCTTGTTCAAATAAATAATAGTCATATTGCACACAAATTTGAAAACCAAGAAAAATTCTTTAGACTTCATTAAGATAGTAATTTTAATTGTCAAAATCAGCTTTGTCACACGATTGAAAGACATGCATAATTATGGGAAATAGCTGGTATTCTGAATTCCATTTTAGATAAAAGAAGTAAGTACACTTACTATTTAAATTTGAAAATTGTGCTTTTCAAATCATTACTCTTCCTATTCATATGATTTTAAGAAATAGGAAACTCTAAGCTGGATGATCAGTAGGTTTAATTCAAGTTGCCAAACCTTTTGAGCTTTGACTAGGTCCCAGACATTTTGCTAAGTGCTGTGAGACACATACAATAGATAATATTGGAAATAGATAAGTCCATGTAAGGTTATAGGAAGCTTCAAATACTATAAGATCATAAAAGCAGTAAAACCACAACATAAATACTAACATTATATAAAAGATACAATCATTTATAAAAGTATTTTAGCTTTCTGCAATCACACACACCTAGAATAATTAACTTCTAAAGGAATACTGTGACTGTCATCTTACTTGTAGATTCTATACTAGATGTGACAAGCACAGATTAGTTAAAAATTATTACACATGATTTTATTCTGAAGCGATTTTTAATTTTTTGTATCATAGAGATATGTCTAAGGTACAAACTATTTCTATGTTTGATGTTGAAAGAAGTTCTGAGCAATTGTAAACTGCCAATGACTGACAGTCCTTGAGTAGATGCTGCACAATAAACTGTATAAAAAAATGGGACAAAAGGCAGATGAAAACATGGGTGACAGACATTTCCCAAAAGAGACTACAAAAGTGGCCAAGTAGAGCATAAGGAAAATGTCACACACCATTAATCATGAGAAAGATGCAGCTCACGAGCACAAGGAGATATCAGTTTTCCAATGGCTATTGTCAAAAGGCCAGAAAGGAATGCAAGGCTGCACAAGAACAGAATGTCTTGCACACTGCTGATAAAACTGGAAGCAAATACTTTTGGAAAACAGCACAGATATCCTTCAACAAACAAGAAAAGAATTACCACGAGATTCAGTAATCCATAACTAGGTAAATTTACTAAGGAATAATTATTTGATTTTCATAATAACTAATATAAATAATTCATTAGTTGTCCACTGATGAATGTATGGACAATAAATAGTCACAACTGAGTATTATTCAGCCATAGAAAGAATGAAATACTACCATTTCAAGCAATATAAATTGTAGTAGCAGACATTATGGTAAGTTCAATAAGCCAGGCACAGAATAAATTCTGCATGTTGTCACATATATGTGGAAATGAAAAGGTTGATCTCAGAGAATAGAGAATAGATTCATGGTTCTGAGAGAGATGAGAAAACGTAAGAAAATATGGTTAATTAATGTAGAGACACAGCTGGGTAGGAAAATAACTTTCAAATGTTCTACAGCAGAGTAAGGAAACTATTGTTGCTTTACTAATTACTTTCCTGTTGCTGGGATTAAAAGCTATGACAAGACAACTTAGAAAAAGGTTTATTTGGGCTTATGGTTCCAGAAGTATACAAGTCCATGGTGGTGGGGAGTCATGACAGTGCATGGCAGGCATGATGGCAAGAAGAAGAAGGAGCTGAACCACAGCATGAGGTCTTTTACATCTCACAGCCTACTGAGCTGATTTTTTTTTTTTTTATAGAAACTAGAGTCATCTGGGCAGAAGATACCACAACTGAGAAACTACCTCTGCTAGAGTAGTCCATAGGCAAGTTTGTGGGGCATTTTCTTGACTGATCATTCTTATGGGCCCAGCCTGATTTAGAAGGCACTTCCTCTGAGCATGTAGCTCTGCGGGGTATAATGAAACAGGTTGAACAAACCCTGAAGGATGAGCCAATAAACAGCATTTCTCCATGCCCTCTGTTTTATGATCATGCTCCAGCTTGTGTTCATGCCTTGGCCTCCTCAAGAATGGGCTCTAAGCTATAAGATGAAATAACTCCTTTTCTTTTCGTCATGGTTTTTATCATAACAATAGAAATCAAACTAGTATACCTGACCCGAGTGTCACACTTCCTCCAACACGGCTCTACCTTTAAGCTTCCTCAAATAGCACCACCAAATGGGAACAAGTGCTCTGACAGCAAAATCTATAGGGGAGGGAGGGAGGGAGGGAGGGAGGGAGGGAGGGAGGGAGAGATTGCTTACCCAAAATACCACAGTTGTCAAGAGTTAACTGAACACTCTGAATAGCTAATAATAGGGGATTTCAAATGTTTCCAACACACAAAAAAATAAATAAATAAGTCTCTGAAATGATAGATGTGCTAATTACCATGATCATTATATGTTGTATATATGCATTGTGATCTCACACTGCACCACATAAATATATGTACAACTACTATGTGTCATAAAAAGTAATTATCATAGAAGCTTTGAAAACAGTGTTGACACATTAAGTACATATTCATAATACACACCATGGACAGATAATTCTTTCATTTGCACTGGAAAAGGTATTGCTACCATATAAGTTAAAACTATAGATCTCCACTTCCCCCTGGAGGAGCCAGGCCATAGAGGAAAAGGATGCAGCCAGTTCTGATGAGACTGGGGTCAGTTGACTGGGAAGGAGGACTCCCTTTCTTGAGGATTAAGGGAGGGAAACAGGGGAGGAAGAGGGAGGGAGGGTAATGTGGATAAAGTGAATAAATTTTTAAAAATAAATTTAAATTAAAAAAGTGAAAAAAAACTATAGATCTCTGCAGCCCATTGAAGTACTGAGGAATAAACCACCTTCACCATTCATAAGAATCTAAGTGTAACAAGTATCCCAATTGTAAAGCTGCTCCCACCTTATAAGTATGATGACATTTTGAGTCCATAAAACAAAATTTTAGAGTGCTAAAAGAAAAAAAAATTGTACAAAAACCCAAGTAGTTTATTCCAAAAGTCAATAAAAATATTTTTTTACAAATTTTTTAAAGACGCTAATAATTTCGTTTCCTCTCCAAGTCAATGGATTGTTCATCCTTTCCTGTCCTGCTAGCTTTTGGAGACTCCTTCTGTCAATCACTTCAGTGGCCCTGACAACCGGGGCTGGTGTCACTTTGGGTTTGCCAACTGAAGGCACTGGCTGGGCCATGGCAAGGGGCTGAATGTTAATGTGCTCACCTTGCACATTTGGCCCCTACATCACCTCAGATACACTTGGCATCAGAGTCAAGTGACAGAAGTTCCCTTTGCCCTGAGAAAGAGATGGAAAAGTAGCTTTCTTCTCTGCTAATGCCTAAGTGCCTCAGTGTTCCAGAGAGATGTGCTTACTTAACCTAACCCATTCCTCTGGAAGTAATCATTCCTTCAATGATCTTTTAAAAACCTCTGCATCAGGGTTAATTGGCCTTAATTCACCCTGCTGGACCTGAAGAATATGTACACTGACTTTTCTATTAATCAACTCAGTTTTCTGAGCCCTAATTGGAAGCAGGTTTTGAAGACCGTTATAATAAGCTCAGCTCCTGAAACAGGAATAACCAGTTGTGACATTATAAGACATCGACCTGGGTGAGGGCTGGAACTCCTGTAGACCTAAGGCAGGATCTGAAATGTTGAGTTCAGGAATGGTTTCTGAGAGTCTCTTTCATCAGTCTTAACCTATTTTTTGTTGCTGTGGTGAAGCACTATGGCTAACACAGCCTCCAGAAAGAAGAGTTATTTGAGGTTGTAGTTTCAGACAAAGAGTTCAGATGTTAGGGGAAGCCTGGCAGCAAGTGACCAGAGCAAGAAGCTGAGGGATGAAATCCTCAACTGCAAGTATGAAGCAGAGAGAAAAATAATCAGATGTGGGGTAAGGCCATGAACACTGAGAGCCTAACCTCAGTGATATTCCTTCTCCAACAAGGCTATATACTGTCTAACCAAACAGTACCAGCAAATGAGGACCAAGTGTTCAAACACGTGAAGTTATGAGGGATATTTCTCATCCATAACACCACAGTCCTCATGGCCAGGTCTGTATGGTTTTGAAGGGGGCATATCTTGACTTTGTCTACTTTTTCTGGATCTAGCTCAGAACTAAGTTTGTACACCCAGGTCATGATTCTGTACCTATCTCTACCATGTGCTCTGTAAAAATGCCCTGTAACCGCAGCCAAAATTGCATTTGGAAGCAAAGAATCATATTGCCACCAATACAACTACGAGAAAACTTAGTGGGGCACACCTATGGAGCTCATGAAACACAAATTGCACTCCCTTGGAGGAATGAACTAATTAGATTCAGCTAGGTTTGTCTTAATAAAAATGTGCTTCTGCATACCCAATTCTTCGGTCATATACGCCTATGTTTCAAGGTGACTTCTTCTTTCCCATCAGTCTCCTCTTCATCTACTGGTCTTGAAAATATATGATCAAGTCTGAGAGTTTACCCTAACTGAATTTCCCTTCTGATAAACTGTCATTAGTACAGCTGTTGATATAAAAAAATGGAAATCTCATTTATGAAGTATTCTGGTATTCTTTCCCATTTTTCCTGTACTTGAAAATCCTTCTCTTATTATTAAAGATGTTGGGAGTCAAACGCAAACTCCTTCATTTAAGATAAACCATAATCACTCCAGCTTTCTCAGTCATTCCTGACGTAAACTTTTCAGTGAAGCCATTTACAGACATACAGTGAATGTCGCGTCAGTGGCAGCCTACAGCCCATGATCACATCAGATTATCTTGCTAAGCGACACCAGAGCCAACAGTTCATGTGAGTACATTCTATGTACTGTTCACAACAGGACAAACACCACAGAAAGATGCATGTCTTAAAACCTGCTCCCACTAGGAAGCAGTGTGCAACTTTTTTTGTGTTCTTGTGTTCCCCGTAGGCTTATACATGGTGTCCCTTCTGCCCTGAATTCCCTGCCTCCTCTTCTCCCTGTAAAACCTAAATGACCTTCAAGCCTCGCTCCAAGGATCCCTCCAACTGGGAATCACCCTTCAATCTTTAATAAATGATGTACTTTATTTTTATATTTACATAACATTAAATTATCAGACTTTGTACATTAATCATTACTTATCTACCTCAATTACTAGCTTATAAATTTTGGGGAGGAATTGTTCATGCTGATAATCTTAGTGTCTAAGATAGTGCTGGGAACACAGCAGCATTAAGATGTGTTAAATAAATGAATATATGTGTTTTGACCGAGAAGATTCAGAGTAATGAGTGGAAATTGGACAGAGGTATTAAAAAGCAATAAAACTATAAGGAAAGAAAGATTTCTGAGGCTAGGAAAGAGAAGTGCTAAGCACATTTATAACGGGTAAGAGAGCTTTTCACACACATGATGTATTATCTCATCTATAAATAGGCACACTTAAGAGACATGTTAGAATCATAAAAAAAGAGAATCATATCCAAAGGGTATATTTAAACAAGAAGAATTTTTTTTTACCATAGCTAGGACAATAAAACAACTTTTATGATACATTTTAAAAATATTATGCATAGAAATATTTTTTAGATGAGAGGAGAGACCCATCTTATTTAGTAGTTTGAGAGGAGCATATAGCTGAAGGAAAATAGTAATGTGGTCATCAGTTCAGGGGCACTGGCACCTTCCCTCTACCAAGCAGTGTTGGGAAAACTCAATGGTAAAGACATTGATGTGACTGTATGGCATTATTCTGGTTCTGTCTTCACTTTTGGCTACTCATCTCTTACTCTATCACATGCAAGCTATATGGTTTAGATCTGGGTATCCAAAGCTATCTAGGTATCTGTCTTGGAGATGATAATTGATAATCTCTTTTAGAGTGGCTAAGAGGATCAAGGAGATAAAATAGTTAAATATTAGCGTCCAAGAATTCAGTGGTGTAATCAGTGGTTCTGTTGCACAGAAGAAAGCTGTGATCTGTGCCCTTGCAGCAACCTCTCAAGGGTCATATTAACAGTTACAGCCAGGATTAACACTGGAGTGGGGAATCCAAGGCAGATGATGCATTGCTTTTGTGTAATTGTAACCAAAATGCCTGACAGAGCAACTTTAGTAGGGAAGTCTTTATTTTGGCTCACAGTTTTGGAGATCTCACTAAGCAATGTGCCTCAGACTTTGGCAGTTGAAGTGTGAGTTAGATACTGTTCATATGACAAAAAAACTATTAATCAGTGGGACCAGAAAGAGGGCCAGGACACTCTTCAAACACTCACCATAGTGATCTGCTTCTTTCGAGCTGGCACCCACAGCTTTTAAAACAGTGGGTTATGCTTGTGACCAAGAATCCAAGCATGGATCTATGAGGGATATTTCATATTCAAAGTCCAACAAAGGGGTTAGAAACTGCAGGAACCAAATGTCTTCTAGCTTTTGTGCAGTAGAATTAATAATAACAATATAAACATCTACATTAAGAAATCAAAACTGCCTGCCACTAGGGCTTTGCAAGTGTGGCTGCTGTGCCATATGTGTGTCAGTAGGTGGCAGAGAGGCAGGAAGCTATGTCCGCACCCAGTGTTCTTTCTAACCTGTGAACATCTGAATGATTAGTAGCCTAACGTTCCCTAAAAAAACAAGCAGAAGATGACCACCTGTCCAGGGTGAGGGAGCCAGGACAAGGAGGTAGCCTGAGATGACCACCAGTCTTGGACCATGCTGACCTGGAAGGGCAGACCATGCCCAAGATGACCCCAGCCTGGTGCCATAATGCATAAGTGGGGATAGCATTCCTGAAAGCCACTCCTGAGACAACCCCAAACCCTCAGAGGTCTAGAGTGCCACTAAAAGGAGCAAGTGAGTGGTGAAGAAATGGAAGAGAAAGAAACAGAAGGATTTGGGCAAAAATAAAAAGATGCAGAACTAGAGACTAGAGAGTAGTGAGAAACAGTCTGATATGAGTAGCCAGTGATGCCATCTGGGTACATGGTGGGTACTGGCCTGTACTAACACTAGGAGCCATTTTGGGTCCTTGGCCCTGAAGTAGCAGGGATCTGTTACCACCAAAGGCCAGCGGGATGTCCTTGGTCTGGGCTGCCACCCAGGGACATGTTGATGTCTAAGGGATGGGCAGAACTAGTCCCACCCATCATCTGGGCATCCTGGGAGCTGGCCCCATGGATATAAGTCGGGGAGCTGGCTCTGAGACTTGCCCTTGTGGAAGCAAGGTCAAGAGAGAGATGTTCTTCTCCACCCTTGCCCCTTGCCACTCACAGCAGGTGGAAAAGCTGGCCCTGCCCCTCACCTACTGCAGCACTCAGGAGAGCTGGCCCTGCCCCTCACCTACTGCAGCACTCAGGAGAGCTGACCCTGCACCTCACCTGGGCAGCATAGTAAAGCTGGCCCTAGATATAGGGATTGTAGGTGAGTTGGCCCAAGGTCATGAGCACAGGAGAGCTGGCCCTCCCTCTTGTCTGCTGTGCAGTGGTGTGGATGAAGGAGAGATACCCTCTTCTCCTCCCTTGTCCTTTGTCATCTATGGCAAGTGGGAGAACTTACCTCTGGGGTCATGAGAATGGGAGAACTGGCCATGTCCCTCACCAGCTGCAGCACTCAGGACAGCGGGCTCTTGCTTGGGCTACAGGGTAGAGCTGGTCCTGGTTGTGGAGGTTGCCGGCAAGCCATCCCAGAGGGCATCATAGCTGGAAAGCTGGTGGGTTTTGCAGCTCAGATACCTCTCAGGCCCAGATCCAGGGCTTTGAATTGGCCCACTGCAACATCGACCCCACTGATGAACTGCTGGAGTGCATAAAAGAACCAGTCTTACAGATACAAAACTATAGGATTTTCATGACATGGGGCAACAACAGTATATTTGAGAGGAGTCCCAATGAGGTTCCAGAATTGGTAGAATAGCAGAAGCCAGAAGCATCCTACCAGACCAATGAGTCATTACAACGAACATTTGCAAGCAAAGAAGTGTGAACGAAAGGGTATACTATGGGACTCACAACAGCTTCCACAATGAGATATTTTTGGTGTTGTTGTACAGGGAGGTTGAATGGGTGGAAGGCAGATTGAGGAAAAGGGAAGACGAGTAGGATTGGGGTGTATGATATGAAATTCATATATACATACACACACACACAATAAAAATTTAAAAAAAAAATGAAAAGCTAAAAAGAGAAAGAAAAATCAAAACTGGCAAGGGCACCAGAGAACTAGCTGCCACAGGGCCCTCCACAGTTGATGGCTTCTGGCTGGGGTACATGTAGAGAAAGACTCTCCTTTTGGAGGGCTGGCCACTAGAAGCTTATCCATATTCTAATGAGTACATGACCCTCCAAATAGACTTGAGTTTGTTGTTGCCATTGTTGTTGTTGGGGTAGGGGTGGTGGACATGGGAGGACTGGGAAGTGAGTGCAATTGAGATTCATGATGTGCGATTCCCCAAATAATCAATAAATAATAATAAAAAAAAAAGAAATCAAAACTGGAATCCAAAACCTATAACCCTGGTTAACAGAAGGATTAGGCTTGTTTTCCTTAGCCTTCCTTTAATTATTAAAGAAAAACAATACTTTTCATGTAGTAGACATCCTTTTGTAGCCAAAATTAAGTCATGCTTCTTTATTTAAAGCTGAGTATTCTAAGGCTTTGAATAGAAAGTGAAGCATGCTCTGTGACCTCCAAAAGAAAACTGAAAATTCTTTACCGTTCTAGCTTCCTTCAAGAAGCTTCAGGTCTGGACTTCTCTGCTTCCACTCATGTGGTCAACTTGAAGTAGAATGTAGGGATGCCTGTGCTGAGAAATGCATGTACTAAGAAAGCTCATTGGAAGCCCAAAGCTGGGACAGCTTATATTTAATATTTTTTCTCCCACTGAGTATGATTGGAATTTATGTCCTTTGCCAATTTTCCAAAGATCACTTTTGCTTTTTGCTTTTTTTTTTTTTTACTTCAGGAAAAAAAATGCAATGATGATTTAGTTATGAGATGAAAAACTCAAAAGATTTCAAATAAAACTGTGAAGATTCAAGACTCTATCCATTAATTCACATTTATAGACTGTGTGTGTCTCTCCTGCTCCTAAAGTGAGTTCTTCACAGCAAGGGAAGAGGTTTGCTCCTCATAGTCTCTGCCCTCTAAGAGTCCATTCATGCTAATTTCTTTCTTCCTATACTGTTTGGGATTATGTCTCATTCTCTGTGTGGCAGCTTTAAAAAAAAAAACTAATAATTCAGTGACTGTGAATCCTCTTACACAGTATAAATAACAATGCCTCATTTGTGGTTGAATATTAAAAATTTTCATAGTGCTTGCTGTTTAAAATATCTTTTAAATGTCCACAATTGAATTAAAGCCTTATGTTCAAGCATGAACCATAAAATTAGTTGGTATTACCAATGTTCGGCGAGTCAAAGCTGGAAAAAAGAAAAAAAGAAAAAAGAAAAAAAGATTTCAACACATAAAGACTGAAAATCTCAGCTAAAGTCAGCCTTTGTGTTTTCTAATAGCCTTAATTATATCACAAAGTCTACCAAAGAAACAACAAAAGCCACACAAAAGGACCCACCCCTATTATCTGTACAGTTCTTTACAATAGCGAACAAAAATCTCCCAATTTAAACCAAGTAAAATAGAATTTCCTTTTTTAACTTATTTTTACTTATTCATTTTACATTTTGGTCATAGACTCTTCCTTTCTCTCCTTCTAGTCCCACCCTCCCTCCCTGTTTCCCCTAGTCATAAAGAATGTCATACACTGAAGACTGTTTATTTCAATTTCCAAATGAACATTAAGATTGGGTTTCTTTGCATTGTAATTTTTTGATGGTTTAGTTAGATTTGTGGTTTGTTTGTTTCTTTATTTGTTTGTTTGTTTGTTTCTTGAGATAGGGTATCTCAATGTCATTCTGGTTGTCCTGGAACCCTATATAGACCTTGTGTTTCTCTCCTCCTCCTAAAGTAATTACTTCACAGCCAAGGCAAAGGTGTGATCCTCATAGTCTCTGTCCTCTAAGATTCCATTCATCGTAATCTCTTGTACTGTTTGTGATTATGTCTCCTACTCTGAACCAAGATGGCCTTGAACTGACATAAATCCAATTGCCTCTGCCTCTAGAGTGAAGGATTAAAGGCAGGCTATAGAAGGAGAAAGATTTTCACCAACTACACATCCTATAGAGAACTAATGTATATATAAAATATATAAAGAACTCGAAATAAATACACACACACACCTATATATATATATATATATATATATAGAGAGAGAGAGAGAGAGAGAGAGAGAACTCCAAAAAAATTCTAAACATCAAGAAAACAAATAAGCTATTTTTAAAAACTGGACTACATATCAGCTGAGGAATACTTAAATATTTATCACATTATTAGTCATCAGAAAAATGCAGTTAAAATTACTTTCAGATTTCATTTTCTGCTGGCCAGGATGGGCAACATCAATAAAACAAGTGACAGCTCATGCTGGCAAGGATGTAGAGTAAGGGGAAGACTCATCTACTGCTGATGGGAGTGAAAGGTTGTACAGCCACTGTAGAAATCAGTGTGGAAGTTCGTCAGAATGATGCTAATTGATCTACCTTAAAATCCAGCTACACTGCTTTGGGGCATAAACCCAAAGGGTGCTTCATCCTAACAAAGAGAAACTTTTTCATTGCTACTCATTGCTACTCTATTCATAATATCCAGAAATTGGAAACAACCTATACGTCTCTCAGTGGATGAATGGATAAAGAAAATTCAGTACGTTTTTTTAAATGAAGTAAAATTCACAAGTAAATAGAAGGAATTAAAATAGAAAAGCATCCTGATTAAGGTAACTATATGGCTACATATAGCCCCATGTGGTATGTACTCATGTATACGTGGGTATTAGCTGTTAAGTAATTAATAAGCAGGCTACAATCCATATAAACCACAGAGGTTAAGTAAAGGATAAGGGATCTCCCCAGGAGAAGAAATGGAATAATAGATAGTCATGGATAGACAAGGTAAGGGACTAGAAATGGAGGCTCAAACAGGGATAAAGGAGGAAGAGAGGAGCAAGGGAAGAAATTTAGGAAGGAAAAACTAAAACTAAGGTGTCTGAAGAAACAGTAGAAGTTTCCTATAATATATATAACTGTATATTATAATAAATATATATTATATTACTAGTCCCCCAATAATGTCGTAAGATAGAGCCCCAACTGGACATATCTCATTACCAAATGAAGCTTCCAATACCATGGGAATGGGTTAAATATAATCAAGTTGTTGGCCAAAAGGGTTCCAGGGGAACCCAAAAATAATTCGGGCTAGTGCCAAGGCAATATTGGTGCTTCTCCACAAACTGACAGTAAGGTACTATTGCTGAAGACAACACCTACACAATTCACTGAACACAGATAAGTGGAGCTTGTGCCTATCTAGACCCTTCACCGCTATGGACTAGTATTCATGGTACTGGTTAGTATTCTGCATGCTACCAACGAAGAAACAAATGCCAGCCCTGACACAAAGCCTTTGATCTACAAGAGTAGCCTATCTAGAAGATACACTGTGCAATAGTGGCACAGAGCTTGTGGGAGCAACCAACCAATATCTACATTGAACTGAAGTCCACTTGATGAGATGGAGCCCAAATACAACACTGCTTGAGTAGTCAAGAACAAGGAAATAGATAGCCCAGGGACCTGGGAGAAAACCAGTTCTGTTAAAGGAACATAGCAATAAAATAACTCCTAAGGTCATCTGCTATACTCAGATATAACTGTCTTGTTCAGACATTATCAGAAAAGTGTACGGGAAAATTTGGGTGTCTTTAAAAACTCAGTTATGTTCTGTAAATATGTTATTGTTTTACCCTCAGGTGTGTGAAATGAGGCTGATTCAGACTGTCCACAGCAGCAAATTATTTGCCTCATGTGGACTCTGAGAGGGTCTCTTTGCTAGCCACAGATAGTTTAATTCTGAGGGCTCTGAAGAAGGAATAAAGGCCAGAGTCCAGAGAGAGAATGGACTCCAGGGAAGAAGGCTGCTGTTTGCTGTTGATGCAGTGTGATGAGAAGTTGGAGCTATGCTGAAATGAAGATTGGATTTGCCCCAAGGAACCCAATGACCCTAACCAGAAGGAAGTAGCTAAGAGAACTACGCCCCCTCTCCCCACTACCCCTTCTTTCTCTCCTACCTGGTGTTGGGAGGGATTGGGGTAGAGAAGGGAAGTAGATGCATAATAACTATAACTAGAAATAGTTTTAAAAAGTATGCCAACAGAAAAAGCTCCCTCCTGCAGCAAATGGGAACAAATACAGAGACCCAAAGCCAGAAAATATGCAGAGAGTAAGAGACCACTCAGCTTTAAACAAGTTTTCTTGATCAAATCCCTCCCCTCAAGTCTCGGGGAACATTTCAGAAGAAGAGATGGAAAGAGTGTAAGAGCCAAAAAAGATGAAGGACACCAAGGAATCAAGACCTTCTAGACACAACATGGCCAGAATACAAATGAAGGCACAGAAACTGTGGCAACGTGGCACAGAGCCTGTGTTGGTCTGCTGAAAGAAGTGAATGCATGCCCCCCATTTCCAAGCCAAAAGCTACCTCCAATCAGTAGGCACTTTCAGATGAATAGCTTTCTATTCATCTCATTCAGAAAACAAATCACTCTCAAGGGTAGGTGCCATGTCTAGCAGTGATGGCCAACACAAAACAAACTCAACAGCATCTTTGGAAGTTCTTTACTGTTGTTAGGGCTATTTTTTTTAACCTTCCATGTCCTTTGCCTATATGTTATAATTTCCAGCTTGAAGTTTTTATGGAGTCCTGTATGTGCAAACGTGAGTGTCTGAATCTACATGCATATTTTTAATGCTTTTTCTTTGTCTCTTTCTTGTTTGGTTGTTCTGTCATATCCCAACTTGGTTGATGTTTATTTGTCTTATTGTATTGTACTATATTATTATTCCTTAGAGGCCCATTTCATTTTTAATGAGAGATAGAAAGGATGTGGGTATGGCTGGAAGGGATCATTGTGAGGAACTGGAAGAAATATATTGAGAGAAAAAACCGTAATCAGAATTTATTGTATGAAAAAAATCTATTTTAAATAACAGAAAAAAAGATTTTGTTTACACATAAAAGCCTATTTATAATAGGGTGAATTTCTGCTACATTTAGTAAAGATATTCATACAGGATTAGGCAGATCTCAACTGATATATTAAACCCAAATTGACCTTATTCCTGAAGTCATTCCTGAAGCATTAATTCCTTTTGCCAGGAAAACACCCTCTATGCTACCAAAACTCTTACCCTGACTTGACTCCTTGCTAGTCCAGGGCTGCCTGTGAAACACAGACTCAACATCAACTGGGATGATTTAAAAATACAATCAGATCCTTCACAGACCTCCTGGAATACCGTCTGCCTTTTAAGAAGACCCTAGGGCAGGTAAGTGCAGATGGAGCTACCAGGGTCAGTTTTAGTTGGCTGGCCTGAGCATGTGACTTTCCCCTAACTGCTTCAAAGACTATCAAAACAAACAAGCAAACGAAGCAAACAAGAGTTCTGAAAACGTTCACTGCGCTTATCATGCTCACACATACATCTTACCTAATTTAATCTTTATTTTAAAACTGTAAAGTAGGGGCTGGAGAAATGGCTCAGGAATTAAAAGCACTTGCTGTTCTTGCAGAGGACCTGGATTTGCTTCCCAGCACACACGTGGCCACACATCAACACTTATAACTCCACTTCTAAGAGACCTGATGCCCTCTTCTGTCCTCCAAGGCTCTGCATGCATATGGTGAACATATATAACGATCAGGCACACATACATAACCACAGCTAATTAATTAATTAATTAGTTGATCAATTAATTAGTGAAACTCTGCAAAGTAAGCTCATTGCAACTAAATGCATTGTTAAATATTAACAGCTAATAAAGGTCAGGGTCAGGGTCAAAATTAGCCAATCTCAACCCAACATTTCCATCTCGTTTCCATTACAGCACATGACTCCTCCGCACCTTTTTCAGTTTTGAAGACTCTACTTAGAAGCACTGAACATCTTCTTTATAAACCTGAGGTTGAATCCTATCATCATAGTCTTTTTATGAAATTTCTAGTTGGTCATTTGGGATTTTTAGCATTCTCTTCACAGCTTCCCTGCTTGGGCCATGTGATTAGCATAACAAATTGAGCTTTTTGCCATGCTTTCTAGGGGCCTTGGATGGTATATCTATTCGCCTTGACCTCAGAATTCATCCAGCCAGTAGTTTTAAGGTACAGGTGTTGTTAGTATTTATTGCAGCTAAGATGTTTTCAGTTTTACTGTGATTCACAGCAGTTAGACCTGACATAGAAGGCATTGCTATGTGTTGGGGTACACATATGTAGTCCTAGCAACTCATGAGGCAGAGAGGGGAGTTCTAGTCCCGCATACATAGACACTCTATATCAAAAATAACAATAATGATAATTGCATAGGAATTCTATAAAAGTGTGTGTCTCAGTACATCCATAAGTCTTACTCTTCTCTTATTTGGAGGGTATGTGATGCATACAAAATTTCCACAGTCGCCACCAATCATGCCACACCCACAAAGTCCTTTTCTCTCTAAATTATCAAAAGTCTATCAGTGAATGAACCTAGATGTAATCACTCTCAACTATTATATTTATTACGTGCAGTAAAAATTTTATATTACTGAATATGCAGCCGCTCATAGATCTATTTTCTTCTTGTCACAAGGATATTTTGTTTCATGTGCTAAGGACTACATGTGTCCTTTTTACCAGTAGAAACATCGTATCTTGCCGATAAATGTAATCAGATCCTGTACTTACATCAGAGAACCTAGAATGCTTTGGCATCTAATGTTCTGTACCTTTGGATGGGCATCCAGTTCTGGATTAGTTTCTCCAGCCATGGATATTGCAGCTACCCTAAACTCACATTCAGCATGTTTAAAACACACCTCTTTTTCACTTCTATTCATAAGTCTTGCATTAAGTAGTTCTGTAGCCAACATAACACAATAAAAGAAGGGAATTTTAAAGACTTGATAAAATTAAGCAATACAGGTCTACCACAAACAGTCCCTAGCTGGCTCTGTGTAAAGACAAGAGTGACACACATATTAACACAAAAAGGCCATGAAAAAAATTTCCACACTAGAGATTCGTTTTTATTTCAATTTCATTAATTATACTTTATTCACTTTGTATCCCCCTTGTAGCTCCCTCCCTTCTTCCCTCCCAAGCCCTCCCTCCCCCCCTTCTTCATGCATGTCCCTCCCCAAGTCTACTGATAGGGGAGGTCTTCCTCTTCTTCCTTCTGATCCTAGTCTATCAGGTCTCATCAGGAGTGGCTGCATTGTCTTCCTCTGTGTCCTGGTAAGGCTGCTCTCCCCTCAGGGGGAGGTGATCAGAGAGCAGGCCACTGAGTTTCTGTCAGAGACAGTCCCTGTTCCTATTACTATGGAACCCACTTGGACACTGAATTGCCATGGGCTACATCTGTGCAGGGGTATATGGAATAAGAAATCCAGAATTGCTAGAACAATCCTTTACTTCTGGAGGTATCTCCATCCCTGATCTCAAGCTGTACTATAGAGCAACAATACTAAAAACTGCATGGTACTAGCATAGAAACCAACTGTTGGATCAATGGAATTGAATAAAAGACGCTGAAATAAATCCACACACTTGTGGACACCTGATCTTTGACAAAGATGCCAAAACCATACAATGGAAAAAAAGATAGCATCTTCAACAAATGGTGCTGGTCTAACTGGATGTCTACATGTAGAAAAATGAAAATAGATCCATACTTATCACCCTGCACAAAACTGAAGTCCAAGTGGATCAAAGACCTCAACATAAAACTGGACACACTAAACCTGTTGGAAGAAAAAGTGGGGAAGAGCCTTGAACTCATTGGCATAGGAGACATCTTCCTGAACAGAACACCAACAGCACAGGCTCTAAGAGCAACAATCAATAAATGAGAGCTTCTGTAAAGCCAAGGACACCGTCATCGGAACAAAACGACAGCCTACAGACTGGGAAAGGATCTTCACACTAGATATTCTTGAAACCCTAGGCCTGCCCAATTTTTCATGGGGACAAAAGTAAAATGACAGGCATTTGTCAATTAAATCCCATTACTGTCTCTTCAGTCAATATTCACTTATGAAAATGTTCTGAGAAGTCTTTAGTTTTATTTACTTAAGTGTAACCCATAGCCACCTGAGCTAATTTATCAACATAATTCCATTTATTCTTCTAAATCTTAAAATCCCATAGAGCTGAACTTCTTAAACTGTGGATGGTGACTCCCACATGGCATTGTCTAATACCACTCAGACTATCACCATAATGAAATAGCATAAACAGGGTGGCTTCTAAATAATCAGTTACTTCTTAGAACTCTGTAGGAGAAGAAACCGAACATAAAGGCTGCAGAGATTGTGTGGTGACAGCCTGGACCTGGTGCACAGATGGTGTCTCCTTACTGCGTCCCTCTATAGTAAGAAAAGGTGAGCTCTTATGCATCTTCTGTATGGGTTCAAATGCCATGCACAAGGATTCCCTCTACTATGACTTACTCACCTGTCTAAAGACCCCCACTTCCTGACATGCACAATTACTTGTGGGTAATTGTGATGTTTGAGCTTGGGAGAAGGAGGAAGTAAACAGATATTCAGACCATAGTAAAGAATATCTTAAACTACGGTGTTGAGAAGATATTGGAATCTAAATGCTGGCTTAATTAGAGGAAGATAACTGTGATCAATTAGTCATAGTTCTAGTAAAAACAAAACAAAACAGGAAAGGTAACAAGCAAGTGCTTGATAGTGAGGTGGGCAAGCAAAGAGGATAGTTTAGTACTCTAAGGTCCCCATGTAGCTTGTGGTTATACACCTGGCAGCCTAGTTCCTTCAATGTCACACACTATGCACACACCCCTCTCTAAACAATGCAACGTGCAACCTCAGACTCCCTCAACACTCCCCCACACACTCCTGCATTGGACTATACACTCTCACTTCTGAGCAGGAACACAGATTTCCCTGCTCCATGGTGCTCAAATTTAAGCAGTATCTATTCACCCCTCCACCCCCCCCCAAAAAAAAATGGAGGAATAAAGGGAAGGATGTCCCATCCGGTCTGAGTTTGTTTCAGGTGAATGCACAACACAGCAAAGCCAAGCCCTCTGGCAACCGTTTAAGGAGGACTCCCTATTTGTCATCTGTGCCTATGCAGAATTTGCTGTGCATATAGTTAAAAGCAAATATGTTGAAGAAAGGGACATGCACAATAAAAAATAAATATACCACTTAATCTATCAATCAAAAATAGAGAAAAACCTCTAACTGCACCCACAAGTAATCAGCTCCTCCTCCTCTGTAGCCCTATAGAAACCTGAGAGTAGCTAGGAACCTTGAGTATCTGCTCTCACGTGCCCTGCCATTAATCTTTGACAGTGTGTCTCTCATTAATCTATATTATGTCTTCGTTTCTAGCTGTTTCGTTGGGGGGGTTGTTTGTTTATTTTGTTTTCTTTGTTTTGGGGAGTTATTTTGTTTTTGTTTTTCACAAATTTGTGGGAGCCCCTTATTTCAGTTTTTTATATAAGAAGCCAAGAACCTGACAACACCCTGACCCAGGCTGAGACCCTGACCCCTAGAAACAATAGCCTTGACCTTTCTCCTTACCCAGTAATAATGCAATAGTGTCGAGTCTATTAACAACTGAGAAATACAAGACCCCCATGAAATTTGCAAAAAATAAAAATGTGGAGTTTGTTCATCTAAACAAGTTTTCATATCTTTCACCCTTTGTCTCACGGAGGCAACTCATGGCTTAATAGATTTTATTACTGAGCAACTTTTCATGCCTGCTCTCAGGTGGACCAAGTATTGGTTAGGACTGTTTTTAAGTTCCTCTTTTCCGTTATATTAATTAGCATAACAAATAGATGATTCTCAAAATATATGTATTTTGGTAAAACTTATACCTTATTCCTAAGAACTTAAATTGTTTCATTTATAAACTAAAACAGGTGTGATCTCTCTTCAGCCATCATTAATGCCTGTTAACTAATTTTAGGTGATGTTATTAATAGCAGTTAATATTTGCTGGTCACAAGGTAATTTCACATTCTTTGCAGTATCTGCAAATTTAGGTATAACTTTGGATGTTTAAAAAAAGTAAATGTATAAGGAGATGTCTTCTATTATAGACAATACCTAAATCTGAATGAGGCTTAACAGGTAAGTGGTTAAGAATGCCACTTGAGCAGAGGTGGCCTGTCCTGCCCATGGCAGTCTGCTTAACAGGCAGATGCTGTCGCAGAACCCTGGAGCAGTATAGTTGCTGTGTTTATTCACGGCAACACAGAATTCTATTTTTAGTCCCATTCAAAATGAGCACAGACATTCAGTGAGACATGAGCAATCAGAAGTGCTTCCTGTTGTCCACTCGAAAGTTGAGTTCAGGATGAAAGCTGTGAGGTCAAGTTTCACAGCAAGTAGGAAGCTAATGAATCCAGAAACATCCGGCTTCAAGTACAACAAGGCCCTGAAAATCTGAAAGCTCCTCATTGAGGTATTGGTTTATGAAGAGCTATTGAGAATATCATGATTGTTAGATTCGCTGGGTTCTCAACTTAGGAACAAGATTCCATCAGCAACATGTTACATTGTCCACATTAATAAGGCAAACGCTAATTGCTGGCGAGATGGCTCAGAGGGTAAGAGTTTCGCTACTCTTGTGGAGGACCCAGATTTGACTCTCAGTACCCACATGGTGGATTACAGCTGTCTGTTAACTGCAGTTCCAATGAATCCAGTGCCCTCTCCTGACATCTACAGGAACTACACAGACACAGAGGCAACAAAGAACCTATACATATACAATAATAAACTAAAATTTTTTAATATGAAGACAAATATTAACCTATTAAATAATGAAAAGGTTCAATTTTGCCAGTAAACACTGGCAAGATTTGCTCTATGTGAGTAAATATGAGGACCTAAAGAAATAAATAAGTGTTTTAAAATAACAAATGGTACATTAGAAAGTTTGTTTGGAGATCCCACAGATGATTCCTGCAGAAAGCAACCTCAAAAATGATCCTGTGAAAGACACTGTTCTTTGGCACTTACATGTACTTCCCTGCTACTCCTGCCCATCCCCCCAGCTGGGCTGCTGGCTCACCTCTCATCCATCTCCAGGGACTGACCATGACTGGAGGGAAGGGAATCCACTCATAAGGAGATTCCTGGGAAGTAGTGACACTCCAGTCCTCCACACAGGATGACCATTAGCCAATACTAATTCACTTAGGCTCAACCTCCTTCCCTCTGGTCATATGAGTCATACTCTAGAGTTCACTGTAGCATTATACTCAGACTAGATTCCTCCAAAACTAAAATTATATCTAGATCATTCTTCCATCCTTTCCTGACCCTCTCATTTCTTATAGGTTACTCCTGAAGGCACACCCTTAATAAAAATGAAACTTCTTTTCTAAGGAAGCTTACTGAGAAATTACCTTGGACACTTGAAAAAAAAGTCATTGAAAGCAATAAGAATTGTTACAGACACTCTGTGACACCGAGCATTGAACCAAAATGGGATCAAGTGGGTTGGGGGCAGAAATAGGTCCATGCCCATTAGTTGAATTTCAAGAAGGAAATCCAAAAAATCAATAGAGAAATGATGATCTTTTTCAAAAATGTGATGGAACAACTCTATATCCAACAAAAAGGGCCATTGACTCCTATCTCATAGCATGCATGAAAACTAACTTCAAGTTAAAAGGAATACTTAGTCTAAATATAGGAATGTGTAATTTCAAAACAATCAAGAATAATGAATCTTTGGTGAAAATAGAAGGAAACATAAACGAGAAGAAAGGCAGAGTTGTTTTGAATTAGGAGTTGTTGAACTTCATAACAGGCATGTGTATGCCCTATCCAGTCTTTCCATAAATTAGATTTCAAGAAAGACACCAATCAGAACGAACAGTCTTTCCAACAGGTTACAACTGCAAATTTTGAAATCAATATTTTTTTAAATGAAGCACATTTCCACTCATAGTGTAATACCAAACGTTTCTAAATGGTCTGTAGGTCTAAAGGGAAAAAAAAACACATTAAATTAAAAAATAGCAAAAAAATTTTAATTCATGCATTTTTAGCAGACACAAGACTCTTAAATAACAAACATGTTAGTGTACTACTGTGATGCTTGATACATGTGTGCATTCTGTAATGCTCAATCAGTTAAATATATCTACATTCTCAGACGTTGAGCTATTTGCTTTACTGAATTTCATTAATTTTACTACCACATTTTAGTGTCATAAAATAAAATCACCAATATCTCAGTGGACCAATATAGTGCCAAACAAAGTTTGTTATACAATATTTTTATTATTTTTATATCTAACTACTCAACTTTTTCTTTTACTTTTCCTTCCAATCAATGTAACAAAAACAAAAACAAACAAAAACCCTGAAAAAGTTTATCAGTCACAACTCTCTGTCCTGAAAGCTTATGTTTAAATTCTCTTTACGGTGGAGTTATACTTCATTAGAATTAAACTTTTAAAATCTAATTGTGCCTGGGACCCATGCCAAATCATGTAAATTGCAATTTCCAGGGCTGAAACAATGGCACAGTAGTCAAACGTATTGATTGATCTTGCAGAGGACCTGAGTTTGGTTTCCGAATAGCAACTCACAACCAACCATCTTTAACTTCAGGTGGATCCAATGCCCTCTTCTGGCCTCTGTGAGTACTGTATACATATGCTACACATACATACATGCAGACCAACACTCATGTACATAAAATGAAAATAAATGTTTTGGGTATTTTTTGTTTGCTTGCTTGTTTGTTTTGTTTTTATCTGAAACTTTCTGAGGTCCCACTGATCCAGCAGTGGACCAATAGGTCTTTTTTTTGTATTTTACTTTTATATAAGTATATGTTGAGCTTTTTCCATTCAGGACATTTCATGCCCATAAAATCTTCCCCCCCCCTTGGGGGCAGGGATGAGAAGATAAAGAAATGTATTGGCCTAGATTCTTCAGAGAATGGTTACAAGATATACACAGTTTCTGTCCACCCTGTCATGTTCTCCTCATGCACGCCCTAGGACATGAATATATTTTAGATGACTTATCACAAGCCAAGCACAATTAGAAGGTAGAGTCAGTTATGTTCCACAACCATCATTTTCATCTTTCCTCATCTCACAGAAAACGATGGAGGTTGCTCACAATCTCAGTAAATCTAAGATTACAGTAAGTAACTGGAAAACCACAGGCTTACAGTGTGGATGGTCTTGAGTGCAATGGAGCTGGAAAATGCCAATTTTCCTAACTGGGTTCCCCAGACTAGCCTTCCAGAAGTTCAATGTTTAGGCTCTTGTTTCCACATACAGTTGAGCTAACTAAATGGGACAAACCCAGGCCTTTAGCATCCCCTCTTTTCTCCTCTCTAAGTACAAGGGTAGAGGGGTGCTAGGCAGCTCTTTCCCCTGCTTGTGTGAGCACGAGTAGTTGCGAATATTGGTGGTGATTGTGGGAAAGGCGGGGATGAGAGCTATTTAGCCTGCCTGCTACAGTACTTACATTACACATGCATGTGGATGCCTAATAAGCCGTGCAGTGAAATTAGCCTGATTCTGCTCAGCTTCCTTGTTTCATCAGCCTTTGGGGAGACAATGATAATTAGTTGAAATATCTGGAGAGTAACACTTAATCATAGAAAACCAATGCAAAAAAAAATATCAAAAACAAATTATCTTTTCCTAAGGTACATTTCTTTCTGGGGAAAAAGAACACAATGAAACAATTGCCAGTTTTTTTCAAGCTTTGTACACAAAAATGGCAATTTTCCCCTCTCCTTTCTAATATAATCATGCTGGACAGACATTTGACTCCAGTCCTCAGGTAGGTCAAGTCTCATTCTGACCTTAGCAAATAATTAATGTGAAAATTTCAATGAAACTGTCACAGTTTATTTAACTTGTTAAAATAAAATATAATTAAATGCACAGCCTTGACCCTAATTTGCTGAATCCTCTCAGGTTTAGATAAGTACTTTTCTAATATAAAGACAGACTGATGCATAGTTTTTGATGTACTGACCTTCAGAATGTTCAACAGAGTAATGAGTAACAAAAAGAATGAAGGGAACCTTTTCCTCAATCTCTCTCTCTTTCTCTCTTTCTCTCTCTTTCTCTCTTTTTCTAAAAGAAAGAAACCGGTTTGGGCTGTTTGAGTTCAAATCAAGCACCTTTCTGAAAATTCATGGTCTGATCAAATAAGAATATAGTTAGCAGGCGTGGGTGGTTAGATAATCAGAATTGCAGAATAGTTACAAGCTGTGCTTTTCCCATCCCAGACAGCCCTTTAAGGCTTGTGAATGATTAACATGTCAATTAATGGAAATTTTTTCAAACAAAACTTAAGACTCCGGGCAGGAAACTTTCTGTGCAGCGTTGCAGCTCAAGCCCATGGCTGTGACCACTTTGAAATTGCTTCTGTTCATTTTTTTTTGGCAGCTGTGCGGGGCCTGGGTTCATAATCCAACCCCCCTGGAGGTATGAGGCCTGAGGGCCGCTGCTGCTACCTGAAGAGACATCCTTACCGGGCTGCACCGCAGACTCCGGAGAAAAGGCCTGGGTGGCTCGAATTGTTCTCTGGCCCCTTTCACTCCTGGCAAGTATCTAAGCAGCATTCGTTAGAGGAAGGGCTATGCGAAAAGATGAGATCGACTCTGCCTCCCTATTGCCTTTGTATGTGACCTCTAATAAAATTGTCTCCTGCAAAATCCGACCCACAGAAGAGAAACATGTCATGTAGGAGGATGGCAAATGCTAGAGAGCCGGAGGGGGGCAGAGAAAATGAAAAATATTACAGGGAGCCATCTGCCTTTGGCAGAAACTGCAACCACATCCACAGAGAAAATCATTTCAGGGGTATCATCTGAAAAAGGAGCTCTGGCTTCTCAGGAGCAAAGATCAGCCTTGCTTCCCCTGCCGCAGCAAGTTTAAAGGAGCCGGCGGGATTGTTCTTGAACACCTGTTCTCTGTTTATTTGGCTTTGTACATGATTGTGACATTGAGACACAGAACGTGCCGCCTTACCTAAGGCCTGGCTTTAAAGGAGCAGGTCTGAAACCCTCCCGACTGTGGTGTGCAGGTTAGAAGCATACATCCGCATGTGCCTGTTCAGAGATTGCTATCGGGTGTTGTATTTAGAATTTAAAGTATTGATTCTGTGAACAGGGACTGCCTTGAACGAGACTTGATAGATGTTAGCCAGAACAAAGCTGAAACCCGAAGCCTAATACAGTCAGCTGAGTTCTGCAAACTGTGTATAATCCCTGGCGTGGAGTAGCTGCCCCCAAAATGCCTTTATTATGGATAGTTAGGAGCATGTGAGTGAATGACAGCAAACCGAAGAGAACAATCAGCTGTCACAATTTCTACCTGTCTCAGGCTTCATCTGGATGTTGTTTTTTCTCCAGATTCTCTTTCCTGTCTCTTTCAGCTTCATGATAGGTCTGAGGCAGCCCATCTCTGAGGCCTCCCTGGATTTCCACCCTTTCCCACACATCTACAGCCCACATACTTCCACAAGATCTGTGGCTCTTTTCATGATTCCACCTCAGTTCACTCACGTGATGCCCCTCAGGAAGACTGTGAAAATCTGATACCACTCTACAACCCAAAATAAGGAGGCCAAATCTTAAGTCACAGTTTCCCTCAGTGTCAATTTTATTCCTAGCAACTACATGGCTCCCGTATTACCCCATTCTAAACTACATAGTTGTGTCTGAGATATAGTTTAATATTTTAGCACTTACAAAATAATGGTGAGGCATGGGTTTGAAACTTATAGTTGTTGCTATGGCTAGTTTAAAACTGCCATTGGGTGTCTATTTTCTGTGGTGTGGCTTCAGGTTAGGGACCCTGTGGTACCCAAATGCGGGAATCTGCTTTCCATTCTTGGGGACGAAAGGGACATGACCAGACAATTCAGAAGAACTCATCTGCCCCACCTTGTAACATGGCAAGCAACATCTTCACCTTTCATTGAGCAATTGCATTTTAACTGGCAGACATTAAGCGATCCAAACAGTTCCACAATTTCTGACATTCATTCCAATTTTCATCTACATACCAAAGACGAGAGTCTTCTGTGTCACATTTAACATTTGTGAGGTGAGGAAAGAAATAATAAACACTGAATGTTGATCCTTTCAAGGCAATGTCTTTTGCTTCAAAGAAACATGATTAAAAATGGCATTCAGTAGTGGTTTTGTCCACATTTTAGGGTTAATTGTCATCCTTTGAAGGAGACTTATAGATGAGGGAAACGTGAAACCCTTCTTGATTGAGAACATTCATGACTTGTTCATTAATGTAAGAGTTTTCTCTCCTGAGTTTCAAGTTGGCCTCAGTCCCCATTTGTGTGGTGATTTCTAACTTTGATAACAGAAAATGTTCTAAATTAGGCATAAAAATTATTCTGGCATGTTTTAACAAAACTAGTGTTAGCACAGATATTCATTGAATTAAGATTTGAGGAGGCACCAATCAAGAAATGAAGGATAAGAAGAATATTTGAGGCAATGAAGAGGAGGTAGAAGTGGCAGGAAATTAATGAAAGGCTAAGAAGACAGTCATTTAAGTGAAAATGCACACTGTCCACCATGTCTGTAGTCTACACGCCCAACCTTCCAGGGTCTTAGCCAAAGGCTTGCAAACAAGTGTTTGGGTTACTTTTAGCTATCATGCCAACAGGCATGGCGATGGCAAGATGTCTCTCCTGTACTTGTTCCATAAAAGTCTTTTATAATAAGAATAACAAGAAACACTATTTTCACTGTGTTCTTTTTCAGCTCCAGCCAATGTGTTATGTTTCAGGTATACAATCTCTATATACCAATAATGTCAGCATTAACATTTCTCAGCCTCAGCACTGAGCACCAAGGACGTACTGATGATTATGGCCAATCAGAAAAGTCCTGATACCAAGACACCTGCAGTGAATATGAGTTTGGCAATAGTGAGCCCCTAAGAGAGCCACCTGTGATCCCCATCTCCAGAACTGCATGCCCTGGTACAGCTCCTCCCATAGTGAATAAGGGTAATTCAGCATGATATTGTGAAAATGCCACGTAGGGTTCCCAGGATAGGTCATAAGATACACTGAAGCTACAATTTTCTCCTTCTGTTTTTATTATTTGCTTGGTGAGAAGTCAGCTGCCACAAACCTCAAACAGCCTTGCAGGTAAGACCCATGGTGAGCAACTGAGAGTTCAGGCCAGAAGCCAGTTGAGGCTTCCTGCCAACAACCTTGTAAGTGAGCCATCTTGGAAGCAACTAGTCAAACTTTCAGTTGATTTCATCATAGATTTTTGTTTTAACCTATGTGATTTCAAGCCCAAACTACTCAGCCTAGCTGGTCCCAATTCGTGACCCACAGAAATGTTGAAAAGAAAAATGCTTCTTAACTTCAGCTATTAAGTACTGAGTCATGGTTGCATAGTGACGAATATATATTTTGGTACTTTGGTAATTGGAAATGGGTTGCTAGAGTAACAAATAACTAAAAAATTCTAAGCAGCTCTGGCAAAGGCAGTGGGCAGAAGCTGGGAAGACTGGGGAAGAGCATTAATGAGACCTAAAATATGTGAGCACTCATTCCAGAGAATCCAGTGTCCCACTACAGAGGGGGAGCCTAAGGGAGATGTGGAGAGATAGGAACAAGGGGAACATGCTATCAGGAAGCTTGACAGCACTATTTCCTGAATAGATAAGGAAAGCAGAAACGGAGCACAGGTGGCCTGGCTGAGGAGAGTGAAATCAGCGTGGAAGGCACTGCTCAGATTCAACTTGATGCTTACAACATAATGGGAGTACAGAGCCAAAAAAAAAAAAAAAAAAGATACCCCTCAACTTTATTAAGATACAAATAACAAATTAAACATATATACTTACAAGTTTAGGCATGTAATGTTTTTATCAGTTCTTATTGTGATATTGCTAAATCAAACTAGTCAACAAACATATCTATCACCTTGTGCACCTATCAGTTTTTGTAGTAGGTACAGTGTTTCCATTTGCTTTTTGTTGGGGAGGAAAGAGGTTATTTCACTACAGATTTAGGAAGGCCACAGCAGGAGCTCAAGACAGGAACTGACGAAGAGGCCATGGAAGAACTCTACTTACTGGCTTACTTAGCTTCTCCTGCCTAGGGTTGGCACTGCCCACAGTGCTCTGGGCCCTCCCATGTCAATCATCAATCAAGAAGATGGACAACAGACATTTCCACAGGCCGATCTGATAAAGACATTTTCTCAGCTGAGGTTTCCGCTTTGAGGTGTGTCAAGTTGATCACTGAAAATAGTTGTGTCCTACATTTAAGATCCCTCTTAGCAAATGCTCAAATCACTTCTGCTAACTCTCCTCTTGATGCTGGACACACGGCATCTAAAAATTCCTAGTATCGTCTAACCAAAGTAGTAGAAAGAAAGACCTTTCTGTTTTTTGAGATTTCTCTGTCTGTTCAAAAATGCCAAAACTAAAACGTAGCCTCTATGCAAAAGCCTGCCCCTTAATTGACTCTCCCTCTTTCTTTCTCTCTCTATCTCTCTAAAGTAGTATGTTAGTTACAAACGATCATTCTACACTGATGCATCATAATCAAATCTCATGCGTGACACTCTAGTTCATTTTATATGTGTTCATTCTGTGAGTCTGCGCAAAGGTATAGTGGCAGGTACACACCCCATACACAGTTTTATTGCTTTAGGATCTTTGAGCTGCCTATTCATCCGCCCTCTTCCTTTAGTTTTACTACTCATTCTAATTTAGTAATTAAATAAAATGAAGTATCTAACAGAAGTAAGCTTCTGAGATCAAGAAATGTAGATATTACCTTTAAGATTTATCGAGACTCACACTTGTTCGAGATCAGACATCTGTTATGTCTTCTCAGTTTTGACCTAGGACCTCTTGACTCCTTCTGATCTGTATGATCGTCTCATGCAGCATTAATGTATTTCCAAGCTCTTCAAATTACTCATTTTAACAGCTTTTCATAAGCATTTCAAATGAATAGTAACAGGGTTTTGTTTTCCAGATGTCAGTTCATGTGTGGGAATTATTCTTCCAGACTTTTATAATTATGACAATTTGGGCTAGGGAAGAACAAACAGCACATTTAATTTGGGACAATTTTAACAAAGTCTGTCTTTGCTTATCTTTTCAATCCTGTACTATTTATGAATTTGGCACAAACAGTACAGTGGTGGTTCTTTATGAAAATGTCCTAAAACGGAAAAGATTGGAGCAGAAAAGGATGCATTCAGGCACTAACTATGAGAAATACAAACCACATGGCCCACCTTGAGAGGTGAGTTGTAAATGTGGTGACCAGAGAAGCAGGTTTGTTCAGAACCCGCCTGGGAATATCAGAAGGTACTGACAGTGAACCACACAGACTAAGGTGTGGTCTCAGAGCGGCATAAAAGTTATGTGAATCAAAAAAAATGGCAATGTCCTAATTTTTCTGTATTCCTCAGGAAGAAAACGTGTCATTTAAGTTACAGTGGGCTGCATAGTAGTTTGGAGAAGAAAAAAAAAAAGGTGGGTTTTTGGTTGGGGTTTTTATTGCTGTGATGAAAGGCCATGACCAAAAGCAACTTAAAGGGTTAAGGATTTATCTCACCTTAGAGCTTATAGTCCATCACTGAGAGAAGCCAGAGCAGAAACTCGGGGCATGAACCAGAAGGCAGGAACTGAAACAGAGGCCATGGAGGGACACTGCTTACTAGCATACTCCTTCATCAGTTGCTCAGCCTATTTTCTTACAGCACCCAGGACCACCAGTCCAGGGTTGGTACTACCCACAAGGGTCTTGGACCTCTCACAGTAATCATCATCAAAAAAAAAAAAATGCACCCCAAGCCCATCTTGTAGGGGCATATTCTCAGTTAAATTTCCTTGTTTCCAAATGTTTTTAGTTTGGTGTCAAGTTGACATAAAATATAACCATCACAAATAGCAAAGATTTGGGTAAGTAATCCAGTACTCTAGGCAGAATTCTAGCTTAAACATTTTTAGACAAAATCTGGTAAATCCTCAAGTAATAGAGTTCCATCTTCCTGAATAGTGACCTTCAAATGATGTCTTTATATATTTTTGTAAGTTACCTAGGTTCCCAAATAACTTCATATTGTATTGAGAATAATAATCAGAAAATAAAACAAAGCTTTACAATATGTGGTATATAAACATGTGGTTCATTAGCTCTGAGAATGATGCCTTTTGCAGACTCTTGACTCCACCACACACTAACCACAGAGTATGAAAAGGGTAATAGTACTGATTTCACAGAACCTCTCCTCACAATGCAGGTTCCTACATATTTCCAGAAGTTATTGAATGCAATGCAGGAAATTGGAGGCAGGAACTGAAGCAAAGACCACGGAAGAACATAGCTTACTGACTTGCTCACAAATGGCTTGCTCATCTTGCTTTCTTATACAGCCCAGGAGCAACTGTCCAGGGACAACATCCACAGTAGGTTGGGTCCTCCCACATGAATCATTATTCAAGAAAATGCCCCAAAGAAATGCTCACCACTTAATTAGATGGAGACAATTCCTCAGCTTATGCTCCTTCTTCCCAGATGACTCCAGGTGCTAGTATTTTTCCTCCTGGCCCCAAGATCCCTGAATAGTGACTCAGACTCAAAATATATTTACAAATACTTAGGCATAAAGCTAGGCTCACTTCCTGATTAGCTCATAACTAAATAACCTCTTTATTCTAATCTAAGTTCTACCATATGGCTGGTTACCTCTGCTCAGGTACCATGTATCTCTCCTCTTTCATGTGTTCCCTGGGAATAAATAAGTTTTTGAGAAGATGACTAAATTTATTTTTCAACAATATACAGGCATCTTCTGTGGCTATGGGTTCTACAACCTTGGCTTCAGTGGCTTTTGTGAACATGCACATTTTTCCCTCTTATCATTATTACTTAAGCAGTATAGCATATCAGCTATTTACACTGTGTTGTGTATTAAAAGTAGCCTAGATATGAGTGTGTGCTCAGGGTCACATAAATATCAAGCTGTTATACATAAGGGACTTCAGCATCTAAGGATTTTAGGATCTGTGGTGGGTTCTGAAATTTTGCCCCATGTAAATGTGATCATATTTAAGATATCACTTTCTGTCTTCATCCCTAGGGGTTACTGACTTGCCCCATTGATGATTCTGATGATACAGGCCTCTGTATACTAGCAGAATACAACTTCATTTCTATTGGTAATCATTTACCATTTCTATTGGTAATCATCTTAGTTAAGTTCCTTCACAGCCATCTGAACATAAAGATGAATTCAGAAGCAAGTCCTTTGATATTCTTTGATAATGTCCAAGTGGAAAGAAATTTAGACTCTAAGAGCTTTTCAACTGAAAAAAAAAAATTACCAGTTAGAACTGGTTAAACCCTCTTTGACCTCCTGTGACATTTAAATACTCTTCTTCCAACCTGAATTGTTTTATCTCAACCAGACAGAGAGTTGACTTCTGAAATCACAGCAGGTACCAAGACCCATGGTAGTGCTTTCAGGAATACTCACATTTCTCTCTGACTCTCTCTTTCCTTCTCTCCCTCTCTCCCTCTCTCCCTCTCTCTTCTCCTTCTTCTTCCCTATACTCCAGTCTTCTTTATTTTATCCTCAGTAGTACAAGTCTTTTGTCCTCATAAGTTATCTAAACTTATAAAAATGTTCAATTCCTCTGTAGAAAAAAGTTAGGAGTTGAGCTATGGCTCGGGTCCCAGTGACCTAAAGGATTTACTTTTAAAGTTGTTCGGTAGTTTAAATGAGGAAACACGCACATACACACATACACACACACACACAAAAATAAAAAACAAAAAACAGGTTTGTGTTCCCTTAGATAACTGATCCCAACTGGAAGAACAGAGTTCTTCTTCAAGCAATATAGCCGAGCTAGATATATAAGGTGCTATCATGGATATCTAAGGTTACACAACAAATTACTCAAACTTAGATGTTCCAGATAATCAATTTTTATTGTTTTCCATAGCCTATAGGCCAAAAATCTTAGAGCAGCTTAACTGACTAGGAATTAACTCAAGGTGTCTGAGCCACTTCCAGTGATGCTGCTAGCTAGGGCTGTGGTCTGATTAAAGGCTCAACTACAGAAAAAGCTGCTTCCAGTCTCAATTGCACAGCCACTGTCAGGCCTCAATTACTTCCTGGCTATTTGGGGGATGGCTCTTCCATACCACTTAGCTCTATCTTGTCTATCCATAGACAAATTAAGTTATCTCATGACATGACAGTTCATTTCTTCATGGAGAATGATGAGAGGGGAAGGAAGGAGAAGTAGGGAAAAACAAAGAGAGAGGAAAGGGAGATGCAGAGAAGGGGCTGAGAGAGTGGAAGGCACAGTCTTTTAGAAACAAATATTATAAGGGAAGTAGCATTCCTTTGCAACACTCCACTAGTTTCACAGAGCAACTTAAAAAGTGTGAAAGCTTTGTGACAACCAGGGGTTGGGGGTTGTCACTTGCAGAAAGCAAACATACAAGTCCAGTGCTAATTATAAGTGACTGACTAAAAAAGCACATTATAGATAGTCTGGGCTAATGAGGACATCCAGGAAGCTGGCAGAATTTCCAACAGGCCTTGATGCATTACAGAATCTAACAGGTGAGCAGAAGATGGTAGATCTTTCAGTAAAGGGTGTCAAAAGACCAAGAAGGAGATGAGTGTCAATGAGCTAAAGAAACTAGTTCCAGTTACATTTATTCTGACAAACTTCTGCTTCCTAGAATCAATCAATTTTTCAAGAGAAGATAACATTGAGTTTTACTGCCCTGACTTCTGATTTGTAACTCTCTGACACTGCAATCTGTGATCCACTGAGTCTCTTGAAAAATTGTCCTTCAGATAACATGCAGATATTAATCCCAAAGATAAGGATAGTCACATCGAGATCACTTGTAACATGAGGCAGGAAACTAAATTTGAGGCACTCACTGCCGTCATGTTTTATATGCAGCACACCAGATGCAACTGGTAATACTTTTAAAAAGTCATCACAAAAATAGGATTAATAAAACATTAATGAATTTTGATGAAATGTTTTCATGGTGTCTATTATGTAAAGATTAAATATTCAATCAATGAGATAATTCCCATCTCATTTAGTCTCCCAAATTACTTAGATTTGAAATGAACAAAATAAAATGATCCTTCTATGTTGAAAATTTTTGTTTGTTCCCTCTCTAATAGGATGTAGGGACCCACATTCATGAGGCGTGTACTGCATCAGGCATGCAGGACTACCCACTACAATCCCACAAGTAGATCTGAGGAATGAGGAAGAGTGATACTCTAGGGTACTCATGCTAGTTCAAATTTGCTTGGGTTTGAACTTAACATCTTTTGTATACGGGGTGAAATAAACACCTTTACATGGTTGGCAACCTTCAGTACCATACAGAGCAAGAAGCTTTTTTTCTTCCCAAGCTGTAACTCTGAACCTGTTAAACATTAAGTTTCCATCTCCCTACCCTCAAACCCATAATAATCACCATTCCACATTCTGTTTCTATGGATTTGACTTATTCCTGTGCTGACAATACATAGAATCACACTATCCCTGTCCCTTTGTGCCTTCCTTATTTCATATACCACAAAATATGTTTTTTTTCCATAAAGAAAGCCAGATCCTTGCCTAAGCAAGTGGAATTTGTTTAGATCTTTATGTGAGAAAATGTAGTTTCATTCCCCATAAATATGATACATGTAAGGAAGGATAAGCACAATAAACTCTTATACCTGAAACAAGAACAGAAAGGTATAGGCAGCCAGCGTTGCCTCTGAGGGTGTAGGCAAAAACATTCTCATGGAATTCAGATGTGGTAATCAGGAGGCGAAGCAGGAAGGAGTAAGAGCTGTTTCTCCTGACCTGTGTGGCTTGCACTATTGTGATATGCTTCTGAAAGATTTTTTTGTTTTTTTCAAGTTGAGACTGCAAATTCTCCCTGAAAACCAATATATGTCATTAAGCTAGCCTGGTCTTGAACATTTTTCCTGCGTTAACTAAAACTGGATAAAGGATTTCAAGCATGTTTAATCTTTAATATATTTTACTGTCTGTGAAGAGCTGTGTGTGTGTTGGCAGTTGGTTAAATCCATGTTCTAGGCAGTGGTGTTATTATGATCTCATTGTGAATATGTATGAAAAACACATACATATATGTATATATGTTGTTCTAGGAGATTGTGCATGTCAGTGAAGATCAATGTCCCCCTACGTCACAATGGGAATAACTGGCCACCTGAACTGACCCCACCTATGATATTAAAAGACAGTCCTGAGGATGCCACTTGGCCCCACGATGCAGAAAGTGAGAAAAAAAAGTCTTTGACAACAGTTTTAATAAAGTTTGAGTTTTCTGGATTTTTAAAAAAAAAATTTGAGAATTTCATACAGTATATTGTTATCACATTCTACCTTTCCCCCCCACACACCATGTTCTCCTGGATACTTTCAACAAATTATAGAAACACCTTTTGAGGAATTTTGACTGTTTGACTATTGTTTATATGCAATTCTATAGCACTGTCTTTTACAACTCTCTCTCCCTCCCTTCCCTTCCCTCCCCACCCCCTGTTTGTTTGTTGTTTTGAAGAGAAACAGAAAAGAAATTGATCTGGGGGAGAAGAAAAGCAGAGGAGAAAATGGGAGGGATGGAGGGATGGAAAAATGGGATTGGAATATAATGTATGAGAAGATGATGATGATGATGATGATGCTTCTGGCAGTGCACATAATGATCCGAGACTGTAGGGTTGGTAGATACAGAGAATGTAACTAACCAATTAACCAATCACACAACTAGCCAAATTCTTTCCCTAATATTCTTTTAAGACCTTAAGCTGAAGAAGTGGAAATGCCAAAGTTTAATTAAGTTGTAAAACTCTCATTTCCACTAAATACTCATATTCTTTAAAATACCAATATTAAGTTATAACTTAGAAAGTAGACTTGTAATAAATTCAAATGTGTAAATTACATTTGGAGGGAGATTTAAAGATTAGGAATGAGGTCTGTTTCTCTGAAACAGTTATTTCTTGATTAAAAATAGCAACCTTTCATTAAAATTAATGCTTAAAGGTTATAGCTAATGTGATTACTCCAGCATATTGATACATTTCCTGAGTCAGTATTCCCAGAAAACTGGAATAGTAGAATTTCTTTTAAAGGTACATCTTCACCTTATAGTAAAAGTGATATTTTTGATGTCAGAAAGTTCTTTATAGTAAGCTTAGTTGTTACAAAATTAAGTATGTAAAGTATTGTATATATTAATTGACTTGATTTAATGAATCCACAATGTATTTGTAAATAAAAAATGTCATTTTAGATCCTAGATATAAATAATTTCTGTTTGTCAATTATACCTTACAAGCTGGTACGGGGAACAATGTTATGATAGTTACATTTCAGTTTATGCAGTTACTACATAGAAATGTCTTGTCAACAAATGTTCTCTACATAACTTGCAGATATAAATAAAAAGAAAGTTTTTGAAGGATTAATAAAAATCTATTTTTGTCATAGGTTAGTCTTCTGCTCAGCTGAATTCCTGCCTGAAAGCCTTATGAAACAGAAAAACCATGGCTGAGATACAATATTTCTAATTCATAAAATTCATGGACATTCTATGAAACAGTCTAACAACAGCTATACACATGTGATGCAAAGTTTAACATAGACCAACTCAGGCTTAGCGCATCAAATGTTGACAGACCCTCATGTAAAGAAGATATTTTCTTTGTGTGATTTACTTATTTTCCCCACTTCTCTTCTGCCACCCTGACTAGATGTGCCTCCCTGTGTGCTATTCATTGAAATCTTAAAACAAAGAGGAAAACTGATTACTAAGATTTATGAGGCAGTGATATATTCACCTCTCAAGGAATGAGACAATCTATCACATTTTGAAAGGCTGAACAATCAAGCTCTGGCTATATTTATATGACATCATAAAGCTATTGGCTTGAAGAATAACCAAGCAACCAACTGAGAGATGAGGATGACTTTTTCTAGGAAAAAAAAAAAAAAACATTTTGAATGAGAATGTTTTAGAAGCCAGTGTATTTATTTGCATGGACCTAAGGAACTGTTCTATGGAAAAAAAATTCAGTATTATAATTATTTTGACCCAAGATAGCAATGACTTGTATAAATTTGTATGGGGAAAGATGATTAGATAATGACTTTGGCTAAATACTTATCTGGAGGCATCAGGATTTCTACCAACCAGGGCCTTACAGAGGTCTGTATTCTAGTAAAGAGAAAGATACATGAATAATAATTAGGACAGTTTGTTAATTGCTAAAATTAAAATTGACCCTAGCCAAACTGAAAATTTCATAATCTTTCTACATAACCAGTGTGACAGCAGTGACTTCTGGTTGCTGTCACTAAAGTATTTTCACTCTTTTAAGCAAATTCTAAATATTCAATTTGTATTACATCAACAAACCAGGAAAATAAACATAACGGATGGAATTACTGGTCGACCTTTCCCCTTATGCTTTTTTCAGATTTTGCCAGTTGTGGCTTCCCTTCCATTTCAGCCAGATTGTGAGTTGGCAAACAATCTGCTGACTGAATTCTTGCTAAGGTATTAACACTTTGCAAAATGAAGCAGCACCAAACTAAGGGATTTCCATGGCAATAGGACACTTAGAAATAAAAGCCTTAACTCATATTCAAATTCAAAAACAGATGAGACTACAGGACTGTACCTCTACATTCAAATGGAATGTTTTGCTCTGATTTCTTCACATCATCATACTAATACTTTCACCAACTCCAGCTGGGACAACCATTGGCCCAACCCACAAGAGTTTATAAACAAATCTTTTAGTGGAATAGTTTTAATATAAACTTTTATGACATACAACTCAATAAAAGCAAACAAAATTATCAGTGTATGTGAAATGACTATCCTTAGAAAGAATGGTTTTGGAAAGGGGCAGGGAGGAGATGAGGGGGGGAAGGTGGGATTGGGGAGGGAATGAGGGATACAGCTGGGATACAGAATTAACAAAATGTAACTAATGAGAAAAATAAAATTATAGGAAAAAAAAAAGAAAGAATGGTTTAGTTTGAGCATCCCTAATCCAAAACTAGCAATGTAAATGCTTTTATGAAGGCAGTGTTGGCCAACACTCAAACTGTCTTAGATTTTAGAGCATCTGAGATTTTAGATTTTCAAATTAAGGACAAATGAACAATTGAGTCTATATAAATATGACCTATTCCATAACATTTGAAAGCCAAAATACAAACAAAGTTTTAAAACACTCAAATATGTATTTCTCAGATAAGACACACTTGACCCATTCTTCTGAAAAATGACTGTCTTTTTAATGGCCTGTATTTATGTTTTATGTTTTCATTTTTCACAAGCAAATTCAGAACCACAATTAAGCAGCTTTTAAGAAGAAATAATACATCTGTATTTCTATGGTAGCTAACTATAGTCCTCACATATAATGGGGTTTCAAGTTAGTAAACAGCATGATACCCAACTAGCAATAAAATTCATAGTTTGAAATAGTTTGAAGTTCATGCCACTGCTGATAAGAAAGAAAAAAAAAGGTAATAAACACAAGAAGATTCTACTGGAGTAAAAATCAGTATTATTGAGAAGAGCTTTTTACATAACTCTAAATGAAAGGTGCAGAAAGAAGAGCCAGACCCCCCCCCCCAAGTCCAGGAGTTATCTAGAAATCTCCTTCTGTTCCCATCAGAGGAATTTCAGAATTTCTGAACTCATCAAAGCCTGAATTCTGAAATCTGAATTCAAGGGCCTGGTAAGCAGACCAGAGATCTCAAAACAGCCACATGGAGAAGACCAATACCGTTAACAATTTCCAAGCAAAACCAGAAGTGTAAAACGGTCTAAATCAAAAGTCACTTAGCCACAGAAGTGAAAAAGGTGCTGAGATGCTGTCCTGGCCCTGAAAAGCACCAGGATGAGGGAAGGGAAAGGATCTGGGGGGGGAAGTTCTTGCCTCTTTAGTGTTGGCAGCATCACTGGGTGAAGAAAACACAGACAAGATTTAAACAGAGGGATTTTCCCCTTCACAGGAGTCATGACAGCCTGATCTTTAAAAAGAATGATGGCTTCTGGAATGAACACACAGGTTAGGCCACAGTAAGCAAGGTTGGCAGCCAGAAGTGAGACCATACACATGAAATGTCTCTCGACTTTATTAAAAAGATTTTCTTTCTTAAAGTGGCAAAGCACTTGGGCCTCACCAAACCTGATACCCAAATCAAAGCTTCACTAAAATAAAAATACCTAACACTTTCTGGGGCTAATTCAGACTGTGTCAAACACCTACCAAAGCCCTTTTTAATAGGTTCAAATGAATTACACAGCAAAACTGCTATATTGAGGCTGCCTGCCAACAGAATTAATTGCATAACATAAACTCACTGTAGTTATCAAATCTTTATTCATGTATAAATATCACACACACACACATACACACACACCCTCAGGACATGTTGTGGAAATGTATAGGATGGCCTACAAGAAAGACTATCCAGACTTGATTAAAGATACACTTACATGTGCAAAAAAGTCAGTACTGCACATTCACCAGAAGAAATTCTTTAATCAGTTTCTGTTTACTTTATCCCACCTTCAGCACGCTGTAGCACCCTTTATGATTCAGTAGAATTTTATCTCTTTGGAAACATATGGTAACATCCATATCAATGTCCACACTGCTCAATAGCATTCTGTTCTGTTCCTGCCTCTTGATTTTGAATGGTGGCACTTTAAACAAACCTGTGTTGGGACTCATGCTGCCGCTGCTGCTGGACTTGTTCTCATAATGAAGATAACTGCGGTGCTACTTTTTTTTTTATTAATTACACTTTACTCATTTTGTATCCCCCCCATAAGCCCCTTCCTCCTCCCCTCCTGGCCCCACCATCCCTCCCCCTTCTTCACAAATGCCCTTCCCCAAGTCCATGGATAAGGGAGGTCCTCCTTTCTTTCCTTCTGATCTTAGCCTATCAGGTCACATCAGGAGTGGCTGCATTGTCATCTTCTGTGGCCTGGTGTTACTTATTTTAACAAAGAATTTGGTTCCATGAAAATAAACTTACAATAAAATCAAGAAAGAATACATACAGTCAGTCTCTCTGGGCTACTTTTCTCACACGAATTAGCATATTCTAAAGTCTTGTTTCTTTTATTATATCTGACATTAATAAACCTTTCAATTGACTGTATCTTCAAGAATATCATATACATGTATTTTTCTGTGCTGGGAATTGAACACAGGATTTTTTTTCATACGCTAGCCAAGAGTTTTACAATTGAGCTACATCCTCACCTTGATAATCTTATTACCATTATCTTCTCTAAAGTGACATTTAAATAGAAATCAAAATGTTACTATATGTACATCTTTAACTGAATAGTTACTGTTCGGAAACTTTAGAGATTGATATTTCTACTCTAATCTACAATTTTATCTTTAACATAATTGGTTTTTAAGTGAAATAAATAGTGTCTTTTTAGTGACTGGGAAATTGTATTCCATGAATATTGATAATGGTGTCTTTATCTACTGCATACTAACCCAACTTTTCATTCAGTCCTTAGCATTTATATTTTTAAGTGAGTATCAATGGATTATTCTGCTCCTTGTACCTTTGAGTGCTGTTTTTCAGAAAATATCAATTGTTTGATTTTAGCAATGAAAACTCAGGAGCCAGATGCTATGGTTAAAGCCTACTAGCTCTAAGAAACAGAGAAAGCTTCTTTAGATGTACAGATTTTAGTATGTTTAGCCTATCTTTTAGGTCTAGTATCCACTTATAAGTGAGTAGATACCGTGTATATCTTTCTGTTTATGGGATACCTCACTCAGGATGATTTCTTCTAGATCCCACCATTTGCCTGCAAATTTCATGATTTCCTTGGTTTTAATTGCTGAGTAGTATTCCATTGTGTAAATGTACCACAATTTCTGTATCCACTTCTTCATTGAGGGACATCTGGGTTGTTTCCAGGTTCTGGCTATTACGAATAAAGCTGCTATGAACATGGTTGAATTAATGTCCTTGTTGTGTACTTGAGCATATTTTGGATATATGCCTAGGAGTGGTATAGCTGGATCTTGAGAAAACACTATTCCTAGTTGTCTGAGAAAGCGAAGCTAAACAAAAAGGAGGACTCAGGGTAAGATGATCAATCCTCACTTAGAAAGACAAATGGGATGGACATTGGAAGTAGGAGAAAACAAGGAACAAGACAGGAGCCTACCATAGAGGGCCTCTGAAAAACTCTACCTAGCAGTGTATCAAAGCAGATGGTGAGACTCAAACCAAACCCTGGGCAGACTGCAGGGAATCATATGAAAGAAGGGGGAGTTAATATGACCTGGAGAGGACAGGAGCTCCACAAGGACCAAATATATCTGGGCACAGGGGTCTTTTCTGAGACTGATTCTCCAAACCAAGGACCATGTATGGATATAACCTAGAACCCCTGCTCAGAAGTAGCCCATGGTACCTCACTATTCAAGTGGGTTCCCTAGTAAAGGGAATAAAGGCTGTCTCTGACATGAACTCAGTGGCTGGCTCTTTGACCTCTTCCCTTCCCCCCCCCAGGGCAGAGCAGCCTTGCTAGACCGCAGAGGTGGACATTGTAGCCAGTCCTGATGAGACCTGATAAGATTAGGTCAGATGGAAGGGGAGGAGGACCTCCCCTATCAGAGGACTTAGAGAGGGGCAGGGAAGAGATAAGGGAGGGAGGGTGGGATTGGGAGTGAATGAGGGAGGGGGCTACAGCTGGGATACAAAGTAAATAAACTGTAATTAATATAAAAAATAAAAATTTAAAATAAAAAAAAAAAAAACAGAAGCAGAGAAACACCCGGTTGACCTCCTTCCTCAGTGGACATTCCAGAAGCCACCCCCTTCTCCCAAGCTGCCTTCTCAAACAATTTCCTTCCAACTAAATGTCCCTCTCTTCCACTTCCTATGACTTTCTCTCTGTGTGTCTGTCTGTCTGTCTGTCATTCTGATTCTTTCTGCTCAATGTTTGGGTTTTTTTTTTCCCCTTAATAATCTATGTTCACTTCCTATCAATTGGTTGTTTTTTCTGCCTCTTGACCTGGTTGACTTTACTTAATCCTGTTTATAATATTCAAGCAGAAAACTCTTGTATTAAAGGTATGTGATATGGTTGAGCCACACCACAACAAAAACAAGTTTTTCCAGTAAAACACAATCTCAGGGTTCACACTGTGATCAAATATCCTGCAACATTTTAATTATCAAAAAAGTTTTAGTGGGAAGCCTCCTGGCTCATAAAACAAAAACAAGGGTTTAGAGCTTTAAGTCTTTCTGATTCTGAAACCTACATGTTGATTTAAATCATTCATGCTGAAGCCTACAATCAGTTAATTGTATGTTTAAACCAGTTGAGAATCTTCTCACTGTAGTGTTTTGATTTATGGCCTACATCTACACTAAAGATTTATATAATAGCCTTCCCCTCTTCCATTTCATCATGACTAGTAGAAGAAGTTTTGAATGAACTATCAAGGAAAGACAACTTTACCCATTTAAGTAGCTTCCAAAATAGAGAGCTTATTTTGATACTGCAGAATTCTGAAAACAAGATTAGTCATCACTAAACATTTCAGAGACCTCCAATCAGTTACCACTTGTTTTCACTTAGAACACTCAGCCAGGCCCTTACAGGGCAATTACTCAAGCCAATTATACTTCATAGGTTCTATTGACTGAGATCAAACAGAACCTTTCCATGAGACATTTGGAAAGTGTCTTAACCATAGCAGAGGGAAAATTACCATACTTGTTGAGAAGTTGGAAATAGCATGGTATTTAATAGTCATCCCATTTAATTGTGCTTACTCTAACAGTCATAACATTAAAATATCACAGAATTTAAGATTTTAAAAACCAACATGATAATGTCTGCCATATACTCTCCTGTTGCATATAGCCAACATCAGATACACTCTTAAAGTCAACATATAAACCTGTTTTCATTTTAAGCATGGGTATGATTTATTTCAAATCAACACAACATGCTCTTTCTGAAACATGCTAAGACTGGATTAGCTTGTTGCTTCCAAAGGGGGTCCTTATCGTTCAACCCCCTAAATGCCCAAGTTCTACTCGAGTTCTGAAGTGCCTATACCTCTGCTCTATGGTGAAAATTCCTCTTGAACCGATCACGTTGTCCAACTGATTGGAAAGTCAGTAGCACAGGCTGAACTAACAAGGAACTTCGTTAATCTTTTTAAAAAATAGTCAGATGGGGATTCTTATAACCAAAGAAGAATTATTCTTGTTATTCCGATTGTTTGCTGTTATGTTTCTTTATACAGTGCCCCTGGATATACATGAATCTGTGAAGTCAATAGAGTTGAATGATATGCTTAGATTAGCAGGCTCTGGAGAAAGCCGCTGGGGTAAAGTCCTGGTTCTACTGTGCCTTCTAGTGATGTGTTAGGAAGTGAATGCACATAATCCTGTTCTTTTGAATAGGAACAAACAGGAACAGTTTCCAGGGTTTGCTGAAAGAATCAACAGAGGGCATACATGAGCTCCTGGAACATAGTCAATGCCTAAAACATGGTAGTTATTACTGCTAATGACACTTAACACATATAGGTGATCAGTCACTGTTGATTAGATACATAGATGGAGGGTTGGTTGAAATAAAACAATTGGTGCCTGCAGGCAAACAGCTCACGGTATGAACAGAACTTGCTTTTTCAATCTTCTCACCATCATTCCTCTGTCTGAACAGAATGTGAATACCAGAAATGTTGAACCAAAAATTCGCAGAAAAGCATCAGCACTGCAGAGTTATTTGAGAGTATAGGGGTAGCCAAAGCAGTCACCTCCTCCAGTTCCAGGTTCTGCTTGTTCACTTTTTCAGTGCACATGGGTCTTCCCCCCTTTATTTAAAATCTATATCTTGATTATAGTTTCCCGTCCCTCTACTCCCAGTTCTTCCTCACTTCCCTTCAATCCAGATCCACTCCCTTTCTGTCTCTCATCAGAAAATAAATAGGCTTCTAAGGGATAATAATAAGTAAAATAAATTATAATAAGATAAAACATAACCTAACACATCATAGCTGGACAAAACAACCAAACAGAAGGAACCAAGCCAAGATCAGCTTGTTCACATACTCAGGAATCCCATAAAAACACTAAACTGGAAGCCATAATATATATACATAGAGGACCTTATACAGACTTGAACAGGCCCTATGCATGCTTCTTCTCTCTTGGTGAGTTCATCTGGGCTTTGCTTATGTTGATTTAGAGGACCTTCTTTTCTTAGTGTCCTTCATCCTCTCTGCCTCTTACACCCTTTCTGCATCCCCTTCTAAGGTGTTCCCTAGGCACTGAGAGAAAGGATTTGATGGAGACATCCCTTTTTGGGCTGAGTGTTCCAAGGTTAATTTATTACTCTGCATAATGTCTGGCTGTGTGTCTTTATATTTATTCCCAATTGTAAATGGAAGCTTCACTAACGATGGCTGAGCAAGGCCCTGACATATGAGTGTAGCAGAATGTCAATGGGAGTCATTTTATTATTACTTTATTTGAAGAAAGGACATTTGATTTTTCCCTAGTTCCCTGAGCATGTCTCAGGTTCTTAGTCACCAGAGCAGTGTTGTGTATGCGTTCCATCTCATGGAATGGGCCTTAAGTCAAATCAGATATTGGGTAGTCACTTTCACAAGCTTTATGCCATCATCATTGCACTAGCATATCTTCCAAGCAAGACACTAATGTAGATGAAAGGTTTTGTGGCTGAGTTGGTGTTTACATTTTTTTTTTTTTGTAATTGTGCAGAGAACCTTCCTATAACAAAGATGCTGAATGTAGGGATGAAGGCTTTATGTAAGCACCAGCTCAACTTTTCCATGTTCAATAAATTGTATAGGTGCTGTGTTCAACAATGGGGTCTAGCCTTCAGTTTGTCAGCAACATACAGTCTTGGCAACAGTCTGGGTCATGTGGGGATTCCCATGTGACCTCTTTGGCCAAAAGCTCAATTATATGTAACCCAATCCTGGTACTGGGTGCTTCATTTAGTGATAAGAGATGGAGTTGGGACTCTGTCTTCCCCTTTATTTGGTAATTTCCATTAAAATATGTATATATTTTAGGAAGCTTCTACTGTATTAAGTTTCCATTCTACCACCCAAAGGGCCCTTAATTTTATATGTCTATTCCCATATTCCCTTTCATGTCCTCCTCTACTCCCCTTAATAATTATCCTCCTGTTCCAGAAATCCATTACTATCTACTCTATTTCTGCTTCCTAATGAGATCTATCTGTTCTGCCTACTCCCTTACTCCATATCTAACCATTGGGGTTCTATGGATTGTAGCTTTGTTATTGACTTAACAGCTAATGTCCACATATATTATTTAATACATATAACATCAAATACAAACTGTATTTCTCTTTCTGGGTCTGGGTTAACTCAAGATGATTTTTTTTCTAGTTCAGTTCCTTTACTTGAAAATTTCATGATCTCATTTTTTTTAAACAGCTGAGAAATACTCCATTGTATAGGTGTACCACATTTTCTTTATCTATTCTTCTTTTAAGGGACATCTAAGTTGTTTCCAATTTTTGGCTGTTATGAATAAAACAGCAATGGACATGGTTGCACAGGTGTCTTTATCATAGCATGAAGCATCTTTTGGGTATGTGTCCAAGAGTGGTATAACTGGCTCTATGGTAGATTGAGTCTCACCTTCCTGAGGAACCATCATGTTGGTTTTTATAGTGGCTGTGCAAGCTTGTGCTTCCACCAGCAATGGAGGAGTGTTTCCCTTATTCTATATCCTTACCAGCATGAACTGTCACTTGTTTTATTGATCTTAGCAGTCTCATGAGTATAAGATGAAATCTCAGAGTAGTTTTGATTTGCATTTCCCCAATGACTAAAGATGTTAAACATTTTTAAAAAGTGTTTCACAGCCATTTGAATTTCATCTTTTGAGAATTCTCTGTTTAGATATAAACCTCTTTTTTAAAAATTCAGTTATTTGTTTTCTTGAGATCTAGGGTTTTGCTTTATATACTTTGGATATTAGCTCTCTATTGGATGCATAGTTGGTAAACATCTTTTCCCATTCTGTAGGCTGCAGCATTGTTCAAATCACAGTGTTGTTTGCTGGGCAGAAGCTTCTCAGTTTTATGAGGTCCATTTATTAGTTGTTGATCTTAGTGACTGTGCTAATGATATTCTATTTAGAAAGTCATTTTCTCTGCTAATGAGTTCAATAATATTCCCCACTTTCTCTTCTATAAGGTTCAGCATTTCTGTTTTTTTAATTTTTTATTTAACTTTTATTAATTACACTTTATTCATTTGTATCCCCCCATAAGACCCACCCTCCCCCCCCTTCTGCATGCATGCCCCTCCCCAAGTCCACTGATAGGGGAGGTCCTCCTCTCCTTCTTTCTGATCTTAGTCTATCAGTTCTCATCAAAAGTGGCTGCATTGTCAGGGTTCTAGGTTATCTCCATGAATAGTCCTTGGTTGGGCATTTCTGTTTTTTTGTTGCATTTTTGTTGTTGTTTTTATTGTTCCATTTGAACTTGAGTTTTGTGCAAGGTGGTAAGTATGAATTTATTTGAATTCTTCTACATGCAGCCATCCAGTTTGATCAGCACCATTTTTCAAAGATACTGTTTTGTTTTGTTTTTTCCCACTGTTTTTTTGTTTGTTTTTTTTTTTATATAAAAAAATAAGGTGTCGATTTGTGTGGATTTATGTTGGGGTCATCAATACAATTCCATTTATCAACGTGTTTGTTTTTGTGCCAATACCATGCTGGCTTTTTTTTCTTCTTTTATTGAAAATATATTGTTTTATCACATAATATATCCTGATTATAGTTTCCCCTCCTTGTACTCCTTTTATCCCACCCCCCATTTCTCCTCCTATCCATATCTACCTTACTGTGTCTCATTAACAAAGAGCAGACTTTTTTTATTATACTCTTAGAAGCCATTCTGTTTTTATTACTGTAGCTTTTAACTTGAAATCCAGGATAGAGGTTCCTCCTGCAGTTCTCTTATTCATTAGGAGTTTCAGCTATCCTGGATTTCTTTTTTAAATTTCCAAATGAAGCCTAAAATTGTCCTTTCAATCTCTTTGAATAATTGTGTTGAAATTTTGATGGGTATTACACTGAATTTGTAGATTGCTTTTGGTGGGGTGGCCATTTTTACTATATTAAGCCTACTGACTGATTCATGAGTATGAGTAATTTTCCATCTTGTGATATCTTCTTCAATTTCTTTCCTCAATGACTTTAACTTTTTTATCACACAGTCTTCTACTTGCTTGGTTAGAATTATCAAAATATATTTTATAAAAGGTGTTATTTCCCTGAATTTTTCTCACTCCATTTGTCATTTGTATATAAGAGGGCTACTGAGATGTTTGTGAGTTAATTTTGTATTCAGCTACTTTTCTGACCGTGTTTATCATCTGTACAAGTTTTTTTGGCAAGATTTTTAGGGTTACTTATGTATACTATTCAACAAATATAAATTGATAAATGTACTCCACCACGTAAATAAATTGAAAGACAAAAATGACAGGATCATCTCACTAGATGCAGAAAAGACCTTTGGCAAAATGGTCTTAATGATAAAAGTCCAGGAGAGATTAGGGATTCAAAGGACATACTTCAACATAATAAAGACAGTATAAAGGAAGTCCACACCCAATAATAACTTAAATAGAGAGAAACTTAAAGCATTTCCATGAAAACCAGAAATAGGAAAAAGAACATTTCCAAAGCATTTCCATGAAAATCAGGAACAAGACGTATCTCTTCACATCTATTCAATATAGTACTTGAAGTCTTAGCTAGAGCTTTGAGAGAAACGAAGGAGATCAAGGGTATAAAAATTAGAAAGAACTCAAAATATCTTTATCTTTAAACAGGGTTATAACCAACTTTCATTTCATTTATCAAACACTGACTTGCAGCTAATCATTAATTATCTAGTAATGTTTCCCAGTATCTTCATGATATCACTACTATCCTCCCTCTGAGAAGGAAACCACCCAAGGCTTTGTTATGTCCACTTGTTTCCATTTCCAAGTGGAATTTTTAGGGTAACTTGTGTATAGCATCATATCATCTGCAAATAAAGATACTTTGATGCAGGGGAATTCTAATTTAGAACATGGCTGTTCTAGCAAGAGGTCACATTCAAAGATCTTCTAGGTCTGTATGATCTGGCTGGAATATAAACACACCTTTAATCCAGGAGACAGAGGAAGCAGATCTGAGCTCAAGGCCACCCTAGTATAGAGCAAATTTCAGGTAAAGAAAAGCTTAGATCCAGCCGTGGTGGAACATGCCTTTAATCCCAAACAATGAAGGTAACTTTAATTTTGTAGAAGGAAATACCCATGTTTGAAATTGATGTCTAATTGAGTGGCAGAAACACTGGTGAATCGAAGAAAGAGCTGACAGAATAGGATATGCCCAACTTTCAGGAGAAGAGGGAGGAAAAGGAAGCTATTTAATTGGTAATACAGAGAGAAGAAGCAGTTTCCCCAGGACACTAATAGAGAGACAAGTAGCAGAGAGACAACACAGGTGAAGACAGAATGAGCCAGAAAATGAGAAGGAGCCTGAAGATTAGAAAAGATTGTTGGACTTAGTCTGAGGCCAAGTAGAGAAATTCAGAAGCTGAAAGAAAAACCAGATTGAATAAGTTAGCTGGGAAAGGAATTTGAGCCAAAATATCTGAGTTGAACCAGCCAGCCCAGAGCTCAGTAAGAACAAACAGGGGTGAGCTTATTAAGCAGAAAGCCTCAGAGGCTGAAAATATTCTAAGCCTAGGTTAGATGGTACAGAGGCTAGAAGCTTCTAGGACTAGGCCTAGGTTTGCAGACAGAGGCAGTAAGCCTCCAAGCCAACAACTGAAACAGGCAAATAAAAAAAGGTAAAAACAAGGAACAAGGCAGGAGCCTCCCACAGACGGCCTCTGAAAGACTACCCAGCAGGGTATTAAAACAGATGCTGAGACTCATAGTCAAACTTTGGGCAGAGTGTAGGGAATCTTATGAAAGAAGGGGGAGATAGAAAGACCTGGAAGGGTCTGGAGCTCCACAAGGAGAATGACAGAACCAAAAATTCTGGGCCCGTGTCTTTTCTGAGACTGATACTCCAACCAAGGACCATTTACGAAGATAACCTAGAACCTCTGCTCATATGTAGCCCATGACAGCTCAGCCTCCAAATGGGCTTCCTAGTAAGGGGAACAGGGGCTGTCTCTGACATGAACTCAGTAGCAGGCTTCACCCCTTGAGGGGAATAGAGGGGGGCAGCCTTACCAGGCCACAGAGGAAAGCTATGAAAGGCAGTCCTGATGAGACCTGATAGGCTAGGGTCAGATGGAAGGGGAGGAGGTCCTCCCTTATCAGTGGACTAGGGAAAGCACATGGGAGGAGATGAGGGATGGAGGGTGGGCGGGATTGGGAGGGGAAGAGGGTGGGGGCTACAGCTGAGAAACAAAGTGAATAAACTGTAATAAAAAATATATTAAAAAAGTTGCTTTTACACTTTGACTCCTTCCTTTCTAGTTCATATCCTCTTTATTTCTTTGAGTTGTTTTATTGCTCTAGCTAAGACTCTGAAGCCCTGTTTCCCTGGTCAGAGTGGCCTGTGGATACCCAAGGAGTGCCTGTTAGAGTTAGGGTCTGGGATAAAGCACTGAGTGGGAGGAAGAAAATTAGCTGGGGGTGGGGGGGAAATCTTCATGATCCCTCAGAGATGGGGTGGGGTGGAGGCAATGGCTTCAGAAGGTGAACTGTGGATTGCTACAGAGCTAGATAGGAGACTAGGGGATTGGGTTTGGAGGAACTGAGGGAGAGGTGAGGATAGGTAGTTGGTCTTCCTGCTTTCCTTGTTGTCTTTTAATTGAACAGTAACATTCCTTCCATTCTAGGCATTCCCTCCAGGCTCTGAAGAGTTTTGAAACGTGCTTCTGATATGATATGGATACTGATTTTTTTTAACTAAAAAAAAGACAGTTTTAATACTTACAACACATGAAATGTTCCTTGCATTTCTCTCAACTACATAAAAATAAGACATAAATTTCCCTTTTGTGAAAGAAATCATACTTATAAAGGTAATTTTCTTTGTTTATCTAATGTCCACACCAGGAAGAGATTTTCTGAGACATCTTTTATTAACTGGCAGTTTTTCATCTATAGAACAACAATTTTACCTACAGATATTTGTATGGCATGTATTTTCCACACCCCTCCTCTTTCCATAATTTGTTTCCCCCACTCCCACTCAATATGCTGAGCCTATATTCACTTATATACTGCTACATCTTGGAATGGTATGAGTTCTAAATTTCTTTCCGTCATTGTGATAAAACACTGTTACCAAAAGCAGCTTATAGGAGAAAAGGTTTATTTTGCTTACACTTCCAGGTCACAGTCCATCATAGAGGGAAGTCAAGGAAGGAACTCAAGCAGGAACTTGAAGCAGAAACCATGTGAGAATACTGTTCACTGGCTCACTCACAAACTCATGTTTGGTTTTCTTACACAGCTCAGAACTACCTGCCCAGGGAATCTACAGGCCCTTTCACCTCAATTGAGGCAATCAAGAAATTTCTCACAGAAAAGCCTAGAGGCTAACCTGATAAAGAAAATTGCTCAGTTGAGACTCTTGTCTTAGGTGACTCCAGACTCATCAAGCTGACAGCTAAATGCTAACTAAGATTATATAAACCTTGATCAGCTGGTCTGTTCTTTGAGCTGCACATTTTTGCAAGATTTCTACATATGTGCAATTAGTGATTTTCCTCTCCTTAATCTTTTGTCATAGCTGTTATACATGTGAGTTCACAACAGCCGTGGTCACCTGTATAAGACCTGCACAAGATCATACCAGATAAAAAAAAAAAGTCAGCATGAAGAAGAAAAGCTTCTATTGCCCCACCCCAAGCTGAGCAGCTATTGGCAGCTGATAGCTACCAGGGGAGGGGTGCTGGCAGGTTTTGCATGCCCCAGAAAATGACCCCACACTTAGACACTAATCGTACCAGTAGGTTATTAAAATCAAACAAAAAACAGAACATGAATCTATGCAGGAGGTGGAGCTGGAGGAAGGTGGTGAGGTGTTGATTATGATTAAGATGAGTTGGTAGGGTCTTGATGGAGGGCTCAGTAGTGAAAAGCACTGTCTATTCTTTCAGAGGACACAGGCTTGATTCCCAGACTCTACATGGCTGCTCATCACTGCTTATCACTCCTGTGCTAGGGCTATCCAATGCCCTTTTCTGGCCTTGGAAGGCACCAGAAATATATTTGGTGTGTAGATGTATATCCAGCCAAAACACCCATTTACATAAAAATAAAATAAAAATCTTAGGATATTCTCAAAGAATAGTTGAAATTTAAGTAAGATATTGGTTAAAAATAAATTATTAGAATATGTTTGAAAAATAAATCTTTTGTCAGATTAATTCATAGAATAGCCAAAGAACCTAACAGGATAGAAGGAAACAGTTTTCTAAGGAGGTGTTGATTTTTAAGTATCTATCTAAAAGTACTATTGCATTCAGAATAATGGTCCATGCCTCATTTTCACTTCAAGGCACTTAGGAATTCTTCTATTCACTGAATGAAGAAGTTAGCAATTGTTCAAATACATACCTACCAAGGGTAGACTCAGGACTCAATTCCAAGTCATAGGATGTCAGCACTAGTGTGGTTTGACTATTATTTTAAACATAACATATTTTTAAACATTCCTATATGTGATGGCAACATCAACCCATGTGCCAGTGTGAAAGGGAGACATCTCATGAGGACCCAAGCTGGGAAGCCATTGATCAATGGCTGTTTGAGGAGAATCAGTTTTCTCCTCCATTGAACGGATTATTCATCCATTCTGTGTGGGGTGTGTGTCTGTGTGTGTCTGTGTGCCTGTGTGTGCCTGTGCATGCCTCAGAGTAAGTGTCTGTGTGTATATGTGTGTGTGTCTGTGTATGTCTGTGTGTGCCTCTGTATGCCTTTGTGAGGTCAGTGAATACATGCTCATGTGTGCTTCAGTGGGCAAGTGGGGTTCAGATGGGCTTGGTTCTCAGTTTTCTTCTTATACCATGGACTCTGGGGCTCACAGTCAGGTCTTCAGGAATAAAGAGATCAGCAAGTGTTTTCACGTGCCAGTCCATTATTCAACATGACATGCTTGCCCACAGTGAGCCATTTAGACAGAAAAAAAAGTCAGCTGAACTTTTGAAAAAAAAATTGGTGGGTTGGAAAGATTTAAGGATGTAGGGAAGGTGCTCAACACCTAGAGACCCAGATATGAAAGCAAACAGGAAGACAAGGCAGCAGAGGTAGCTTCCACCTAGGGGTGAAGCAACAGGAGGAAAGATTGCTCTCTCTTTACTCCCCTCTGATGCCCAGATTTCACTACATAAAAAAAGTATATGCATTTATTCTTTTTTAATTTTTATTAATTACACTTTATTCACTTTATTTTCCCCCTGTAGCTCTCTTCCTCCTCCCCTCCCAATCCCTTCCTCCCTCCCCCTTCTCCACACATGCCCCTCCCCAAGTCCACTGATAGGGGAGGTCTTCCTTTCCTTCCTTCTGATCCTAGTCCATTAGGTCTCATCAGGAGTGGCTGCATTGTCTTCTTCTGTGGCCTGGTAAGGCTGCTCCCCCCTCAGAAGGAGGTGATCAAAGAGCAGGCCAATCAGTTCATGTCAGAGACAGACCCTGTTCCCATTACTATGGAACCCACTTGGACACTGAACTGCCATGGGCTACATCTACATTTATTCTTAAATAATTAAATTTCCCCTGGAATGGCCTCTTTCAGTTTCAGCTAAAATCTGTCTCTAAAGGACATTTGAGACAAGCCAGTAGCAGAATTTAACATACAAAGCACATATTTTGAGATGAAATAGAGAATTTTCAAATTGCATTTTAGCCAATACAACTTCTAAAGTGAATGGAAGGGCAACAGAGATGAGCTCAAATTAGCAGCTGTTAATCTTCAGCACTTTGCCTTACCATGACTGAAGCTCCTTCCCTTCAGGTACGCTGAGCAAATAAATGTTAAACCATTATGCCAAAGACTTTGTCTGCTAAGAGGCTTCTTTAATCTACCTGCTGTCAACGCCCCTGGGCTACAAAGCATAAGAGCTCATCTACTTTGCACATGCCATGTCCAATCTAAGTGACAGGGAATGATGCCTATGGTCCACAGCTTCAGCTGGAAGCAAATGCATCTAATGGATGAACGTGCTAAGGTGAACAGGGAAAACGACAAATTCACACCAGCTCATACTGTACCACAGTTACCGATCATTAAGACTAGAAGGCCAACCTGGTGAGTCAGAAAGATGGAAAGAGGCAGTTCCAGCTATTTGTGAAGCAAAGACACAGCAAGATTTACCTTCAGCCAAGGTTAGACGGTCAGTTAGCCATCTGAGGCAATGTGTGTCACCACATGCCTAGTCCATCAAGAAGGTCTAAGATCAAACTCCCAAGGCCAGAGGAAAGTACCTGGTGGCCTACTGCTCATGGTGTCTCTCAGTGGGACAATGCAGGCTTTTTTTTTCTTTGCACAATTCTTTCTTTTTCAAGTACTTCCCATTTGCTGCAAAAGGTTTATTACCTCAGATCCTGCATATAAATGACTCTGAGTTATCTCAGAATCCAAAATGCATCCCACATTTCCAAGTGCCCATCATAGAGATGGTATCCACCTCATACACACAGTGCATAGAATTTTAAATTCCCGAAGGGGGCTTTTAGGAGCACACCCCCTGTTTGTAGATAAAGATAAATGATTAAAAGCATGTTCTGCCCTAGATCACATCCCCTAAATCTTAGTGTCTCTAACTATCACGATATCTCTTCCTTCCCACCCAAGTCACCTCCATATTGTCTGGGAAAAAAAAAAACCAATGCAAATGTCTGGCAGTTTTATTTTAGGCAACAAAGTGAACATTTCAATGTTCACTTTGAATAGATGAACAAACACCTGGGGTGTTAATGATGGCCACCTGTGAGTGCCTCTCTTTCCAGATCTGTGTGACTCAGGAGAGAGGAACTTCCCTGAAAAGGGGCAGCCCCAGCCCATGGGCTAGAGTCCTGGACTGAGCAAAAAAGAAGAAAGTGAGCTGAGTGCCAGAGTCCATCACTCTTCTTGACTGTAGACACCATGTGACCAGCACCTCCTGTTCCCATTGGCTTGTCTTTTATACCATGAGGAACTGTCTTCTAAAACTGAGCCAATATAAGTGCCTCCTTAGTACATTGTTTCTTGTCAGGGACTTTGTCACAGCGACGACAAAGCTCATGTGATATGCAAACATACTTTTTTTTTTTTTCAGAAACTATTCATAAAACTAGTAGCTACTATACTAAGTAAGATCTGCAGACAAAAAGCAGGCTGACAGCAAGGGGTAAGTTGGTTATTTCAAGTGGGAAGTAGGGTAGAATTCATAAAGAAACAAACACACATGTAGGCTATTCCCCAATAGATTTCAGGATATCAAGGATGAAGGAAAAATAAGCACTTATCAGCCTCCACAAAGAGTAACGTTCTTCAGATGAATAAAATCTAACTGGTCACTTAATCATTACCAGAAACAGTGGGTGCTAATACAAGTGGTACAAGAGCACTCTGTTAACTAGCAGATTAAGAAACAAAACCATTAACATTCTGAGAGAGAGACAAAAACCTTTTGCACTTGGAAGTATGAATCATTAAATTAGAGAATTTTTGAAATTTACATTCAATGAAAGCAATTTTCTCTGTCATATAAAAATTATACATGTATATGTGTTCAACAAGAAATTTTAAATTTAAGCAAGATATTAGTTTCATACTGTGCTAGAGAACAGCTCCAGCACACAGGGGAAACCCCAGTGGGTAGCAATGACTAGCTGGTGGTTGGTGTTTTTCTCTACACTGTAACCCTTAAACTTCCAGGCTGGTAACCTTGCTATTTGGGCCTCCCTCTATATATACTTTAACTCTTGTCTTTTTTAAATTTTTTTTGTTAATTATAGTCTATTCATTTTGTATCCCAGCTGTAGCCCCCTCCCTTATTTCCTCCCAATCCCACCCTCCCTCTCTAATATCCTCCCATACCCTTCCCCAAGTCCACTGATAGAGGATGTCCTCCTCCCTTCCTTCTGACCCTGTCCTATCAGGTCTCTTCAGGACTGGCTGCGTTGTTTTCCTTTATGGCTTGGTAAGGCTGCTCCCCTCTCTGGGGGAGATGATCAAAGAGCCAACCACTGAGTTCATGCCAGAGACAGCCTCTGCTCCCATTACTGTGGAACCCACTTGGAGACTGAACTGTTGTGGGCTACCTCTGTGCAGGGGTTCTAGGTTATCTCCATGCATGGCCCTTGTTTGGAGTATCAGTCTCAGAAATGATCCCTGTGCCCAGATTTTTTGGTTCTGTTGTTCTCCTTGTGGAGCTCCTGTCCCCTCCAGGTCTTTCAATCTCCGCCTTCTTTCATAAGTTTCTCTGCACTTTGCCCAAAGTTTGGCTATGAGTCCAGCATCTGCTTTGATACCCTGCTGGGTAGAATCTTTCAGAGGCCCTCTGTATTTCCAGGCTGGTAGCCTTGCTATTTGGGTCTCTCTATATATACACAGTTTAACTCTGCATACAGTTTCACTACCAGGGGCACCTGATCATGAGAGCCTCTAAAGGGAAAGAGAGGTAGCAAGGGATTAAAACCTGAACTTTCAGATTCAGGGTCTGAAGCTTTATCAGTTGAACTATCCAGTCCTTTTGGTTTCTCTACCACCAAAACAGCTCTCTGGCTAAAATCTTTTATTGTTTAACAGCAGAGTGCCTTAATCACTTAAGCTAGCAGCAGCCCTGACAGTTTGTTATTGTAAATACAAGGAGTTGTAAAAAGAAAAACCTTAGTTCCTTTTAATTTAAGGGCTCAGTAGTTCTCAACCTGTGGCTCGCTACCCCTTTAGGGGCCATATATAAGATATCCGGTTTACCAGATATTTTCATTGCCATTCATAATGGTAGCAACATTAGAATTATGTAGTAGCAACGAAATAATTTTGTGGTTGGGGTGTCCACCACATATAGTGTGAGGAAGGTTGAGAACCACTCCATTGATGGGGGGGGGTCTTTGTTAACCAAGGGGATGGATAAGAGCTGCAGGAAGAGTCAGGGCAGGCCAGAAAGGATTACATAGGAGAAGCAGATCAAATAGAAACAGCACTGGGAACTGATAAACAAAATCAAGTTCTACTGTATTTTAAGTAGATTTATATTTGTTTTAAAATACTATCAAATTAGTGTACATTGTCTTTTCTCTATTACTCAAAATTAAAATACCCTTTCCCCAATAAAGGGGTCAATAATTTTTTTATTATTAAATGATATTTTGACACATGCAAAATTGGGAAGGCTCATTTTACTAAATACAGGAGGTTCCAACATCCAGCCGTATTTCACCAAGAGGCTGAGGGAAGTTGCTGCATGGAGCAGCCACACCACAGAGTGAAAAAAACACTCTTCTAAGTGACACATGCGCGACAGTGACGACAAAGCAGGAACTCTCAGACTCTTTAAAGTAACCAGAGAAAGTTGCCTATTAAGACCTCTAGGTCAAGACAAGACTTACAGGACAATTTTTAGCCTCTTCCAGGAAATGCAAATTATCAAAAATCAATTTTAAAAGAAATGGAAAAACCCGAAATGGTCCTTACAACACAGATAGCACTGAAAATGCTTTTAGGTAGCCACATTTCAAAAGGGTTGTTCTTCCAAAGAATAGATTATGCCTGTCATTTTTAAATGGCTTCAAAGAATATGAAATGATAACCATTTTCCAACAAAAAATTTAAGACCAGTATAACCTAGATACTAAAGTTGGAAATGGATAGAAAAAGAAAACGGTCACAGACAAACGTGGCTTAAGAGTGAGGTGCTAATAGGCAGTATTTTATGTATGCAGACACTCAGGCCATTCCCATTCTAATAACTAATAATGTGTAATGACCATGTAGAACTTACTTTAGGTTGTTTTCATATTAGAGGGAAAAGATACAAGAATAGATCAAAGAAGAAACATCACTCTATCATGTTGATGGATGACATAAAACATTTAATTAGTTCCACCTCAATCCCATAATGGAAATTTATACTTTCATACTAGCTGACTGAGAAAATGTAGGATGAAACATCATAAGTGGATTCGATAACACTTTTAAATGAGTTTGACTTTTTTTAATTGTAACCACTAATTTAAGTATGATGAGCAGAACCCTTCAACAAGCTCCATAGTGAAACACTGGGAAGGTAGCTATGGATTTCATGACTAACACAAGATCTGTGAACTCAGGTTGTACTGGGGTTCAAATTGGAGAGGTTTTCAAATATTGAATCCTTAACACATAAATTTATTGCTCACACTTCATGGTAATTACTTCTTAAGTCTTACTTTGCTGCCCCGCCACCCCACCACCCGCTGTATTTGGGGTTCTCAAATTCTTCTTCTTTAGTCTTTATCAAATGATTATGTAATATATGTAGAATATGTGGCTTATAGATATTTATTAAAACTTAGTTTATGTAAAAATCTATAGCATCTAAAAATCTGCCAATCAGTCATTGATTCTTCTTGTTCTACGGCAGCTTCAGCTTTTATGTTAAGCAATTTTTCCTGCCCTGACACCTCAGCCTCTGATCATGTTAGACAATCTAATGCATCTGCTTATTCACAATGAATAGATGAGTGGGCCCAAGGGTAGGGCCTGGGAATGAGGATGGAAACTGTTGCCTGACTCTTTTCGAGAGAGTCCCCTAAGAGAAGAAACTGACAAACAAACGGTCCCCATGGGCTCAAAGGTTTGAATGCTTGGTCATCAGGAAGTGGTCAGGGATTAGAAAGTTTAGCCTTAGAGAAACCCCCGGCTCAGGATCAGGGGCTGAGAATTCCCAACCCTTCCTGGCACTCCCCTGAGAACGCCTCCATAAGCCTGCCCTAGCAGAGGGGAAGGACAGAGGCAAAGGACAGACAGGCAGCCTGCCACAGGCCACAGTACCCACACAGGCCACAGCAAACCCTCTACAGTGTACCCAGTGGCCCCTGGCAGAGAAACCCGAGTTCTGGATCTGAGGACACTCAACCCTACCTGGTACTCTACCGGAAATGGCCTACATATGAGCTAGCACCAGGCGGCTTCTGGCAGAGAGATCTGGGCCCAGGATCTGAGATTGAGGACACTCAACCCAACTCTTTCCCATGCTACCCCGGGACCAGCCACCATAAGCCTTCCCTGGCAGAGGGGAAGGTCAGAGAGACAGCATACAGTGCAGGTGGACACCAAGTTCAGCTGCTACAGTGCCACAGAGCTGACTATTAGCCTACACCTGCATTTGCCCCAGCAGGATCAAATCCAAGAGTAGAGAGCAAGGGGAAGCCCTGTGCATTCCAACTGGTCCTGCAAGGAAGTGATTGTGCCTTCTAGGGAGAGTTTGCCCCAGACCCAGGGCCTCTCTACCCAAGCAACCAGACAAGAGATCCCTGCCACCCACACCCCTAGTGTGGGGCACCATAGGAATTCTTGGGATAGTGACTACATTGCTGATGCCTCTGCCTTGTGGGACTACCAGTGTAATCCAGGCAAACAATCCCTGAATCCCAGACAGAACTGCATAATAGTGGCCTGCAGGCCACTGCAGTAGTCAGGGAATCCATGCACGCACACTGCACCCGCTAAAAGCGCATGTGAATAGCGCCAGTGTCACATTCCTTACTTAGGTAAAACTGAAACCACAACGCACACTCCCAAACCAGTGAACCTCTCTCATCTTTCCTGAAAAAACAGTCCAGAAAACAGAAAGAGACGATCTTAGCCTGAACTATAAACTCGAAGAGCAAACAGTGAGGGTTATAAATAACCAGATGGCCAGAGACAGACGTAAGAACACACCCAACAAAAACCAGGACATAATTACCTCACCAGCAACCCCACAAATCAATGGACACTTCAATTCACTAGATACACAAGAAAACGACTTCAAAACTATGATTTTCCAGCTATTAGAAGCCCATAAAGATGAAATGAACAAAGCCCTTAGAAAAATAGCCACAGAAATCGAGGTGAACAAAGAGGAAATAAATAAAGCTCTCAGAGAAATGACCACGAAAATTGAGGCAAACAAAGAGGAAATGAACAAAGCTCTCAAAGAAATATCCACACAAATGAAGGCAAATAAAGAAGAAATAAACAAAGCTCTCATAGAAATACAGGCAAATACAGCCAAACAAGTAGAGGCACAATTAGTGATATATAGAGAGGAAACGGACAAAAAAATAGAAGCCGTCATTGAAAAGCAAGACTTCACATTCAAACAGATGAAGGAAATGGTGCAAGACATGAAAACTGAATTAGAATCAATAAAGAAAACACAAACAGATAAAAACCTGGATCTGGAGAACATAGAGAAAAGATCAGTAACTACAAAGGTAAGCATCACCAACAGAATACAAGAGATGGAAGAAAGAATCTCAGGAGCCGAAGACACACTTGCGGAAATTGACACGTCTCTCAAAGAAAAAATAAAATCAGAAAAGTTCCAAACACAAAACATCCAAGAAATCAAGGACACCATGAAAAGACAAAATCTAAGAATAATAGGAGTAGATGAAAAAGAAGACATCAGGCTCCAAGGTCCAGAAAATATTTTCAAGAAAATTATAGAAGAAAATTTTCCCAACTTAAAGAAAGAGATGTCCATAAACATACAAGAGGCCTACAGAACACCAAATAGACTAGACCAGAAAAGAAATTCTTTACCTCACATCATAGTCAAAACAGTGAACCTGCAGAACAAAGAAAAAAATTAAAAGCAGCAAGGGAAAAAGGCTAAGTAACATATGAAGGTAGACCTATCAGAATCACACCAGATTTCTCAACAGAAACTATGAAAGCCCGAAGGGCCTGGACAGAAATCATGCAGTCCTTAAGGGACCACAGATGCCAACCCAGACTACTATACCCAGCAAAACTTTCAATCAACATAGAAGGAGAATTCAAAATATTCCATGACAAAACCAAATTTAAACAATATCTACATAGTAACCCAGCTCTACAGAAGTTACTAGAAGGGAAACTCCAACCCAAAAAAAACAACTACATCTAAGGAAACAGAGAAAATAGATAACTACACAACAACAACAAAAAAAACCCAAAAGAATACAAGCAATGAAACTCAGCAACACCATTAACCCCACATCTAAAGAAAGTACCAATTGTTGGTCACTAGTATCTATTAACCTCAACAGACTCAACTCCCCAACAAAAAGACACAGACTAACAGAATGGTTGCGGAAACAGGATCCAACATTCTGTTGCATCCAAGAAACACACCTATGCAACAAAAATAAACACTACCTCAGAGTAAAGGGCTGGAAAAAATGTTTTTCAAGCAAATGGTTCCAGAAAACAAGCAGGAGTAGCCATCCTAATATCTAATAAAATAGACTTTCAACCAAAGTTAATCAAAAAAGATAAGGAGGGCCATTATAGTCTCATCAAAGGAAAAATCCACCAAGAGGACATTACAATTTTGAATATCTATGCCCCAAATATAAGAGCGCCTACATTTGTAAATGAAACATTATTAAAACTTAAATCACACATTGATCCTAATACCTTAATAGTGGGAGACTTCAACACCCCACTCTCACCAAGGGACAGATCAACTAGACAGAAACCAAATAGGGAAATAAAGGCACTTACAGAGTCCCTAAATCAAATGGACTAATAGACATCTACAGATCTTTTCACCCAAACTTAAAAGAGTATACCTTCTTTTCAGCACCGCATGGAACCTTCTCCAAAATAGACCATATAGTTGGTTACAAAGCAAGCCTCAACAGATATAAAAAGATTGAGATAATCCCTTGTATTCTATCGGACCACCATGGACTAAAGTTGGACATCAACAACAATGGAAATAACCAAAAACCTACACATACATGGAAACTGAACAATTTGTTACTCAATGACAGCTGGGTTAAGAAAGAAATAAAGAAAGAAATTAAAGACTTCATAGAATTCAATGAAAATGAAGACACAACATACCCAAATTTATGGGACACATTGAAAGCAGTGCTCAGAGGAAATTTTATAGCACTAAGTGCTTTCAAGAAGAAATTTGTAACATCATATACAAGCAACTTAATGGCCCAACTGAAAACCCTAGAAAAAAAAGAAGCAGATACACCCAAGAGGAGCAGATGGCTGGGAATAATCAAACTCAGGGCTGAAATCAGTCAATTAGAAACAAATAAAACTATTCAAAGAATCAATGAAAGAAAAAGCTGGTTCTTTGAAAAAAAATCAACAAATAGACAAACCCCTTAGCCAAACCAACTAAAAAGCAGAGAGAATCTATCCAAATCAGTAAAATCAGAAATGAAAACTATGACATAACTACAGAAACTGAAGAAATCCAAACAATCATTAGGTTATACTACAAAAGCCTATACCCCACAAATTTTGAAAATCTAAATGAAATGGACAATTTTCTTGATAGATTCCATCTCCCAACATTAAGTCAACATTCTCCCCTCCAAAAAAAAGCTTTGGGCCAGATGGTTTCAGTGCAGAATTCTACCAGACCATCAAAGAAGTGTTAACACCAATACTCCTCAAACTATTCCACAAAATAGAAACAGAAGGAACATTACCAAACTCACTCTATGAAGCCACAGTCACCCTGATACCCAAACCACACAAAGACCCAACAAATAAAGAGAACTTCAGACCTATCTCTCTTATGAACATTGATGCAAAAATACTCAATAAAAAACTTGCAAACCAAATCCAAGAACACATCAAAGATATCATCCACCATGATCAAGTAGGCTTCATCCCAGGCATGCAAGGGTGGTTCAACATACGAAATCCATCAATGTAATCCACCACATAAACAAACTGAAGGAGAAAAACCCATTATCATCTCCTTAGATGCTGAAAAAGCATTTGACAAAGTCCAACACCCATTCATGTTTAAAGTCTTGGAGATATCAGGGATACAAGGCACATACCTAAACATAGTAAAGGCAATATACAGCAAGCCTAGAGCCAACATCAAACTCAATGGAGAGAAACAAATCAATCCCACTGAAATCAGGGATAAGACAAGGCTGCCCACTCTCTCCATATCTCCTCAACATAGAACTTGAAGTCCTAGCCAGAGCAATAAGACAACTAAAAAAATATCAAGGGGATACAAATAGGAAAGGAAGAGGTCAAAGTGTCACTATTCTCAGATGATATGATAGTATACATTAGCGACCCCAAAAATTCAACCAGAGAACTCTTTCAGCTGATAAATACCTTCAGCAAAGTGACTGGATACAAAATAACTCAAAAAAATCAGAAGCCCTCCTGTATACCAAAGAAAAAAGGGCCGAGAAAGAAATTAGGGAAACAACACCCTTCACAATAGCCACTAATAACATAAAGTACCTTGGTGTGACTCTAACCAAGCAAGTGAAAGACCCGTTTGAGAAAAACTTCAAGTCTCTGAAGAAAGAAAATGAAGAAGATATCAAAAAATGGAAAGATCTCCTGTGCTCATGGATTGGTAGGATTAACATTGCTAAAATGGCCATCCTGCCAAAAGCAATCTATAGATTCAACGCAATTCCCATCAAAACACCAACTCAATTCTTTACAGACCTTGAAAAAAAGATTCAGCTTTGTATGGAATAACAAAAAACCCAGAATCTCCAAAACAATCCTGTACAACAACAGATCATTTGGAGGTATCTCCATCCCCGATCTCAAGCTGTACTACAGAGCAATAGTAATAAAAACTGCCTGGTATTGGCATAAAAACAGAAAGGAGGATCAATGGAACCTCATAGAAGACCCAGAAATAAACCCACACACCTATGAATACTCGATTTTGGACAAAGAAGCCAAAGCCATTCAATGGAAAAAAGACTGCATCTTCAACAAATGGTGCTGGACCAACTGGATGTCTACAGGCAGAAAAATAAAAATAGATCCACATTTATCACTCTGCACAAAACTAAAATCCAAGGGTATCAAAGACCTCAACATAAAACCAGATACTCTAAATTGGTTAGAAGAAAAAGTGGGGAACAGCCTGGAACTCATTGGCACAGGAGACAACTTCCTGAACAGAACAACAACAGCACAGGCTCTAAGAGCCACAATCAATAAATGGGACCTCATGAAACTGAAAAGCTTCTGTAAAGCAAAGGACACCGTCATCAAAACAAAACGAATGCCTACAGATGGGAAAGACTCTTCACCAACCCTTTATCTGACAGAGGGCTAATATCCTGGATATATAAAGAACTAAAGAAGCTGAAAAGCAGCAAACCAAGTAATCCAATTAAAAAATGGGGAACAGAGCTAAACAGAGAACTCTTTGTAGAGGAATATCGAATGGCAGAGAAACACTTAAAGAAACGCTCAACTTCATTAACCATTAGGGGAATGCAAATCAAAACCACCCTGAGATTTCACCTTACACCCATCAGAATGGCCAAGATGAAAAACTCAAGTGACAGCAAATGCTGGAGAGGTTGTGGAGAAAGGGGAACCCTCTTACACTGCTGGTGGGAATGTAAACTGGTACAACCACTTTGGAAGTCAATCTGGTGCTTTCTCAGACAATTAGGAATATTGCTTCCTCAAGACCCAGCTATACCACTGCTAGGTATATACCCAAAATTTGCTCAAGTACACACAAGGACATTTGCTCAACCATGTTTGTAGCAGCTTTGTTTGTAATAGCCAGAAGCTGGAAACAACCCAGATGTCCATCAGTGGAGGAATGGGTACAGAAATTGTGGTATTTTTATACAATGGAATACTACTCAGCAATCAAAAACGAGGAAATCATGAAATTTGCAGGCAAATGGTGGGATCTAGAAAAGATCATTCTGAGTGAAGTATCCCAGAAGGAGAAAGACAAACATGGTATATACTCTCTTATATAGACCTACAAGATATGATAAACATAATGAAATCTATACACCTAAAGAAGATAAAGAAGAAAGCGGACACGGTGTAAGATGATCAATCCTAACATAGAAAGACAAATGGGTTGTGCATTGAACGTATGACAGGAGTCTACCACAGAAGGCATCTGAAAGACTCTACCTAGCAGTGTTTCAAAGCAGATACTAAGACTCATAACCAAACCTCCAGCAGAGTACAGTGAATCATACGAAAGAAGTAGAGTTATTATGATGTGGAAAGGATAGGAGCTCCACAAGGACCAAATATATCTGGGCACAGGGCTCTTTTCTGAGACTGACACTCCACCAAGGACCATGTATGGATATAACCTAGAACCTCTGCTCGGATGAAGCCCGTGGTAGCTCAGTAACCAATCGGTTTCCCATAGTAAGTGGAACAAGGACTATTTCTGACAGGAATTCAATGGCAGGCTCTTTGACCTCCCCACCCCCTAAGGAAGGAGCAGTCCTAAAGATACCTGATAAAACAGGATCAGATGAAAGGGGAGGAGGTCCTCCCCAAACAGTGGACTTGGAAAGGGGCAGGGAGGAGATGAGGGAGGGAGGGTGGGATTGAGAGGGAATAAGAGAGCAGAATATAGCTGGGATACAGAGTTAATAAAATGTAACTAATAATAAAAATGAAAAAAATAAAATAAAATAAACCACACACAAAAAACGGAAGTTTAGCCTTGGAGTGGGTGTGGCCTACTTGGAGGAAATATGTCACTGGAGATGGGCTTTGGGGTTTCAAATGCTCAAGTTCATCCCAGTCCCTACCCTGTCCCCCCCTCCCTATCCCTTTTCCTCCCTTCCTCTCTCTCTCTCTCTCTCTCTCTCTCTCTCTCTCTCTCTCTCTCTCTCTCTGCCTGATAACTGCAGATCCGGATGTAGAATCTCAGCTACTCTCCAGCACTTTGTCTGCCAGCATGCCACCACGCCCCCCACCATGAAGATAATGGACTAAACTTCTGAACTGTAAGCCATAAGCCAGCCTCCATTAAATGATTTACAGGAGTTGTCACCGTCACAGTCTCTTCACAGCAATAGAACAGTGGCTAAGCAGGAAGAGCCTATCCTGCCTACCTTAGTAAAAAGAGTGAATTTATCCTGTTAGAGGATAGATCATAGGAGCAAAAAGTCCCACTCCCAGTCCAAGATAAATCATGAATGAAAGAAATGCCTTATCTAATCTATTTACATTTCTTTCCTTTTTTACTTAACGTTATTCATATGAGTGTTTTGACTGGACAGAGGCCAGAAGAATGCTCATCAAGTCCCTGGGACTGCAGTTACAGATAGGGGTGATAGGAATTGAACATGAGTTCTCTTGCAAGATCAGCCAGTGCTCTTAACTGCTGAGCCACCTTTCCCACCCCATGATATATTTCTTATATTACACAGACATTTTGGAATACAGACTTGTGTTATAACACAACTATAGAAAGAGTCCCTCTTCAGGGAACTTTAATTTTGATGGGACTATTGTTTTTGTCCTTAACTGAGTATCAGTCAAAACACTAAACCTAAAGATGCTTAATTAGAGTCACAACCTCCTCGTGCCATGGTCCATGTAAGTGTGGTCCACTGAAGAAGTGTGGTCCACTGAAGTGTGGTCCACTGAAGAAAAGACAAGACACATGTCTTCTCACAGTGAGTGCCATGGTCCTCGCATAGAGCATGCTGACAAGTATAATCAGCTGGTTTTAGCAGAACACCTTCTCAGAACATTTTGGTAGTTAATTATGACCATTTCTAACTCACAGATGGTATGTGAAATTGTAGTGCTATGTTTTAGGTAATGAGGGGGTGGTATAACAGATAAATCATTGTGAAATCAAAGGGCACAGTTGGTGAGGAGCGTGATGGATGGCTGTTTACGATTCCCAAGCACCTTGGCTGTTAACAGTGCTCTCTACTTGGTTCCTCAGCACTATTCCATCTGCCACTCTGACTTTGCATGCTCTCCAACACATTTCTTTTCTGTGTCTCCTCTTCTTGTCCCATGAAGCCCAAATCACTCTACCTGGTATCAAGCCTCCATAGTCTGACACAGAATTGTCGGTGGAAATTATTCCCCACCATGCTCATCAAGGGATGTATCTTCCAGTTTTACAGTTCTCTGCCGACTACCCATGCCGTCTGCTCATTGCTAAGCAGGCTCTTGCTGATGGTCTCACCATGCACATACAGTCTATTCTCCTTCCTTCCACCAAAATACAGCTTACGGACCAGCATCTCCAAAAGTACTACTAATTCACCAACTGCCACAATTTCATGATCTACAAACATGCACACTGGATGAGCCACATAATTACACTCACTGATCCAGAAATACAGATCAGGTAGGTCTTAGCTAAGTAACTGCACAGCTGCCATGCTCTTCAGTGGCTCAGCCAATAGAAATACAAGAAGAAGAGCAGGCAGTTAATAGATACCTATTGGGTGTATAATAGCATAGAAAGAATTTCAAAAAATACCCAGAACAACTTTCTGGTTCATTTTCTTAAAGTAAAACACTTGAAATCCAGCTGCTGACACAAGATTTCCTGTACTCATACACTAAGCCTTCTGAAACACACTGCCTTGAAAGCTGTCAAGAACCTATTCAAGCTCTGGGCTAGGACCTGATATTCTAGGGCTCCACTGGCCAGTGTAACTGGGGCTCTGCAATCTGAGTGATAATGTCCAACAGAGGGAAGCACCTCTCTTTAGGAGCCAATGACCGTCACTTAAACAACTCAGGGTCCTGGGTGTTGAGCCATGAATTCGGCGCAGGCTTTAAGTGGTTTTACGGAATCCATCCAATAATATAGCTTATCTACTGTTGAAATCATTTAACAGTGAATATGGAGGAGCTGCTCAGTGGTTAAGAGCCCTGGCTGCTCTTCAGAGGAGCCAGGCTCAGCACCTGCATGGTGGCGCATAACTGTCTATAAGTCCAAATCCAGTTGATCTAATGCCTTCTTCTACTCTTGTCAAGTATCAGGCACACACATGTGTGCATACATGAAGAAAAACACCATGCAAATTAATAATTAATTAATTAATTAATTTGATAAAATAATTTTTAAAGTTCTCTTAGCGTTTAAAAAATGTGGAAATGGAAATTGGTATATAAATGCATATTAGAAGTTTTGAAGTTACTTAGATGTAAACTGTCAGGGGAGTCCATCAGTTATAAAATAATTAACACTTCAAACACTTAAGGTTTAAAGCCATAGCCTATTATAAATAAAAAGAGATAAGAGAGAGAGAGATGTGTATGTGTGGAAGGAGAGAGGGATTTTAGATCTGTGTGTATATGTGTATTTGTGTGTGTGTGTGTGTGTATGTGTGTGTTTAAGGGAGAGACACAGAGAGATGAATCCACACAGATGAAGGTTCATGAGGATAGCCTAGATCATGCTGTTACAGCCATTTCTCACGTTGCATCTTCACTTGGAGCCCCTCAGTCCTCTTCGCATGTATGTGCTTTCCTAATTAAATTATTTCAAACAGTTCTGTGACAACCTCTCCCTTAGAACCTGGGATAAGAATCTGTGGGAAATGTGCCACTCCCTATGGCCAAGCATTCAAACTCATGAGTCTAGGGGGCCGTTCCTATTCAAACCACCACACATGCCTTCTGAGAAGGGGGTGGAGAGGGAGAAGAACAGGGAGAAGGAGGGGAGGGGAAGGAGAGGGGAGTGAAGGGGGAAGAAGACAGAGAGGGATACAGAGAGGGAGGGGGAGGGGGAGGGAGAGAGAGATTCTTTGGTGTATGGGTGAGAGTGTTTTCCTGCCTGTATTCACATACATCGTATCCATGCAGTACTCACAGGAGCAGGAAAAGGACATCAGATCCCCCAGAACTAGACTTAAAGACAATTTTGAGCCACCACACGGATGCTGGAAACTGAACCCAGGTCCTCTACAAGAGCATACAGTGTTCTTAACTGATGATCCCTACATATGTCTTTTTTTTTTAAATGTAGATAAAATATAGTTTCATGGATCCCTTGCCCATTCTTTTTCCTTCATATTCTTTCTTGCACACAATTTTGGTGGATTTCTCTAGACACACATAAACTTATTCAGGCTTCTAGAGACACTTTGCTAGTATGTCCAAAACTAAAGACACCAACTAATGAAGCTCAGGTGGCTAAGGACATGAAGCTGCACATCAAAGAGTCCCTGGTGACACGAATGAAGGCTGGGGCCCTGTTCACAGAAACTGGCTTTGTGCAGAAGCATCTGAGGAGAAGCTAGGACCCGCTAAAGGCCATCTCCCATTGCCTCCTGTTAAAACAAATATTTTCTATCCAGAAATTCTTTTGAAGACAAAAGAGCCCATAAGTGGAATAACAGGTGTGTGGGTGCCAGTGTAATTATGTAATGATAGAAGCTTCCATTCCTATAAGGTTCCCGATGATTGAGGGTCTGATGTACAGTTTGTGTTCTAATTACAGTCAATCGTTTCCTCCTTGAAGACATTCTAGTAATGCGTCTTTGTCACTATTTTTAGATCAATGACAAATCATGTATTCTGTACTAATTCAAAAATGTTTTTCATTAGCTAGCTTTTATCAAATAAAATGCTGCTTCAAGGAAGATACAAATGTCCTGGGATCCTGGGGTTGGCTCCACTTCAAACAGAAAGGAAATTGAGTCTGTTTAAATATTTAACCCCATGGTGAGAAATACAGGAAATGCCAATCTTATGACTAAGTCAAGAAGTCACATACAACACTTGAAATGGAACCACACTCCCAAAATGACTCCCCGATACAGTTACTTATTTTTGAATTTTCTTAAACAAATAGTTTTGCAGATGTAGTTCTTGCCTCCAATCCTGACACCTGAGAGGCTGAAGTAAGAGAATAGGGAGTCCGATGCCAACCTAAGCTACATACATGTCTTAGAAACAAAGTAAAATATAGTTGTACCTCTAAATTACTATTAAAGTACAAATAGTGCTGGGTAGGCCTGTACAGAAGCCTATGTTCCTACCAGAGTAAAAATAATATCAGTTGTTTCCTGAGATAGGCCATATTACACCTGAGTGTGGAGTTCATCAGAACTTGGGAAAGTGGGAAGGGAAAAAGAAAAACCACACTCTTTGTACCTGAAGATGGACAAGAAATGATGTTGGCTTGGGGCTTGGCAGAATTTTTTTGGTAAAAGAGGATTTTAATTTCTATTACATATACAGGGGGGTGGTAACATAAATGTTCAAATCTTTATGGAGACCATAGTTCTCTTTAAGCTGAGTGTTTAAGACAAATGTGCAGTGAGTGACGTTTCTAAAGTCCAACCCATGACACAAACCTAATTTTCCTTTTGCCACATAGGGGAAGAAAACCAGGCCTCCTCACATGGTCATTAATTCCGCCCACACAGGCTGCTCTGCCAAGCTGCTAAGTAACTGAAATACTAGATGAATGAGTAGATGAGAGAAAGCAGAAGCAAGACCGGAAGCTGCTTGGTGAGAACCTGATGCTAATGACATCATTCTCCATAGATCACTTCCACCCGTCAGGACTTGCAGGGCCCTGCAGGTCTGCCTCTGTATAGAGCCCTTGCTATACAGAGTATACTCTTGCTATACAAGAGTAAATGGTGAGAAACAGGATTACCTGTTAGATGCCCTATCATCATCATCTAGGGGTGCTAGGGGCAGGGAGTTCATGCAACTTCAGGAGGGGTGGGAGGTAACTGAAGGAATCTTCCCCCTGGTTCTTTCTCTCACCCCGTCTCTTTTCTTCCTCCCTTCCTTCCCTCCCCACTTCTCCCTCTTTCTCGCCCTTTCTGGCTTTCTAAATGCCCAGGCGCGAAATGGCTGCTCTGCCCTCACCACCCCACCATAATGGATTGATTCCTCTAAAACCATGAACCAAAATAAGCCTGTGATTAGGTTGTTTCCACCCGGTATTTAGTTACAGAGACACAAAAGCCTGAACAGTACACCCCTTTCTTTGTCATCCCATACAGTCAGGAATACCGGGTGAGACGTAACAGCGGCAGTGAGCAATGTAACCCACCGGAAACTCTCAGCCTGCCTTTGTGATGCCAGCGTCACCCCCTACCTACACTGCGAGGTGCTTATCAAGGTAACCCCAGCCTTCCTGCAGGCTGCCCACAGTGTCTACCCTGAGGCCTCTCAGACTTCCCGCTCCACACTCCTGTATATCAAGGAGAAAAAATCATATCAGTGGAACGTACAGATTACAGTACCAAGCAAAATAGAATTCTTATGGGTGCTAATTTACTTGAAGAATCTTTTATGCTTTTACTCTGAAGACTTTCATGTGGTCGAAAATCAATCTCTCACACTCCCTTCACACAATTTTGTTGGGTTTTTTTTTTTAATCCGACATATGCAAAAAAAAAATTCATTTACTCAAAGTGCTTGAGAGGTGGAAAAATTAGAGTTTCATGCTCTGTGGACTGAAATGTATATAGATTTTTTTTTTTAAACAGCTTTACTTTTAAAGAAAAGAAAACGTTTTCTGCAGTTGAGAAATCACTCCAACAGATGGGTCTATCTCTTCCACTGTTGTTTCTAGTTGTCTTGTGGGTGAATTACCCTGGACATGGTTATAAATTTGAGATTATAGGGAGAATGCTGAGGGAGGTTTTCTTTTCTGTTCTTTTCTCGTTTTTTCTTTTTCTTTTTTTTTTTTTCTTTTGGGCTATAAAATACAATAAGGACACAGCTGTGGCATCTAGAAATTGAGAAAATCTAAAAGCCATAAAAATAGTAGCTTTCTTTTCATTCTTTGAGATGTGAGCTGTGAAACAACAGTTAAGTTTATGTAGTCTCCTATTATTTATAATGATTAATCTGAGGCTGTGTTCCCAGGAGGGTAATTAGCTAGGCAATTACCTCAGTGTGAATCCAGCATTCTGATTAAGTATAGCTTTATACTTACAAGTATCCAAACATCCAATAAAGCATAGAATGGGGCATTTTTTTTAAAACTGGGTTGTGTTGTATCAAGCAGAAATAAGGCAGGAGGAGAAGGCCCATCTAACTCCAGTGAAATTCTGAGACAAATAGGAATCTTATTAAGCAGGAGCCAGCAATGAAATTCTCTCTGTTATGTTAAGCTTCTATATGTTTTTGCCTGCTACCGGCTCAGCCTATAGCTGCCCTCCCTGTGCTTCACCAAGTTTTAAACTATGAACTCATTCCTGTCTGCCAGTTAAGACGTTTGAGGGCTGCTTACCAGTTCCCCTTGGAGTAGCCAACTTCAGAGCTAACTCCTCAGGAACAGAGGTGTCAAGTGAAATCTCCCAACACTGCCTGAAAGGCTGTTCTTGTAAGTGCCTGCCCCAAAGCTTTTCTGTTTGTTGATGCTGTCTCTCACTGGCCTGGAGATCGCCAATAAAACTGAGCTAGCTGGTCAGAGAGCCCAGGGATATTCCTTTCTTTACCTCCCCAGCACTGGGATTACCACCATCCAGCACAGCTTTTTTCTGTGAGTCCTCGGAATGGACCTTGAGCCCTCATGCTTGCAAGGCAAGCGCTTTGTTGGCTAGGCTATCTCCTCAAGACAGATGTCTATATAACAATTGTTTTAAAGGCTTCAGTGCTTATCATATACACAAAAGCAAGTGTCTGCTTTGTTTTTAAACCTGATAACCATCATGGATTTTTTTTTTGTTGTTTTAATTTATTCTACAAAATAAAAGTGGCTTGTTGACAAGTTTAGTATATCGTGCTCACTTTGAAAGGTAAAAGAAATGTTTAAATACAAAGCATAAACAGTTAAAGCACCAAATGACACCACAAGAAGAAATATTGTCAGGACTTGACACTGAATACCTGTCCACAATGCTGTTTCAGAAAACCATCAACCAGATGATTTTTTTTAATTCTTTATTAATTACACTTTATTCACTTTGTATTCCCCCTGTGGTTCCCTCTCTCTTCCTGTACCAATCCCTCCTTTCCTCCCCCCTCTGCACGAATGCCCCTCCCCAAGTCCACTGATAGGAGAGGTCTTCTTTCCTTCCTTCTGATCCTAGTCAATTAGGTCTCATCAGGAGTGGCTGCATTGTCTTCTTCTGTGGCCTGGTAATGCTGCTCACCCTCAGAGGGAGGTAATTAAAGAGTAGGCCAATCAGTTCATGTCAGAGACAGTCCCTGTTACTATTACAATGGAACCCACTTGGATACTGAACTGCCATGGGCTACATCTGTGCAGGGGTCTTAGGTTATCTCCATGCATGGTCCTTGGTTGGAGTGTCAGTCTCAGGAAAGACCCCTGTGCTCAGGTTGTTGGTTCTGTCGCTCTCCTTATAGAGTTCCTATCCTCTCCAGATCTTACTGTTTCCTACTTCTTTCGTAAGTTTCCCCACACTCTGCCCAATGGTTGGCCATAAGTCTCAGCATCTACACTGATAGCCTTTCAGAGGTCCTCTGTGTCAGGCTCCTGACTTGTTCCCTCTTTTCTCCTTCTTCTGATGTCCATCCTCTTTGCCTTTCTGGATAGGGATTGAGCATTTTAGCAAGAGTCCTCCCTCTTGATTAGTTTCTTTAGGTGTACAGATTTTAGTAGGTTTATCCTATATTATATGTCTATATGAGTGAGTATATACCGTCTGCATCTTTCTGCCTTGCCCCTATAAAAAGCTGTCTGCCTCCACTGTTACTTTGTGAGTTGGGTTCAGTTTCCTCACAACCTTAATCATTGCCTTCAAGAGTCTACATTTTGTCTACTGGTTTATAGCTCCTCCTACTAAGATGGGCAGTCCCCCTCCAGCCTTTACCCTAGGGTAACCATGGGTGTCCTTTACTGTGAGTGGGATAAGAGGGAGCCAAAGAAAGCACCAGAGACTTAATCCACAGCCTTTCTAAACTAGTCTTACCAACAAAGGCCCATTATTTATTAAATTCATGTATTCATTAGAAGTAAGTTCAAAATCATCCCAAGAGATAGAGCCACCCAGTGTAACTTGGGCCCATTCCAGAGGCTAACTACCCATGCATATAACAGTAATCAAATTCCAAATTCTTAAAGCCAAGATTGAAATCACTGTTTCCTGGTTTTTGTTTTTGTTTTGTTTGTTTGTTTGTTTTTAAGTCATGGAATTATTACCTTTAATAACTGAACCAACGAAAAGCTTTTAGAAAACTGGTCCTGGATACTGCTCTCCCTTCCCTAGCATTCTTCCTATCCCGTTCTTCCCTCTACATCAGCTTCTTGTTCTTTTAGGTACTTATTTAGGTCATTAACCTTGAATTATCTTATCTACTCAACTTCCCTGTCTAAAACAGCAACAAATATTTCAAAATCAGGTGAATTCACTCCCTACTACAAGATTCTAAAATTGTAGTCCATGAATTCCTGACAGACCCAAGATGTTTCCTGACAGTCCACAGGATATTCACAGAAGGGAAAGTCCAACAAATTAGGTTTGTCATTTTGAGAGGAAAAAAAACTGAAACATTAAGTAGGTGGAAACCTGCTTAGTATCTTCGAGGCCTGTGTTTCAACTCCAGCACCTCCAAACTCATGATGTTAGAACATCTTTTGGAAAGGCTGGAGAGATAGTGAAAGAGTTAAAGATATGTCCTGCTCTTGTGGAAGTCCTGGTTTTGATTTCCAGGACCCATATGAAGCAGTTCAAAAACACCTAAAATTTCAGTTCCAGGGAAGCTCTTTGGCCTCTGAAGGCACACTGTATGTAGGTGGCATAGATAGAGACAATACACACATACACACGTTTGAGGGCCAGCAAGGTTCTCACCAAGCATGATGACCTGTGCTCTCTCCCTGGGACTCGTAGGAGATGTGAGGTCCTTGTGCACTTGGGAAACCAAAAGTATTAAACACGTATGGTTTTCTCTACAAAGAAAGAGACATTTAACCTACCCAGAAGGCTGCGAATGGGTGTGACTAACAGCCTGGTGACCTCTGTACTATCTGTTTGGCCAGGCACAACTGCTTTCCCTACACTTTTATGTTTATCTCAATCAACCTATCCTCTCCCAGACCCTTATCATGAGTGTTTACCTTGAGCCTGCTCTCCTAGTCAATCTAGAGAACCCATCTTTATGGAAGAAGTCACATACACTTTAAAAAGAGTTTTGCTGTAATCATGACTTAAGCTTTATCATACACATAGAATTAATTATCATCAGGGAACTCTTTTTCCCAAACTGTGTTGTGCTTAAATATGTCTGAAACAAACTACTTGGTGTTAGACTTTCAAATTTTGAGCCACACTGGCTACTGAGTTTTGTCCAATCAGACTTCCTTCTTGGCCATGGTGTTTGCAGAAATCCATGCAGAGAACCACATAGCAGAAAGAAAGAACTGACTGCCACAAATGGCATTTTGACCTCCGCAGATGCATGGTAACATTCAGGCTTATACACACACAAATAAAATATAATTTTAAAAATATTATTTGAATTTTCAACAGTATTGATTTTTGTCAGTGATTATTTTTAAAGCGACGTAAAACTGTTGGGGTGTCGTTACATAACAAGGCAATCGTACTTTGTGGAATGGCATTATCTTAGTCCACTCACAGTTTTGTGTTACTATGACAAAAATAACTGGAGCTATGTAATTTATAAAGAACAGAACTACATTGTCTCACATTTATGAAAGAACTAAAACCTCCACGTTAATGTGCTGACAGGGTTGGTCATCTATTGACTGATGCTCCAGTATGGTGCCCATATTCTCCAGTAGAATATGTGTCCAGTGAGCACACCTAACAAATGGAAAGATAGCTAAGGCATACTGAACAAAGCCTTCTTTGTCAGTCAAGGGAAGTGTCCTCATCTCTAATCACCTCTTAGAGTTCCTTCCTCTTAACACCTGAATTTGGGTGGGACAAGGCAAGAAAATGTGGCTATATTCTCATATACATCATCACTGCACTCTGAGTTGGGAGAGATACTGAGGAGAGGGAGGGCTTCACTTATGAATGTTTTCAGGCAAGCTGTATCAGAGGATGGATGCACTTTCTTCCCAGGCCTGATGGCCTCTCCTGGAGTCCTGGATCTCCAGAACTCGACAATGAAAGAAAAAAACCATCTCACTCACACACATGTGATAACAATAAAATACAAAGATTAAAAAAATGCTTTTAGCAACAGTACTCATCTTTCATTTTGCTGCTGTCAGCCTTTGACTATACTTTCTTCTTCTCCTCTAGGAGATAAAGGAGGATATGTGCATAAAGCATCTTGTCAGGTGCTGAGCACCCTTGAGCACTTGTTTGTGTATTACTAGACCACTTTTCCCATGAGACTCCATTTTTTACTTAAAAGAACAGCTGATAGACAAGCTATCATTGTTCATGTTGTGTCTTGTCACTTCAAAAGAAGGAAGCCACAGAGACTGCACTAATATTAAAATTCAAGATTTCAAGGGAAAATGAGAATTTTTGGAAGACTCATATCTGCCATTGTGGGATTTGACAGTTTTTAATACTTAAGAAACTTTTTTGATGAGGTTGGTGATATCAGTGAACACAGTTTTCATCTTGTATAATAAAATGTGTCAACATTTGGAAATCTGCAGTAGTCAGCATACCAATATTTTCTAACTGGCAACTTCATGGTCTTACCAAATCAGTCATTAGTAAAATGCATTCACAGTACAATGCAGACAAATGTATACTGGTGTAACATAGTACAAAATGTTTACTGATATAGTTTCAGATGCTATCATAAGGTCATCTTGAAATTTTGGCATAATATCAGAATAGTGTCCATAATTATCATAAATCCCTACCTTTTTCAAGAGGGCATCTGTTAAACCAAATCCTCCTCACACACTTCAGTACAAACAGCATATTTCAACAGTTTGGATGAAAAGTATATTCTATGACACAACATCAGTAAAACCAAATGTGAGGTTTGAAAATTAAGAAAGCAACATTTTCATTTGTATGATATATTTTGTTTTCATAATAACATACTACTCACCTAGACTTATTGTTTCCATTTTAAATGAATTGGGTCAAACATTACTTTTTATTTCTAATATGATGGATATTGACAGATCCAGTCCAGGATTTTTTGAGATCTGCAATAATCCTTGGAATAGTAACACAGTCTCAGACAGAACGTCACTGCTTCCCTGCCTCCAAGGCACTGTCTGTGAATCGTTGCGATAACGCAATGTTTTTTCTGGTATTGTTTTGTTTCTGTACAATCTTTCTAAACCTGACTTCATAGTGACTCTTTTTCACTTATGTCAAACCCTGATAAAAAAGCTTCCAAATTTTTCTTTTTAACATCAATTAGAGAAAATGTGAATATTTTAAGTAGCCTATTAATATGAGCTATAATCTTTATTTATATTCTACCATCTCTCCCTCTTCTATTCTGGGGTTAGAGCCTCATTGCTCTGCTCTTTGTTCTAATTGGAACTATTTCCCACAGGTATGTATATGGATCAATATGCAGAAATCTCAACATCAGGTACAGAAATTGTTAGGTAGCTATGCTGATCTTTATGTTTTAACTACTGACGTCCTCTGTGACCGCTGAAATTTCTACAGCTGCTTAAAACCATTCCTTCAGGCCATTTTCGTGTTTTGGGGTTTTTTTCTACAGCATTTCTTACCATCTCATATACCACTGTTTATTTTCCCTTCTTCAATTGTATTGTCTGTCTTCCTGTTGTGAAGCCTAAGCTCATGGAAGGCAGGGATTCTGTTTTCTGCTCTCTAAATATGCTTGTTGAATGAATGAAGAAATGAATGAAAATATGAATGAAAGAAAAAAATGTTCTCAGAAGTTCTGAAGAAGTATAGATTCATTAAGAGATTTTTACTGACCTTTGAGTAAAGGTCAGTAAGAGCAACAAGGAGAATAGACAAGAAAAGGGAAGGGCAACTGAACACCAGCACAGGCTTTATGGTAAAGGATATATAAGGAGCTATCCAGTGTGAATACCAGAGACTACGTTCATTTAGAGTCCAGGAAGTGGCAGCAGAAGGAGGAGGAGGAGGAGGAGGAGGAGGAGGAGGAGGAGGAGGAGGAGGAGGAGGAGGAGGAGGAGGAGGAGGAGGAGGGGAAGAAGAAGAAGAAGAAGGAGAAGAAGAAGAAGAAGAAGAAGAAGAAGAAGAAGAAGAAGAAGAAGAAGAAGAAGAAGAAGAAGAAGGAAGAAGAAGGAAGAAGAAGGAAGAAGAAGAAGAAGTTCCCTTTTTTGGTCTATAGTCAGACCTGACTAAGAAAGTGGGGTTTTTGGTGGATGGAAGGCTATCAGATGAACAATGAACAAGTCCGTGGTCAGCCATTACTTGAAAAAAAAAAAAAAAATTGGAACCAAGTTACTTTCATTTCAAGGATTGTCACTATGTAACCAAAATAGAGGAGTTTTTCAGAATGACAGAGCAATGACTAAGAGTATTCAAGAAGAACCTATTCTTTTTCAGTCTTTTCTTGAATAAGATCTAGATAAAAACAACATAGGCAACATTATAGTCATGTGTCAGGGCCTGTAGCTTAGAAAAGCAATCATGTGGTATAAGTAGGCATGGAGCTTGGCCAAAACTCATAGAAAGTTGTTCTAGAGAAGCACATGGAATATGACTGCTCTTCAGACCACAGGGTTAGAATGACACATGACTATACTGGCTACTACAACTGAGTTTCTATTTTTGTCATTGTTATAGTTATTTAAATTTGAATAGCCAAGTATATCTAGTGGCCACTGTATCAGACAGTATAACATTAAAATTATACATTAGCTCAATTCTCCAGATCCTTCAGGCCACAGAAGAGTTTTCCTGTCTGCTTCAACTTTCCTGGGGCATTAACTCAAAAGTCTTCACCATGCAAAGGCCTTCTACTTCTTAATGTGAGATACTGCATACCATCACTGCTTTGTGGGCTTAAAAAGAAGAGATCAAATGAACTTGGTCTATTTACTAACACAGTTGTACAATAAGATTTGTCCATATAAATAAACTTTTTTGGATATTACACTAAATCAAAGGACAAAGCTTAGCCAAATATCTCAATCATAACCAAAACATTGTCATGATAGAAAGAAAGATGAGGTCAAGGATCTTTTATGGTTGAGTTAAAGCCCGATAAGGCCCCCGAAGGCTTTGCTGATAAGCAGGGCCTATCCCAAAAGACTTATATCTAAGATGTCTACAAGATAAGAAAGTTCTTGAGGATAGGTATGGTGGTTTAAATAGGTATGGCCCCCCTAGATTCATGTATTTGAATGCTTGGTCACAGGAAGTGGCTCTATGAGGAGGTGTGGCCTTGTTGGAGGAAGTGCTTTACTGTGGGGGTGAACTTTAAGGTTTTTTTCTGCTCAAGCCCTGCCCAATATGGAATCAGAGCCTCCCCTTGACTGCCTGCAGATCAAGATGTAGAAATCTCGGCTTCTCCAGCATCAAGTCTGCCTGGACACTGCCATGCTTCCCACCATGATGACAATATACTAAACCTCTGAACTGTAAGCCTGCCCCAATGAAATGTTTTTCTTTATAAGCTTTCTGTGGTCCTGGTGTCTCTTCACAGCAATAAAACCCTAACTAAGACAGATGGCAACCAGGTACATCTCAATATTCCCCGACTATTGACTTATTAGCTTTACTACCATTTATGGGACACACAAGGAAAGATCTTCATGTATATAATCTCATTATCTCCACAACCATCCAGTAGGAAAAAAAAATGCTATCCCATTTCTCCAAATTATCTGGACTCTAGGAAGCATATCTAAAGCCCCCACGTTGGTAAATGTTGGGGCCTGTTCACAGGGCAACCTAGGTGATCTGGAAACATTTTTTCTCTCTCTGGAACATGCCATTGCACAGGAGAGAAACATGAAGGTCATATGAAGATCATGCTTCATTGCCTCCTATCTCATAGCCTCCCAGAGTATGGAGAAGGAACATCTGTGTTAATTCCTAGGCAGTAATACCCAGGAGAGCTTTGAACAAAAGTCTAATTTTATACAAAAATACTACAAGATCCCTTACAATAAAGACATCCCCCCAAAGGAATCCATCTTAAAGTGAACATAACAACAAATTATATTCATATTTAAGGAAAAGGGTCTTGTAAAGAAAGATACTCTAAAATATGCCACTGCATTTCTTTGGAATGTGTTCAGGAGGTGAAAATAACTGAAGAAATTGGCTCCCTTTTCTTATCACACAGTATTTCTAGCCATCTGCTGTGTGTACTTATGAAGATGGTATGCAGTGCTTAAAATTCTCATCAAAGGAAATGTGAATAACCAATTTACAACCTGGGAGGGAAAAGGAAGGCATCCGTCCTTCCCATCCCCACAGTTCAGATTTATAGTGAGTATGTGTAGTTGTGGGTGGCTATGCTTGTTGCTTCAAAGAAGATTATATTGTACATACCACCAAATAACAAAACAAAAGGGGAAAATGTGCGTGGGAGATGGGAGTGAGATGCTAGAATAATTTAATTACTGTCAGGTGGTTTTCAAGCTGTACCAGGGTGAGGGAAGCCTTGAATAGAATCTATTACCCAAAAACCAAATGAGCTTACATCTCTATACTCATTCTTATTGCATGAAACCAAATGGTTTCAAAAACATAAAAAAATAAAGGTTGTGTGCTATCTGGACTAAAGGGAGTGGTGACCTCAGGACAAGACTCCACCCAGTTGAGCTTTCGAGTTGTGAAAAGGAATTAAAGCCAAGCTTAAACAGTGAGGGAACCTGTTAACAACAGAAATCTGATGCAAACATAATTGAAGAAGGGGTCCAAGTTCCAGCGCCATCAAGCAGCAGAACTGGGCAGCTGCAGCCAAGTGGTTCAGGCTTTAAAGTCAAGAGTACAAGAAAGGGTTTGTGGAATCTTCCTGTGTAACTAAGAAAAGCTGAGGCCAGGAATGTGACAGGAGTGTCCCTATTTGGAGGCCCAAAGAAAACATTGTGTGAAGCTGTTGAGGGTGAAGCCTGAAATCTTCTGGCGACCCCCAGGTGTTTGAGATGGCAGAGTAATGGAACACCAGCTAGGGGAAGCTGCAGACTAGGTGTGGAACCAGCCCAGGAGAGTAAAGTATGTTGCAGTTAACAGAGCTTGAAGGAATTGAAGATCTGAAAGGTGCTTTGAAATCAGATATGGAGATGCAGAATTTGGAGTTTGTCCTGCTGGTTTTTTTTGTTTGTTTGTTTGTTTGTTTGTTTGTCTTTCTTTGGTCCAGTATTTTCTCACTATGTTTCCTTTCATCCCGTTTGGGAATGGTAACATGTGTTCTGTGCCATTGTATGTTGGAACTATATGATCTGCTTTTCTATTTTGATTTTACAGGGGGTTAGATTTAAAAGAGTACCTCAGAAGAGGTTTTGAACTTTTAAACACTGTTGTTGAGACTGATATACTGTGGGCACTTTTGAAGCAGGACTGAGTGCGTTTTTGCATTTTGATGTGGTTAGGATGCTATGGGGGCCAGAGTGTAGTATGTGGGGATTGAATAAGAATGGCCTGCATAGGCTTATATATTTGAATGCTTAGTTATCAGGGGGCAGAACTCTTTGAAAAGGTTAGAATCATTAGATGGTGTGACCTAGTGCTGGAGGCTTTAAGGTTTCAAAAGTTCATGCCAAGCACAGTGTCACTCTCATCCTGCTGCCTGAGGATAAGAATGTAGAACTGTCAGCTACTTCTCCAGCACCATGTCCTCCTATGTGCCACCATGCTCCCCTCCATGATGGTAATGGACTAACCTGTGAAACTGTAAGCAAGCCCACTATTTTATAAGAAAAAGCAACAAACAAACAAACAAATATATAAATAAAAAAACAAACAGATAAACTTCAGATAGTAGATGAATCAGTTTTTATTTTCTCTTGGGACAAAGCTAAGGCAGTCAGAGTTTCTAAATAGGGACCTGCAGGGGCAATAGTTTCCATCCTGTCATGTAAATACCATCTCTGTCTTACACAATGCTGACCATGGAACTCCATCTGGTCTCTATCCTAACATCAGATCACAGGGTTCAGATAGAGACTGGAAACTTAGCCCCTGTCTGGGTGGGGGCCCTAAGATTTTGGGAGAGGAGACTCATTTTGCTGTAGCAGTATGTTCCAGAACCAAAATGTCACACAAAGACCATGTGGTTTTCAAAAGCTGGATTGTTAACTTGTGGTGCTACTAGGAGATGCTGCAGCTTTTACAAAGATCAGCCTAGTGGAAGTAAGTTAGATCCCTGCAAGTGGGCCCAAGAGGTCTCTATGTCTCTCTCTCTCTCTCTCTCTCTCTCTCTCTCTCTCTCTCTCTCTCTTTCTCTCTCTCTCTCTCTCGCCATCTGTCTGTCTTGCCCTCCACCCCTCTCTTTTTGCTTCTTGGTTGCCATGCGGTGAACAGCATTTCTTTATTCCACACTCTCCACCATGATGACCCCAAGCAGCAGTGAACATTTACAAAATCAAGAGCCTAAACAACCTCTTCTAGTTTTTAGAATGGTTATCTCACTTGTTTTATCACAGTGTCTGAAACCTTAGTAACATAAGGGGAGATAAAGAAAGTGTAAATAGCCTCCCAATGACAAAAAAAACATCGTTCTTTAAAAGAGAGAGAAAAGTACACATATCATTACAGACTGAGACCTATGGGCTGTGGCCTACTTCACTGACATAGACTTTGATGGTGGCACTAAAAGATAACATGGACATAGCAATGCCTCAGATTTAATTTATGCCTTGCCCTGAAGAGACACAACAGTGACATGGTACCCAGACAGGATACCTCATGAAGCCAAGCATCTATGAGATCTCAGAAGTCAGAAGAGGAGCAGAAGGTACTGTGTGTGTGTGTGTGTGTGTGTGTGTGTGTGTGTGTGTGTGATGAAGACACACCCAGCCTTGAGTTCTGTCATGACCACACACACCACATTCTCATGAGGGTTTGAGGCTAAGATCATTGTGAACATGACAGCTATGTGGCAGTGACAAGCACTGCAGCAGCGGAATGCTCAGTACTGTCATCCCAGAACAGCAAGGACCCGTCAAAAGGAAATTAAGTGTTACATTAGTAACCTGGGCCATTCACCAGCCTTATGCTAAGATAATCCACATATTTTCTGGGAGGACAATGGTATAGAACAGCCATTCTGAATACTGGTATGCTGACAAGATGGACCACTCTGACCTTCTCATATTCCTTCACACAAACTCACTCTCCAAGTCAGCCTCTAACCTGGGAAGCAGCTTAAAAACTATAGGTAAATAAATAAAACTTCTTGAAATGCAATCATTGTACCTTCTGCATTTGGCTACCAACATGGTCACAAATGTCATCAATAGCCATCAAGATATTGAAATGACATCATATAACTAGTTAAAAACAGTATCAAGGTCTGTACATATTTGAAGGAGTCAAAAATTACAACTGTTATCTACACACACTACTATACATGAACAGAAGTCTCTGCAGAGCATGTGGCTGCTAAAACCCAAATGAGATTGCTAGCGAATCACTCTGTTCCAGCTCTGAGGAAAAGGTGCTTTTGCATCTCTTGTCTTGGACACAGAACAGACAAGTATTTGCTAACATGGTATACCTAGTGTTGGTCAGAAAAAGGAGCTTGGGCTGAGCCAGTGCCTTGATTCCAAATACAGCATCAGCTACACTATGAACTAAAATTAGCAGTAAATGCCACTGCCCTTCATTCTGAGATTGTTGCAATGTATTTGACAGGCCCAGCCAGTGGTGGCAGACAGGCCAGTGGGGCATGTTAGGGCTCTTCCAAACCCCTTCACTGATTCATGCAACTTTAGACAACCAGGATTTCTGATTTCCCAGCATCTTAGCATCTCTCTTTCATCCTCTCAAACACAGGGAACAATAGTAGGAACTCCATACTATTGCTTGGTGCTGCAGCTATGGGTGCTGCAGCTATTAAATTACACTTTTCTAAACTGTTCATAATCAGAAAATTAATAACAATTAGACCTTTTACTCACTAGGTGCTTGGAGTCTCTTTGGCCGCCCAGGAACAGTGTCACACAGACAGCTGAGAAGGCCAGCCTGTGGTCACACACAGTGTCACATGGAAAAGGCCTGGTAGGGCATTCCAGCCCATGTACCCATGCCTCTGGCCTAATTGGCCCATCACAGTAACACAAGCTCTTCTCCTACTACCACAAAAAGAAGAACAGGCTTGGAAGCATCCTGGAAGTCTAAGGACCATTTTTTTTCTAGTTCCTGGCTTTTGGAAGGTCGCTTTAGCTTCACCAGAGAAATGGACCTAAAAGACATAGAAAAGATTTTTCAATTCAAATCCTATAAAGTTCATAGGAATCACTATGTGTTTTGGGTGTGTAGGGTGGGAATTCCCTTCATCCTGGTAGGCAAATAAACAGGACAGACAATAGTACAGGAAAAGCACAGTTCAGAGAAAACCTGCTTCTACCTTCTGTTGATCTGCGAACCTTCTGGATTCCAAGAAAAGAAAACCAGGGGCTGTAGAGATGGCTCAGTGGTTAAGAGAATTCACATTGCACTGTCAGAGAGCCTGGGTTCAGTCCTCAGCACCCAAAGTGTGGCTCACAACCATCATTAACTCTAGTTTAAAGAGATCTAGCAACCTTTTCTGACCTCCACAGACACTTGAATACATGTGATACACAAACACACACACACACACACACACACACACACATACACCACCCATATACAGTAAATAAAAACTATTTTTTCAAAGAAAGATTATTTATACTTATTATTGGGAAACTCTTAACCATATAGAAAGAAATAAGCTCTGGAATAAAAGAACAGGCCTGAGATTCTCACTACCTGAGTAACTTAGGTACTTAACATCTCCGAGCCGTACTGAGCAGAGCTATTCCTATCTCTCAGCCTTTCTGTAAGATCCAGACAAAGCTAGGCTCTGGGGAGGATCTATTTATGCAAGTCATCCAACTGAGTAAGTATTCCAGAGAGCCACTGTGACACATTGCTCATAATTCTTGCTAGTCAGGATGATCTTGACTTTAACCAGACTCCTCAGGAGGCAACCGTGCCTTTCTGTACAACTGTTGAGGGCAATTGTGGTGCTCTACTGTCAGAGTGACTCGTGCTACTCAGAAGTTCTGGAGATTGGCATTTCCAGGCCTGTCACATTTGGTTTGTTTTGGTTCTGGCGTCTCTCAGAGATTCACCAGTCTACAATTAATACTTTTTTTTTTTAAACAAATAAGAGGTTTTATTAAATATTGGCCAGGTCACTACTTGACCTGGTTTTTACTGTAGGTAAAAACATGCTACAGAATTACAGCAGTCGGGGGCTTACAAAGGCAAAACTCACAATGTTAGCATACAGGCAATTCTGCTGACCTGCCCTCGGGGAGCCAGCAGTTGCTTGAGTCATGAACTGCCGCCACTGCCATGTGTGGCTGGGTACAAGAACTGCTCACCACCCGGGCTCTCTCTGTGTTCTTGATATTCTCTCTCTCCCCCTTTCTTTCCTCAGATTCCCTTTTCCCCCTTCTCTGCCTTCATGGCTCTACTCTTGTCTGTCTGCCTGTCTACATGTCCACTGGTCTGCTTCTACCCCTTTCCAGAGCCTCACTCCTCTCCCTTCCCTCCATAAACTCCTCCTTTCCAGATCCTCACTCCTCTCCCTTCCCTCCATAAACTCCTCCTTTCCAGATCCTCACTCCTCTCCCTTCTCTCCATAAACTCCTCCTTTCCAGATCCTCACTCCTCTCCCTTCCCTCCATAAACTCCTTATGCCAGAGCTGCTGCATGGTGTCGTTTCTCAGGGATACAGCTTGGCATGGCCCACCAAAGGTACCCCCTTGCCACGTTGTATTCCGTAACATTTGATGCCTGGGTGGGGGTGGGGGCCCTCTCTTTGTATCTGGGCATACTGGGATCCCTTCTGGTGCTATACCTACATGCAATAGATTTGCTTTCTGGTCCACCAGAAAGCTAGAACCCAACACTAGCAAATGGTCAGCTCTCTCTCTAACTCTGTTTAAATGCTTCTCTGAGTCTGACCATTTCCCTGGATGAGGCTTCATTTTTCCAGCATGGTTTTTTGCCCTCTTGGCTTCTCTCAAAAATCCCGGTACTGGGTAAACCGTGTCCACTCATGCCCTTAGCATGGGCCCTTGTCTGAGTGAGTGATGTTAAACCAGGGCAGTTTGTACCTTCTCAGTGAGGTCTCCCCTGAGTTTTCTGGGACATCTGGGACTCAGGCTTGGACTCTTCAGTACCTCATATACTATCGAAACTGCCTCCACACCTAGCTTCTCAGCTACTGAATCTGGCTTTAATACACTACCCATTCCATCAGATGAACATGAAAAAAAAATCTCCTTTCTTTATTCATTTTCCTCTCCATGCCCCAAATGGTCTCCCTCCCCACACTGTGTAAATGTCTTGCGTCTAAGTATGCAACAGGTTGGAGCTGGGTAGGTCCACGGACTTCATTTCTAACACACACACATATATATACATATATATGTAAAATCTATATAATCTATAAATTACAAATATACAAATGTGTATATAGATTATAAATATACACATACTACAAAAGCTGTTCTCAAAATCACCCCTGAGGTATATATGGATCATGTGTCTGTAAATTTTATTCCAAATTCTATACTCTGATTCTTCCACGTGGCTTTGGTTTTTGAAACTCTGCTCACATGGACCTATCCCATCCCCTTCCTGCAGCTGGCCTGCACTAGGCCAAGAACATTCTCTCTTCCCCTGAGATTTTATTACAAACTGGCACACCTGATTTCTAGATTCTCACTGCCACGAACAAATGATTCCCAAATATCTTCTATCTAAATTTACTCTGCTCTATACTTGAAGTTCTACTTCCCCACTCTTTATCCTTTATCTCTGATTTCTTTGCATTCTGCTCTCAAAATAAAAAACCCAAAAAACTTAAAATTATGGGGTAAACTCTTATTTAAGGATTTATAATTTGCTCATTGAGTTTGGTATATAAAATCTATATAAATCTTATTGTACAACTGTGTTAGTAAATAGACCAAGTTCATTTGATCTCTTCTTTTTAAGCCCACAAAGCAGTGATGGTATGCAGTATCTCACATTAAGAAGTAGAAGTAGAAGGCCTTTGCATGGTGAAGACCCCAATTTTCTTAGGGTCCCCAAAGATGATGTTGCCCCCAGTCAGCAGGAAGCAGTCTAAAGAACACAATGCCTTCACTCCTGCCCCATCATCACCCCTTCCTAGTCCCTCATTTTTAATTAAACAAAAAGAAGGGAATGTTAGTGTACAGGTGATTCTGTTGGCCTGCCCTCCGGAACCCAGCAAATGCTTATGTCATGACCTGCCACCAGCAGTTGCAACAGGTATATGTGGCCAGATAAAAGGACTACCAGCCACCCCAGCTCTCTCTCTCTGTTCCCAGAATCCTCTCTCTGCCCTTTTCTGTTTTTTGGCGCCCCCTTTCTCTCCTTCTCTACATGCACCCCCCCTTCTCTGTTTTCATGTCTCTGTTCCTGTCTGTCCACCTGTCTTCATATCTACTCTTTTCTCCAGGTCCTCACTCCTCTCCCTTCCCCTAATAAGCCTCCTTAAATCAGATGTGTTGCATGGCATAATTTCTCAGGGGCATACCTTGGCACAGGCCCATCAAAGGTATCCCTCGCTGCGTTTACATTTCATAACACACACATCGCTGCGTTTACATTTCATAACACACAAGGCTACACACTTCCTGCCATCCTCTGATCAGAGGCAAGTGTGCATCCCTATGTACTGTCTACATGTGTCCTGTGTAACTGGGGCAACCAAGCTTATCTTACATGAACACCAGCTCCCAGCCTAGAAAGGGAGCTAACTGACCTTAAGCAAGTGGTATGTCCAGGTTAGAGACAGTTTTGTTTTATAGATCTCGTAAGCACAGATTTTAAAACTTAAAACATAAAGTCAGCCATCCCAGGTTAATGTTTTCTTCTTTACACATTAAAACTCCTATCGCATTAGGAAGATGATTTTTTATTCAGACCTGAAAGTGTAATGGTAAAGCTTCACAGTTACGTTAGCATGAAAATGTTTCCACTGAACGGAAAAGCAGGCTTTTTCCTGCAGACCTGCAGGTCTCCTCAGTAAAATAAGCATTTGCATGCATCACCTGGCTTCTCTACTCATTAACAAGCAGCATCTGTGCATGTTTTGATGCCTTTTCTGTTTAGAATAATTGTGCATTATAAGGAGGAAGAGGCACCAGATCACCACACATTTCTTGGGTTTCTAGTTAACCTGTCGCCTCTAACAGTTGGACAGCTGGTGCAAGTTTTCAAGAAAGACAATTTTCTTACTGCTGTTCCGAGCCCCTCTTTGGCATTTGTGTCTTCCTAGCAAACATGCTTCTTCCTTAACTCCGTAGGAAACAAAAGGTGTTCTTTTCAGTTTTCTGCCTGGCTGCTTACATCACCACATGGGGAGAGGATTTGAGGTGACCAACACATTCTTGCTTCTCCATAGCGAAGGTACGTTCTCCACATCTCTGCTCTAGGATCGAAAACAGACTGGTCCCAGGAAGTTGGGGGTTGGGGGTGAGGTTTGGGTCCAGATGGCTGTACCCTCGGAGCTGTCTGTCTCCATGGAGACAGAGGTATGCACTACAGAAGACACCCAGCAGGTAGAGACAGTGCAGCAGGGAGGTGCTGGGAGACACTAAAGGAGAATCTGGATTGTAGCTGGAGGCGGGAGAATTTCCTTTCCACCTGTTTTTCTTTTAAAGGAGAAGAAACAGAGAGAGAAAAGGAAAAAAGGAGGGGAGGAGGAAGAGCAGGAGGGGACCGAAGAGTAGGGGAGAAAACCTCAAGCGTTAGCTGTTAATGTAATTACAGTTTTCTCTGGGTCACAGTGTTCCCTAATCACGTGAAGGCTGATAACTGTGGATCTGCTTGGTTTCATCGTGGAGAAGCAGCAGCAAGAAAGTAGTTGATCATGAAAACTCCTGCCTAAGCTCAGCAAATCATTAGTCCCCGTTTAAAGCCCCCCATGAAGCTCTCCCCGGAACATGATGCAATCTGTTTGGCTCTTTTTTTCCCAGCATCTCATTAATTTCAGAGGTGATTTCTAATGGCACCTCAGAATTTGTCATGAATTTTTCTTTCCTCCTTTTGTTGCCTGTTGGCAAGCAAGAACAATCTTGTAATGACAGCACTCACTTCAACGTGTCTTTTCATAATGAGTCTTTAGGGGGATATGCAACTTATGAGAATTAAGAAAACAGCCTTCTACTTCCCATAACATCAACACGGTGGAAGCGCCGTTCTGCATGCATAATACCAGATGGTAATAACGCCTGCAACACATCAGGCTGTGCCCTGCATCGGCTGTGAGCTTTGACTGACTCAATCAAGGACCGTGTTGCATTTGCAAATATGCACATTTTAAAATAATTAATATCATTTGTTAGCATTTCTAAGAACTGGAGAATAGAAGATAAATGAAAAACATCAAAGCACACAGTCTCAGCCCAGCCTCTGAACAATTCCACTAATGCTTCACACCACAAAAGCTAATGCCCTGAAAGGCAGAAATAGATGTGTTTTGCTACATTTTTACCACCATGAGGATTAAATCTAGTCATTAGCATTGTTTCCCAAATAAAATACAGAATAATGATCCACAGAGGGAAAATAAGCTTGTCAATGGCATGTGCTTATCCAAAACTCTGTCTTTAGAGACCAAGAATGGCTTTCAACCTGGGACTGGCAGAGCAGAGCTGACAGTCAATGTCACAGTAGCCAGAGGAGAAAGGCACAGATGGTCTTGAAATCCTGGGGGAGACCTTTTGAAGAAATGGCCTTTGAGTTTATTCTGGGGAAACACCTTCTCATAATATTGCAGTGTGAATCTGTCACATTCGAAAAAACTGTTGAATGCAGCTCAAACCTGCAGGCCTAATAATTCATCTTATTAAGTACTCCAACAATCAAGACTTGAGGATTCTTTAGTTTTTTCCTGCCCAGTATCATGGCTTAATTTAAGTCATCTGATCAAAATCTGGCCCTGCATATTTGAGCCAAAGAAAAATATCCTTGTGCCCAAAACATACCCTTTGCTCTACCTAAAGTCATATTCTTTGAGTTGACAAAAATCTCACTGTTGAAGGATATCTCAGTTGCCAACATTTTGGCAATTTCAACAAAGCCACTGGAGGCATTTGTGTGAAGTTTTTGAGATGGACATGGATTTCCAATTCACGTGAGTAAATACCAAGACGTATGATTGATGGATCCTAGGTATGAGAATTTTTTTTGTTTTTTGGTTTTTGGTTGTTTTTTTTTTTTTTTAGTTTTATAATTAACTTCCAGAATTGTTTTATTACAAGGTAAAAACCAAGACTTGCCAGGTCTCAAAGAAACCCAAGACAAGTCGCACTCAGCACCTGTGGCTCCTCTCGGCACTTGTCGCCTGTGCCCTTCCCTAAGCTTCTCTCTCCCAGGGGCTGGGCTAAGCTCCCCTCCACCAGGCTTCCTGTATTACCTCAGCCTTCCTGTATTACCTCAGCCTTGCCCACACATGCTCTCTTGGCCCTGGCTGGCTTCCTCTTGGCACCTTTGCTCTTTCTCCTCTTCTGTCTCTCTTCTCATCCTCTCTCACTCTCCCTTTCCCCCTCTTCTCTCATGACCCAGACTCTTCCAGATGCCTCTGGTTGAGCTCTCCTTTATATCTACAATAAGACCCTTCTCCTCAACCCTAACTAGGAGTGGTCATGGTCTTATTTTTATTCAGGATTCAGACAGAAACAAAACTGGTATAGCCTAAATATGAACCATCTCCTCAGCTGCTGGTGCTATTTTGAGAGGTTGTGAAAGCTTTGGAAGGTAGAGCCTGCATGGAGAAAGCAGATCACAGGGTGAGGCATGGGGGTGCAGGGTGAGACTAGGAGTGCATTAGGTGGGCTCCTTCTCACACCTTATATGTTTCGTTTATCTAGAAATACAGAAGAGTCAGCAGCTGTCATGATGTTCTAGCCTAGCTCACTGGACCAAAAAAAAAAATCATATACCCTTTTGAAACCATTAGCCAGAATAATCCTTTCTCTTTTAACTTGTTTCTGCCAGGTACTTTGATCATAGCAATGAAAAGCTGTTTAATATAAAAATGTCCCCTAGGAAAGGAAATATTAGGACCCCTCAATATTTCAGCTTTATACCAGATAGCCAGAAAGGAAGAAATCAAACTAAAGAATTTTAAGCATTCAGAATCAAAACGTGCAATTTCTCTACAGGAGGGATGTTGCTCACTGAGATGTTCTTACAGACAGATAAGAGCTTAGACAGTATGCATGCCTATGGCATACAGCAGTAGTTTGAAACCTTCCTAATATTACAACTTTCTAACACAGTTTCTCATGCTGTGGTGACCCCAAACCACAAAATTATTTTTGCTGCTACGTCATCGCTGTATTTTTGCTACTGTTATGTATTACAGTATAAATATCTGATATGCAACATATCTTATATGTGACCCCTATTAAAGGGTCATTTGACCCTCCTAAGGGGTCATGACCTATAGGTTGAGAACCTCTAATCGGGAGAGAACTAAAGATACACACATGGAGAAGGTACTGAAAAGGATGTGTCCTCTCTAATGACCACAAATCCTATATTCTAGGTATAATTAAGAGACTCTTCAATTACCTTATTACTACTGATTGGTCAATGTCTCTCTCTCTCCCTCCCATGGTCCTTGCACATGGGCAGAGAGTGCCCTGCTGCCCTTGTGAATGCCTCTGCCACGAGCATGGTGCCTGACATCGAAGCAGAGTTCAGTTCCTTATAAATTTATGACAGTAAACAGACAAAGCTGCTGCATGGTCTCTGATTATACTTTGTGGCATGAGTTGCTTTGTGAATTCTGTAAGAGCAAGGACTATTTCACATCCTTTTCCACATCCTTCAAGTCTCCAAACAGAGTGACACAGTTACTAAATGCTGGGTCACTGGAATGAACCCTATGCCTCTCTTCAAGCTCTTGCCAGAGTATAGCAAATGCTCTTTTGCATTGCTATGCCTCTGTATATGCAACTTGAGCACATGATTCTTTTCCCATCTTCTCTGCTCTAAGAACCCAGCCTTCTGGGACCCAGTGCTTTCACCTCTATAGTCATTAAGGCAGGATTTGCTGTTCTCATAGCAACCAGCCTTCTTGCAAACAAATTATCGGCTTATTCATCTGTTTCATACATTAAATAAGTTCTTTGAAGACTGTGCTTTTGACTTTCTCAATTTTTAGTGGCACGTTATTTTACTCATAATGGATGCTCATTAAATATCTGTTAAGTGAGTAAAGTCTCTAATAGATAAATCAATGGGCTTCCTGGAAAAGCTGCAAGCACACATAAGTAGTTGTTTTTCTATTAAGAACACATAGGTCAACTATTAGCTGATTTGAAAGCAGTCAAGGGAAATTAGATGTCATGTACCAACAGAGGGACTTCTGATGATGGTCAGACAAAATGGAGAACCATTTTGTTTGCTCTGTGTCTCAAAGCTACTCTGCTTTCAGTTTAGTCTTAGAAGCACAGCTCAAGATATAACTACATCATACAAAATTATTTTCTGTCTTTTTTGCTGTAGCCATGACAATTTGCTGCTTTTAAACTCTTTCTTCAAAATTAGAAGATGAAAGGAGGGAGTTTTTCCAATGTCTTTTAAACCTCATCTAATTACTAGTCACATCATAAGAAACTGTTTCTTATCAAAATTTCCTTTGGTCTATTGTACTAGATTCATTTTCTCTGTCATGTGAAAATGCCATAAATTTTGATAGAGGACCCAATTACAATTTTCATAAGAAAATTTTGTCAGTCTTTAAAAATATCTGTTTAAGAAAAAGAGCTGGTACTTTCTTAGACAGAGACATTGCTGGATGTGTTTGTCTTACAACGGGTTCTCTTTTGAATTTATTTCTGTTGATTTTTTTTTTCTGATCTTCGAAGTCTGAGGCAACCAAACCTTACCTGCCTAGTGAAGAGGATTCTCATGCACATGTCTGATGAGAAACTGCTCACATATTAAAAGGACAGAACACACACCTTTTGTCAAAAGGAGCACACATAATTTGAGTTAAACAAAAGTATGGAAATTAACATGACCCAGCAGACTAAAAATAATTCAAAGTTTAATGTCACAAATTAAACTTGGAGGCATTATAATGAATAATTTGGAGAATAATTTGGTGAATAGTTGGAGCTTTCAAAATTGAAGCTGGTGGAGACAAGAAAAGCCCAGGCATCACTCTTTATACCCTAACCCAAATGAGGATGCCCTAGAAAACAGACTTCAAATTCTATTTTTGACAATGTCAAATCCATTTTGTAAAATTGAAAAGTTCTACAAACAGCTGAACATTAGAACGTAAAAGGAATTGCTCAGGACATCATGTCTTAAGGTGACATGTGTTGGTTCCCACCTACAAAAGAAACAAAAGCCCTGTGATTATGTTAATTGTAATAATTTTTGAATAGTTATTGTAATTCTCATTACTGTTGATCTGACCTTGGCAAACTGTAAATTTGAGAACAAGCATCAGGAGTCTGGGAGAGGACCTTCATTCCTGTTTTTTCTCTCTGTGTTCCTGTGGATAATTTCTTTCTTTATTTGTGGTTCCAATTTATGTGTTCATAAAATAAAGAGCCTGAATAAAATCATCCCAATACATTTTTTATGACTAAAGGTTTACTTTAGTTACCTTAAAAAATTGCACATACTTTATGACCTGGAAACTAGAACAAGCTAAAGGTCTGACAAAAGTGAAGAAGGAATTGACTTAAAAGACAAAAAGTGGCTCTGGAGATACAGCTCTGCAATTAGGAGTGTCATTGCCCTGGTAGAGGACCAGAGTTTGGTTCTCAGCATCCATAGTGGATGGCTCCCAATAACCTTTCACTCCTGTGTCAAAGGATCTGATGTCATTTTCTGGCCTCCATAGATACCTACACTCGAGTGCACATAACCCCACGCAGACATACACACATATACACACACGTGTGTGTGTGTCTATACATACATACACACATACACACACACATATGTGTGTGGGGTTATGTGCATATGAGTGTAAGTGACATATGTATGTATATATAATCAAAAAAGAAAATAAAATTCTTTTTTAAAAAAGAGCACCATGTCTTCATTTATTGTCGTGTAGACATCTGTAAATAAGATTGAAGTGCAAAAGAGAAAAAAGAACAATAAATCTTACAGAGTAAATCCATTCCTTACTGCAGGTCTATTCTGCTTGGGTTGGTAGAGGCTGTGGGTCTTGACTTAAAATGAGATCTCATAATTGAACATGGGGCACACAAAAATTTGGCATCAGTAGCAGGTGCTACTTTTCTTAGTGCTCAAAATTAAACTCCTCTCAGCCCTTACTGCTCCATAAGCACAAGACGAAGGCTGAAAAGTAGTTAAGGAAGAGCTTGTCTACACATCTCCCAATTTTTACTCATCTCTTCTGCAGTAACAGAAGCCCCAATTTCATTTAGAATAAATACATATGCCACCATATAACATTTTGGTCAACAAAGGACACATATAACAGTGGTCCCCTAAGATTACAATACAGCTCAGGAGAATAGGCTCTCCCAGGCAGGTTTGCATGGGCACACACTGTGGTATTTGCACAACAACGAGATCACCCACCAAGCACTTCTCAGAATGTTGTGCTATACACAACTGTGCTGTTGTTGAGTTTCTCTTGCTGATAGATGGGGCTAGGTGACTAAGTGCTAACAAATGAGGTGTGTGCAGAAATGATGAGATGCTTCTACAGTGTTGCCAGAAAAAGAAAGGCTATACCTTTTCTTCTTCCTTCTACTGGTCCCAAGGCACATTGGCTAGTGGTGAGCCATGAAGGGCATGAAGGTGAGGCAACACCCTGGTGCTACCTAACCTATATACACAAGAAGTGACCTCTAACAGACATTACCTTCTGCCATCCTGAGCCATTATTAATTTGGACTTCTGCTAGACCAGCCAGTCTGCCATTTTCTAATAAAACCTACCTTGGAGTAATGGAAATATTAGTAAAGTATTCATACCTCCTTGTGGGAAATGTGACATGACCCATGAATTGGTTTGTAATGAGTATGTATCTTCCAGAAGTAACCACAGAGGCCATCAAACCAAGCCTTGCATTAGGGTTAAAATATGTAGCCCAGAGCCAAGTTAAGCCAACAGCCTATATTTATAAACAGAATCCACCTATGTGGATGTGTTGCTCTTGTCAAGTCCCAGTGGCAAAGCTAAGTTGGTCTGACAGAGAACATGTCCTTCTCTGATGGATACTCTTGACTGTCAGCTTGACTGGGTTGAGAAATGCCAAACAGGGTGTTACAGCACACTGTGTGTGCTTGTGAGAGTGCCTCTAGAATCAATCAGATGGAAAGGACTCTGACCTAATGAATGGTTTAATACAGTGCTAGACTCAAACTTTGAATAAGCTACTGGGAAATGATAGAAGTATGGAGTAGGAGCAGGGTGGAGGAAGGAGATCATGGGATAAGGTGGCGATGTTGGGCTGGCTATACTTCATGTCCCTTCCTGTCACTGCAACCTCTATTACATGCTACATCTTACCACAAGCCTAAGATTAATACCACCAAGGACTAAGGATGGAAAACTATGAAACCATGAATCAAAACCTTTCCTTGTTTAAAGTGCCTTACACAGATATTTTGTCACAAGAAAAGTAACAAATAAAAATTATAAAATATTTACTAGCTAGCTGCCATAGATAGAATTTCTATTGCTGTGAATAGACACCATAATCTTATAAAGGAAAACATTTAATTAGCAAAGCCCCACCCAATCCAAAGCCACACCTCCTCACAGTGTCACTTCCTGTGACCCTAGGGAGGCTGTTTTCTTTCAAACCACTACACTAGCACTTTGCAGAAAAAAGCACTGTTGGCCTTTCTCTTAAAAGATAGGTGCCATTTAACTGTGTAGCTTCTGGTCACTAAAGTGATTCAGATATCAGCTTTTCCCTGACTCTGCCTAGCATCTTCTTCATATTCATTATTAGCACACAGGGATCCTTTCCATACTCCTCCCTTCTTTTTTTTTCTTTATTAATTACACTTTATTCACTTTGTATCCCCCCTGTGGTTCTCTCCCTCCTCTGTTCCAATCCCTCCCTTTCTCCCCACTCTGCATGCATGCCCCTTTCCAAGTCCACTGATAGGGAAGGTCTTCTTTTCCTTCCTGCTGATCCTAATCAATTAGGTCTCATCAGGAGTGACTGCTTTGTCTTTTTCTGTGGCATGGTAATATTGCTTCCCCCTCAGGGGGAGGTAATTGAAGAGCAGGCCAATCAGTTCATGTCAGAGGCAAACCCTGTTCCTATTACAATGGAATATATAATATAGGATAAACCTACTAAAATCTGTACACCTAAAGAAACTAATCAAGAGGGAAGACTCTTGCTAAAATGCTCAATTCCTATCCAGAAAGGCAAAGAGGATGGACATCAGAAGGAGAAAAGAGGGAACAAGTCAGGAGCCTGACACAGAGGACCTCTGAAAGGCTCTGCCCATCAATGCAGATAGTGAGACCTATGGGCAGAGTGCAGGGAATCTTAGGAAAGAAGCGGGAAACAGTAAGATCTGGAGAGGACAGGAACTCCTCCCTTCTTACTGTGCAGGGCTTTCACTGTTCCCTAGAGACATAGTTTTTCATGAAAAGTTGTCACATTCCTACAAGGATTAGAGAATTTAATGGAAATGAAGTGGTAGAGACCAGTGGTCTGAGGTTCCATGTTTGACTACTAACCAGTCTCATTCACCATTTGATGACTAAGTTCCAAGTTCTTCTTTCTCAAGTGGGGAATTGCATTTCATTTCCTGACCTTATGATGTCTTCTTGCCATTGTTAAAAAAAAAAATAAGTTCTAGGCCAATATAATATACATATCAAGTTCTAGGTCAGCCAAGACTATGTAGTGAGACACAGATTTTTTTGGTTTTTTGTTTTGTTTTTATCAAGACAGGGTTCTCTGTGTAGCCTTGGCTGTCCTGGACTCTCTTGTAGACCTGGCTGGCCTAGCACTCACAGGGATCCGCAGGCCTCTGCCTCCTGAGTGCTGGGATTAAAGGTGTGAGTCACCATGCCTCGCTAAGACCCATTTTTTAAAAAAAGAAAATTTGAACAGAATTTTTGGTGACAGCAATAAGCAAAATTCTGTAAAGAATATGCTTCATTTATCAAAATAGTTAATAATCAAAAGTGGAAATGTAACAAAAAATCATGCTTCTTGGTATAAATTTTAAATCACATCCATCAAAAAAGTGTACATGCCTCTAACAGAGAAAAGAACATTACTCCGTTTAAATGTGCTAAGCTCTCAGATTTCTTCTTTCACTATATGAAGGGAATTTAAGAAAATATTTGGGTCTTTAAGAAGTAATGAACACTTGACAAAAAATTTTTTTGTTAAAACAAGGAGGAAAAAAAGTAACTCAGTTGATATATGAACAGATGTCAACACATGCAAAATATATTGTTCATATATTTTAATTAATTTTTAAACTCAGATTCATTTTAAATACCCAAAGTTATAACATGATTTCCTTGATACTTGTAAGATTTTATATATAAGATTGCTACTTGTATATAAATCTAATTATATAATTACATATGTACATGTATGTATATATCCAGAAAACTTAACATTGTCAGAAGCATGCTATATGCATTAAAGACATCATAATCGTATTGCTCATGTTACCTCATAAAACCAGGCCTCCTAGTAAGGTAGCTACTAATCCACATGGTTTGAAGAACTATTAACACTAGAAATGTGGCCAATGCTCACACGACAAACACTAGATATTGAGTATTTACATAAAAACGACATAAAATATTACAAATGTTTTACAGCTTGAGTACATGTTGAAATATATTGGACTACATAATACACCATTGAAGTCAACAATCTAGCTTTTTAGCTGTGATGACTGGAAGAGTTTAAATTATACACGAGGCTTGTATTGTATTTCTACTGGGCAGTGAGTGCAGCTCTAGAGGATCATAAAAGAGTTTTCCTCAGAGGCAACTGCCAGCTTTCAGGGTGTGAGAAATAAGCAACTACAACACTAAAGATTAGAAAAGGTGGATTTTATATCAGTTACATCACTGAGATTAAAAGACGTTTTACATAATCCCAAAGAACCTGACTGGAAATGCAGAAATATAATGTCTAAAGTTGATCATTCACTTTGTTTTTTTTACCCCCTCAGCTTTATGTCATTGATCACAAGTAGAAAATTTTATACATATTCAGTGCAAGATGTAGTATTTGTTATAATCAGTTGTTTTCATGCTCCTGAATACTGAGACCCTTTAATATAGTTCCTCATGTTATTGTCACCCGAACCATAAAATCATTTTTATCGCTACTTCATAACTCTAATTTTGCTACTGTTGTGAATTGTAGTGTAAATATTTTTGGAGATAAAGATTTGCCAAAGGGGTTGCAATCTACAGATTGAAAACCACTAGTTATAAGAGAAGCACTGGATGGCCAAGTGTAGCTGAGTTATAGAAACAAAGTGTCCGAGCAAGTTAAGATAGCCAAACCCTGACCCAACTCCACTGAAAAAAATCCACTTAAAGACAAGGCTTTAGGGCCTTATATATCTCTATAGATGAAAATTGTTGCCCTTTTACAAACAGAGCAGAGTGCTAACTAGCAGGTCAGAGGAGGACAAGTCTCCAACAGAGAACCCTGGCCACCTTTCAAGATTCTGCTGTGCTTGGCCCTCTGCAGGTGATTGACACAGTCTTCTGCAGCTATGGACCTCAAAACAGCAATTTGAGAGTGCCCTTCCTTACTGAAGGAGTTCAAAAATTTTAACAGGCTTTCTAGGCTACTAGGTTTACCTTTCTTGTGGTGTGTCACATAAAAGAGTGGTAAGTAACAGCTCTCAGCATGCCCCGAATAATTGTGTTGGGCTGTTTCCATTGTCAGTGGCTTATGCAGGACACAGACACTTAACCCACAGAAAGGCCATCCTTTAGATTCCACCTAAGACCCACTTGAAAGTTACCTACCACTGCTCTTTAAGAGTCAAGTACTGCCAAGAATGAAAGTTCTATGTCACTCCACTGGTTTTTACCATTGTTCCTGAACCAATGAAAAATCTTTATTTTCATTTCTTCATTAAAATATAATTATTTTTTTATTTTATGTACATTGGCATTTTAACTACATGTGGGTCTGTGTAAGGGCGTCAGATGCCCTGGTAAAGGAGTTACAGACAGTTGTGAGCTGCCATGTATGTGCTTGGAATTGAACATGTGTCTCCTGGAAGAGCAGTCAGTGCTCTTAACTGCTGAGCCATCTCTCCAGCCCCTTGTTCTCATTTATAACAGACATCTCCCAGTTCAGCACCTAGGAGTTGAAATGCCTAAAAGACTATCTGCAATTTTTAAATTGATCATATATTTTATATCCATATTTATACATTGTATAATTTATTAAACATTTAAAGGTATCTTCACTTTGATATAATTAAGAAAATATCATAAAGGTAGGAATGTTGCTTCCCAGTTCTTGGTGTCTTGAGGACAAAAAAAAGAAGCAATCTCTTTCCAAACTTAAAAACTTAAAGACATTAAGGAAGACAAAATAGCATTTCTTTCATTTAGTGTGAACTGATATAACTACTGTGCATCCAGAGTGCTAGTAAAGACAGTAAGAAAGACTATTCCATTACTTTTCTGTACTTGTAAGGGAAGGAGAAGGTGGCTAGTTATTACCTTCTACATGAGGGTCTTAATATTGGGTAGGGTTTTTTGTTTTTTTTTTGCTTTTTTAATAATAAAATACACTGTAATAAGATAAAACAAAAATTAACACATCAGAATTGGACAAAACAAACAAACATAAAAAGAGCCAAGAGAAGGCACAAGAATCAGAGATTCGCTCCCTTTCACACACTCAGGAATCCCATAAAAACAGTAAACTGCAAACCATAACATATACGCAGAGGACCTGGTGCATGTTGCCTCAGTTTTTTAGAGCATCTGATCTTTGAGCATATTCATTTAGAGGCAGGTCTTCTCTACCCCTCTGGCTCTTTTATTTCTTTCTGCCTCCTCTTTCTTGGGGTTCCCTGAGCCCTGAGAGGAGGGATTTGATAGAGATATCCCATTTAGGGCAGAGTGTTATAAAGTTTCTCAACTCTCTACAGAGTGTCTGGCTGTGTGTCTTTATATTTGTTCCCATCTGCTGTTGGTAGACACTTCTCTGATGATGGCTAAGCAAGGTATTGATCTATGAGTATAGCACAAGATCATCAGGAGTCATCTTACTGCTATGGTTTATTGTTTTGGTTTGATTTGGTTTGGTTTTGATTTTGTTTTTCAGAATAGCAGTATTTGATTTTCCCCTAAGATACTGGGCTGTCAAATCTCAAGTTCTTGGTTACCCAGTCTATGTTGGATATGGGTTTTATCTCATGGAGTGGGCCTAAGTCAAATTAGACATTGGCTGGCTACTCCCACAAGCTCTGTGCCAAAATCTCACTAGCATATCTTGTGGTCAGGATGCTACTGGAGTTCAAAGGCTGTGTGTCTGTATTTGGTGTTTGTGTTTCTCTTTTGTAGCATGCAGAGTACATCCCTATACTAAAGACAGCAGAACACAGAAGTGAAGCCTCTGTGTAGGCACCAGCTGAACTTTTCCATGTTCAGTGATTTGTTGAGGTCTTGTCTTTTAGCAATGAGACCTTGCTAAGGAGAGCAACCTATACTCTTAGCAATAATTTGAGTTTTGGGAGGATTTCCATGGGATCCTTTTGTCCAAAAACTCAATTAGATATAACCTAATCTCAGGACTGGAAGCTTTATTGGATTACAAGAGACGGTCAGTTGGGATTCTGTCTCCCCCATTATTTGGCAATTTCATTTAGATTGCTGTTATTTATGTATATATTTTAGGAAGCTTCTGCTGCATTAGGTTTCCATATTATCCCTCAAGTGAACCTTAATTTTAAGCTGCTCACCCTGTATTCCCTTTTTGTCCCCCTTTCCCCTCCTTTCCCCACATGATCCTCCTGTCTCACCCCATTTGCAATTTCTAGTTGCTACTGAGGCCAACAGGAGGACAAGACCTCAATTCTATTTCTAACTTACAAGTGAAGGAGTACTTCATTTGACATATGCAAAGGAAATGATACCAGATTTTTTAAGTTTTCCTAATTAAAAATTATATATATATAATTAACAATTATATATATATATATATATATATATATATATATATATATATATATATATGAAACAAAGGGCAAAAGTAAGCTTTGTTAAGTATCCAGAATATGGTACTACAAATAAGTAAGGATCTCTTTGACATGGGAATAACAATCTTACTTCCAGCTTAGCCAAGATGCAACAGGACCACCCACATGTTACATACTCATCTTAGAACTGCCCATGGGATCTGCATGCAAGTTTCTAAGATTAGACTGACAGAAGTAAGGACAGCTGTGCAAGGGCAGTGTATGAGAAGAAATGCGATAGATAGATAGATAAATAGATAGATAGACAGACAGACAGATAGATAGATAGATAGATAGATAGATAGATAAACAGATAGACAGATAGATAATGAGCTATTACCAACTAATTTCTAAGGCTTTGCCTAGTCTAATATTCCCCAGAAACAAATGACAAAATCTTTATTATGCTGAAATATGAGTCTTCTTTTCCTATTTTTTTCAGGGTGTCTATCTAAAAGGTATTGTGAGGGTCTGGAGAGATGGCTCAGTGATTATGAGCCCTGGCTGTTCTTCCAGAGGACCCAGGTTCAACACTCCAGCACACTCAAAGTGTCTTGCAACCATTCCATTACTAGGGTTCATGGACTCTCTTCTGATTTCTATGGGTGATAGACATACATGTGCTTCAAAGACATATAAGCAAGAAAAAACACCCATATTCATAAAATAAAAATAGGTCTTTTTTAAAGAACATGATACAAGAGGCCACTCCAGTCAGGAAAGTAGATGCCAAGACACCAGCACAAGAATAACACAATCAATAACAACTAGTAAAATATCTTACCACTAGAGCCCAGCAACCCTACCACAAGCTCTGAATATACAAAAATATTTGAAGCACAAATAAAAGACCTTAAATCAGCTATTAAGCATATGACAGAAGTCCTCAACTTGAAAATGAATAAAACCCTTAAAGAAATCTATGAAAGCACAAATAAATATGGAAGGAAATGAGTAAAACCAGTTAAGACCTGAAAGTGGAAATAGAATCAATAAAGAAAACCAAGCTGAGTGAAATCTGGAAATTTAAAAGATTGGACAAGAACCAAGAGGCAAGCATCATCAACAGAATACAAGATATGGAAGACAGACTCTCAGACACTGAAGACATGATATAAGAAATGGATGCCTCAGTCAAATAAAATGTTAAATTCAAAACCCCCTAGCACAAACATCAAGGAAAACTGGGACACTGCGAAAATACCAAATCAAGAAATAATAGGAATAGAGAAAGAAAACAAACAAAGGTCAAATACACAAAAAATATTTTCAACATAATTATAAATGAATCCCCTAACCTAAAGAATGAGATGCCTACCAAAGTATAGAAAGCATACAGAACACCAAATAGACTGGAACAGAAACAAAATTTTCATCAGCATATAATAATCAAAATACCAAACATACACAACAAGGAAAAATATTTAAAAAACTGTAAGGTAAAAAGAACAAGGAGCATAAAAGGGGAAACTATTAGAATTATACCTAAACCTACGTGAAGACTCTAAACCCCAGAAGACCTGGAGAGATGTTTTTGTGGGCTCTAAAATACCACAAATGCCAGCCCAGACTACTATACTCAGCAAAACTTTCAATCACTATAGATAGAAAAAAAAAAAATAACACATTCCATAATAAAACCAAATAAAAGCAATACTTTTCTACCAATGCAGCCATAGATATGTGATAGAAGGCAAACCTAAAGAGGTTAACTATATCCAAGAAAACATGGGATTCCAGACAAGCAAAGTCTAAAGCCAAGCACATGCACACCATCACTATCACCACCACAATCACCACTAACAACAAAAATGACAAGAATCAATAATCATTGGTCACTGATATTGGTCAACACCAATAGTCTTAATTTCCCAATAAAAAAGACACAGACTAACAGAATGGAGGCAAAACAGGATCCATCCTTCTGCTGCATCAAAGAAAAATACCTTAACATTAAGGAGGATAGATATCACTTCAGGGTAAATATATCCCAAGCAAATAAAACTGAGAAGCAAGTTGGTGTAGCAATTATTAATATCTGACAAAATAGCCTTCAAATCAAAACTAATCAGAAGAGATAGGAAAGGACACTACATACTCAACAAAGGAAAAAATCCATCAGAGGACATTGCAATTCTTAATATCTGTGTCCTATACACAAGTGCACCCAAAAGAAACACTACTAGAGCTTAAATCACTTTTGACCCTCACACACCGATAACAGCAGACTTCAATACCCCACTCTTATTAGTAGAAAGATCAACCAGACAAAGAGTAAACAGAGCAATGTGAGAACTAACTGAAGTTACAAACCAATTGGACTTACCACATATTTACAGAATATTTCACCAAAACACAAAATTATATACCTCTTATTCAGCACCTTATGGAACTTTCTCCAACATTGACCACTTGTTTGGACTCAAAGCAAGCCTCAACACAAGTAAATTAAAATAACACCCTGAAACCTATAAGACCACCATGGATTCAAGCTAGATATCAACAACAGAAATCTTACAAACTCATGGAAACTAAAAAACTCTCTATTGAATGAAAAATGGGCAATATAGAAATAAATTAAATACTTTTTAGAATTGAATGAAAATTAATATACCACATACTCAAACTTATGAGATACATGAAGGCTGTTCTGAGAGACAAGTTCATAGAACTAAGTACTTACATTAAACAAACAAAAAAAAATTTGGAGAGATTTCATGTCAGCAACTTAAGAGCAAACCTGAAAGCTCTACAACAAAGAGAGAAAAAAGTCACACCCAATAGGAGTAAACAGCAAGAAATAACCAAACTTGGGGCTGAAATCAATAAATATAGAAACAAACAAAACATACAAAGAATCAATGAAACAAGGAGTTGGTTCTTTGAGAAAAATCAATGAGATTGACAAACCTTTATCCAAATTAAAGAAAAGGCAGTGAGAAAAGATTAAAGTTAACAATATTAGAAATGCAAAAGGGGACACCACAGCAATTCAGAGAATCATGGGACAAATTTTAAATACCTGTAGTATACCAAATTGGGATATCCAAAAGAAATGAATACTTTTCTTAAAACCTACTACTTACCAAAGTTAAATCAAGATCAAATAAGTACTTTAAACAGGCCTATAAATCTTTGTGGAATAGAAGCAATCATTAAAAGTCTCCCAAACAAACAAACAAACAAACAAAAAACAAAAAACAAAAAAAACCCACCTCAGGGCTAAATAGTTTTAGCACAGAATTATACCAGACTTTTAAAGAAGAAGAAGGGACATTGTCCAATTCATTTTACAAGGCCATCTTACTCAAACCACATAAAGACCCAACAAGGAAAATTACAGACCAATTTATCTTATGAACACAGATGCAAAAATGCTCAAAGAAGTACTTGGAAACTGAATCAAAAAACACATCAAAATGGTTATTCACCATAATGAAGTAGGCTTCATCCCAGAGATGCAGGGAGAGTTCAACATACATAAATAAATAAATAAATGTACATAAATAAATAAATAAATAAATGTAATGTATACATAAATATACATATACATGCATAAATAAATGTAATGTACCATATAAACAAACTAAAAGACAAAAGACACATGATCATCTTATTAGATGTAGAAAAGGCCTTTGACAAATCCAAGATCCTTTCATGATAAAAGTCCTGGAGAGATTAGGTATACAAGTGACACTCCCAACATAATAAAGGCAGTTTAAAACAAGCCCATACCCAACATGAACTCAAATGGAAAGAAACTCAAAGAAATTCCACTAAAAACAGAAACAAGATAAGGTTGTCCACTAACTGAAGTCTTAGCTACAGCAATAAGACAACTGAAGGAGATCAAAGGATACAAATTGGAAAGGAAGAAATCAAAGAATCTTTATTTGCAAATGATATGAGAGTATACATAAGTGAACTTTAAAATTCCTGGGAAAACTACAGCTGATAAACACTTTAATAAAGTAACTGGAAACAAAATTAACTCACAAAAATCAATAGCCTCTGTGGTGGTTTGAAAAACAGCCCCCACAGGCTTATAGGGAGTGGCATTATTGGAGGAGTAGTCTTTTTGGAGCAGTTGTGGTGTTGTTGGAGGAAGCGTGGCATGGGGTGGTGGAAGAGGGGTGAGCTTTGATGTCTCAGATGCTTAAGCTAGTCCCAGTTTATCTCATTCTCTTCCATCTATGGACACCTGATTTAAAAAAAAAAAAGACAATGTCTTCAACAAATGGTGCTGGTCAAACTGGATGGCTGTGTATAGAAGAATCCAAATAGGTCCACACTCTGCACAAAACTCAACCCCAAATGGATCCAAGAACTCAACATAAAACCAGATATGCTGAATCTAACAGAAGAAAAAGTCAGGTATAGCCTTGAATTCACTGGCACAAGAAATGACTTTCTGAACAGAATACGATTAGCACAGGCACTAAGATAAAAAATTAATAAATGGACCTTATAAAACTGAGCACTGAGCAGCTTCTGCGCAGCAAGGGACACTGTGATTTGTACAAAGCTGCAGCCTACAGAATGGGAAAATATTTTTTTTTTACCAACTATACATTTGATAAAGGACTAGTATCCAAAATATACAGATACAAACCTAGATAGCAAGAAAACAAATTACCCAATAAAAATGGGTCCTAAAGAGAAAATTATCAACAAAGGAAAGTCAAATGGCTGAGAAAAACCTTACAAATTGTCCAACATTCTTAGCCATCAGGGAAATGTGCAAATCAAAACTACTTTGGGATTTCATCTTACACCTGTCAGAATGGCTAAGATAAACAGAACAAGTGACAGTTCAGCTCATGCTGGCAATGATGTGAAGTAAGAGGAACACTCACACATTCTAGTGGGAGTACAAACTCACGCAACCACTGTGGAAATCAGTGTGGTAGTTTCTCAGGAAGGTGGGAGTCAATCTGCCCCAAGATCCAATATATAGCTCATGAATATTTCGAAAGGATGCTTTATCCTACCATAGAGACATTTTCTCAATCATATTCTTTTTTTTTTTTTTCAATGCAGTTTATTCAGGAACCTTGAACAATCATCTGACCCTGGGGAAAGCCAGCCCACAGCCTAAATAGCCTCTGGGTAGCCAACCCCAGCGTGCCACGTGGGCAATGCAGATAGGTCCACATACATGGAAGCAAGCCAGATCCTCAGCCTTAGCCAAATGTGGAATTGTTTGTGACAGAGAGCACTCACCATCGGGAAGGTGGAAGGCAGAAACCAGCTCCATCTTTAAGGCACAGCATTCCACAGCTCTCTACAGTTCCGCCTTTTTGTTTTAGATGCATCAGGCAAGAGTAGAGGTCTGATCTCTGATATTAGAAATAAATTGGGACTTTGTACTGATGTTCATTTAGGTGTCATCCGCCCAAAGAGCATCAGACCCGTCTGATACCTTTTTCTCAGAGGCGGGACCTGGGGCATCAACCCGCATGCAATCAGACATGCTCTTCTCTGGGTCCAAAGTGGCTGACCCTGAGTGCAGTGCTTAGCCTCGCATCCTGAACGTAACATTTTAGCTTTTTATGGTAGCCAACCATGCTTGGGGAGACTGTCCTGCTTCAATGGCTGTAAAGGCCTGAATGGTCATGGCTGCATTACGCTGTTGTGAGACTCTAATCTTGCATATATACCACAGGCAAACCAAGGAGACCAACACCAGAAGGCCTGCTAATGCTCCCATGCCCGCCCATTCCTTCAGATGATTCATGGCTGCAGCAATCCATGATGATAATCCTGTGGCTAGTCCTGCGTCCACTCTGGTATAATTTACTGTGACAATAGCCACTCTCAGCTGCTCCATCGTAGTATCGAATTCTCCAGTCCAATTACCTACAATATAGCTCGACAATTGTTTAGACAGATTTGCAGCACAGGAAAAATTCTCATGTTATATGCTAGTGACTCAAAGTCCAGCATATTTTCATTGACAGCCAAGTTGAGCGATTTGCCATAGGGTATCAATTTGCTCCTGCACGAGGTCAATCCTCTGATTGAACACCATCAAGCTTCCTTTTAGTTGAGCATTAATTCCTTTTTGTACAACTAAGGCATGAGCTACATTGGCTAAATGATTATTTAGGGTCTGAGCAGTCTGCCCAGTATGACTCATGGCTAATACCCCGGTGGTAGCTCCAACAGCCGCCAATGAGATGGCAGTAACAATGGTGGCTGTAGTTCCAAGATCCCTTTTCTGTCTGAAGAGAGTCATAGCGTGAGGGGCATCAACGGGAACAGGCACCCAGTGAGGCATGCAAGTAACCAGGGCATAGCTAAATTTACTAGCATTCTAGCATTGGGCAAAAAAGCAAGTATCATTACCACAATTACTTGGCTCTATCTGGCTAATAATGGAAAGGATCATCCTGAGTGAGTTGTCCCAGAAGCAAAAAGACACACATGGTATATACTCACTCATATAGACATTATTAGCCAGATAGAGCCAAGTAATCATATTCTTTGATACTCTATTCATAATAGCCAGAAATTACAAACAACCTAGATGGTCCCTCAACAGAAGAAAATATGGTACATCTACACAATAAAGCATTTTTCAGCCTTTAAAAACAAAACAAAAACAACAACAATGAAAACTCCTCATGAAATTTGCAGGTACCTAAATGGAACTAGAAAAAAAATCATCCTGAGTGAGGTATCCCAGACCTAAAAAGGAAAATGTGGTATGTGCTTGCTTATATGTGGATATTAGCACATAAGTCAATGATAACTGAGCTAAAATGCATAGAACCACAGAGGGTAAATATAGAGTAAGCAGCTAGAAGGAATAAATAGATCTCAATAGGAAACAGAAATAGAATAAATACAGATGGCAGGGAAGGCTGAAATGAGAGGATCAAGTAGAGAGGATCAAGTAGGGAGGAAAGAGGGCTGAAGAAGGTAAGATGGAGAGAGGAAGCTATAGTAAAGGGGCATAATGTGGAAACCTAATGGAATAGAAACATATACATATGTGAAGACAATCTAATTGAAATTGCCAAATAATGGGGGAGTCAGATTCCCAACTGTTTATCTCTTGCCATCAAATAAAGCTTCCAGTCCCAACATTGGGTTACATATGATTGAATTTTTGACCAAAGAGGCCCTGTGTGAACCCCTAAACAACCAAGGCTGTTGCCAAGTTTATAGGTTGCTCTCCACTAACTGACATCAAGGCCTAGTTGCTGAAGACAACATCTATATTTAAAATGAAGGTATCTAGTTGGTGCCTGCATAGAACTTTTATCTCCATGCTCTAGGGTGTTTGGTACAGGAAGGTACTTTGGACACTATCGAAAGAGCAACATAAACACCAAGCCAGCCACAAATGCTCAGATCAACCATGGTATATTGTCTACAAGATACAGTAGTGCAATGTTGACACAGTGCAGGAGGTAGTAGGCTACCAATAACAGATTTGACTAATGCCCCTCCATTAGCTGGAATCCATACTCAACACTGCTTGGGTGATGAACAGGCTGACACTAGGGGAAACCTAACTAATACTGATCTAAAATGAGGGAGGAAATGTAGTGATAAAATGACTCCTAGTGGGTTGTTTGTTTGTTTGCTATATTCATAGATCCATGCTTTGTCAGGTATCAACAGAGGAGCTTCCTCCTACAGTAGGCAGAAACAAATATGGAGACCCACAGCCAAACATTACACAGAAAGTAAGAGACCTTGGGATGCTTAGCCTTAAAAGGGTTGTTTCCATCAAAAGCCTCCCCTAGGAGTTCAGGAAACACCATGGAAGGGTGTAGTAGTCTGAAGAGATGGAGGACACCAAGAAAACAAGACCCACTGAGTCAACATGAGCAAAGCTCAGATGAATTCATAGAGACCAAAGCAGCATGCACAGGGCCTGCACCAGATCTTTTGCATATATATCAAGGCTTCCAGTTTAGTGGGTTTATGGAATTCCTGAGTGAGTGAATGTGTGGGTCTCTGATTCTTGCACTTTTTCTTGAGCCCTTTTCCTTCTGTTGGTTTGTCTTGTTTGACTCCAAAATGACAGTTTTTCTTTTATTGTATTATATTTCCTTGTGTTATATTTTTTAAAAAATTAATAAACAGATGCATGAATGAATGAAAACCTAGCCTCTAGGTAAAGATTAACAAGTAATCTGTCATTTATATTTGTTGGAAGCAAGAAAATCCATGTTCTCCATTGGTGCACATCAGTCAATCTAGGGCAGGCCTCATGTGGAGAAGCAGTTTACCAACGTCTAAGGGACTCTACCATGAGACTGGAATGAACACCAAGAAAGAGGTACTGTCTCACAGAAAGTTCCTGTGCACATCAGCTGTGGTCTCTGCGGACTGGTTAGATATCAGCTGCATCCCTCAGGTGGGTAGACTGCAGAGACAGTCAAGTAGGAAGAGGTCTGGGTCAAGGACATGTGCTTAGGACACCTGGGAGGCTCTGAGGAGAGAGAGCACAGATCCTGGCTCATTCACAGAGTCGGGAGAGGCCAAGTGGCTTCAGCTCATGGGAAAATTTTCTATTAGAAAATGAAGGTCAGAATTATTCCCAGGTAGGACATTATTGCAAAATATTTGGAATAATAAGCACAGAAAATAAAAGGTCTTTACATTTCAGATTAGAATGTTTCAATTCAGTAGATATTTCAATATTTATTATTTCCTAGATGTGGTGTTCATGAATGTAATAGTAACAAGGGATGTTGAATCATTTCAAATGAAATGACTTAAAGGTCACATTGAAATCAATTTGTTAAAGAAAATAAATCCATGATTAAAACATTGCCAACCAAATTCACCTTTGTTTTGTTTTGTTTTGTTTTTCCAGATAGGTTTCTCTGTGCAGCCTTGGCTATCCTGGACTCACTTTCTAGACCAGTTCTGGACTCAAACTCAAGAGATTCACCTGCCTCTGATTCCCTGAGTGCTGGGATTATAGGTATGTGCCACAATGCCGGGCTTAAGTTCACCTATTGCAATGCTGGATTTTCTTGTTTCAAATAGAGTTTATATTAAGATCACTATATTTCTTCTGAGATTTAGTAGATTTGTCTCAGTGGCTCAAGAAGAACATGATATCAGGATGTGCATATTACTTGAGAATAATCAGTTCTGCCATAGAAGATGTGAGAAGAAATAGGAGGGTCTGGGGTCGTAAAAAGTTGGATTTTTTTATGACATAAGCACAAAAGAAATAAATCACATTAGAAAAAATGTCAAGTATAGATAATGAATGAACAAGTAACTTGTAAAACATAGTTTTACATGTGCTATGTTAAATATAGGCAGTAACGTATGCCAACCATCAGTCCATGGGATACATTTAAAATATGTTGGAGCAAATTTGTCTTTTTTTTTTTTTTATACAGAAAGTGTGGAAGAGCAAAATCATGCCCTCTCTAGGGTAACAGCTTAGGTGAAACCAAATTCAGCACCTATTGACCATACCAAGTATGCTCTCAAACAGACTCGCATCAGCCCAGGTAAAGGGGTTATGTACAACTAGCACAGACCTTCTGAGTCTTAATTCTGGTCCTCATAAGCACAGTATCCGCAAGGATGTGTGGCGTTGTGTATTGTCTCTCATTTCTTCACTAGCGGACAAGGTAAATGAGCATTAGGATGGCCAAGACTCGGTTACTGTGTAACAGCCAGCTAAATGCAGTTTGAATTTACCCTGTCTCCTTACCCTGGGGGCTAAGGGGCTTCTACTTGTGCGATGATTCCATAAAACATGAGACTCCAGTGTTTCTGTTTAATTTGGAGCTTTTCTGCACTGTGACCGCTGAGTTAGTGATCTCGCCATGCGCTTAGACACTCTCCCTGATCTAAAGTAGTTCCCCATGTTACGGGTCTCACAAGAGGACTTCTAATTATTAAGGTGCAAACCATATAATTCCACCAGCCTCCGGTCACCTTGGTTTAACACAGTAAGTTCAGCTCATGTAAAGTTCCAACAAATATGAACTCAAGCCTTTACCTTTGAACAAATGTCTCATGCTTGTTTCTAGAACCTTTGTAAAAGCAATCAAAGGCCAGATTCATATTTATCTATTGGGGTGATATGGATAAGAATGGCCCCTTAGGTTCATGTATTTGAATGCTTAGTCATCAGGTAATGTAACCCTTTGAAAGAATAAGAATTAGGAGGTGTATCCTTGTTGGAGGAAGTGTGTCAATAAGGGTGGGCTTTGAGGTTTTAAAATCCTATGCCAACCCCAGTGTCTTTCTCTCTGACTGCAGATCAGGATACAGCTCTCAACTACTTCTCTAGGGCCATGACTGCCATACCTGCATGTATGTTTGCTGTCATGATGATAATGGACTAGCCTTCTGAAACTGTGAGCAAGCCTCCCATTAAATGCTTTCTCTTATAAGAGTTGTCATGATCACAGCAAGAGAACAGTGACTAAGCCATGTATGTATCTACACACTAACTCTCCTCAGTAACAGTATGAATACTCAGTATAACTCCTATTGAATTAAACAGTGTTGGTATATTTTCATAATGTAGTCATTTCCATACTGACATTTGTTGACTTCAACAAAGCTCATTAGAAAGTAGCTTTGTTGAAAATGATAGCTATTAATTAAATCAATCACCCAGGCTGTGACTATTGGGAGGGAAGAGCTGAGGTCTGCTTGAAGTAGCTGCACAGATGAAAACAACTTCAGAAGACCAGTAGATTGCAAGTCAGTTTTCAGTAGATATGAAAAAAAATAGCTCCAATCCACTATTCTTCATCAAAATGTGTTGGCAAATAACTGTTCCAGTGACAGATGTGGAATGGCACACCTATGCCATCAGGCTCTGTTTTCTCAGGCTCAGTAGAGCAGAGTCAATGTGAACATTAGGGCAAAGTCCAGCAGTAGTGTATGAACCAAAGTGAGGCTTGGAAAGAAAGCAAAATGGAAGTCTTCTGGGTAATGGATTTTCTCAGATGTCTGTTCAGTCAAGGACATATCAGATGGATTATAGCTTGTTCATACAGGAGAATATCTACAGAGTTTAAGAAGATGAAAAATGTATTATGAAATGAAACAAAACCATCTACTAGGTCCATGACAAACTGAAGTTCAAGATGAGGAGGAGCTTGTCTTATGTTTCAGATTGTAAATAAATGATGTACACTCCCACAACACTGACGAGAACACAGTTCTCTGATTATATTGTTTACACTAGGAAGAAGCGAATATCATGAGAGGTACTGCAAATATAGCTAATGTTTCAGTTTTGTATAGCTTTAATGTTGTTTTACTTTTTATTCATTGTGTTTTGGCTCAAAAAAATGAAAGAATAAAAGAATTTGTTAAAATTTAAAATTGATTTTTTTTCCCTAAATTGCTCCTTACTCAAAACTGTGAAGTTCAATCTAGGCAGAAAACTATTACCTTACAAATATTTATATCGATAGAACCCTGGAAAACGCAGTGGGAAAGTATTTATTTTGTATCTGATGAAACTCCCAAAGTCAGGGCAAGTCATGGTAGCTCATGACTGTAGTGAGAATTCAGATTTTGGTTTGTTTTAAAAAAAACAAAAAAAAAAAAAAAAAAAAAACACAAAACACAGAAATATAAGAATGTGCTTTCATTCTAAGCCCAGGTGAAGGGATGTGGGGTTGCTTTGGACTGTCCACAGCATGAGGCATGGTTTTGCCAGCTGCACATAGTTTCTGCAATTGTGTGACATTTGGAATTCTGGAAACTTTTCAGAGTGTAAAAAATGCTTGAGCCCTAATAAGTGAAGTCGGTGGCTGTTGGTCATTCACATGGGTTGGTTACAGTTTGTTAGTAGTCGGTAGTCGTACTCAAAGAAGACATAAGAAGAAAGAAATTAGATTCGGGGTGGTTGCTCTCTCCCATCTATCCTTTTACCTAGTGACAGGGAATGAAATCGGGAGAGGTATAAAAGATGGCAAAAAGAAAAATCTACAAAGTAGCAAAGTCCAGCAACAAGCAAAGAAGAAACAACAAGAAAATCGGATTCAAGATCTCTCTCTCTCTCTCTCTCTCTCTCTCTCTCTCTCTCTCTCTCTCTCTCTCTCTCCCCCCTCTCTGTGTTTTTCTCCTGTCTAGTGATAAGGGGTGAAGCCTAGAGGAAAAAGGGTAGGAAAAAGAAGAACCTGCAAAGTAGCAAAGGTCAGCTACACCTGACTATATTTCTTGTACTAGGCAAGTAGAATCAGGAAGATACATCTGAGGCCAGCCTACAGAACAAGACCTTATCTCAAGAAATAAAAGAAAATGTCTCTTCCAGTTATGTTAATGGAGTTACACCTAACATTGAATATTTAGGTGTTTGGAACATTTTAGTTACACTTTAGTGACTATGTCACGAAGGACATTGGATTACCATCTCTACTCAGGTTGGAGTTTTCAGTATAGTTAATTTGATAAAACTTAAAAATTTACAGAAAATCATTCTGAAAAATAAGACCAAGTATGTTCTGTAAGGTCCTCATGAAGTTCCAGCCTGGACTTGATTCTTTACAAACTTTGGAGAAGAAAATGAAAGACACAAAACTATTTTGTCATGCCTAAAATGAGAATAAGAGTGCTTAGCCTGATAAAACATGTAAAGTCCCAAGTAAATTGTAGTTGTAAATAATACAATGTAATAGTCAATTGAAGATAGACTTGTTGTGAATAAATATTTATGCTCAGAAAATATAAGCTTATTGTCTTAGTTAAATAAAACTGGACGGGCTTAATAATGCTTGGCAACGGCCATTGCCTGCCCATAACAGCTTGCTAAATATCTCTCCCAAATATCTGTGATTACTGGTTTGAATCAGAAAGGCTCATCTTCCAGTGTATCAACAATTAGCTACTTTAGATGGTGTTTCAAAGCCAAATAACCAAGTTAGTGTTCAAATTTCTTGTGAAAATCATGTAAAGTGGCTTCTAACAATGCAGAATGTAAAAGACGCACATTACCTATTGGCTTGTGAGTGAGAAAAAGCTAGAGTTACAATAATGAAAACAATAAGAATTCACATTTAAGAAGTAAGAATTAAATGTATCTTTCTAAAGAATTATATAAAGATGAGTTTAAAAACAGTTCATTCTAATTTGGTTAAATTGACCAGGTAATGGCACCACGGTCTATTTTCATTGCCCTGACACAGCAGTATTTATTTGGAACTTCAGTAGAATATCATGTTGGTGTCTAAAACCATCTAAAGAGGCTTATGTGTGAATGATTAGTCCCTGAGAACAGAGATAAACCAGACTCAATCACCCTTGGGTATACATGCTGTCAACCAGCAATTATCAGATCAATCTTTTGATTATGCCTGAAACACAAACTAATTACTTTGAAAATGATCTGCCATGGCTGTTTTATGAACATCCCAGTCTATTATCTTACAAGGGAGAAAGAAATAAACAGACTGAAGACACAAGAAGATACTGACCAGTTCCAAGCATGGGCTGGGGGTGTCCATCACCAAAGAATGAGGACCCTTTGAGGTCTGACCTTTCCCAGTGATGGTGCTCACAGCCAGGTTCACTACCCAGAAAAAAAAAAAAAAAAAAAAAAAAACAGAAAGAGAGAGAGAGAGAAATCTGAAGTTCTCCTGTAGTCAGCCATGAGCCATCATCCAAAAAAATTAGATGGCAAATTTCAGAAGTGAAAAAGTGCTAAATTATAAATAATACCTATTACAGTAGGCTGCTACACTTGTTCTATTATTGGTAAGTCCTGTTAATCTCTTACTGAGCCTGATTCATAAATTAAACTTTATCATAGGCATGGACAGGAAAATCCAAGTATATATAGGCTTGAGTACATCCATGGCGTCAGACATCCTTTTGGCATTTTGGAATTTGTCCATGATGGACAAGCAGGACCACAGGAATGTGTAAGACTGAAACAGAGATAGACAATCGAGAAAGAGGCAAAGAGACAGAGATAGAGGCAGAGACCGGATGCTTATAGATGTCTTGAGGGGAGGGTCTGTACAAAAAAAAGGAGAGGAAATAAGAAGAAAAAAATTAGATTCAGGATTCTCCTTCTCTCCCCTCTATCCTTCTTTCTCTCCTATCTTGTGATAGGGGATGAAATGGGGCGAGGTATAAAAGATAGGAAAAAGAATCTTAGGGAGAAAGAGGGAGGATGGGAAGACCTCATTAAATGATTCAAATAGGAGGCAAAGCAAAATGCTTTTCAAAAATAATTATGTCTGCAGCTAAGTTTTTCTCATTCTACTGAAATGGGGTATCACAAACACAAAGGAAGAAAGACAGAGAGGGAGGGAGTAAAGAAGGGAGAAAGGGTGGAAAGAAGGAAGGGAGGAAGGGAGAGGAAACAAGCAAGCTCAGTAACCCTACCAAGTACTGCAGAGCCTGAGAAACAAGAAGAGGCCATGTTCGTGCAGAAGGAGAGGATGAGGATTCATAGCCATGCCTTTAACTACACTACCTTCACTAGACAATGGGTAATGTGCCTCCTAGCTTACCTCCGTTGAGGCACTATATTCTCATCACATTCAGAGGAGGCAACCATGACACTAAGGACATGGGGGAGGATGAGGTTTGTTCCTCAAAAAACCGGTTATTGGTTCTCTCTGCTCTCTCTCTTCTCTTGTACTCTCTCTGCCTTGGTTTCTCTCCTGGGTGCTTTCCACCCTCTCTCTCTCTCTCTCTCTCTCCCCCCTCCCTCTTTCACTCTCCAACTCCATCCAATAAATCTCTTTTAAGGAAAGAAAGAAAGAAAGAAAGAAAGAAAGAAAGAAAGAAAGAAAGAAAGGAAGGAAGGAAGGAAGGAAGGAAGGAAGGAAGGAAGGAAGGAAGGAAAAGAAAAACAGTTATTGTGATTTGTACTGACTGAGAATTTGCCCAGACCCTAACCATCTGAAACCCAAAGGGTGCATATTAGAGCTATTTCTGACAGAGGGGGAAATATCAAACTTTTGAGCCTCTGAAAAGTGGTCTTAGGACAGCAAAGGCCACCTGACATTGACAAAAACACCACTTCAACCATAGTGTTTATAGTGAAAACCATTCCAACAGCCATTATCACTGAATTATGAAAAGAAAATGAGAAAGTTTTTAACCTCTTGACCTCGACCCAGCACACTGAAAGCCATGGGTTATCAGAAAATCGATAGTGTAAGTCAAGTTTTCTCACAGGCAGAAAGAGCCAAAAATTTCCTCTGATGTTTTTCACCTAATCTCACAGACATGGCTGTACTGTGAGGCTGTTCTTTATAACTCATAATCAGGAGAAGAGGAGGTGTTTGGAATGGGAAAGAACAGCCTAACACTGTTATTGGTATACAGAGCTGCAAGCATAGGTAGGTATAAATCTTTCAAGGGCTGTCGAGTCTGGAGAGGGGAGAGTTGGTTATATAATAGAATTCACAAGAGGAGGGCTGAGGTCCTCGTGCAGATGCAAGCTGATTAAAATTAGCACTTCATGAAAATTGCTTTTTTTTTTTTTAAATGAAAAGTGATTGTAAGTGGGACATAGCTATAAAAGTAAAAAGCCCTCATTTTTCAATCTTTGCGAAAGGTTCTTTCCCTGGGTGACCTTATTTGGTGTTTCAGTGTAAGGCTGAAAAAAACCTTTAAGACCTCCTCCCCGCCCCCTTTTCATTTTTCTTATATTGTTCATCATGGAAAAAAAAAAATCAAGATTCTGTGGAGGCAAGGTAAAGACACTTCTATAAAGAGAACCGACATAACTGTGGAGAACTGCCTGAATTTTTGGTAGGAGATGCTTCTTCAGTGTTCATCCGTGAAGTTGTTGAGAGGTAGGTGCACACACATGGGGCACCTTTGCAAGGCCTGACACAACCCAGATGGCCACTGTCGTAACCAGTGAATGTAAATGGCATTCAGGTTGTGGCATTTCTGTTGCTTTTTGGGGAAGACAATTCTTCTTCCTCTTCTCACACTTTTCATCTGTCCATCAGATTAGATGGTGTTGTGCAGGACTCTCCTCCCAGCCGTTGCAAGCAAGATCTCGGTGCAGCTGTGGTTGACAGCACTGGGCCTGTCAAGAGCCAACCATGCTCAGGAATTGACTACTGAGGTCATACCCCGCCTCCCCTATTGAATTATTGGCTACTAATGGATTCTGTGTAAGGGACAGTACTGTCTTCAGCTGTGCATCTGATGTGAGCCCACCAGGATCCAAAGGATAGTTTCTAACCCATTGGCACACACAGAAGGCACTGCTTAAACTCAGTGGGTAACAACACAAAACAAAACAAAAAATCATAAATGTGGGAAGGAACCTGTAGGAGGTTAAGGAATGACAGAGGTGCGAGGGAGCTAAGAGAAGGTGAGGCTGAGTAAATGATGTACTATAGACATGCATGAGAATCTCAAAGAACAAATTTAATAACAACAACAACAAAGAACAAAAGCCATGGAAATGCAATGGTAAATAGATCATTGAAGAGAGTGGAAGGTAAGAACAGATTTGATTTGCGGATCCCTCTGTCCTTGATCCTAGGCACATGGGTTCATAACCTCATGCCTTTGTACTCCTAGTTGTAAAACTAAGAAGAAACAGAAACTGATGAGAAATAGTGGACTCACTTACAGTTTGATCAAACTGGGGTGAGAAGGGCACCCTATATTCCCTCCACCTGTTCTGTGGTCATGTTATCAATTTTATAGAAAAGAAGAAACAAGAACCAAGAACTATACGTGTTAATTGGCCAGTAAGACAATTTGCCAGCACTGTGTGAAATCTCTTCCTGAGAGGCTTGGTGCTCCTCTGGCTGGCATTCTGCCTCCGGGCTCTTCAGTCCTTCCCTGTCTCCGGCATGAAGTTCTTAGGGAAGCTTTAATTCTTTGAGTTCATTGTTTTGTGTTCCTGTTTCAATAGTCTGATTGCTGACAGGCAGAGCACAAGCTTTGCTAGAATGCTTCCTCTCGTACTAGGGTTTCCTTGTGAGACACAGGTGACATGGTCTGTGGGCTAGAGAACTCAGAGCTGTGCCTCTGGTGAGGAACTTCCGTCCTTTCTGAGACAGAGACAGAATTTGTGTGCATTTATGTCTCACTTCAAGGCAAATAGAGGAAAAGCAGAGAGCTTTAGTTGGAATCTGCTTCCCATTTACTTTCACCTCTAAGTAATCCTGTGGCAGATGTGTGGAATGGTTATTTTGCCACTCTGGGTTATTCAAACTCAGCAAACATGATTGCTCACCTATGCTGTATCAGGCACTGCCCAGCTACCTGCAAGAAATTCATAATCTCACAAGTACACAAATAACTTGAGACCATTTGATTTGAGAAAAGAGAAGAGGTTAAGAGCAAGCAGAAATTTTAATTAAAATTGAAATCCCTCCAGACTGCTGAGTCAAATCGATTGCTGCCTACTATAGTGACAGCACAGAGGCTACAGCCCAGGGCTTCTAAAAATTCACAGAAAGAGATTTAAAAAAAAAAGGCTTGTTTTAAGCGTACTTAGTTCCGTTAGTATCTCTGAAATAGCATATCCTTCTGAGCTACCCACTTCATGTGGTCAAGCTAATTGCTGCATACCCTATGAACGTGACCAATTATCTTCAAGTGCCTTCTATTGCGTCCTTGGGCCCTGTCTGTTCAAGCCTGCTCTGTTCTGCTGACTCATCACCATCAGAAGAAGTACATTCAACCATCCCTGGCACTTCTTGGAGACATATAAATTGGACTGAAGTGCTGACAATTAATATCTCCACTCTTCCCCAGCATGACACATGCAATATTATAAGTGGTACTTTACTTGTGTGGAAATGAAAGGAAATTACAGAAAAAGACGGACTTTAAAAAAAAAAAGACATCTCATAAGGGCAGTTGTAGTGTTACAGTGTGTCCCACGTTATATCCCTCTGTCCACACATCTTCACTTGCAAATGTTCCTTGCAATGAGTCATTGGTATAGTTCAAGGTTTCTGGCTTCTGTGACACCATCAATACCGGATTCTCACTGGGCCTCCTCTCACTTATCTTGTTGTGTCCCTGTGTCGTGGAGTTCCTGTAGCTTTGGATCAGCAAGACTGGCAGTTACACAAGTCCCAAGGTCCACAGATGATACAGATTTTGGAGTGGGCCTGCTCTCCCAAGTGCTGTAGTTGGTGGGGGCAGGGCTATCTCTCCCACACTTATGACCCTCTGTGCAGCTTGCCTGACTGCTGGAGTCAGCTCTCCCACTCTCATGCCCTCAGGGCCAACACTCTCATAGCCTCTGGGGATACTGCACCCATGTCATGTACAAACATAGACATGCAGGAGAATATCAATACACATAAAATAAACATAAGTAAATCTTTTTTAAAATTCACTTGATATCCTTGTTGCAGCCCATCCCTCCTTGCCTCCCGGTGTTACCCTCTCTCCTTCCCCCTTCTCCTCTCCCCTTTTCCTTAGGAAAGAGGAGCTTTCTTTCCCATACAGCCCAGCTCATCAAGTTGTATCAAGACTGAACATGTCCTCTTTCCTTGTGGCCTGGCAAGGCAGTCCCACCAGAGGAAAGTGATCAAAAAGCTAGCAAGTGAGTTCATGAGTCCATGTTCAATGTAGTCCCCACTTCTCTTACCATAAGACCCATATGAGGCCTAAGCTGCTCATCAGCTAAAGCTTTGTAGGAGGCCGAGGTCCAGTTCATGCATGGTCCTGGGTTGATGCTTCAATCTCAGCAAGTTCCTCTGGGCCCTGCTTAGTTAACTCTGTTGGTCTGCTTGTGGAGCTCCTGTCACCTCCAGGTTCTTCTCTCTTTCTTCCCACTTTTCCATAAGATGCCCTTCTCTGCTGGGTAGTGCCTCTTAGAGGACAACTCTGTCAGATTCCTGTCTGCAAGTTTAGCAGAGCATCCTTCTTAGTGTCAGGGGTTGGCACTCTCCGATAGGGTGGGTCTTTGGTTGGGCATTGGTTGGGCATTCCCTCAGTCTCTGCTCTAGCTGCTCTCTCTTCATCCTTGCACATCTTGCAGGCAGGGTAAATTTTGGGTTGAAGTGTTTGTGGGTGGGTTGGTGTTCCCCTCCCTCTGCTAGGAGACTAGTCTAGTTAGTGGGTGTCCTTTTCAGTCTCTATGGCCTCTGCTACTAGGAGTCTCTGCATTAGTAGCCCTGTAGTGAGAAGGTAAACAATGCTCTGCAAGGCACATGTTGGAGGAGATAGGCAGAAGGAGGCCAAAAACCAGCCTGTACAGATAGATAAGAAAGGGGTGATACAATAGAATGATGACAGTGCTTTAAAATGGAATGGTATAAAAACCCAAAGCTTGATACCCTGCAGGGTAGAGCCTTTCAGAGGCCCTCTGTGGCAGGCTCCTGTCCTGTTCCCTGTTTTCTCCTTCTTCTGATGTCCATCCTCTTTGCCTTTCTGAATGGGGACTGAGCATTTTAGCCAGAGTCCTCCTTCTTGATTAACTTCTTTAGGTGTACAGATTTTAGTAGGTTTAGCCTATATTATATGTCTAATATCCACTTATGAGTGAGTATATACCCTGTGTGTCTTTCTGCTTCTGGGATACTTCACTCAGGATGATCTTTTCCAGTTCCCACCATTTACCTCAGTTGAGGGGCATCTGGGCTGTTTCTACCTTCTGGCTATTACAAATAAAGCTGCTATAAAGGCTACAGAGGAAGACAATGCAACCACTCCTGATGAGACCTGACTAGGATCAGAAGGAAGGAGAGGAAGACCTCCCCTATCAGTGGACTTGGGGAGGGGCATGCGTCGAGAAGGGGGAGGGAGGATGGGATTGGAAGGGGAGGAGAGAGGGGTTTACAGGGGGATACAAAGAGAATAAAGTGTAATAAAGAAAAATTAAAATAAGAAACCCCAAAGCTTGGACCGGACAATGAAGCCCTCTCTCTTGAGCACTCTCACATAGAGCAGCAGAATATGCTGGCGCTCTGAGGGGAACTTCCCATCACCCTGCAGTTTTGGAACCACCTGACAAGCTTGCTATTTGCCCAGCCGAATTTTCATCTTAGGTCTGGAAACACCGGACCTGCCTGAGCCGCAGAATCCCAGAAAACCACAAGTATTGTGAGCCCTTACCTGTGGGCAGTCATAAAGCCATGACCAAGACTCCTTTGAGTCTAGGAGAAGCACCCTGCTACGAACATATTATGTATTGGTTCATAGTGATTGGAGGTGAGTTAGCTGGATTGATATTATTAAAATGCTTTTGTTAAACCGAGAAAAAGAGCCTCCAGCATAATCTATCCTCGCCTGCATCCCGCTTGGGGATTGGCCAGAGTGTGCTCGCGACAACCCCTCATATCCTCCCAGGAACCTACCCTAATTTAGGCCACCAGCTTGTCACGGAGATACCCTTACTCTCAGTTTCTCTTTTCTCTATAGTTCTTCTGTCCTCCTGCCCTTGCTCTCCCCAGGTCTGTTCTCCACCCTCTTAACTCTCTGCACTGCCTCCCTACCTTGTTTCTTCTTTTCAGCAACTACCTCCGTCTACTCTATCTCCCCTTCCAAGGATCCTCCCTTGGATCCTCTATGTTACTTATCTTCTTTGGGTCTGTGCCTCGTAGTGTGCTTTTCCTGTACTATATAGCTAAAATCCACTTATAAGTGAGTACATACTATGTGTGTCTCTCTGCTACTGGATTCAGAATGATCTTTTCTAGTTCCATCCATTTGCCTGCAACTGTCTTGATTTCTTTGTTTTTAACAGCTGAGTAACATTCCATTGTGTAAATGTGCCACAGTTTCTTTAACCATTTTTCAGTTGAGGGACACCTATATTGTTTCCAGATTCTTGTTATTGTGAATAAAGCTGCTATGAACATAGTTGAGCAAGTGTCCTTGTTGTATGGTAGAGCATCTTTTGGACATATATGCAGGAGTGGAATAGCTGTGTCTTGAGGGAAAGCTATTCCCAATTTTCTAAGAAAGCACCAGATTGATTTCCAAAGTGGTGATACAAGTTTACATTCCCACCAGCCATGCAGGAGTGTTCCCCTTTCTCCACACCCTTGCCAACATGTGCTATTTCTTGAGATTTTGATCTTAGTCATCTGACTAGTGTGAGATGGATTTTCAAAGTTGTTTTGATTTGCATATCCCTGATGACTAAGAAAGTTGAGCATTTTTTAAAAGTGCTTCTTGGCCATTTGGTCATTCAAAATTCCTCTGTTGAGAACTCTCTGTTTAGTTTTGTGCCCTGCTTTCTAATTGGATTATTTTGTTTACTGGTGTTTCGTTTCTTGAATTCATTACAGATTTTGGATATTGGCCCTTTGTCAGATGTAGGATTGGTAAAGATCTTTTCCCAGTCTGTAAACTGTAGTTTCATTCTATTGACAGTGTCTTTTGCCTTACAGAAGCTTTTGAATTTCAAGAGGTCCCATTTATAATTGTTGATCTTAGAGCCTGAGCTGTTGGTGTTCTGTTCAGGAAGTTGTCTCCTGTGTTCTAGGCTCTTCTCCCACTTTTTCTTCTAACAGGTTTAGTGTGTCTAGTTTTATGTTGTGGTCTTTGATCCGCTTGGACTTTAGTTTTGTGCAGGCTGATAAATATGGATCTATTTGCATTTTTCTACCTGTAGCCATCCAGTTGGACCAGCACCATTTGTTGTAGATGCTGTCCTTTTTTCATTGTACGTTTTGGCTTCTTTGTAAAAATCAAGTGTCCGTAGGTGTGTGGGTTTATTTCTGGGTTTTCTATTCGATTCCATTGACCTACCATTCTGTTTCTATGCCAGCAGAAGTCAAAGTATCACTATTTGCACTGTCAGTCTTCTTCTGGAGCTCCTGTTCCCTCTAGGTTCTTCTGTCTTTCCTTTCACTCTTATACGAGGCTCACTGCAGTATGCCCAATGTTTGACTGTGAGTCTCAGCACCTGTTTCGATCCTTTGCTGGGGGGGGGGGGGCTCTCAGAGCACAGCTTTGCTAGGCTCCATTCTGCAAGCATAGCAGACTGTCATGAAAAGTGTCAGGAGTTGGCTCTCTCCCATGGTGTGGCCAGGCATTGGTTGGGCATTCCTCACTCCTCCATTGCTGGTGGGAGTACAAACTTGTATAACCTCTTTAGAAATCAATCTTGAGGTTTCTCAGAATATATGGACTAGCTATACCTCAAGACCCAGTTATACCTCTCCTGCATATATTCACACAAGATGCTCCATCGTACAGCAAAGACATTTTTTCCAACTATGTTCATAGCAGCTTTATTCATAATAGCTTTATTCATAAAACAAGGAAATCATGAAGTTTGAAGGCAAATGGATGGAACTATAAAAGACATTCTGAGTGAGGTAACCCAGACCCAGAAAGACACACCTGGCACATATTCACCTACAAGCAGATATTAGCTATATAGTGCAGCATAACCATACTACAATTCCCAGACCCAAAGAAGCTAAGTATCAAGGACGGACCAAAAGGAGGATCTCATTGAGAAGGGGAAATAGACTAGACAGAGGAAATGCTTGAAGAGAGGGAACAGGATAGGAAAGGGAGTACTGAGGTAAATGAGGGTGGGGATCTGATAAGAGGAGAAAGGGAGGAAGCAGGAAGACAGAGGTCTTGCAGATAGAAGAAAAACCATGGGCAATAGCATCTCTAAAAGAGGCTGAAGGCCTACAACAGGGTAGGCTCCTGGGATGATATGAGAGTGAAGCTAGCAGAGATCCCTACTAGCAGGGGACATGAAGACTGAAGAGGCCACCCTCTAATCAGACAGGACTCCTAATAGAGGGAGGGGAATACCAATCTACCACAAACATTTTGACCCAAAATTTACCCTGCCTACAAGATGTGCAAGGATAAAGACAGAGCAAAGATTTCAAATCTTAAGATACAATTTCTGATCATCGTTGAAAACTCTACTGCTTTGTGTCATAGGTGTTAACTTAAATTTTTGATTTTTGTATAAGCATAAACTAGAAGCATAGCAAAGACTTACTTACATATAAATCAATGAACGAACCAACAATATATTCTAGGAGTGTTGAAATAAAATTTGAAGAGCAATGCATATGTAGATTAGAAGAATGCTGAAGAGAAGTTACAAACAGATGCAAATCGGCATCTCTTGGGGCAAGAGGGAAAAATCAATTGTCTCCACTATATGGGCAGATTTTCTGTGTATGTTCATGAATAAAGCCATATTCGTAGCTGGCTATCTACAACTAATGGGGTTAGCTCAAAGTCAATAAAAGGCAGAGACAGCCTGGAGGGCGCAGCAACTAGAATATTTGATCTTTATTCACCCTGTTTCTACATCTCTCTCGTTTTTTCCCTTATACTCAGACATCCAATTCCAGACGCTCTCCTTTTTCTACTCCATGGAATTTGGACTGACTGACTATCCCTTTTCCATAAAAAAGAAGCACTTCTCAGTTCACATTAGCACTAAGAAGTCAGAAGGGGGGGCTTCTTTCCTGCTAGTTTCTTCACAACTGTGTACAATTCACCTATGGACTATGCTGCAGCTTCTTACACTTCCCACGCGTTCCAGCAGGGCTCCTGAAGACCCTGAACTCAAAATAAAAATGATACTAAATAACCAATTCATTTGTTAATCAGATACAAAAAAAGAAGCCAAAGTCAACACAATAGCTCTATCCAAGGCTCTATTCAATTAGTCAAGACTATGGATGGTGCCCTTGCTTCCAGGACTCTGTCTTCTTCTCCAGGATCTTGCCAGTAGGAAAACCCTTAATCTTGTGCACTTCTTTTATTCTCTGTATGTTAAACATTATAGTCTGCTTCCATATTAATGAGCCCCGAGGCAAGGTCTGCAATTGGTTGAAACCATCCATTAAGTATTTTATAGAGACATATGCAAATATATGCAAATAAGGCAACCGCAGAGTATTTAAAATAAAATCCAATAGCCTTAAATAGACACCAAATAATAGTCCTGGAAGAGGTAATTAAGTCTATTGTTTCCAGCCACTTCTTTTGCTAGCTGACTTTTTTTTTCTCAAATGAAGAGACTAGTCTTTTTCATAGCTCCTTTGACAAAAAGACAAAAAAATAAAGTCATTTTCTATTTGCTTCATTGTTATCTATAACAACATAGCCAAACAATTTTATTAACAAGAGAAAAAATAATTCGGAAATGAGACAACAATTATAAGGCTTTTTATGATCTAGCTATTGTTCAACATAACAATCTCCCTTCCTCCCTAGTCCCTCCCACAATTATGAGCAACATCTACACTGCTTTTCTGTAGATCACACCACAATCCTGTCTTTTTAGCCTCCTGCCCAGTTCAAAGTATAATTATTGTAGAGACAAAGGACATATTAAGATGATAATATGATAGTGGCTGAAATGGGGCAGAGATTAAAAATGTGAGGCAGGGTAAAAAGACGGGGGAAAGAAAGTTATGGGGACATGAAAAGAGAAAGGAGCCATTCACTGTAGAGTCTGGTTGAAGCCTCTCATCAGCTGAGAAGCTAGAATTCTAGCACACAATACCCCTGCTATGAAGGTTACTAACACAGGGTTAATACTCCCTTCATGTATAATCTCTGAATATATATGACCTTGGATGGACCTCATTCCTAATCTATCCCAACACATCTTCTGGGAATATCAAACAAGACTATTTACAGTGAAACTATCCTAACTTTGTTTACAGTGAAACTATCCTAACTTCGTTCTTGTGATCTAGAGCTTAACCTGCCAATTGAAACTCTATCAGGTGCCTCTCAGGATCCTCCCTGCAAACTCACTAAAGTTCCTTAACCATCTTTCCAGCCTAAAGTATCTTTAATAAAACTTTAATCTGCTTCAAACTGGCTAGTCCTAAAATTCTTTTCTGTGTTAAACCCACAAATTCTGGGTCAAGGTCCCTAAAAGATTAAGGGAACGCCTCACATTGTTGAGGGTGACAATGTGGAGCTGTGCCCCTAGGCCTGCCACCTCGGCAAAGTGACCTAGTCAAGATGTGCTTTGAAAATGAGCTCTTTCATTCCTTGCATTCTCTACCATGCAAGCCTGATTCACAAGCCTGAGACTGTATTAAGTGCATTTTTGGGATTGCAGACTCCCAAGCTAGAAGCTTTTGGATAATGAAGATGTTGGCTTGTGTCATTTTTCTACTCTGATATCTAGATCCTTCTCAAATTCTTGCAAGAATTATGATGGAGTGATTGACTGGCAAAGATCCTTCGCTTCATGAAACTGTAGTCATGTTCCTGAGCCTTCTCTAAATTCATCTGTGCATTTCCTCACAGAGTACAATTCATCAGTTTGTCAAGAAGTATCACCTCCTAGTCTCCAATATGACCAGGGTGATGTCTGATCACCTTGCTCACGTTTGTGGCCATTCTATTAAGCATTCGAGCTAGACTCCTCTTTATCATGCTACTTCTTCTTAGTGATTGCCTACCCATGCTCCTGACCTTACTCTTCGGCTATTAATCCCACTTGTCCATGCTCTATTAGTAATTTAACCCAGTTCTAGGCTGAGGTCTCTTTTCTATGCTTGCTCTAATCTTCAATACTTTTTTCCTCTCCAAGTTAACCTCTGTCTGGATATTTCTTTGACTTTGCCCAAGTCCTGTGGCTAATTGGTGGCAGAGCCAGACCATGATTTCTAAGCCCAGTTTCTATTGCTTCACTTTGTAACTCTGCTACGGCTCTTTCAGCTTTGCATTTGCTTGTAAATATTTAAACAGCCCTCTGCTGAGCTACAGAACAACAGAGAAGGCATGCTTTAAACAGTCTCATCTTATCCCCAAAGGTACATTAGAGTCCAAACCATAAAATTAATAGTTACTTACTTACCCAGGATCAATACATTCCTTGGCTGAGTTGAGTGATTGTTTTTGGACATAGCATAAAATAGATGGAGAAGAATGAGAAAACTAGGCAATGCTATCATACAGAAAGTAAAATAAGTTGGGGGCATGACTATTCAAACAAGAGAGGCAGACACCAGCTTCATCCATGCCAGCCTTCCAAAACTGTACTCCCACATGTCCGCAGGATTGATAGAAATGGGCAATGAGAAATTGAGCCCCAGAGACTAGGTACTCTGAGATCAGAAAAGTTTTAGGAATCCTAGTCTTAGGTGTGGGCCCCCCTATTCTCAGAATCTTCTGATTTCAGAGTCAACATCTTCATCAATAAATTTTAACTGATCAGTTTTTGTGATGTTTCCAAGCACGGAGCGGAAAACCACCCAAGGATCTGATATTCTAACACCTACCATCAAAAGAAAAGAAAGCAGGATATTGTAGCACATGCCTATAATCTCTACACTTGGAAAGCCATGGCAGAGGACCTCAAGTTCAAATTCAACCTGGACTACATAGCTGAATCCTGTCTCAAATACAAGTGCACTTATGCACACACACGCACACACACACACACAAGATTATCCGCATACTATAGTCTAGTTTAGGAAAAAAACACATGTACTGGTTATAAATATTTTGAAAACAGGACTGAGCTATGGTGGCACGCACCTTTAATTCCAGCACTCAGGAGGCAAAGGCAGGTGTGGATCTATAAGATTTCAAGGTCAACCTGATCTGCAGAAAGAGTTCTAGGACAGCCAAGGCTCTATAGGGAAACCCTGTCTAGAAAAACAAACAAAAACAAAAAAAGAAAGCAAAAAGAAAAAGGAAGTCAAATCTTAAAATATGACAGCCTCAAATTATTTTCTTACAAAATGAGAAACACCTGAAAACATCACTCTGGTCTAATGTATCACCATAGATAGACAGACAGACAGACAGACAGATAGATAGATAGTTAGTTAGATAGGCAGATCATCATAATGAGTCTAACGTAAAATGCACCGCTCTATGTGAACCAGTTTCTCATTTGCACTATGTCATGAACAAACAGCAACTTAATGCATCCCCTTTAGAAGCTGAAATAGTTTGTAAGTATACCATTCCCATGGCAACTATTTTCTTACTAAATGCAAATAGCGTAATCAACACTTCAGGATGTCTATTTTCTGAGATTTTTATCTTTATAGGCATGCAATACTGCATGAGGTATCCATAGTAGTGTCTTCTCCTTTTTTCTTCTTTTAATTAAAAATTTTAACTTGATGAATATGCAATGAAAAATGATGTGCTATTTTTTGCTGTTCTATGGCTTATAAAATGTTATTTGAATATTTCAATATTTTAACCATTATTGAGTAACCGTTGCTCTTTATAGTGTTGAGAATCCAAGACTTTCCAAAAGATGGTTTTGTTGATATATGTCCTAGATATGTTTGGTAACCTCTACAAGTAAAGGTTTTCTCTGTATTTATTCTGTTTGGTTCAAAGAATCATCTACAATGACCATACTTTCAGTTTTAAAAGAATGAGTTAAGTATATAGCAATCCAGAATAAAAGAAGACATAGCAAGAGACAAATAGATGATAGAGAGATTAGATAGATAGATAGATAGATAGATAGATAGATAGATAGATAGATAGATAGATAGACCAGAGAGCCCCAGTGATGCATTCAGCAGAAGTTCCCAGTTAAGAGCCCCAGAATGTTCCCTCTGGCCAGGCTTCCAAGTGAAGAACACATAGCAACACATAGAGATCATATTATCAAATCAGCTGTTCACAACATTCTTCAGATATCAACTGGGGAGGCTGAGGCATCAGCTGGAGTTCCAGACTGAGCTTTCCCCCATGGCTGAGCTCTCCATCGATGAACTTCTGGCCCCTCTTTCTCAATGTGGGCACTACTTTTACACTACCTTCTTTTGCAAATGGTTTACTTTCTGTCTGTTTTTAAGGACATGATGTTTTCACTTGGGCTGTTTTTCTGTTCTATTTCCACCTTGTTACATGTAATTACAGGGCTTTTTAAAAGATAATTTTCAGGAAAAAGTAAAGTCATATTTCTCATACACATAAGAAAATGATTGTGTGTGAAAAGTTTTAAATGCTATCCAAGTATAATGACCAAGCTAGGTAACAAACACATCTGCCTTGACCAAATCCAGGCTTCTTTGATCTCTTTTATAGACTAGGATTCTACCTTAATTCTTACTCTTTCCAAGCAGTTATGGCCCAGGATTAGTAAAATATTTGCTAAGGCCATTTAGAGAGATTCACCATTGAAGTCTAATCACCATAGCCCATCACCACAGCTGGCCTTAGCCAAGACTCCTGTAATGTGGGTCCAGAAAAATTCTACCCTACTCTGAATGTCTTCACTGGGTATTTTCTGTTCCTGAACCCCTCTCTGTACCTACGGGCTATCTTTGGTTTGCACTTGGGTTTCTTTCTTCTGTTGAAAAAGCTATGCTATGGTTGGACATGGTGGTACACACTTTTAAATCTCAACACTCCAGAGATAGGGAGAGTTCTGAGTTTGAGGCCAGCCTGGTCTAAAGAGTGAGTTCCAGGAGAGCTATAGCTACATAGAAAAAAACCCTTTCCTGAAAAACAAAACAAACAAAAAGTCATCATGCATATTGTAAAGGTTCTAAAAAGAGCCTTTCTTGCTCTTAATAAGCTAAGTGTCAAAATAAAACATAAATAACCACATGCAAACATATTATTACCAGTTCAAAGGAAAAGTTTAAAAACCAAATATCTTTTTGAAAAAGTAAAGCCATCAACTTATAAATGAAGGGCGATCTTTTTATTCAGGTCTGAAGATGGAAGGAAAGTCTTTGGAGACAATAAAGCTTGCAGTCCAGTCCTCCATCACATTCCTACAGTTCACAAACCCAGCTTGTAGGTTACAGCACTGACCATAGCCTGCAAGGGTTTGCTGTAGATGGTGCTGTTTTCCATCACACTGGTGATTTCCATCCTAGATGACAGCATGGTGACTGTATTAGTTACTTTTGTTGTTGCTGCTGCTGCTGTAATTTAATCCCATGGCCAAAGGCAATTTAATTCAGTTTATGGTTCCAGAGGGCTGTTTGTCCATTTTGGCAGGAAGGATATGAAATCAGAAGCAGGAAGCTGAGAGAGCACATGTCAACCATAGGGGAAGCAAAGAGAAAACCGAAAGTGGGGCAAGGCTATCAACATTGCAAGTCAGGCCACTGTGATACATGTCCTCCAGCAAGGCTTCCATCTTAAAAGTTCCATAACTTCTCTAAACAGCTCCACTAACAGAGACCTAGTATTGAAATAAAAAAGCCTGTGGAGGTCAATTCTCATTCAAGCCACCACAGTATTCTGTAAGACATGAGTCACCATATAAATCCCTCAAACATCAGTGTTACAGCCACACTCTCTTAGGAACCCAAAGCATGATTTCTCATGATCTGATTATCTGTGATCTAGTAGGACATTAAGGGTTCATATTTGAGTCTCATATGTCTTCAACGAAGCATGTTCTATATAGTTTGATAAGAATTGTCTAGTCCACAGAACATCTTTATTTTGAAAGCTTATTTAGTAATAGCTGTGAAGATCACCTACTAAGGACAATGAGGTTTTGAACTGAAGTCTTATTTGAGGGGGGAAAAAAAGACATTTTGAGGAGGCAAGTTAAATAAAACAGTCCTAGGGAAATTACCCAAAGCAATTTTCAATATAGCTTCACTCAAAAGTTTTATCTTTTATTACACTAGCTTCTATATACTTTTTTAAGATATATTTTTTTTCCTCTCAGTTCAGAGCAATGTCACTTCAAACATCACCAACTCTACTGAACCAATTACCTCGCACATAATCCACATGGATGAAGTGATTGCGGATTAATGTAATGAGAAAGGCTTCTGCTAAGAGTTTAGTGTTTTTGCCCACACACTCACATTGGAATGTAATAGCAGTGTTAGGAGCTGGGAACTTCTGTGGTGATGAGGCCACCAGGGTTCAGAGATACTGCTTGTTGTATAAAAATACTAGACAGCTTCTTCTTCTTTCTTTCTGCCTGTCTGCCATGTTATGCTTCTGTGGTGTTATGGTGGAACAGGGAGGTCCTTGCAGATATGAGCATCTTGATAATGCCTTCTAGAACACCAAGACAGTAAAAATCTGTTCATTATAAATTAGTCAGTTTAGTTAGCCATGATGGCGCCTGCCTGTAATCCTGGTACTCAGGAGGTTGAGGAAGAAGATTGCAAGTTCAAGGTATACAATAACATAACATAAAATTCATATTGTGCTATTCAATCTTGGGTATTCTGTAGCACACAGACAGTTTTTTTATTGTGTAAGCAAAGTGCCAATTTCCACATAGCTTTCACTTTACCAAGAAGATATAATTTAAAAATTGCTTTTAGATAACATTACTGTCTAACGTTTATTGAGTGGGCCCTAGGCTGGGCATTTTATTTAAGTTTTCTTTTAATCTCAGCAGCAATCCCTTGAGGCTATCCTAGTTTTGTCAGAGATGGGATGGGAGAAAGTTTGACTTTGCATCAGCCCTACCTAGATACTATATGTAAATTTTGGGTCTGTGCCATGGCCTTCTTTCTGGGATTAAGCCCAATCATCCTACCACTGTTTATATCTAGAGCATCTTGGGCTCAGATAAAAAGGAGTGTCCACATGGAAAAGTTTCAATAAGGAGCTACAAATGTCTAAAGTCCCATTGTGCTGAGTGGTCTCAGCCTGTTCCAGCCAGTTCTGGAAAAGGAGAATCATTGAGCAAAAGAGTGCAGATTATCAGAGCCCTCAGCTCAGACACCTTGCGGGGCCCTGCCCAGTTGGGGGAAGTGGAGGGGTTTGAAGACCTGGCTTGTCTTCGTGGGGATGGGATGTCCAAGCTTCTTGTGGTCACCAAGGCTCTTCCCTGCTTATGCCCTCTGACCTCTTCCAAGCATAAGTTGCCTACCCTGTTCTATCACAATCCTGCCATTCTGATGTCCCCGGGTGGGAACAGGGTGAGTCCTCTTTTCTGCTAGCAAGCTACCATGGGACAGACTCTCACTTGAATGTTAAGATACTTTCCCTTCCTCTCTAAGCTCTTACAAATGAAAAGTCTTAACTTTCTGAACTGGGATGTTTTTCATGTGGGATTCAGGGCTTATTGTAGCTTTCAAAAACTGAACACTCTTCCTGATGGTGACTTTGTAAAATCAGAATCCAAATTCTCCCAAGACTCTGAGACACGAGCAAGAAATATTTTGGGTAAAGAGCCAAATTGTATTTTAGGATGTGTGGACTATAGAGTCTGATCAAAGAGCACCTTCTTTTATTTGAGCCTTTTAAAACCACAGGAAGCATTCTTAGCTCCAGCTTGCTCTATGGCCCACAGGACTCATTGTGCTGACTTGTTTTAAAGGAAGAGACAAGGTCAGGACATTTGGATGTCCATTTATCTATACTGTGCTCAAATCAATTCAGAGTTTCATACCCAATGGGAAGTAGGCCTCAGACTGGTAAATTCCATATTTCAGCAATTGTTGTCTATGACAACAATTGTAAAATTCAAGCTACAAAAGTTCTTTTCCAAACATCTAAATATATTTCTATGTCTTCTCTGTATGCTTGTACAACATACTTCAAAAAAGTCCTAAAAATATTATCTAAATACTTTTTCATCTTGTAAATTAGATTATAAGATCCCTTAAACTTAAAGACCTCTGTTATGATTGAATTCCAGAGATAAGTGTTTATATAGATTAAATTTCAAAAACTCCCAAATATGAAGAAAATCGAATTCCCTATAATATTAATATACTAAAAAAGGATTCTTAATGCAACTAATTTATATTTTAGGAATTCCAGCATACATAATCAGCAAGTCTTTTGCAAATGAGATTAATTTATTACTGTTGGTTAAAAAAAAAACAAATTCTGTCTTCTTTGTGTTATCAGCATTAATTAACACACACGACTACATTTTTATTCTATGTCAGTGCACAGTTCATAAGCTTCTGCGTGTTTATTGCTAGAATAAGCTAATGTTACTTCTACTAAATATTTAAGATTATGAAAAATGCAAATATGTGTTTTACTAAATTAAATCATCATTCCAACAAAATTTGTTGCAATTGCATTTTCATTGTGTAATAAGCTGGATTGGTGTCTTCCAAGACATTCAGGTAACTCAGGGACTAGGCTGACAAGTACTAACCTATCATGGATATTTTCAGGCTACTTGGATCATCTCTAAGTAAGATGGAACTGAGAAGCAGAAATAACTTCTGTTTTGCTTTTTAAATACCTTAGTTTTTGTGAGGTATACAGAATTTACTTTTTTAACTATAGAAATGTATTCATTAACTATACATGTATTCATTTTGCTGCTTTGAAAAGTTGTATTAAAAAGGACACATGCAGACAGAAAATCTATAGAGATCAGACTTAGCTAGAGTTTGGTAGGTTTATATATATGATTTTCAAAAGAAATCCCTTATATCAAATATCATATTGGGGGAAAATAAAGTTTAGATGTATCTTTCAAGATGATAAAGCTTCCTTGGATTACTGCTTGGATCATATAGGTAGTTCTAAGCACTTATGTATATTTCTGTATAATCTGTCAGGGTTACCAGCTTCTGAAGCTTGTGTTTTTATTATTTAATTGTATTTGTTAGGAAAAAACTAAGGCTCTTTCCAATAACAATAGCTTCTATGTTCATCAGAGTTTTCCAGAAAACAAAAGTGTAAAATACAGAAGGAAATTTACCACATGGTAAAAACAGGAGGAAGAACAAGCTTAGTCCCTGTTTGACCTAGAGCACCCATCCATCCTGCCCTATACAGAGACACAATAGCTTCTTATTTTCTGCCCTGAGGACTCAAGTATGATAGAAATTACTTCACAGGCTCTCTTGGCTGTAGGATCCTTGAGCTAAGACTATACCCACATCACCAGATTTACTGGACCAGCTCCCTGACAAAATGCCAATACCTTCTGCAAACACGCTCACGAATATACTCAGAAATAATGTTTTATCAGCTCTCTGAGCATCCAGTCATGCAAATTAAAATTAAACATAATAGCTCCTTAGTTAGGAGGGTATATCAATCATACATCGTCAAATCAAGTACAGCTATTGTCTGTAATATCCTTTGACCTTATCCTAATCAAGCATTCAAATCTCCCAGTAGATTTTGATTACTTCTCTTTCCAAACGTCAAACCCTAGACTATGTACTCTGTACCTTGAAAGTATAGCTGAGAGAGCCCCAGGATTTTCCTTAGACAAACCCAAGGAATTTGTTCTTTTCTGAGTGAAAACAGAAGTACTACATATGATTGTGTTTATATGAATATCACTTTAAGTTTACATGATGGCATGTCAAAGGAGACAACAATTCAGAATTTCCAATTATAAACATGCAAGTCAAAGCTTATATGTAGAAATAGTCTGTCATTATATGTTGTATAGGAGCTTCCTGAAGCATTTTCTATATCCTCACCATCGATGACAAGTACGTATTGATTAATATCTTTGTGCTGGTTTCCCTACTGACAGCTTATCAAATAATAATTTCAGCCCATTTTAAATGTTACTCGGGCTCCAGCATCTTTGATTTAAATGAAGCGTCTTTGAGTTCAGTGCTTTTCTTTAAAGTCTTACATCACTAATGTATGATATCCTGTTAATAGAAAGAGGCTGAAGACCCACAGCAGAGTCATCAAATACCTTACCTGATGTTTTGTATGTCCCTTACATTCTTGGTGTTCATTTTATTAAACAATTTTAATTTTGTATGTATGAATATTTTTCATATATGAATGTATGTATGTATGTGTGTATATGCGTGTATGTCTACCACATGTGTGCAGAGCCCGTGGAGGTCTTAAATAGGGTCTTGGATCCTCTGGACCTGGAGTTACAAATGGTTGTGAGCCATCATGTGGGTGCTGGGAATTGAGCCCAAGTCCTCTGCACAGGCTGAACCATCTCTCCCAGCCCCTAAAAGGAAGTTTAATTGTTACACTATTTTAAGTGGAACATATTATTATCAAGTTTTACCAGCTATAAAAGCAACAAAATCTTCTCATCAGTCCTACCATTCCTGGCATGAAGTCACATCAGAAGTTACACTTTTGAAATGTCTCACTCAGTAAGCTGGGTGCAGCAGCTTGAGCCCTGTTCCAGGCAGTTTCAATTTTACTTTGATGTTCTACTGAAGGTGTAAGTAGCTATAGGACAAAGGGCTGCTCTTCAAAAAGGAAGTCTCATCTCAGAATTTACTAGCCAAGGTAAACTCAGCTTCATTAACAGTTCTTTGGCTTCAGCCTCCTGTGACAAGCACCAGCCACCACACGGGGCTCTGCATACTTCCTGACTGCCAGATGTTGAATGACATCTCCAGTCAACAGCTTCCCCTTTTATCTTTCATTTTCCTTATGACATTCCACTGTCTTTTAATAGAGCTTTAAGAAAACAAAAAAAATCTATATTCAGGTCACTATGTTGGTATAATTATTGTTTATTAATTGGTAGTACATATCTATGTACACACATATTTATATATAGAGAAAGAATTTATACAGAGACAGGGTTTCTCTGTGTAACCTTGGCTGTCTTGGACTCGCTTTGTAGACTAGGCTGTCCTCGAGCTCACAGATCTGCCTGCCTCTGCTTCCCTAAATGCTGGTGTCAAAAGTGTGTGCCACCATGCCTTGCTTGTTGTGTATATTTTTAAAGCTTTAGTCTGTTTTTTTTTCCTGCCTCTTTCTTTTTACCCCTGCTTTCATATTCCAAAGAAAATGTCAAACTAGTGTTATGTATAAAAGTTACAAAGATGTTCTGGTTTTCTTATGATGGATAAATTTTTCTTTTTAATATCAGAAGTTGTCAACTTTAGATACACATCAAAACAAAAAAAACAATGCATCTGTGACTCCAAAAGCCCCCTCCATTCAGAGAACTCAGCCTCCAGATCTACAACCAGTAGACATTACCGGTTAAACGGACCAGTGACAGTGGCCAGAAGCCCAGTTCTTGCCTAGTGTTTGGAAAGGCGTGTCAGCATATGGTTAAAGCTCAGTTTGTTGATGGTAACTTCTCGACACATAGTGATCTCTGAGCAACCATGTAGTAGAAACTGTTGTAAAAGGCACCATGCAAACCCTCAACAGAGAGCACGGCTAATCAACACAGTGGACATGCCCATTCGCTCACAAATGATACAAGCGTCTGAAATCTCTCTCAAGTGTTCTAGAAACATGAGTGAAAGTGGCAACATTTGGAACAGAAGTGATCTCTCACTGCTCCTCATTTTAATGGACTGCTTGGTTCTGATCCTTGAAGATGATCATTAGCAGGGAGCAAACTCCATGAAAATTTAAAATGCCCTGGAGTTTTGCATGTGCTGTGGAACTATGATGCAAGTAAAGCAGAAGGGAGATGGAATAGCTTTCCAAAAAAAACCAAAAAGTTTTGTTGATTCTGGGGAAGTCCATCTACAGAAGAAAGAAGTTGTGAGAGTACTGTTTGAAAGATGGGGAGCAGGCCCCAACTCTAGGATTATGCTTGTTGAAAGTTCCCAATGTGCTCCCTGAACTGAGCTCCAGCTAGCAAGTGCTGTGACTTTGAGTAGGAAGACCAAAGGGATTGACATGCAAATGAGCTCTCCAGGCAACCTACATGCCTTAAATTCTGCTCAGGGAGGAATATTTGGGGTGCTCATTTGCATCCCATTGGTTAGTTAGCAAAAAGTACATTTGGGTTCACAGCCACTTTAAAACACTGCTTGTCAGATCCCGAGAACAAATGGAAATGTCTGAACAAAGGCAACTGAGCAGTGAACTCTCCACCATAAGTCAGAGGAAGACAGTGCTCCCGCTGGGAACATGAATGCTCCCTTTACATGTGCATCACACAAACCAAGGCCACAGAGGACTGTGACTGCCTCTTGTTAAAACAAAGCTCTTGGACCCATTAGCTCCTTTTCAGGCTTAATCTCTGGTCCCCCATGCCACAATGCTTCCAATTGAGTTCCTCTTGGAGTCATAGATCATACTAATGTTATTGCATCTGCTCCCAATTTATAAGAATGCACTTTAGGAAATGCTTTTCCTTTAATCCATAATAGTATTTATTGCTGCAGGGGAATGCAAAGCTTGTCCTTTGGCAAGCTCTCAAGCTCTCAATTTAAACAGGCAAAGCAGTGCATTTCTCTCCTCTCCTAAATGGGGACTTTGTCTCTGTACAGTTTGCCTACTTTATTGTCAATAAAAATAAAAAATAAAAACTATGAGATCAAAATGATCACCTTAAAGTCAGGACACTTCCAGAAGATTCGTTCCTGTAGAATCTTTATAGAGCATTTCAGCCTTTGCAGTTGTTCCTGGTTTGGTTCTGTTTGTTATTTTGCTTAAATTTGGATAGTTTTCATTTTTGAGATGGGGTGCCACAATACAGTTCAAGCTTACCTCAGACTCACAATCCTCCAGCCTGTGTCTTCCGAGTGTTGGGGTTACAGGTGTGAGGCACAGTACCCAGCTCACCATTGACATTTCAATGTCTGTTGTGTCTGAACTATGCATGCTGCTGTTCAGAGCATCTACCTTTTTACTCTCTAGCTTCTAATGCTTTCCAGAAAAATAAAATAAAGTATTATTACACATACTCATTCAGTATAATACATTAAACACTTTCTCAATAACACCAGTGGACACAGTTAGACGTTTGCTTTCTGTTTCTGCGATAAACACCATGACCAAAAGCAACTTATGGAGAAAAGGGTTTACTGGCTTACAATCTATCATCAAGGGAAGTCAAGTCAGGAACTCAAGGTAGGAACGTGGAAGCAGGAACTGAGACCATAGAAATGCTGCTTACTGACTTGTCACTTCTGACTTGCTCAGCTACATTTCCTATACAGGTCGGGGCCACCTGCCTAGGGATGGCACTGTCCACAGTGGGTTGGACCCTCCTACAATTAGCAGTCAAGGCAATTCTCCACAGGCCAGTCTAGTAGTGTGTCAAGCTGACAACCAAGAAGACAGTGAATGGAGATGCAAGTAGGATAGTGTGCTTACAGATAGGATGGACCAATGGTAATAACTCGTTTTGTTGGACTAAGACAGGATGCTTTATTACAATGAGCATTTTTGGCTGTGAATAGAAATGAGCTGAGAATACCCTGTTTCTGTCTATTTAGTATATGAAAAGCTACTTTTTCAGAAATGTGCATGTAGAGGAATATAATTATTTCAAACATGCTAGTGTAATATGCGAGATATTAGTCCCATTATCAAAGCTCATTTCAGTGTGGCTCTATTACCAACTATACTTTGAGAATCTCCTGGAGTTAAATCCTAGCTGTTCTAACTAGCAACACTCAAGAGGTATCAAGGATCTGGCTTCCCAACCTCACAATCAAGGGCAAGGCAGATAAAGCACAGAAAAGTAGCCCAATAGAACACATGATCATTTATGCACAGTTAACTGCAAACAGCTGCCTTTTAAAGGATGCTTGCCTGTGTTCCTGTTGCCTTTTCTACCATCTCATCCTTTTGGTCTATGAGTTCCGCTCCACATGGGCACAGTGCAAACATTGTTTATAACAAGCAAACAATAGCATATCACCTCTTCTAACTTTACAGCCCCATGTAAATATTTATCTCTGTTTCTTATTTTCAAAGGATTTTGAAAAATAGTATTTCAGTTTTATTCATTATACTAAAACATAGATGAAAGATTCAAAAGTAAAAATAATATTAAATACAAATAAGGTCTCTGACATAGCTGAAATCTGAATTAGAAATGGATAATGCAAGTAAAGCAATACAGTTCTTGACCAGTAAAAGCTATAGAGGAAGTATTGCCCAGTTGGAAATATATACCCTGTAATGTGTTATTTGTTAGAAATTGAAAAATGCTGTTTCCCCAAAATCAGCTGTTGCTATATCTTCACCAAGTATATGGAATAAAATACAATTAATGCCAATATTATCTTTATTTTTAATTGTTGAAAAGAACCTGATGAATAGATTTTAAATTCTTTCCTATTTTTCCTATTTATGAGTAACATTGTTATAGTTGGATGTTTATAGGGTTTTAATCTGTTTTGTCTTTAACAGAATTTTTAGAAGTGAGTGATTTAGAAAGAATAGAAATGTGTTCCTCACCGCTTGGAGGTTGGGAAACTCAAGCCATAGTGCCACCATCTATTTGGTGGCAGTGTTCTTGGTGAGTCATCCCATGGCAGTGGCAGAGGGCAATGGAAAACCACCCCAACAAACCCACATCCATTCCTGCAAGAATGAACCAACTGACCTAACAACCTCAAGGAACTCATGAAGAGATGCATCCAATGCCTGAACTTCAGGTTCCAACTATGTGGACCTCAGGGGATATATTTAGACCACAACAGTATCTAAGCATCATTATCTATTTAAATACTAAGACAAAAGATCCAGTCTTTTAAGTTATCTCTGGATGTTCACCAGACCAACAAAATTACTGAAATATCTAAATGCTTTTGACATTGACAGTACTTAGTCAAAATAAGTACTAAAAATATAATTATATAATAAAAAATATAATCAAAAGATAAAAACTTTTCACATAGCTAATATTCATAAAAACATTGATAGTGATCAACATACTGAGTTATTTGAAATTATACTTCTTAGGCACTAAGTATTTTTTCAGCAGAAAGTCTTATTCTACTGACCATTTAATTTGGGTATGAAGTTAATTCCTTTTCTAAAAGCAAATTCTATTTGAAAGGACCATGGTTTCAGAATCCAGAGAAAGATTAATTGCTGTAAAAAGCTAAACTGCTCGCCACAATCACATTTTTCAGGGACACATCTTTACTTTTATTCATTGGCCAGAAAAATAATAAGTTTACAAAAGTTCTGACATGGTTAACCAGAAGCAAAAAGAGACAAAAAGATGTTTCTGACTGTCATATATACATAGTGCCTTTTCTTTTTCCTAATCAAAAAGCTCTGATTAGCATTTAAGTTCAGCTTTGAATAAACAACAAGATCATTTTCCCCTGTTTTCATCTTGGTTTCCCATCATGGCCTCTATTTCCAGATATGACAAGGAATAAAATGTTAGGGGTGAATTACAAGAGAGGAAAAGAAATAAAACATCTATGAATCCAGGAGAAAGGAATCAAGGCTTGAATGCCATGAAGAGGTCAGTTTGGGGAGAAATTAATAAATAAAAACGTCTCCAACCAGGCACATATCCAGAGTCTACAGCAGTGTGGTTATTCATGTAGGATCTCACAGGGCTCGAAGAGTGAAAATTAGACAGGCCCATGGGGCTCGGTGCTGGAACTGAAGGCTGCTCTCCACCTGTCAGCTTCTCTGCTATGGCTCTAGATTACCACTGTTTGTTTTGTTTTGTTTTTTCAAAACTGCCTTCTTGAGTTGCACACAGTGGGAGGCTGAAGCATGAGAATAATCAAGAGTTTGAGGTAACCTGGGCTACATAGTAAACTTTGTTTTTTAAAAAAAAAACAAGCAAAACAAACAAACAGAAAAGAATTATTTGTTTCTCCCCTGAATCCTTGACAAGTGGACTCTCAGTCCAGATCTGCATATGGAGGGCTTTTCAGTGTCCAGTGTCAGCTCATCCTGACAGACCCAGCCCGGGTTGTGCGCCCAGCCTATGGTTTGAGTACATGTCTACTAAAGACCCTGGATTAAAGGCTTAGTTCCCAGGTCAGGGTACAGGAAGGTCCTGGGGACCTTGAGGAGGACATTTAGGACCTACTGGAAAGTTCTCTAGTGTCTGAAGATACGAATTCAAAAGGGATGATAGACCTTTCTTTATTCCCTTTTCTCTCTTTTTCTCTGGCTTGAGGTGACAAGGTTTCCTGGACCACACATTCTCGCCATGATGTCTCCCTCAACACAGGTTCAGAGCAAATGGAACTGACCAATCACAGGCAAAACAAACCCCTCTCTCAGTTTAAGTTGACTATCCCTCGTATTTTGTTATAGTGCTTGAAAGCCAGCTAACCCATCCCTTGAAGACTAATCCACACACCTTTTCAATCGGCTCCTCTAGAGACACAAATCACACATTAATGATGTAACCCCTTCTGAACTACACTGGATGTATGTGACAGCACTAAAGAGCCAGTGTCCACTTGCTTCATAGTTGAATAAACCCTGGGAATTTATATGAAAATCCCCACTTGTCTATCAAGTTTAATCATATTGAAAGTCTAAATTTAAAACTGACAATGGGGAATGAAAAGGATGAGGCCAGTGCTAAAAGGTCATCATTTAAATTAAGTATAATAAATACAAAACAGGAACAGAGAATGGGGGCAGTGAAACATATATCAAGCCTTGTGTGTCCTTTCACTTAGAAAATAGTATCAGCCATTATCTTTTACTTATTATAGAAGAATGGAAAATTCTGATTGAAAAAGTAATCTCAGTGTATTGTAGTAAAGATATTAATAGTTATAAAATACTGTAAATAAAAAATAACAGTATTTATAGCATTAGTGATTAAGTATGAGACAAAAGGGAGGCTATTATGGCAAGTGTCCAAAGATCACAAGGCAAAGCAGTCAGGTGTAAAAACAGAACCTCATGGGCAAATGTGTGATCTCCTCTGTTTGCTATGTTTATTGAGTTTAGGAAAACGAATCAACCTTTGCTATGTATTTGATGAAGAATTCCTTAAACATCAAAAGAAACTGAGCTTTCTCTAAATCATAAAGCTGAAAAACATTAATGGTTTAAGATACCTTTAATGTATCAAATGCAGATTTATCCAAATGAAGGTAACTTCACTCTCTTGTTTTTCCCAGAATTTGTTTGTAAGCTAAAACATGCTCAATGATTATGTATCCAGACAGTTTTAATAGTTAAAACTTTATGTTTTAAGCTTAATGTGTTAAAAAAAAAAGAAACTAAGGTTGGAACATCAATGGAAGATATTACTGAAAGGGGTTTGTACTAGAACTTTTTTCATGCCTATGTTTTTAAAGCTTTTTTAACCTTTGACATTTGATCTTTGTTCACAGGAGCTCAATGCAGTAATACAGTTGTCCCTTCTAACTACATGTGACTCACAATGACTAAAAAAGGCTCATGAGAATCATTAGTATGAGTAAGTATGTGGATCTTGCTGTGAGTTCAACATCAGCCTGCTTTGCAAAGCGAGTCCAGAACAGCCAAGGTTACACAGAGAAACCCTGTCTTGAAAAACCAACCAACCAACCAACCAACCAACAAATAATAAACAGGCAAACCTCTGTGATGCATATTACACTTATACAACATATACAACATTGCATACATGTATGTGTGTATGGAATATATACCCATTAATACAAAAACAAGTTTACAAAAAAAAAACCTTATTCTTTATGTAATATCTTCTGAAGTTTTCACTTCTTGCCCTGTCCTAGTCCTTCTTTTAAAAAACACTCATCCCAACCCTGCAAATTGATTCCACAGCTACTAATGAGTTGCAATCTATAGCTTGAGAAGCATGCTCCAGACCAATTAAATAGTGTACTCTACTCTGAGCATCTTCGATTAATTGGACACACCTGGAGGCAGACACTGCCATTTGAAAATGATAGCCAAGTCCAAATTATGGCCATAAACGTTCTTCTTAGCAAACCCACGAAGCCTTTCTCTGCAAATTAGTATGGCTGGTGTCACTGTAAATCTTAAAAGCATTTCCTTTATCTGAAGAAAGGATCTGCTTTCACGTGGTGAAGAGAATCCCCATTGAAAAACAGGCCAAACCACATACTAAATCCACCAGAGAGTGATTAATGGCATTGGTTGTCAGCAGAGCACAGCTTTTTTTCACTAAGAAGCATAAATAGGACCTCAAATTCATCTTCCTCACTGTTTCCACTTGTGGTGGTGGTCCAGAGATACATTTGCTAGTTAAAAATTAATCAGAGGCATCCCTGCCAGTGGCCCAGAGAAGAACTAATAGGTGGGGTTTTCCCTACACAGAGACAGCTTGCCAGCCATGGCACCTTAGCATGATGCCTTAAAGATACAAGGACAACAGCACTTCTGAAATCTGGGTGATGTGGCAGATTTTAAAAAGATAAACAAGTGTTCTCACTACCCCAGCAATGCTCACTAGTACAGCACAGCAGCCTTTCTGGCCACAAGTTTGCTAAACTTTTTCTATCATAGGGCGACCTGAGCTTCTCCATCATTGTGCTCTTAGACCTTGCAATTAATCACTCTTTCATGGCTTCCTTGGGGTCTTCTACCCAACCTAAAGAAGCTATCTAGTCCACTCTCAAGTGGAGTCTTCCCTTTCCAGTGCCCAGAATAACATTGATACTCAGTATATATTTGTTAGGCTGGAGAAATGCTAGTACGTACAAAGCACTTCCTAAACCTGACCAACCAAGTTTGACTCCCAGACCCCACTGTAAGACAGAAACAACTCCCGAAGATTGCTGGTGGAGGGGGACTGGAAACTGCAGTTACGAGCAATGGTGCTTTTTCTTCCTAGCACCCACACGGTGGCTCACAACCCTCTGCCTTCTTTTGGCCTCTTCAGGAACCAGATATACACATGGTGCATGGACATACATGCAGACAAAATAGCCACGTATAAAATAATAGTTTTTAAAAAGTTGTCCTCTAGCTTCTAACACACACTGTAGCACATACGTGTGCATGCATGCATGTGCACACATACCCCAATAATAAATAATGTTTTCAATATTAAAAATAAATATTTGTTGGATGAGTGAATGAATCGGCGAATGAAAATGGATGAATATACTGACAAGCTAGATGACCAAATGTTTTGTACTCACAAATAGAAGAGAGATCAAGTAAGTACCTTGGCACATGGTGCATCCACTTACTTTCCTTTTGTTCAGTGAGCCAAGCACACTCTGGTTAAGGTCAAGCACCCACCCCCAAACACACACAGGTATGCCTCTCTCTCTGCATCCCACTCAACTAGTCTGTTCTGGGTTCCCACCACGGGCAAGCAAACAAATAACTCTCTGTTCCATCCTTGCTTCTTCCTGTCTTGCTCCACAGCCTCATCACTTCTCTTAGGTGATTTCAGTGGTTTTTGACATCTTACTTGCAGTCTGCTTTCAGTGGCACCCAAGCCTCAGTCCTAGTCTTCTTGGCTGCCCAACTACTCTTTCAGATATATAGGCATATATATATATATATGTATATATATATATACATATATATATGGGGGTGGGGAGTGCATATATATATATATATATTTCTTACATTTAAATCAATCTTCAAACCTAAACACTCAGGTGTGCAAGGCTCCCCTGTTGCTCTGATTCATTCCCTTTATATCAATTCTACCTCTCACTTTAATAGAAAACCTCTGAGCTTTGCTGGAGGATCAATGAATCTATACCACACTGTAATCTGAGCACTCTACTCCTTCTAATTTAATATTCCTCCCACTTTCTGCACATGAGATATTTCCATTCTGTTTTAAATATCCAGGGCTGCTGGATATCATAGCATGTGCCTTTAATCCTAGCATTTAGGAGGCAGAGACAGGTGGATCTGTATGTTTTTGAGACCAGCCATGGCAACAGAGACCCTGTCTCAAACAAACAAACAAGGTCCAAAGGAATTCCCTTGTTTTCTAGCCAGTCACCCTGATCCAATTACTCTCTGAGGTCACAAATTCCTTATTGGGGTTTTGTCTCAGGAAACCTTACCAACCATTTGACTATTAAAATGTGCTGTTGTTAATCTGCATGGCTATTTTTGCCCTTCTCTGTATGACTGCCATTGCTTGGGATTAAATCATAGCAAAGCAAGAATTGAGCACAGATCCAGTTTTGTGTCTAGAGAACCTACCTTAGTTACTAGCTGCAGTGATTATGTGCCAGAATCTACCATTTCTAGAATTATCTGATGAAGCCAAGAAGGACATTATTTCAAGGTTCTGTTGGCTATCAAATTCAGGAGAAGTCATGTTGTGCGGGTTAGCTGCCCCTCAATGAAGCAGTAGTCCCAGTGAACAGAACACTCATTGTTGTAATGAACAGCTCTGGCTGCAATCTCACTTCCATTGCCTCAGACTGGTGATTTTATCATCTTCAATTCCTTCATCAGAGTTACTCATAAAGAGCCAGCATTTTACCATTAAATTTGCCAGAAGATTCTGTACCATTCTTACTTCCTCCTTCCAATTGTTGCCCACAAAAAGACTGTCATGCTGTTAGGCACAAAATCCAAAGGAGTCAATAAGGTACCTGTAAAGCATGAGTTAAATGGTTCCCATGTAGATTCCTCATTACAAAGGACTCTGGGAAATGTTTGAATAGTTCCCTTAAGTTGTTTGAAGAACCATTCTAGAAGCGAACTAAACTGGGTGAATTACAGAGACACTTTAAAATTCTTCTCATATAAATGTCTGTTAAATGAGCTAGAGTGCTCACTTCAGCAACACATATACTAAAACTGAATGATACAGAGAACATTAGCATGGCCCCTGTGCAACAATGACATGCAAATTCTTGAAGCGTTCCATATTTTTCAATCTTCATTCAGAAAGGCAATTGGGATAGACATCGGAAGAAGGTGAAAATAAGGAACAAGACAGGAGCCTATCACAGAGGGCCTCTGAAAAATTCTACCCAGCAGAGTATTAAAGCAGATACTGAGACTCATAGCCATACTTTGGGCAGATTGCAGGGAATCTTATGAAAGAAGGGGGAGATAGACCTGAAAGGGTCTGGAGCTCCACAAGGAAAACAACAGAACCAAAAAATCTGGGCCTAGGGGTCTTTTCTGAGACTGATACTCCAACCAAGGACGATTCATTGAGATAACGTGGACCCCCTGCACAGAGATAGCCTGTGGTAGCTCAGTCTCCAAATGGGCTCCTTAATAAGGGGAGCAGGGGTTGTCTCTGACATGAACTCAGTGGCTGGCTCTTTGATCACCTCCCCCTGAATGGGGAGCAGCTTGACCAGGCCACAGAAGAAGACTATAAAAGACAGTCCTCATGAGACCTGGTAGGCTAGGGTCAGATGGAAGGGGAGGAGGACCTCCACAATCAGTGGACTGGGGAAGGGGCATGGGAGGAAATGAGGGAGAGAAGGAGGGCAAGAGGGGATGAAGGTGTGGCTACAGCTGGGATGCAAAGTGAATAAACTGTAATAAAAATTATATTAAAAATAATGAAAAAAATTTCAAAATACACAATGCATGGAATCAAAAAATGAGCTAGAAAGATGAATGAAGGGCTGAAGAGGTGGTTCATCAGTTAACAGCATTGGCTCCTCTTGCAAAGGACACAGACTTGGTTCCCAGCACCTACACAGTAGCCCTTTCCTTCCAGTTTCATGGTATCTCATGCCTCTTCTGACTTCTGTAGGCACTTACAGGATGTACATACATAGATATGAGTGAACATTCATACACATTAAAAATAATTTTAAAATTAATGAACTATAGAGGCTGTAGTTACCATTTTAATTCAGTATATTCTATTGTTTAAAATAATTATAATAAGTAATTTGAATTTAGCCTTCAATTAAAAAGATATTACCAAGATATTACTTTGAAAAGCATTGCTTGGCAATATATCACAGAATTATTTTTCCCTGGCCTTTAATGTATCAGCTGCTTCTAATATTTCATAATTCTCTTCTTATGTGTTTCTTCTATTTCAGCTTACAAGTTAAAGCACATCACATGAGCCCTTCAATTATAGCACATATTGATTCTGACAATAAAAGACTGCTTCAAATATAAAGGCCATAGCACTTTTTTTCTGAGAGAACAGATAAATAACACTTTCCATTTTTTCATTTGTACTTGGTACCTATGCAAGACACTAATAACAATTAATTTGCCTGCTTTAGACATACCAAGCATAATATTAATAGATTTTAGATATAGGAAATACAGAATTCTTTTGTAAAATCCCCCATAGACCCAAATCAATTCCTTTTAACTCATATTTTCAGAGTTTCATTTTTCCCCCATAAATCAAGCCCCCAATCACACCTTCTAACACAGTTACAACATGTCATTTTAAGAGACCCAGGTCAAGTTTCCAAAGACGGAACTATGTGCAGGACTAGGACTCAGTCGCAATGAAGACATTCTCGTGTTGGAGATGTACCGTCTGCGCCCAGCTGGAATAATCGCAGGCCCCTTTGATGCGCAGCCACAGTGGTCTCTGGATGCCTGGGCCACTGATCACAGTAAAGGTGATGCTAAAGCACACAGTTCTTGGGATCCTGTAGAAGCGCCGGGAGGGGGCTTAGTTCTGTACCTGCTTGCTTCTCAAGGGAGTGTGTTGGGTGTGTTAAGATGTTAAAACTATGCCCAGTTTTGAGATATCCTGTTGCTGTTACATGGCTTTTTTTTTTTTTTTATAGCACTGATATTTTCAGAAACCACACTTTTCTTGGCCCCAACTCTATGTTAGCTATTTTGGTCAAACCATAATATTTTTACGTCTTTCTCCTCTGATTTTCACTCTCAAGTCTTTTTCTTTTTAATTTACTTTTTGTGTGTATGGATGGTTTGTCTGTGTGTCTGTGTACCATGTGCAACGCCTGTTGCTGTGAAGGCTAGAGGAGGTCATCAGATCCCCTGGAAATAGAGTTACAGATGGTTATGAGCCCTCATGTCGGTGCTGAGAATTGAATTCAGGTCCTCTGGAAGAGCAGTCAGTGCTCATAACCACTGAGCCATCTATCTCTCCAGCCCCTTGCCGTCTATTCCAGTGTGAATCTGGCTAAAAGCCTACAGCAAAAGCCCTGCCACAGTGTGACTTCTGTTTTGCCTTGAATCTTTCTGCACCCAAATAAATCCTTCCTTACTTTCATTGTTTTGTCAGATACTCTTGTGACAAAACCCAACAGAATATCAGCCTCGAAAAGTGAATTCTTTCTGTGACTAAACCTAACCGCGTTGTTCTTAAGCCTTTGGCTTCCAGGAAGATTTAAATGACTTTGGAGATGTGTAGTGGAGAAGCCACAGGATGCCGTGAACAAAGCATAATAGGTGTGTGTGTGTCCATCATCTTCAAACTCAGCTCTCCCTAAGTCTCCAGTCAGGGACAAATTAAGCTCTTTGCTGGAATGTAACATGGTGGCCTCAAGGAGTCCTTGTTTCCGTCTGAGATCTCCTGAGTCTTTACTGCTTATGTTTATATTGGCGTTCTAGTCTGCTGCACTCACAACACGCACACCTATTAAGCTGTTTCAAATCCTCCTGGAAGCCAAGGGCTTAAGTAAAACACTGTTAGGTTTAGTCACAGAAACAAACAGCTTCTCTGAGGTTGACATTCTGTGCGGTTGGTTTGGCTTGGTTTTGCCACTGAAACAAAAGTATCTGGCATAAACAGCTTAAATGAGGAAGGATTTATTTGGATTCTGTCGGGTGGGGCTAAAGCCCCGAGTGAGTCCTAAGTAAAGTCCTAAGAGAATGTGTGCTGTTGATATGGCCATTTCAAAGACCCCCAGGTCCTCAGACCCATGGAGGAATGGCAAAGCTTTTCCTGCTCCACATAAGGCTCACGTGAAAATGACAAGACATCGTTTTAGTCATGTGTGAATTTGATACTGTGTGCAGAAAATGTCCACCATTGCTTTCTCCCTCAAGATGTTTACAGCATGAAAACTGCTTCCTATAGAGACTGCTCCTAAAGATTAACTCAACTTCTCTCCTTGATCAGCTATATACAATAACCCTGCTTCCTTGTCTATCTCTGTGTAAGAACCAGCCTCCTTATGCAGCTAGAGGCAATAACCTCATCACTCTGTCCAACTCCATGTAATAAATGCTCTGTTTTTCCAGGATGCTAGGCTTCTCTAGCCAAGAGCTCAGACAATTCAATCCTAGATATTTCTGCCCATGTGTCTGTTTGTCTTATTTTCATTCCCCTTCTGGCCCAAGTCAGGTCTAGGTCTCTGTAGCCATTCTCAAAGTTTCAAAAGGTTCATTCTATATTCCTGGAATTCATTAGTTCTAGGCATATGGTGATGAAGAGTATAACAAAATCACCTCATGATGAACAAGAACTAAAAAACAAAGGGGGGGGACATAAAATGGTCACAGAAAATATAGCCCTGAGGACCTGACTCTGGCACTTCCTTCCTTAGGTCTTGCTCCAAAATAGCACCAGCAGGTAGGGACCATGCTTTCAGTACTTGAGTTTTGGGGAAAGAAGCTTTGTACTGAAACCATAACTAATCCTTACTGGGCAATATTTCAGAACTCTATAATTGGTAGTATTTTAATTATAGAAGAGCTTATGAGAATAAATAATAATAAAACTGGTTCAATAGGACCAAGTGAAGCTTTCATTATAGATTAACTATACAACTTCATTTTTGTACAGTGCCTTAATTTTTTAAAGGCACTTCTCTTTCTCACTTATCTTCATATTTCTGATAAGTCATCAGGGATTATGTCTATTTTGAAGATACTTAAGTTACAAATATAATTCAAATCAAGAGAGAAAATGCATATTGAAAAGCTAGTATACACTAAGACCTGCAGTAGGTGCTCTGGAATGAAATGGCAGAGTTAATATAGTTAAACCATGTTAAGCACCACGGTAAGATGGCATACAGTGAGAAGGAGACCCTCACTCAATAGAAAAGGACCTACAACTGATCTCACCCCAGGCTACCTGAAAGAGCAAATGGAACATCCAAATAAGTGTTTGCCCAACAATGGAGATTTGGGAGTCTACCTGACTCTGTCTTACCCACTTCCCAATACTTGACACTTAAACATGTGTGATTGTCATACAACATTCTCATTCATCCTCCTTCCCACCCCCTTTCCTTTTTAAAATTTTATCTATCTATCTATCCATCTATCTATCTATCTATCTATCTATCTATCTATCTATCTATCTATCTATCTATCTAGTTGATGCTGAGAATGCACATGCAGAAGGGGCCTTCTGCATGCTAGGTAAATACTCACCCACTGAGCTACATCTGTCCCTTGACTGTCACAATGATCAAAGGGATGTCACTGGTCTCTAAAAAGCCTCCTTCTTTCTTTTCCAGGTGTCAGCCACTTGACAAACCCCTTACAATAGCAAAGAAAAAAAGATTCTGTCCAATGTGTCCCCACCACTTCCAATAAGGAACTTGTTCTAAGCTGAGACTTGACTGGAGGGAAGGAATTGAGGAGGTGACTCCATGAGGAACAATACAGGCAGGATGGAGGAGGTAGAGAGCAGTGCTCTAGAGATGGCTGTGCAAAGGAGACCCTTGACAATTCACATACTCAGCAATGGTTTTATGGTAAAATACACATAATATAAGATTTACCATTTTAAGGTAAATCTTATATTTTAAGGGTTCAGTCTTGTGATGTTAAATACATTCAAATCTGTCACAATTATCTGTTGCCAAACCTTCCATCTTCCCACTAAATTCTGTACCCATGAAACACTAACTTCCAAATCTACCCTCTCCTCAGAATCCAGGCAAACACCACCACTTTTATGTCTTTTTGAACAAGACTTCTTTGAGAGCATCATACAATGTAATTATTTAATTATTGTCCTTTCAAGTAGAAAATGTTTTTAAATTTCATACATATTGCAGAATATGACAACTTCTTCTATTTTAGGGCTGAAAAAAATCAAATTCTAACATTTTATCCACCACTCATCCATACGTGGACAGTGACTGTTTATTACTTAGAATAAAGTTGCTGTGACCATGTAAGTAATGGAATTCTTGTTTCCAGTTCTTTGAAGACCATACCCAGAAACCACTCCCTGACAGTAAGCCAGTACTTGGTACATAATAGAATGATACCAATGATCATTCTGCCATGGAGCTATGTTCTGTGGAGAAAAACAAAACAGATAAACAAGCAAACAAACAAAACATTTCATAGAGCTTTATAAAGAAATTAAGCACAAGTAGAGAGAAGAGAACCTAAAAAGGATGAGACCACTTACTCTGAATGATACAGCAGGCAGTAAAGATGCCAGGCACCTTTGAATTTTGAACAGGGCCAGCCAAAATCAGGATGCTGTACTTCAGGTTATGTAAAAACAAAAACAAAAATGGAGAGATGTTGAATACATTTTCCAAGGTCATAACACACTCTACAGAGCAGACTAGACTAGAGCCTTGTACCATTGTTATTTTGTAGATGTTCTTTGTTGAGCTGAAAGGCTGGGCTCAACCTATATCAGACACAGCAGTCTATGGCCTAACTCTCAAGCATCTGACTTCTTCCAGAATCTTTTCTATGAATGGCAAGAGAATACATTAAGCTTCAAGTAACCACACCTCTTTTATATCCAGCTCTGCTGCTAGTGTTTTTGTTTGCTTCTTTAGAGACTTTTCTACAGTCACAAGAAAAAATGGTATCTATTCTAAGAAAAAAATGATATATTTCACTTTAGCCTAGCTTTAAGATAAAAATGTCCTATTCTGCTCAAAACAAAACAAGAATCTCACATTATCTAAGTACACAGGATCTGAGAGAACATGCTCTGTCAAGCAATAAGAACCCTGATTCATCTCACCTAAGACCATGTGGAGCTTATGTAAATAATGTTTGAAACCTATTTTTCAATGAATAACTACCTACAATGATCTACAAAGACACACTTCCACTGCCAAAGCCTTCCTCTTCATAGCTTTGATTTTGTTTTTTAAACAAGAAGACCTTTTCCGACTAGGTTAATGGACCCATCCTCTCACATAGGACTAAGACCTTGACACCATTCACACATAAAGATCTAGCAAAAGTTTGTGTGTGTAAGGATGTTTAAGTGACAAGATCACAATCCAGTTTAAAACACAAACCTTATTGTTTGCATGAGCAAGAAAAAGTGATGTAGTGATGTCAGAGTTTATATTAAGAGGAATGATAAGCTTCTTTTCTGTTTTGTTAAATTCTCATTTATTCTTTACTATAGTCTGAGCAGCCTTTGAAGTAAAGAGCATATCAATATTCTTTGTATTTTAAGTATGGCCTGTTTTGCTTAGTGTAGTTACTCCACCAAAAAACAAACAAACAAACAAAAAAAAACCAGTAACTGAACACCTGCATGAAAAGCGCACTAGAAGCTATTAAAATTATAATGTAACAATGTGGAGCTAAGTATTTGCCTACGTACATGGGCTGATTGCTTTAGAGTAAGTTTTTAAACACTGTATGTGGAAATAATTAACATGCCTTAAAAAAGCATTAACATATTAAAAATCTCATAATTATCACCAGGGTAGCTCTTACTTTTTTCATCTCGCATTGACCCAAGATAGAGAAGTTTACAAATATATTCTTTTGTTTTGTTTTGTTTGTTTTCAAGACAGGGTTTCTCTGTATACTCTTGGCTGTCCTGGGCTACCCTTGGCTGGCCTCCAACTCACAGAGATCCACCTGCCTCTGCCTCCCTGTGCTGGATTAAAGGCATGTGCCACCATTCCCAGTTTGCAAATATATTCTTAATAAAAGATTATAGAAAGAAAGAAAAAAAAACTTTGTCTTGCATCTCAAAGAATATGCACCTGCCTCTCTGGTAATTTCTCTGTCTTCTTAGTTAGTCAACAATCAGCACATTCTTACTGATTGCCAAACACTGTACTTGACACTGAAGATACAAAGAGAAGCGGGAAGGATGAGGTTGATGCTCTGTGATATTTACAACCCACCTGGGGAAATGGATTAAAGAAAAAGATAAAAAAGGCACAAAGTTCCCAGACACCTGGAGAGAAGGTAGAGGTCATCCATGAGCATCAAAACCTAGTCTCTAGCATAATGTGAAGAAATGGACAAGAGAAGACTATTCAAGAAGACACATTCACCTCATCAAGAATTTCAAAGTCTCATCATGAGTAGGGGGAGAGCGTAGACTTTAGAGCCACCGTTTGCATGCAGTTCTATTTGACTCCTGTTAAACACACTTCTGGGCACCACTCAACCGCTACTTTCAACTGGTTCACTCTTGCTCTTGCTTCTTGAAATCTATTGCTTGAGGAATTTGAGGCTGGTCCAGGGTAGGTGGCCAGAAGATTGCAATGTTGTTTTCTCACTCTCAATGTTTTCCTTGTTTAGCTTTAGCAGTGAACTTCAAGTTTTACTGAGAATGGGAGAATCTTCTCACACAGTGCTATTTTTCCAGTTCCCTGATCCACTGCATGGCTTCTGCCACATTCTTGGATTCCCTCTGTTCCTCCCAACCATCTACGGCAGTGGTTCTCAACCTTTCTAATAATGTGGCCCTTTAATACAGCTCCTGAAACAATTTTGTGAAAGGGTTGAGAAAACTAGAATCAGTTTTTCATTACACTAATCAGTAGTTCCTGAATGTTGGTCTTAGTGACAAGTTAGAGTGGGGTTTTGTTGTTGTTTTCCATTACCTGAATATATAAGGCCTGATAGTTGTCACTGTGGCAAAGTCCAGTATAGAGAATCCTAAGGAAGAAGACGGCGATGATGCCAATGATGTTAATGGCCAGCATGTATAAATACCTACTGTACAGGTGCTGACCAAAGCATTTTGTGTACATCATACATCCATGCCAGTGGAAGTGAACTAGTAACAAAGGTTCATATGGGAAACAGGAACAGGAGAAGGGACAACCACTGCAATTAAATCAAGCAGATGCAAAGGAAGAGATCATTAAATCCAGAGTTTACTTTATTTGACAATTTGGCACTATGCATAGTATCTGTTAAAGAAATGAACATATGGTTCAGTGGTTAAGATCACTGGTTGTTCTTGTAGAGGATCAGAATTGTGCTCCTAGTACCTACAATGGTTGTTCATGACCACCTGTAACTGCTCATTTGTTTGGACCAGCTTTATTCATAATAGCCAGAATCTGGAAACAACCAAAGAATGGATACAGAAATTGTATATTTACACAATAGAATACTACTCAGCAATTAAAAACAAGGAAATTATGAAATTTGCAGGCAAATGGTGGGATCTAGAAAAGATCACCCTGAGTGAGGTAACCCAGAAGCAGAAAGACACACCTGGTATATACTCACTTATAAGTGGATATTAGACATATAACATAGGATAAACATACTAAAATCTGTATTTCTAATGAAGCTAAATAAGAAGGCAGACCCTAGGGAAGATGCTCAATCCTTCAAATGTTTTCTTTGATAGTGACTCCACTAAGGAGGAAGAGCTTGCAATTGTGTGCACTAGGAGAAGAGACAAAGCCTCTTAAATAATCATAGAGAGGAATTAATAGTAAGCATCTTTACTGCCCACAATCAAAACAATTTATGCTCTGTGAGGTTCTTTAACCTTCCTAATGTTGTAACCCCTTAATACAGATCCTCACGTTGTGGTGGCCTCAACCATAAAATTATTTTTTGTTGCCATTTCATGACTATAATTTTGCTATTGTTATGAATCGTAATATAAATATCTGATATATAGATGGTCTTAGACAACCCCTGTGAAAGGGTTGGGGTTGCGACCCACAGGTTGAGAAGCACGCTTTACGGGTAGGATGAAATAATCTTGTGATAAAAGGAGCATGCAGAGGAGCGACAGTCTGTGTTACTCTTGTAGAAACAAGATGGAATCAGAATGTGAGAAATTTATCAGCCAAAGTCCCAGCACGGAGGAGGGAAAGCAGTCACAGAGTCTCAACCTCTAGTCAAAAGGCTATACACATTGTTTCTTTGTTTAATTTCTGTTTTGTTGACCTGTCCTTTGTTGAGAGTGGGGTGTTGAAGTCTCCCACTATTAATGTGTGGGGATCAATATGTGCTTTAAATTTTATCAATGTTTCTTTAACAAATGTGGGTGCTCTTGTATTTGGGGCATAGATGTTCAGGATTGTGATGTCTTCCTGGTGGAATTTTCCTTTGATGAGTATGAAGTGTCCTTCCCCCTCTCTTTTTATTAATTTTGGTTGAAAGTCTATTTTATCAGATATTAGAATGGCTACTCCTGCTTGCTTCTTGGGTCCATTTGCCTGGAAAGTGGTCTTCCAACCCTTTACCCTCAGGTAATCTCTATCTTTGTGACTTTGTGTGTTTCTTGTATGCAACAGATAGCTGGGTTTTGTTTACGTATCCATTCTGTTAATCTGTGTCTTTTTATTGGAGAGTTGAGTCCATTGATGTTGAGAGAGATTAATGACCAGTGGCTGTTAGATCCCTTGATTTTGATGTTGGCTGTGGTCATCAGGTTGTGTGCTTGGTTGCTTTTTGTTTTACTGTAGTAAGGTTAATTATTTCCTGTGTTTTCTTGAGAGAAGCTAATTTTTGGGGGGTTGTATTTTCCCTTCTAGTGTCTTCTGTAATGCTGGATTTGTGTGTAGGTATTGTTGAAATTTGTTCTTGTCCTTGAATATCTTATTTTCTCCGTCTATGAGGACTGAGAGCTTTGCAGGGTATAGTAGCCTGGGCTGACATCTGTGTTTTCTTAGGGTCTGCATGATATCCGTCCAGGCCCCAGAGACTCATACTCCAACCAAGGACTATTCATGGAGATAACCTAGAACCCCTTGCACAGATGTAGCCCATGGCAGTTCAGTGTCCAAGTGGGTTACATAGTAATGGGAAGAGGGACTGCCTCTGACACAATCTGATTGGCCTGCTCTTTGATCACCTCCCCCTGAGGGGGAACAGCCTTACCAGGCCACAGAAGAAGACAATGCAGCCATTCCTGATGTGATCTGATAGACTAAGATCAGAAGGAAGGAGAGGAGGACCTCCCCTATCAGTGGACTTGGGGAGGAGCATGCATGCAGAAAGGGAAGGAAGGGTGGGATCAGGAGGGGAGGAGGGAGGAGCTTATGGGAGGATATAAAATGAATAAAGTGTAATTAATAATAAAAAAAGAAAAAAAAGGCTATACACAACGGACGGTTTCTAGGAAAGGGACAAGGAGTTTTCTTCACTGGGTGTATCAACCACACTCCAGAGCAGGTCCCATACTCACAAGTAGCTGGCCAGCCAGCACAAAATGAACTCCACACTTTTTTTGTGTTTGGTTCTGAATTTTGTTATTTTGGTTTCTCTTAAGAGAAAGAAAGTACATGAAGCTGAGTTGATAGGGAAGTAAAGGAAGCTATAGAAGGAGTTGGGGAAGGGGAAACTATTACCAAATACACTGTATGTAAATAACACTAAAAAAAAAAAAAGAAAGATGAGGAAAAGACAATCCTCAGCAACAATGACTGAAGAACACAAGGAAGAAGTAGGAGGGAACAGACAGCAATTTACCATAAAGCTAAAAATTTTTATGTAGTCAAAGTCCCCACATAAATCAGGCTGGCCTGGAGCTTGCTGAAATCTACCAGCCTCTGCTTCCCAAGAAAGGAAAGAAACAAGAATGAAGTGTGAGGGGTAGGGGAGCCTTTGCAAACCGCAGCAACCTCAGAGGAAGTTGTGGTTGAACTGGTGAGGAAGACTCCTACAGTCACAGCTGTGGTTTGACTGCATCCCCCAAACTCATGTATAGAATCCTGAATTGGTATTGAGTATTATTGTTAGGAACCGAGATCCGGTTGGGTTTGTTAGGATCACAGAGGAGGAACTTTCATTAAAGGGTTAAACCCTTCTTGAAAGGGTTAAAGAAGAAGGAGGAGGAAGAAGAAGAGACCCTCCTCTCACTTCTGTATGACCTCATTTGCACTTGCACTTCCTACATCAAGTTGAAACACCATGAGGCCCACCAGAAGCCAAGCAGATTCCAGATTCATGCTCTCAAGTATCCCATTGTCTAGACCCACAAAATAAATCTCTTATCTTAATACATTACCCAGGTATCCTGTTTTATAGCAACAGTAAAGTATAAGAGAGTCAGGATCTGGAAGTAATACAAGAGTCAGAAAAAGAAATTCTAAATTTATTTGTGGTGTTTTTCCTTCTGAAGCAGGGTAGAAGAGATGACATATTAGCATGCTCTCTAATTGATTGGTTGGTTGGTTGGTTAACTGAATGACTGATGATTGATTGATTGATTGAGTAAACTGTGAATAAGAAGTCAAAATAAGGCTTTTATAGAACCCAGAAACAGGACTGAGGATCAAGAGCTACCAACTATGGCTTTCAGTTGCTGATCTAATTTGTTGGGAAATGCTGACACATAGGAATGAAGGAAAGTCACTATACTAAAGCTTTCAGTGTGCTTAGAGGATGCATCCCAATGCTCAAAAGGGAGGAGTTGGCCAGAAATAAGAGCAGACAAGATTAACCCAGGGGGGGTGAACTCAAGAGGAATGGGAGAGTGAGAAGTGCAGACTTGCAGTGGAAGATGAGCAAGTGTTCTAATGATGTTTATTTTCTCAGTAAAATAAGAAGCAAGGTTCTTGGCTAAGAGAAAAGAGGGAAGTGGTTTTGGAGGTTGGAGAAGAGTAGAATTGCTAGGCACTCCCCAGGGCTCACTTGAGGTTTGCGGTTAGAGATTTAAAATACCATTTGGCAGGGCTAGCTGCTCCCTCAGCCATAGTAAGCCAGAGATGAGACTCTTGTTTAATCCACGTAAGGCTTTTCAAGAAAGCCCTCTTTTTCTGTTCTCAGTGTGTACACACACACACACACACACACACACCACTTCTTCATACATATGCACAGATATATACAATAATATAAATAAGCAATAACACACTTTTAAGACTTTTTTAAATAATAAAAAGTTATTTACTTTTAAGGAAGTAAATAACTAAGTCTCAGGAAGGTCTTAAAACTCAAAACCTTCACAAGGCCTCTTACATGAGCCATATCACCTTCTGCAGGCTCTATGGCTGACAGAGCTGCCTGTAAGTTGTAAGCAGGATGCAACTTTTATGAGTTATCACGCTTGCTGGGCTGGGCTTCTCAGTGACGTAGCGTCCTTTGCCTCTCCCAAGCTCCTTTAAGTTATCCCTTTACTATTATGCCTATATATAAACCCAATAAACTCAGTGGCTCAGTAAACTAGACGGAGGTCGGAGAGGGGCTTGGACTGCTGTGGGTGCCTTGTCTAAGGCTGAGCAGATGTTTGATCACATTTCCTAATGGATTCCAATTTAATATCCAAATTTCTCTAATTATTTCAAAATATCTTGAGCACCTTAGTTGTTCTAAATGGGTTGTGATCAAGAATTATATGTGGCATTCACCTGCTCTGTCTCTGAAACATCTTTATTAAGAATCATATTTTATCTTTCCAACACATGAAGACTTTTTATGACATTGAGTTATTACATCTAATTTTTTCCTTTCCATGATATTCTCTGCAAGGTGAAAGTCAGAACTAAGAGCTGGATTTGTTGCTAGAATAATTTGTAGGTGATGTTGTGAATCTCTTTTTGTTTTTAAATTTTCATTTATTAGAATTTATTCACTTTGTATCCTGGCTATGGCCCCCTCCCTCGTCTCCTCCCAATTGCACCATCTCTCCCTCTTCTCCCCCTATGCCCGTTCCCTGGTTCCCTGATAGGGGAGGACCTCTTCGCTATCTGACCCTAGCCTATCAGGTCTCATAAGGACTGGCTACATTTTCTTCCTCTGTGGCCTGGCAAGGCTGCACTCCCCAGGGAGAGATGATCAGAAAGCCTGTCACTGAGTTCATGCCAGAGACAGTCCCTGTTCCCCTTACTAGGGACCCCACTTGGAGACAAGGAAGACCCTAGGGAAGATGCTCAATCCTAATTCAGAAAGGCAAACATGATAGACATCAGAAGCAGGAGAAGACAGGGAACAGGAGCCTACCACAGATGGCCTCTGAAAGACTCTACTGATCAAGGTATTGAAGCAGAGGCTGAGACTCATAGCCAAACTTTGGGCAAATTGCAGGGAATCTTTTGAAGGAAGGAGGGAGAGACAGAAAGACCATGAGGGGACAGGAGGTCCAAAAGGAGACCAACAGAGCCAAAACAAACAAACAAACAAACAAACCTTGGCCAAGGGTCCTGCAGAGACTGATACCCCAACTAAGAACCATGCATAGAGTACCTAAAACCCCGGCTAGTTCAACCCTCCCCTGGCTAGGACTGATTAAAAAATTAACATGTACCATACATTTTCAATCCCTAGATCACTTGATTATTGAAAACTCCACTTAGAACTTAATCAATAGAGCATAGAGGCCATCAACATGCCAATTACAGTCACTTTCTGTATATTGGCTGCCTATTTTAGGAAACCTTTCTAACCGCAGGTGCGGTATGCTAGCAATGATTCTGATAGCCTTGGTACCGTTCTCAACTGATGACACGGAGAGACTCTTGGCCTCCCAACTGGACCAGTGCTCCAGGGATGTCCAGTGTACATCTTCAGCTAAAGGGTGCATGCTAAGAGAGTCAGGGTTCTGGTATGGATGCAGGCAGCAGGACCCTTTTCTTCCCTCCCTGTATCTGGATGCACACACAGTGCAGCTGAGCCAGGAGAAATTGCTTCCAGGCCAGCCTCAGCTGTAAGTTACCAGGAAGCAGATGAAAATTACAAGATCTCAGCCTTTATCCACCTGTGGTTTTACTGACAAATCTGCCAGCTGCCTTCATTCATAAATATGAGTGGTTACTACAAGATTGGCAGGTATGCAACACATGACATTCTAAGGTGTTCTCTCCAGAATTCCGATCCTCCAGAACCTTCCAGAACTCTTAGCAATGGGTAGTCTCTCCTCAAATTCACCTGTGAAGTTTGAATTGGGAAAACTGAAGGTGTCTTTTTCATATCCAGAAAGCCATCCATTGATCTTGTATTTTCTTGAGGGTCATTACAGTTTTTCTGGTTTTGCTCATCACTTGTACCACCTTCTCTGGTTACTAAACTTTGACTTCCTCCCTCAGGCCACCTATTTCATCTCTACTATCCTACCTAAAGTGCATGTCTTATGTTTATTATGTGTGCATTGTCTGGTTCTCTGTCTGCAATGTATGTTAATGAAATGAGGAACTTTGTTTTCTTCCTATGTTCCAAGTGACCATACAGAATTTAAAATACACTGCTTACCACACATTTTAAAAATAAATGCTGAATATGTGACTTGTAGCCAGGCATGGTGGCTCACTCCTCGATCTCAGTACTCAGGGGCTAGGAAAAAGGACCAACTGAGAGTTATAAGCCAGCCTTTTCTACACAGTTAATTTGAAGCCATCCTAGGTATATATACCAAGAAATTGTCTCAAAAAAAGATTTTTAGATTATTTTTTTTGCTGTATACCTGCCAATCTTGTGGTAACTGTTCATATTTATGAATGAAGGCAGGTGGGTAGATTTTTCTGTAAGCACAAAAGTCTGTCTTCCTTTTGGGGTGAACAAGCTTTTTATCTGTGTGCTCAGAGATGGAACAATATAGACAATGGACTACATCTAAATGCCACCATAGCCCATATAGTCCAGCTTCTTAGGTTTCTTATGATGAGGGCCAGTTCCTGTGTGGCTTCATCAATATCCCATCTCCAGAGAGCAAAACATTTTTTTTTAGTGCAGTTTTGAGTTTTGCATGAAGGTTGAACACGAAAAGTCAAGTGTTCTTTGTGTGGTTGATGGAGGATAAACGACAGTAAGATACAAGAGAAAGGACCAAGACATCTGTTCCTAGAATTTTTCTTTAAATGATAGGTTCCAGTATGTTCCTTGCTACAACTTCTCTTGTGTCTGTAGGCAGTCTCACCCTCAGAGTGAAGAGCATTCTTGGGAAGTGACAGTTCGCAGCTTCAGACTTCTGCACATTTGAGATAAAGTGCCTCCCACTCGGGTGTATTCCTTAATATTATCCTGTCTGTTTTCACTCTTCCAGAACCTTTCTTTCAAATGCCCGGTTGCTGATGCTGCCATCCATACCATTGTCTTCTGCTTATAATGAGCTGTCTCCCACCCCCACATTCTGTGGTTGGACAAGTACATCATGGGATGCAGCAATCAGGCTGAAAAAAGAATGCATGCTTTCATCTTGCACCAGAAGAGTCTCAGAGGAAATAGTGGAACTACTACTTACAGAGATTGTATTTAAAGTAGATAAAACTGTGACAGTTCACTTCAGTCCCCCCCAATTGAAGTGATATTGTTCATAAAATTAAAATAAAAACTTTAATTTAAGAGATTTGGCATGGTTTTATTTGGTTTGAGACAAATTCTCATGTAGTCTGGGCTGGCCTCAAACTCATGATGTAACTAAGGGTGACCTTGAACTCTCAATCCTCCTGCTTTCACTTCCCAAATGCTGAGATTACAAGTGAGGGCCAGTACTGGTTTCATTGTATTAAATATCCAAGAAGGTGATCCCTATGTATGTACTGGAGGATGTAGGCACAGTGACTCTACAGTGTTTTTTTATTTGTTTTTTTTTTGTTTGTTTGTTTTGGTTTGGTTTGGTTTTCTCCATAGATTGTAGTCACCATCACATCACCTTGAGAACATTTTATAAGAATGGGTGAGATATGATTCAGCAATAGAATGATTCTGCCATCTACTTACAAAGCTCTGTATTCCCTCGCTTGACATGCATGTCACACAAAAGTCACCTATCTGGCTTACTGCAGAATTCTTTATAAAGATTACATAAATCCTTCAGTTTAATACCATTTTGGTATTCACAATACCCAAAAGGAAATGGCAAAATTGATTTTATAACAAACTCCATCATTTTAAAATATGATGTACTTTATCCCCAGCAATAACCACAAAGCGTTAAGCTAGCAGTTTTTAAATGTATGTCAAATTCCTTTTGTGACCACAGAATTGGAAAATATTTCTAAATGCACTCCCCAGTGGTAACTGACAGTGCCTTTGGTATTCTAAAACCTTTGATTCAAATATGTCAGAATTCTAAAGAAACACACTTCAGAATAAATTTCTCAAAATGAAAATCTCCTTATAGATTTAATTCATTCCAATACCACAACTTCTTTTTATTTTCCCTATGTTAATTGTACAATAGAGTACCTATGAATTAGATTGCATTACAATAAAAGTGACATGGGAAGCTTATGGTTTTCCACACAAATACTTTATCGCAAATACCATCTCCCTAAGACATGTGCAGATTTCTCCAATGGAGGTGGAGTCTGCTCTTGATGTAGCTATAAAGCTCTCTGCATGGTGACGTACAAAACGTTGCTTCAGGCACTGATTTAAAGTCTCACCTGGAAACCAAGGAAACAGCAATGTCCATTAACAAAGCAGGTGACTGCATGGCTTGATTTGAAGGTGGCTCTAAGCCTGTCCTGTGAATGCAATGTCATTACTTAGCATTCACGAATTGGGAGCCATTCTCTGAGGCCTTCAGGAGGTTCCTACTAACTACGGAAAAATCTGTTAGCAGAAAAGTAGAACTCCGCACAAGAAGGAGCTTACCAACTGCGCATGCCCGACTCTGCGTCCAGCTGTTAGAGCTGGTGCCTCCGCAGCTTTTCTATTTCATTAAAGGCTAACGTAAATTAACTTAATATCGTGACCCTCTTAGAAAGAGAATTCATTTTAAAATCAGTATGTTTATTATGAAAAACCAAGAAAGAAAGATCTGGGTCAAAGCATGGCAAGAATGAAAGCAAACAAGAGGGAGACTTCTCTCCATCTCTCTACACTTCTGTGCTTTCGGGCACATTCGTCATTCAGCGTCTCTGCTTACCCATCTTAAAATACAACCATGCGTGTTAACCTCCTCACTGGACCCTCAAATTTTAATTAAGCTACTTCCTGCTGAGCGTTCTCTCTCTCTTTCTCTCTCACACACACACCTGCAAGGAATTTACTTCACAAATAAAGATTGCCAAGGCATAGCATGCGAAGATTTGACCTACATAAGTACTTTGTAGTGATGACCTCAATCAAATGACCTAGTACATGGATTGCAACCCCAGGCTATAAGTTGGGGCCTCAGAACTTGTGCTCTTTGGCTAACATCTCTCCACATCCTTCTCCTGTAAGCCTGTGTAATCACCATTCTATTCTTCTCCCATGAGTATGACTTTTGAAGATTCCAAATGAAGTGAGATTGTACAGGATTTTTCTGTGTGTGGCTTCTTTCAAGCAACATGATGTCCTCCGGGTTCATCCATATTGTCATACATTACAAGATTTTGTTATTTTATTGTGGCTGAATAATACCTATACTGTATAAATAGAGATGGGGTCTACATGTAGACACATTTCTTGTCATCCCTCAGCCAACATGTGGGTTTATTTACTGTCTTATCTATTCTGGACAACAAAGGTAGGGGTACATACTACTTGATTTCTCTGTTTCAGATTCAGAAGGTGAAAAACCAGATCGTGTTTGCTTGTCTTTCCAGACTAAACCATTCACTCAAGTCTTGGATCCATCAGTAGCAGGCAGTACAGGTACCAGTCCTGAGCCCATTGTTCCTATTGGCCATGGCCTAACTCCTACAGCCTCTGGGGAGAAATGTGGCCACACAGACAGTGTGTCCTATTGAAGACATCAGACAGCAGGGAGGCAAAGGGACATAAGTCTAATATACTTTCTTAGTCTCACTGTCTCATCTCTAAAATACAGACAAATAATCTTTTTCATACATTTTCCTTAGGATTAAGGTATGTTGTTGACTTTCTACTTTAACTAACTTAGAATAGAATATTATCCTTCAGTGTTTTTTCAGTAAATGCCACTGACTTAATTTGTTTAATAGAATGGACATCACAATGCTGATTGCCCTCTCAATTAATAGATATTTTCAATATTAGCATGTGTAGAGTTGGATCCAAAGTACAGGATCTTGCTTGGCTTTCTGAGCCTCATTGGGATCAGTTTACTTTAATGACTCCCTTTATAAAGCATTTATATATTACGAAGCACTGACATCATTATTCTCCGTGACAATCTTGGTGGCTGTGGTAGGTATAGCACACACTTGCTTTTCAAGGCCTTGTGTTTCTATTTCTGCTGAATTTCGGCTGCCCTGAGGCCAGAGCTCTCTGTTCCGCTGGGCCCTGGGTATGCTGGTGAGTCGTCTTCAAGACAGAAAGCTGCCGGATGTGTGACTCATGATTTCATTTTTAAAATGATAAAAATAACACCACAGACAATCACAAGTGTTGGCTGTTCAATAAGAAAAAAATATCCAATGGTATCGCATATCCCATAGTAAGGTGGATTTCAATAAGGATCATCATGGCATGACCAGTCTAGGAGTAGGATTTTAGAACACAGAGAATGGATCAAGGCTGACCCTAGAATGAGCAAGGGAGGATGATAAGGAGCAAGGGCAGACATTAGGGCACACAGAAGTGATTCTGGTTAAATCAGCATCAGATAATATTTGAGGAGGAAAGCAGGCTTATCTGGTGCTGTTGGATGGTGGAAGATAAATCATATATCAAGGGTGACTGTTGGTCAGTGATAGGTCATTCTTGTCAGACTGATTCAGCAGAACCCTTGCCAACATCAGATTTTAAAAGCAAGTGCACAGATGGGAGTAGGGAGAAGCTCTGTTCAAGCAAAGACTCTGCCATTGCTAAAGGAAGACATAGAGGACAGAGATGCTCCGTAAGTGAGGGGTACATAGAAGCAGTGCCCAATGCTAAAGTAAACAGCTTGTAGCTTGTAGGTCAGCAGATAAGAACACATACTTCTCTGGCAGAGGACCAGAGTTCTGTTCCCAGACCTTACCCACACCTGTATCCATACCTGCCTGTATCCACTTCCAGAGTACCTTCTGGCCTCCACAGGCACTGCATTCATGGGCACATACACACATACATATATGCATAACTAAGCATAAATAAACCTTTTTTTGAAGAAGAATAAACAAAGCATTGGTGTAGCTTAGAAAATGGTTTTGACTTTTGTTTTTGCTTGTTAGTCTGCTTTGTTTTGTTTTTAATGAGAGTGGGGTTACTCTCGTTTACACCAAACCTCTTAATATTTCTGTTTTTAGTAAGATAAAATAGTTAATCATTTTCTTATTTATATCACCTCAGAGGTTTAATAAAGAGCCTGCAGTTTTTTTTTGTTTGTTTGTGCTTTTTTGCTTTGTTTTGTTTTTTGCTATCTTGAAGAACAAGGTGCCTGCTGGCCAGCTGTGGCAACACACAGCTTTAATTTCATCAGAAAATCACTGAGTTCAAGGCCAGCCCGATGTACATAGCAGCTCCAGGCCAGCCAAGGCTGCTTAGTGAGAGTTCAAACCAAACACTACTCACTGTTCTGCTAAAGGAACAGGAATGTAGCAATAAAATGATTACAAATGATACTCTTCTGTATCATAGGTCAGTGCCTTGCTCAGCCATCATCAGAGACACTCTCTTTTGCAGTAGATGGGAACACACAACTGCCAGTATGTAGAGAGCAAGACTTTGATATACACAGCCCTAAATGGGATGCCTCCAGGAACTCCCCCTAGGGGTTCAGGTTAAGAGCCAAAGGGGATGAAGGACAACAAGGAAACAAAATCTTCTGAACATAGCATGACTGATGCACATATAAACTCACAGAGAGTGTGGTGGCATGGACAGAAGCTGCATGGGTCTGCACCACATGGGGCCCTAGAGCTGAGAAATGTGGGCACAACCCCACACACCCTCATCCACAACCCAGAAGCAATCTCCAACTGATAACTACTTGCAAATGGAAAATTAGTTTTCTCCATCGGAATCTCACTGAAGAAACAAACCACACATAAAGGTACGGCCCATGTAGATGACCAACACAAAGCTAACAGCATCTTTGCAGGTTCTTTGTCTCATGAGGTTGTGTAGGGACAGGTTTTTTGGTGTTTTTGTTTTGTTTTGTTTTTACCCTTAAAGGTCATATATATAGAAAAATTTCCAGTTTTGTGTTTTTATTGGAATACCGTGTGTGCAAACAGGTGTGTCTCTTCATCCGTATGTGTTTCTTGTGACTTTTTTTTTCCTTTGGATCTTTCTCTTCCGTTTGTTTGTTTTGTCTTATTTCATTTTGTTGGGTTTTGTTTTATCTTGTTTATTCTATTATTATTCTTTAGATGTCTGTTCGTTTTCTAAGAACAGACAGAAAAAGTATTGATCCGGACGGGAGGAGTGGTGGAGAGGAACTAAGAAGAGTTAAAGAAGGGAAATTATAATCAGGGATACATTTTATGAAAAAATAAAATTGTTTTCAATAAAAGAGAAAAAATAATACCTAGCAAGGTATTAAAGCAGGTGCTGAGACTCATAGACAAATTTTGGAAAAAGTGCAGGGAATTTTGTGGAAGAAGGGAGAGATAAAAAGGTCTGGAGGGGACAGGAGCTTTACAAGGAGACCAACAGAGCCAAAAACCCTGGGCCCAGGGGGTCCTGCAGAGAGTGATACCCCAACTAAGGACCATGCATGTAGAGGGCTTAGACAGCCTGCTCAGAGGAAACTCATAAGCTGCTCAATTTCCAAGTGGGTTCCCTAGTAGTGGGGGAAAAGGGGCTGTCTCTGGTATGAACTCAGTGGCTGGCTCTTTGATCACCTCCCCCTGGTGGAGGGTGCAGCCTTGCCAAGCCACAGAGGAAGATGATACATCCAGTTTTGATGAGACCTGATAGACTAGGATCAGATAGTAGGGGAGGAGGACCTTCCGTATCAGTGGACTAGGGGAGGGGCATAGGAGGAGAAGGGGGAGAGGGTGAGACTGGGAGAAGATGAGGAAGGGGGCTATAGCCAGGATACAAAATTTATAAATTGTAATGAATAATAAATAAGTAAAAACTTAAAAAAGCAAATAAAAAGAACCATTGAATGGAATTGGCTTCTTTGTCGAATATCGAGTATTCATAGGTGTGTGGATTTATTTCTGGGTCTTCTATGCGGTTCCATTGATCCTCCTTTCTGTTTCTATGCCAGTACCATGCAGTTTTTATTACTGTTGCCCTGTAGTACAGCTTGAGATCAGGAATGGAGATACCTCCAGATGATCTGTTGTTGTACAGGATCGTTTTGGAGATTCTGGGTTTTTTGTTTCTCCATATGAAGCTGAGAATCTTTTTTTCAAGGTCTGTAAAGAATTGAGATGGTATTTTGATGGGAATTGCATTGAATCTGTAGATTGCTTTTGGCAGTATGGCCATTTTCACAATGTTAATCCTACCAATCCATGAGCACGGGAGATCTTTCCATCTTCTGATATCTTCTTCGATTTCTTTCTTCAGAGACTTGAAGTTTTTCTCAAACAGGTCTACTGAGCGCATCTGAAAGACTCTAACTAGCAGTGTTTTCAAAGCAAAGACTCATGACCAAACCTTTGGCAGAGTACAGGGAATCATAAGAAAGAAGGGGAGTTAGTCTGATGGGGAAAGGATAGGAGCTCCACAAGGACCAAATATATCTGGGCACAGGGTCTTTTCTGAGACTGACATTCAACCAAGGACTATGTATGGATATAACCTAGAACCTCCACTCAGATGTAGCCTGTGGTAGCTCAGTAACCAATTGGTTTCCCAAAGTGAGGGGAACAGGGACTATTTCTAACAGGAACTCGATGACTGGCTCTTTGGTCTCCCCACCCCCGAAGGGAGGAACAGTCCTGTTAGGCCACAGAGGAGGGCTTTGCAGCCAGTCCTGAAGATACCTGATAAAACAGGATCAGATGAATGGGGAGGAGGTCCCCCCCATCAGTGGACTTGGAAAGGGGCACGGTGGAGATGAGGGAGGGAGGGAGGGAGGGACTGGGAGGGAATGAGGGATCGGGACACGGCTGGGATACAGAGTTAATAAATTGTAACTGATAAAAAAAATAAAAATAAAAATAAAAAAAAAAGAACCAGATGCCTACAAAAGCCGGCACTTTAAAGACCCACCCATAGTCTCATATCTCTTCCTCTCTTCCCCTACCCTCTGCCCGCTATGTAATCTTACTATTTAGAAAATGTCCTTCATAATAATCCATGAATTCTATCATGGATTCAGAATGACATGTGAATTTTGGTGATCTAGAATAAAATACTCTAATGGCAATTTGGTTTGGAAGTATTTCTTATCAGATAAAAAGTTTCCAAACCCATTAATTATTAAAAAATTTTTTGACGTAAAAGTGTCTGAAACATTTATTCAAAACCACTACGGTAAGAGCACAGAGACAGGACAGAAAAGAAAAACAAGCCTACAACCATGGTCGTCTAAGAGGAATATATATTCTGGGGGAAATATAGAAAGGTAATCAGGCAGCTTTTCCTAGTTGTGTCCCTTATTCTCCACACCCCCAGACTATGCCTGTGCCTGCGAGAATCAAGTCACTGCTTATGCCTACTCCACTCTCAGGAATGGTGGGAGTGTGTGCTGTCTTGGTTCTTTGATTACTGGTGGCTCTTCCTTCCTTCCTTCCTTCCTTCCTTCCTTCCTTCCTTGTTTTCTTCTTTCCTTCCTATCTTTATAATAGTGTCAAGCGCAAAAGAGGGGGAGGTTTATTTAATGTATTCACATTAGGAAGAGGGTCAAAGAAATCACCCAAACACAGCAACTCTCATCTTCTGATGTGAGATCAAAATTTAACTAGAAAGCCAAGGATATGCACATCTAAGCAGACACAGCCAAGGTACGGTCCCATATACCATCCTTGCATGGGCTTCACTCTCATCCCATAAGGTGGTCTGACACATTGTTAGAACTGTATGAAATATCTTTCCAGCAGACAAATCCTGCATCTGGTGTGAGGTTTTTCTTCTCACATGAGATTCCTGGGGAAACTCCCATTTATTTGGGACCATTGTTTCAATAGTCTGATAATTACCTTGAGGGACACTAGTGTCTCTTTAGAATATCTTCATTTCTGCCAAGCCAGTCATATTTCTTCTCTTACTCTAATCATGAGGTAGAATATTTCTGTATCTGAAACAAACATAATAAACAGAACTTAAGTGGAATCAAGGTCATGTCACATTCAGCCATATATAAGAACCATTTTTCATAACCTCTTAGCTTTTAATTGCTTTTGAGAGGGCTGAGGGAAAAAAAAACAAAACCCAACTTTCTTTTAACAGGGTATTTTCATGAAGTCTAGACTAGCCTCAAACTTACAATCCTCCTCTTTCAGTTTCCAGGGTACTGGGATTACATGCAAGCACTACCCCATCCACTTGGTAATTTAATCTCTGCCTGGCCACTTAAGTGACCATCTGATAATACCTATCAATAGTCTGTTGAAGATATTGAGTAGGGTCATGCATGAGAAACTACACTGAAAAGCTAAGAACTGCTCTGCAAGAGCTAAAAGTAAAAGTGGATATTTTTTTCTTTTTCTCAGAAACCAATGAATAAGTTTTGGGTTTATTTCATTTGTGAGTCTGAATTTTTATTTGTTTAGGTTCTGTAAGGCTTGTTATGGTTTTTTTTAAATTTGTAATTTTGTTTTCTCTTAGTCCCCAAGCTAAGTAATTTTTCATTGTTTAGCTATAAGCAACATGGGAAAGTATACTCTATCTGTGCTGTATTCTCTCGACCACCCTACCAGCCTTCTCTGGCCCCTGCTTACACTTTTCTTAGTGAAATCCAGGGTTTTATTAAGGTTCTTTCAGCTTCTGACTGTGGCCCATCCTAAAAGCCACATTTAGAGTTTTATTATGAAAATGCTAACTTCTAAGTACCCACATCTTTTGTGATTATCTGTATCTATCTTCATTATTGAACTGCTCCAAATTTTAATGGCTTCATAAAACATCAAACATTAAGTTTGTCCATAAATGAGTAAGTGAGTGATTGGTGCTTCCTAGTTTTGTTTTTTTTTTTAAGTATTTATAGAATTACTGAAATATATGTCAAATGTTCTAGAGCCATGCATTGAAATCTTCTCTGACCCATTTCCTGGATAAACATGCCATCTGTGATTTGCGAAGTTCTGATCTACCACTCCCCTTTTGCAGTTGCCTGCCCTGGTTGCCCAGGATTAAGGAACTACAAGTGGCCAGACAGCCATTGACCAGGGGAACCTACACATAGGAAATATACGCACACTTGACCTCACCTATCTTTACACCAGACTTCACAAAGACTTGTAACAAAACCCCTTTGCTGGCTAGATTTTTTGTCTACTTTATATAAACTAGAATCATTTGGGTGAGGGTCTCTTGGCCCTCCTACCCTTCTATGAGGAGTGTAAGAAGTCAGCAAGTCTGGTTACTATGGTCCTTTTGTGCACAGATGAACTCCCCAAGATGGCAGTTATTTGGCTTTCGGGACAGCCATACCACAACATATGTTATAGGAAGTTTCAAAAGTCATATAAAAATTAATGTTTTAAATTACCATTCCCAATGGTACACTATTTTATAAGAATAATAAATCACTACAAGTCAGTTGTAATAGATAAGTTTGTACTTAACATGGTGAATGATTAGGGGCCAGACAGGTTTTCTTCAGAAACATTCAGCTGGGACTCATCAACACTGTCAAGTAGCAAGAGGAAAGTGGCAAGACTGTGACCTCAGACCCAGTGAGTGGACCCACTAGAGAAATTCCTTGGTTCTAGAGTGAATTCATAGACATTTCTAAAGTAACAGTACACTATCTAAAATGTAAAACAGGTTTGGGAAGGCCAATCTAAATCACTCTTTAAAAGATATTAAATGTCACCAAATTCATCACAAAACATTTAAGAAAGCATAAAGGCTAAACCACACATCAACATGCCTAGGCAATAATTGGGTATTCATTTTTCACAATAAAATGCTAAGCTACAAAGCAGTTTCCTAGTAACGGCAGTAATACTAGGTACATAAAGCAGAAACCAGCCCACAGCAATCAGCACCCATTCAGATTCCTGCGTCTGAAATTACATGAATGCTTGGTTGTTGGTTTTTTTGTTTGCTTGTTTGGTTGGGTTTTTTTTTTGTTTTGTTTTGTTTTTGTTTGTGTGTGTATGTGGTTATCTTCCTTCCTTCCTTCCTTCCTTCCTTCCTTCCTTCCTTCCTTCCTTCCTTCTTTCCTTCCTTCCTCCTTTATTTCTCAAGACAGGGTTTCTCTGTATAGCCTTGGCTGTCCTGGAACTCACTCTGTAGACCAGACTGGCCTCAAACTCAGAGATCTACCTGTCTCTGCCTCCCTAGTGCTGTGAGTGAAGGCATGTGACACCATTGCCCAGAGTTTTTCTTCATTTCTATTGTTAAAGAATGCAAAAGAAATTTAAGTTGAGTTTCTAAATATCAGATTCTTCTTCCAAAAATCAGAGAAGACATTGATATATGGTCCCAGTGTCCCCTGGAGAGTATGGACCCTTCTCTTTTATTATTTTAAGTAAGCAGTGTTTTGCTTTTGCGTATCTGCATACCATGTTTGTGCCTGATGCCCATGGAAGCCAGAAGAAGAGATTGGGTCCTCTTGAACAGATAGTTGTGAGCCACCATGTGGGTAGTGATGATGAGAACCAAATCTGGGTCCTCTGAATGAGAAGCCAGTGTTCTTATCTGAGAAGTTATCTCTCCAGTCCCAGGGTGATCCTTCTTAGCAGCATGAAGTAATCCTCAGGTGAAAAATGAAGAAGAAAGACCTGTTATGCCGTAAACTGTGAAGGAACAAGGCCATCCTCACTTCAGCTCCTTGATTCTGAAATTCCACACCTGCAGAGGGTCTTTGTGGTTGTTTGTCTAGAATTTCTATGGTTTTAATGTCAACTTGACATTGAACTTGAAATGACTAGGAGACAAGCCCCCAGGCACACCTGTGAGGGATTACGTCAGCTAGATGAATGGAACTAGTCAAATCCATCTTAACTGTGGGTGGCACCATTCCCTCGTGGGAATCAAAAACTGCACAAAATGGAAGTGAGTTGAGCACTGGAGTTCATTGCTCTTTCCATCCCGATGGAAAACTTAATGTGACCAGCTGCTCCAAGCTCCAGCTGCCTTGACTTCCCTGACAGGATGGGCTGTGCCCTTGAACCGTGAAAGAGCTAAGTTCTTGCTCCACTGAGTTGTATTTGTTGCACTTTTTTAATCTCAGCAACAGAAAAAGAAACTCAGACAAGAGGCATTTGGTTTGGTTGGTAAAGCAGAAGTTTCTGGTTTCTTTGGAAGCTCAGTTTGTCATGTTTTTTGTTTGTTTGTTTGTTTGTTTGTTTTTGTCCTAAGTGTGGGGTGGAGAAATATTTTTCACCTTTGGAAGACAGGCCCCTCATTGGTCAGTTGAGATCTACCTCGTGCAAGAGGCATACTTTTTGTGAGCTGCAAAACATCTTCATGTGGACTTTGAGAGGGGTAAAGTAGAAGCCCATAGACAGTGAGACAGCACTTTCTGCATCTATACACGACCGCATCACATTACTACACTTTACAATTGTTCACATCTTTCGATGGACTTCATAGAGAGAAAACGCTCCAGAGAACTCGGGGTGCCTTGGTGGAGTTTTGCCAATTCAGGGCACTAATGCCGTTTGGGGGAGTCTAGCCAATTCTACTGAATCATTCCACTGTTGCTGACATGTGTTGTGGCTGCTGTTTTGCTGTTTAATTCGATTTCTGGTACTCTGACAACTGAGTTTGGTAATCCCCAAAGGACCCATGACCCTAATCAGGAGGAAGTAGATAACAGAGGTCTGTCTACAACTTCTTTCCCTACTAATCTCCTACCTAAGGTTGGGTGGTAGAGATGGTGGTAGAGATGAAGAGAGTAAAGGTATGGAAGAACCTCAAATAAAGTAGTTGTTTGAAAAAGCTAATCCTACACTTTGGATCTTAATGTTTAACATAAGTTTTTCTGTTCTGAAAGATTCTTAATGAAAGTATTCTAATTTACAATCTGGTACTCTAAGAAGAAATCCTTCAATCAAATTGAATTCTGGAGAGCTATAAGAATTATAATATAAAAAACAAAACAAAACATGGAGGCACTTTTTAATATTTCGTTGTCTGTATTTTTCTACTTCCTTTTGGAATCTTTATTTTAAGTAATACTTCTATTAATTATTTGAGAATTTCATACAGTATGTTTTGATCATATTCACCCCATCCCAGCTCACTCCTACCTCCCACCCCATCCCCAACTTCATGTCATTTCTCTTTTTAACTATGGAGTCTAATTTATGATGCCTGGATACTCTTGGGCATGGGATCGTCCTCTAGAGCATGATTGGCATAACAGAAGTCAAAGGCTTAAAAACAAACAAACCAACCCAACTTTCCGTCTGCCCAAAGCCATCAATAGCTACTCATCCAGGGGTGGAACTCTGCACCCACCCCTCCCCTCTCCACACTGGTTTGATCTCCATTGGAGTTGTGTTAAATCTGGAGTCCAGGTTGGCTTTTAAGAGGGCACATGGTGTTTTGCTGTGACCCCTCATGTGTGAGAGTCATGACTTTGGCCAGCTGAGAACATCTGTGGGTGGACTTTGAGGAAAGGACATATATAGAGGCCCATGCAGAGATCACTTTTTGGATTGACATCCCTGCACTGTTCATCATGCTTCAACTTAGCTTTACAGAGAGAAAAGTTCCAGAGAGCTCCTCCATGCAATCCAACTGAGTCTTTCAGTTTTTGCTGCTTCCTGTTGGCCTTCAGACTGGACTGTTGATTTCCTGACAACTGAGTCTAGTAATCCCCTAATGACCCATTGACATATATATATATATATATATATATATATATATATATATATATGTCAGTTCTGTTTCTCTGGAGGACTCTGGCTAATACAGTGATTAATACAAAACCCCACAACTGGTCAATATGTAGAGAATATGATCACCCCTTAATGGGACATCTCTGTCACACCCTTTCTTCCCAACTCCTAAAGATCATTTTAGAAGAGGGGACAGAAAGACTATAAGAACTAGAGGCAGTGATGACTAGAACAAAAACAATGATTTCCAGATACAACAAGGCAGTTGCATGTATGAACTCATAGCAGTTGAGACATCATGCTCCAGATTTACACAACTCCAATGGAGATCATACCAGTGTGGAGAGGGGAGGGGTGGGTGCAGAGTTCCACCCATGGTTGAGTGGCTATTGATGGCTTTTGGCAGATGGAAAGTTGGGTTTTCTTGTTTGTTTGTTTTTAAGCCTTTGACTTCTGTTAGGTCAATCATGCTCTAGAGGATGATCCCATCCCCAAGAGTATCCAGGCATCATAAATTAGACTCCATAATTAAAAAAGAAGTGACATAAAGTTGGGGATGGGGTGGGAGGTGGAAGTGAATTGTGTTGGAGTGAATATGATCAAAAGATACTGTATGAAATTCTCAAATAATTAATAGAAGTATTACTTAAAATAAAGGTTTCAAAAGGAAGTAGAAAAATACAGACCACAAAAATTTGAGTCCATATCCAATAAAATAGAATAATAAAGAATATCTTAGCTGTTTGCTCTTCTGATTCAACCTTGCTCTTTTGCTTCTGTGGTTTGTTCATATGTGTGCATGAACATGCATGAACATCAATATATTAGTAACAGTCCCCATGTTTCACAGATTTCAAAACAGTCCTTGACAGTGCATTGAGTAACTTATGTTGTGCTTTAAATATAAATTATTATTATTTCCATTTTTATGAAATCACCTGGCAACCTGAATGAAGTAACTTTGGATTTCAGTGACTCTGCAAAGGCCTGTGTCATATGGTAGCATTGCAGAATACCAGGTAATAAAATGTAACCGCTGTATCTACTTCTCTTATTTCAAGAGGCTACTTAAAATATTTTACTTTCTGTGACAATGGCCACTCTCAGCTGCTCCATCGTAGTATCGAATTCTCCAGTCCAATTACCTAAAATATAGCTCGACAATTGTATAGACAGATTTGCAGCACAGGAAAAATTCTCATGTTGTATGCTAGTGACACAAAGTCCAGCATACTTTCATTGACAGCCAGGTTGAGCGATTTGCCATAGGGTATCAATTTGCTCCTGCAAGAGGTCAATCCTCTGATTGAACACCATCAAACTTCCTTTTAGTTGAGCATTAATTCCTTTATGTACAACTAAGGCATGAGCTACATTGGCTAAATGATTATTCAGGGTCTGAGCAGTCTGCCCAGTATGACTCATAGTAAATTCTACCGGAGTGGACGCAGGACTAGCCACAGGATTATCAACATGGATTGCTGCAGCCATGAATCATCTGAAGGAATGGGCGGGCATGGGAGTATTAGCAGGCCTTCTGGTGTTGGTCTCCTTGTTTTGCCTGTGGTATATATGCAAGATTAGAGTCTCACAACAGTGTGATGCAGCCATGATCATTCAGGCCTTTACAGCCATTGAAGCAGGACATTCTCCCCAAGCATGGTTGGATACCATAAAAAGCTAAAATGATACACTCAGGATGCGAGGCTAAGCACTGCACTCAGGGTCAGCCGCTTTGGACCCAGAGAAGAGCATGTCTGATTGCATGCGGGTTGATGCCCCAGGTCCCGCCTCTGAGAAAAAGGTATCAGACGGGTCTGATGCTCTTTGGGTGGATGACACCTAAATGAACATCTGTACAAAGTCCCAATTTATTTCCAATATCAGAGATCAGACCTCTACTCTTGCCTGATGCGTCTAAAACAAAAAGGGGGAACTGTAGAGAGCTGCGGAATGCTATGCCTTAAAGATGGAGCTGGTTTCCGCCTTCCACCTTCCCGATGGTGAGTGCTCTCTGTCACGAACAACTCCACATTTGGCTAAGGCCGAGGATCTGGCTTGCTTCCATGTATGTGGACCTATCTGCATTGCCCCCGTGGCACGCCTGGGTTGGCTACCCAGAGGCTATTTAAGCTGTGGGCTGGCTTTCCCCGGGGTCCGAGGATCGTTCAATGTTCCTGAATAAACTGCATTGAAAAAAAAATATATTTTACTTTCCAATATCTTCTACCGCTCCTTCACAGGACCATAGGAAAACCTAAAATGTAGGATTTAGGCTATGTGTTGACCCTGTATTATCAAAGTCAACTATATGTTTCCAGAAAACTTACACATTACAACAATGCTTTAAATGTTAAGAATTAAAGAAATCTAACCGTTTAATTTCAGAGAAAAATACAGAAGTATTGTTTTCAGAGAATAGAACGAGTCACAGAAATGAATACTTTGTTTGAACTCAAAGACTTATTCATTAGAAATCAAAGCAGACTGCTAAATCTGTTCACTGAACAACAGAAGCCCTGACAGAAGACTTTTATTTCATTGTCGGCATGATGTTCTAGGCTAACTTGTGTACATGAATGAGCCTTTGGGTCATGATCTTCTTTAGAACTGTCTTAAGCTAAGCCAAGGACTAACATGAGTTTAAATGGCTGACATTGAGCATTCATACATATGCCCCCCAAAAAAGACAAATTTACTTAAAACCGGAAAAGGTGACTATAACTCACTTTCTGCCTAAATTAGAATGATCCAGCCATGAGGTCACCAGCCTCTATTCTTCTACACTGCGGTAGCCAGTGAATGGAAATTGTTTGGAAGAAATGTGTAGTTGATGGTATCCAAGACAACAGGTTCTCTATGTTGCATTTTCTGTGACTTATAGGAGTCTTGTGATTTGTAGATGTGTGCTAAATGCAGAAAAGGGAGGAATTACTACACACAACTATGTAATGGAATATAATGGAAGGCTCAAATATTAAATTCTAAAACTTTATTTAATAAAACTCAGTGAGATGACTCTGTGTTGTTACATATTACATATCCCATATTGATTTTTTAAAAGCTACATTTGTCAGGAACGCACACAATAATCTTATAATATCCTCTTAAAGGAAGCTTCATTGAAAAGTTAAGAGAAATAGTTCTCAACTATTTGGCCTCAGCAAAGATTCTCAGGGCTTCAAAATATAGCTCTATAATACAGCTTGAGATCAGGGATGGAGATACCTCCAGATGAAGCTTATAGCTAAACTTTGGGCAGAGTGCAGGGAATCTTATGAAAGAAGGAAGAGATAGAAAGACCTGGAGGGGACAGGAGCTCCACAAGGAGAGCAACCAAGAAATCTGGGCCCAGCGGGGCATTTTCTTAATTAAATGTTGATGGGAGAGGGCCCACCCAACTGTGGATGATGGTGCCACCCTTGCTTGAGTTCCTGCCTTGACTTCCCTCAGTGATGGACTCTGGAAGTGTAAGATGAAGTAAATCCTCTTCTCCCCAAGTTGCTTTTGGTCACGGTGCTTTATCACAAAGAGAGAAACATTAACTAAGGCACACGTGAAGAACTCCTCCTTGTTGTTTAGCTTCTTTATGCCTGTAGATTTTAGTTTGCTTATCCTAAATGATATGGCTAATATCTGCTTATAAGTGAGTATATTCCATGTGTCTCTTTATGCTTCGGGAATACCTCACTCAGGACGATCTTTTCTAGTTCCATCCATTTGCCAGCAAATTTCATGATTTCCTTGTTTTCAATAGCTAAGTAGTATTCCATTGTGTAAATGTACCATGGTTTCTTTATCCATTTTTCATTTGAGGGACATCTGGGTTGTTTCCAGATTCTGGCTATTAAGAGTAAAGCTGCTATGAACATAGTTGAGCAAATGTTCTTGTTGAACAGTGGAGCATCTTTTGAGTATATGCCTAGGAGGGATATAGTTAGATCTTGAGGTAGCGCTATACCCAAATTTTCTGAGGAAGCATCAGATTGATTCCAAAGTGTAGCTCATTACTTTAACATTAACTGAAACAGGTTAAAACTTCAGTATTACCACTTTTTAGCTCGTCAAACCTAAAGCATAATACTTAACCTTTTAAATGCCATTCCTAAAATGGCCTGAGAAAAAATTGTTGCGGCCAGTCTGGAAAACAATGCCCTTAAAACAGCAGTTGGCAGTAGGGGGTCAATAAATATCATGCAGCTGAGTTTGCCCTTATTTAATTTTTTTAATCTGTTTGAGCATTAGAGCATAACTACAAGATTAAATAAAAGATGTTTCATGAGTGTTGGTTGTCATTATCAATGTCACTATGAAATGGACACGTTTTCTGATACAAGAAGGTCAAGTCAACAGGTTTTGCTCCAATAAAATAGAGCTGTAATGGGAAGTTGGAGGCAAGATGACCCAATGCACCAAGTGCCTTAACCAGGCATTGACCAAACAATGAGGGCATAGGTAATACAAGAAAAGAAAAGAAAAAGTTGCATGGAAGAATCTACGAAATGCCTGCAATTCTGCTCACAGGCCTCATGTAAATGGAGTAATCCCTGAGCTTGATGTTCACAGATTGCACAGCAGCCCTTGTCGTGTCAGGTGCAAGCAGCTGTCAATGAAACAGCATACACCTTCGCTCTCTCCCAGACGCTGCTCTTTCTCTCCTTTGCATCCAAAGTACAGGTTCCAACTTGTGTTCCTACAAGACAACGTGCTGATTGATTGGCAGATGTATAGCAAACCTTTTGCACTATTATTTAGGAGCATTGTATCATGTTGTCAGACAAAAGCAATGTAAGGAAAGAAAGGTTTATTTGGATGGATAGTTTGGACATGCAGTCCATCGTGACACAAGAGACATGGAGGCAGGAGCATGAAGTAACTCTTCACCTTATGCTCACAATTATGGAGCAGGGAGAGATGAATTTTGGTTCTCTACCATCTTTATCCTTTTTATTCAGTCCTAGATCTCAGCCCAAGGCTGGGGGCATTGGCACATGACTGTAATCCCAGAACCCAGTGAAGCATAGGAAGGCAGATCTCTGTGAGTTTGAGGCCAGCCTGATCTACAAAGCATCCAGGACAGCCAAGACAACACAGAGAAACCATGTCTCAAAAAAACCCAAACAAACAAATAGCTCTCAGCCTAAGATTAACTGCAACAAGTGTGTTAGCTAATAAATGACCAGTTTCCATAATGTACAGGATCTTCACAAAACAAAGAACCTGGAGAGATGGCTCCGTGGTTAAGAGCACTGGCTGCTCTTACAGAGGACTCAGATTCAGTTTCCAGCCATATGGTGGCTTTAAACAATCTGTAACTCCAATTTTAGGGACTCTGATGTCCTCTTCTCACCTCTCAGGGCACTGGGTACCCACATGTTACATATATATGTATACAGGCAAAACATTCATATAAAATAAAAATAAATCCAGAAGGGGGGAAAAAAAAGAACCAGACCTTCAGGGCTGCACTAAAATGAATCTAGGGTAATGTAATTATGGGTGAAGAGGCTGGCAGTTCGAATGCAAAACATTTTTCAGTTCTACCACTGTGAAGCAACATACTTAACCTTTCTAAGCCTCCATTTCTCCATTCCTACAGTGTCAGTCTAGGAAATAATGCCCTTAAGACAGCTCCTGGCAGTGAAAGGCCCTTGTTTCATTTAAATCTGCTTGAGCATTAGAACATACCTGCTCTCTTCTTTCTATGACCAGTTAGAAATTATGTTAGGCATACACATACTTTAATGTTTTTCTTCTATTTCTTCTTATAGTTGAAGAATGTGGGAACAAAAGTTATATTTTTATTTTGCCTGGATGGGAGAAAAATCCCTCTAAATACAAGAAATAAAAGAAATTACAAAATAAAAGGCAAACATATTTGATTTTATAAAAATTGAAACCTTCCATGTGTTAGGAAGAACCAAATTAGTTAAATTAAAAGTGAGAAATAGCATAATCTATAAAACCTTTCTAGCCATTATACAAATAATTCATACAAATAATGAAACTCTAGCTTTCTAGTAGAATATGAACTAAAACATAAACAGATACTTTACAATATTAGTCAGAGAAATCATAGCAAATATAAATTATATAGTCCTTTGTCCTTGCAAATTAACAAATAGCTATTTTATTTTGGTAAAGTTTCATTAAAACCTAGATTCATATCCCTTTCATGAAACTGATCCAATTTCCAAGAAAGTATGATGGTTGCATAAATTAGACTTTATAAAAATATTTCTAATCCTGATCCATAAACCTTCATCTAAGGAAATTTAGCTATAGATAAACAAACAAACTAATAAATAGCTACATTCCCAACAATCAAGGTAAACTGCTATTTATGTATGTGTATAAGTATTTTCTCATCATTATTATTTTACAATTCATTCACTTTTATCCCAGATGTAGTCTCCCTCCCTTCTCTCTTCCCCGTCCCACCCTTGTTCCCTCTTCCGCCCTTATCCCTCTCCCCTTGCCCACTGATAGGGGAAGTCCTCCCCCACTACTGTCTGACTCTAGGCCATCAGGTCCCATTAGGACTGTCTGGATCCTCTTCCTCTGTGGGCTGGCTAGGTCACTCCATCAGGGAAAAGTGATCATTGAGCAGGCAACCAAGTACATGTTTGAGATTGTCCCTGCTTCCCTTACTTGGGAACCCACATGGAGACTGAGCTGCCCATGGGCTACATCTGTTCAGGGAGTCTAGGTCCTCTCTTTTCATTGTCTTTGATGGATGCATCAGTCTTAGCAGTCGCCCCTGGGTCCAGCTTTTTTGTCTTTGTTGCTCTTCTTGTGGGGCTCCTGTCTCCTCTGGGCCCTTCTAAATCCCCCTTCTTCCATAAGACTCCTTGTGCTCTGTCCAAAGTTTGGCTGTGAATCTCTGCATTTGCTTCTATGCCTTGCAGGGTAGAGTCTCTTAGAGGACATCTGTGGTAGGCGCCAGTCCTGTCCCCTCTCTTCTACAGCTTCAGGTGTCTATCCTGTTTGCTTTTCTGATTGAAAATTAAGCATCTTCCCTAAGGTCCTCTTGTTGTTTAGCTTCTTTAGGTCTATAGATTTTAGCATGTTTATCCTATATTATAATGGCTAATATCCACTTATAAGTGTATTACATAATTTTATCATTTCAGATTTTTTAAAGTAAGCTGAGAAAACAAATGTTTAAAAAAAATAAGGTGGGAAGGCCTAATCAAAATACAGACCAGAACATTCTCAGCATAGCTTCTGAGTGTGTCAGCAGGCTTGATGTGGAGTGTTACATGGAATGTTTTCTGCAACACTTTGTTCCAGGAAAGAAGGCTTTGCTAACTTAATGCTATAGGCATGCAGAAAAGTCACAATAGCACATACGCACTTTCTGTGGTATCCAGGAGTTTCACACAGTAATTTGCATACATGTATATGCAAAAACCACCGCACTATAATTCCAGATTGTGGGATGAGGCTAATTTAGTTTCCTTTTTCTTTAAGCTTTTAAATGTTTTCAGTGCTTCCATGATGAGAGTCAAGGCACACCTCCCCGAAACATGGTTCCTTGGCATATTGACTTGTTTAAGAAAAAGGAATTTGAGAAAGCATCTTTCTGGGCAGGGCTCAGGGTGGTCCTCTGATGCAGGCCCATGAGCCACCCAAGTGAGAGGTGAGTTTCCTCACTGATCTCTGAAGCCAAGAGACATAGAAAAACCTGAAGAGGCCCCTTCCCATTTGCTGGGTTCATCTCATACCCTGTTGGGGCCAGTCCTATTTGTGAGCAACGTTCTGCTCTTCACCAAACTCACTATAAAAGCACTGAGGTTTGACTTCCGTTCTTATAATGTGTCCTATATGACAGGAACCTTAGGATTCAGGAAAGCACAGTGTCCTTGAGTATCAGAGGCTGTGTAACCCTAGGTGGGCTTGAGGCCTAGGGCCCTAAAAAATTAATAGCAACCAAAGCTACTATGGACCAGTGACCTATAGGTTCTTGCTATGTCAAAGAACTAAATTCATCACGCAGAAGGATGGGTTTCAGATGGGTATTTTATTATAGGATTGTGAATGAGAACTTAAGTGAGTGAGGGCAGAGCCCTACACAGCAAGAACAATTCCCCAGAAATGGGATACCACCAAGCTCTTAGTCCAGAGGACTTTTACCAGCCTCACAGCAGAAACTGAGATGGAAAATGGGGAGGAATGAGCTAGTTGTCCAACTAGGCCATTTACAATGTCCAGATGCCTCTCAGTTTTGATCTCATCTTCATGTAGAGCATGATTTCTCAACCTGTGGATCAACCTTAGGAGACCTCTTTCACAGGGGTCTACTAAGACGGGGATATTTACATTACAGTTGTAGCAGTGAAATTAATTTTGTGGTTGGGGGTCACCACAGCATGAGGAAGTGTATTAAAGGGTCACAACAGTAGGAAGGTTGAGAACCACTGCTCTAGAGTCTCCAGGCAAAGTTATTCATTTAGGGCAAAAGTAAGACCAAACCAGACATCCTTTCTGGCATCCCTGGCCTTTGGCAAGGACCGAACTGCTGACAGGACTGAGCTGGTTAGTTAGTTGTTATTATTCTGTTTTGTTTGTTTTTTCGTTCTGTTTTGTTAATTTGGCACAAGGTAGAGTCATCTGAGAAAGGGGAATCTTGAGGGATTTCTTCCATCAGATTGCCTGTAGGCAGTCTAGTGGATGTTCACAGAGACTGGCATGAGAAGGCGCAGCCCCCTGTGGATAGCACCATCCAAGGGCAGTTGGTCCTAGGTGCTATAAGAAAGCAGCCTGAGTCCTCCATGTTCCCCTCTACCTGGCTGCAAACATAAAATGAGAAGTCCTGGGTCCCTTACTTTCTAGATGTCCCCTTAGATAAAAGGCTTCCATTTAGGGCACTTTGAATTTTGATTTCATTGGTAGATCAGGCAAAGTAAAATTGAATTGTGAGAGAGATACTTAGAGAGAACATCAACATCAAAATCAACCTGATATTTTTTCATTTATAAAACTTTACTAAGGTGGTCTTAAGATTAAATTAGACAATGGGCCTAACTCACAGCAGGTATATAAATGGTGACTCTATAATTATTTTTCACAGCATCTGTCCTTGATGACTGCTGGCTGATTCCAAATACTCTTCAGATTTACTTTATTTGATCATACATTCTCAAGTCTTGACTGAAAGTCAGCCCTTGACCCAGGTCTCATTTAGACCAGCTCTATACTTTCAGCTGGATCATAGGCTTTTTCAATGATGTTCTCTGGTTTGTGTCTGCTTTCTTTGTTTTTCATTATCAGCGTTCCCTAATTGCTCATATGAAAAGGTAAGGTTTGCAACATAAATTCCAAAAGAACAGCTTTACTCAAAGACAAATTACTGTGTCTTGGGTTAGTCTATAAGTGACTGAATTTTGGGAGCTATGCACATTGCCTTCCAAAAAAAGAAAAATCTAGAGCAAGTGGTTTTAACACTCAAGAGATAGACTGTTCCAGGATAGACTGTTCCATGATCATCTATTTCATCAGTGATTTTTATGTCTGAACAGACAGCCATAACAGTAAAACTGCAGCAGATGGTTTTCTATGTGTAGTTAAGGATAGTGTACTTGTTCCCTTTGTGTGTGATCTGGTTCTAATCTCCTCTATGGAGGCATTTCCTAGGGAACCCACAGGTGAATGACTATTGAGATGTGACTGAACACCTTTAGATATGTTTTATAACATTCCCCAATTAAGAGCCTTAGAATATAAGATGAATCTCCCTGTCCCTTGTCTGCACTCGCACACTACCTGAATGGAAATGCTGTTTTGGAAACTAAAGACCGTTTTAAAGGCTATTACTCCACAGAGAGATGAAAATGACATCACTGAGACACCACCCAGCCATGTAACTGATGGTCAATTCAGAGACCAAGAGAAAGTCCCATTCTCAAAGGATGCTTTAATGTAAAGGGGAAGGGGAAGCTTGGACTAGCTTCCATTCAACTATAAAACTGACAGCAACACTATCACAGAAGGACCTGATTCTCCATTTTACCTTCATGGTGGGTTAGGACTACAAAAGACTTCAACTTTCCTTCAACTGCCTATGAAGAACAGACTCAGTCTGAGAACTCTTGCCAACTCTATGTTGCTTAAGTAACTAAAGGGTGGATTGGCATCTCTTACACAGGGAAGGACTATGGTTATGCCATGGTTCTCAGAGATGAGTCATGTGATTTTTAGCAAATACATTTGATTTTTATCAAATGAAAATGTTTCTTACACCAGGAATCTGATGGTCAATATGAAACCAAGAAAAACATTAAAAATAAGTATTATCATTAAAAAAAAAAAAGAAAAAAGAAAGCAGCCTGAGGCTAGGCATTGGTAGCAAATTTCTTTAATCCCAGCACTCAGGGAGGCAGAGACAGGAGGATCTGTGAGTTTAAGGCCAGCCTGGTCTACAGAGCTAGTTCCAGGACAGCCAGGGCTATATAAAGACCTCATCTCCAGAAGGAAGGAAGGAAGGAAGGAAGGAAGGAAGGAAGGAAGGAAGGAAGGAAGGAAGGAAGGAAGGAAGGAAGGAAGGAAGGAAGGAAGGAAGGAAAAAGGCTGATTGAGCCATAGGGAGCAGGGCAGTAAGCAGCAGCCTTCCAAGATCCCTGCTTGTTTGTGTTGAGTTATTGCCCTGACTTCTCTCAGTGACCTTCTATGATGTCCCCATCATAGAAGGGGACATGTAAGCAAAATAAACCCTTTTCTCCACAAGTTGCTTTTGGTGATGGTTTTCATCTCAGCAATAGAAACTAAGATACGGACCACAGATGAGTTCAGCTTCCAGCCAATAACAAGCATCAAAACTGCTAGTTCCCAGAATCTGTCTCCTCAAACTACTTGACCAGTGTCTACTTCCTGTGCTCATCACTTATGTTTAATACTCTGTATGCTTTTCTCTTATTATTCTGACTTTTGTTAAAAGGGGCTCAGCCGATAAGCCCAGTTAAGACAGGTAGAAGAAAAAACCAATTCTCTCTCTGTTGCTTCTGCACTGAGCACATACTGCTTTTCCAGTTTTGTTTTTAATTTTCAAATTGTCTAAGTGATGTTTTAACCAGGATGTCACAATAAATCTAGGGAAAGCTCAGGAAATAAAAGACAACTGCAAATGAATTTCAGAAAAATTCTTTACATGCTTTTCTTTCTTCTTCCAGAATAAATTATTATTAGAGTTATAAATGTCTTTCCCTGCACAGGTTAGCTCCAAATCTCTTCAAATTTGGTTATGAATATGAATGTGACCTTTTGTCTCCTATAGATATCCCAGCACTTAAAAGAAGATTTCTCTGAATGAGCTAAAAGGGGAATGCATTTTTTTTTGTCATTATAAATAGCCAAAGGGCCTGAAACTAATGAGCTCTACATTTGAAAGCACTGGTCTTATGATGAGAAGTAAAAATCTTAAATCAGTGAATGACATTTTGAGGTTCTCGTACTGATTTGTAAACTGCTGTGTCATCCCCACCCTGGAAGCTAATTTTGATGTTTTCGGAGCTCAGGTTTCTGTTCACAGAGCACCTACCAGGAAAGGAGCAAAGAGCATGATGTTGTAGAAGACCTTCTACATGTGAGGCAGCCTCAGACTTGGAAACCACAGACTTTGGGAAGTGAGGGTCATTAAGACTCACGTGTAGTTTCTCCTTAATTAGCTCTGTGACCTGAGACAAGTCTATTTCTCTCTTTTCTCTCAGATTTGGCACATCTGTGATATGAAATACTGCTACTTCCCTCTGGAGCATTATTTAGGAGCATGAATTTTGAGTAAGAGATATGAGAGGCAGAAGCCAGCAGGCAGCCTCCATTCCTAGGGGCCCGACTCCTGGATGACTACACATAAATCCCTTCTAAGGTGCTAACTGATAATTAGGATTAACCAGCTTGTACAAAACTGAGCAGTTGGGGGACATTTCTGCTTCTAACGTGGATGCAATTACAATTGTCCCAAATATCAGGATTGGGCAGTATGACCAAGATGTGCGCTATGGACCCCTGGGAGCTCAGTGAGGGGAAGTCAGCTACAGCTTCTCATAGGCGTCCCCTCAGTCTTGTGAGTGAAAAAGTTCCTGAGGATGATTCCGCGCTGTCCTCTATGAATTCACATTGACCAAGGTTGAGTGACTTTCCTACTTTGGTCTCTGTGGGTACATGCCTGCCTCCTTTCATTCAGTCTGGTTCTAGAAACACCTGAATATAGTTAGGACTAACTGTAGTTTACAATCTAGGTACTAAATACCTAGTGCCTGTAGCCCAGCACTGGGAGGCACAGTCAGGCAGATCCTGGATGTTCACTGGCAAAACAGCATCGCCCAAAAGGCGACTCCTGCATCCTGCAGCAGTGAGAGACACTGTCTCGTGTAGTAAGACAGGGTGATGCACCCAGGTGACTGCACAGTCACGGCGTGTACAACACTCACACATGCAAACCAACACTGTTGACACCTCATTCAGTTCCGAGAGTAACTATCTATTTACAACTCAAGCTTAATATCACCATGAAATGTCAAAAAGAACAAAAGCTCCTGCAAAGCAAAGAGCTTCTCAGAGATTTTAAGTATCATCTGTGTGAATACCTTTTTTAAACTTTTTTTTTTTAACTATTTGAGACAAGCATTTTCTGACATGGAACTCACTATGTAGCCCATGCTGGCCTCCGGCTCACAGAACTCCGCCTGCCTCTGCTTCCCTGAGTGCTAGGATTAAAGGTGTGAGCCACCTCAACTGACTATGTGCATGTCTGTTAAAAAGTGGCCATTCCCCATAAAAGTGACTAGAGACAAACCATTCAACCCACACTTAGCTTAACAGAATCGACACATTTGCAACTGGGCAATCTTGAACCCATTTCCTAAGAAATAGTAAAGCCTGAATTTCCCCAGTTCTCAGGTATCTCTCTTCCTCGTTATTATTGTACTCTTTTCCCAGGGTGAAAAAAGAACATTCCAAATCTTGAAGAGATCAACTAATTGGAATTGGGTTTTTTTTGTTGGTTTGTTTGTTTGTTTTGTTTTTTGTGCTCTGTCACACTGTATTTATTCTTGGGATGTGACTATGCATTTGCAACAGTTAAATGATCTGGAACCAGGCCAACCATGCCACGAGGTAAACCCCACCCCAGGCTGCCAGGAAACTGCTGCCAAGGAGGAGCCAATTAGACTCCTGGAACATTAGGGACTCCTTTACACCACGTGGATGAGCATGATTGGCAGCAGGGAAGGTCTATGGTACAAGCAGGGAGATCAATGTCACAAGGAGAAGGTTCAGACATAGGTAAGGCTGACTTTGTGCTTTGGTGTATGCATCTTTATGATTGGTTTGATGTGGTGGGAATGTTCATCTCACCTTGAACAGACAGTTTCTCAGTTAGAATGCAACACCCTCACACTGGGCATAAAGCTGTAGAAAAGACATTCTTTCTGTCCGCAGACAATGTCCATTCTTTATGAAAGGCTTCTTTTGTAGTAGACTTGAGACACCAGAAAGACAGGTTAAGGTAATTTCCTGGACAACCAAGAGGCAACTGTACTCTGACTTGCTGTTATGTTCCCTCTGCTCCTACTCTGCTTCTGCTCTAACTAGAGTAAATACAAAGACAGCTTTAATTTAGCAGTACTGAAACTACCATTCTAAACTTAATGCTAACAACATTGAGGAATGGACTCATGACTTTTCTGTGGCTGTGCTAAAACACCAGAAGCAACTTAAGAAATAAGGAGTTTATTTTAGACTCTGGTTCCAGAGGGTAAATCCATAAAGGCAGGGGGAGGGGGTGGCAGCTGGAGCAGGAAGCTAAGAGATCATATCTTCACCACAAACACAAAGTGGAGAAGGAATTAGAAGTGGGTGAGTCTATACACTCTCAGAGTTAACCCCCATGACATACTTTCTCTAGCAAGACTGTGCCTACTCCCCAAATAGCATCAACACTTGGGGACCAAGTGTTTAAATACCTGGGCCTAAGAAGGCCAATTTTTTATTTAAAGCACCAGGACTGATTCATGTGACCTTTTTAGAACACTACAGGAACATGTCATACATTGTTCTGTCATTTATCACCAGTATGTAAAAACTAAGAATGAAGGAGTACTGAAAAGTATTTCATGGAACTGGGGAGATGAATCAGCAGATAAAGCACTTGCCTTTATCTGAATCCTCAGAACCAGAGTAAACTATAGGTGGGTACAATGATCCACCTGTAACTTCAGCACTGGGAAGGTGAAGATGCAAGAGTCCACAGAGGCAGAGAATCTCCAATCTGTCTAGCTCTAGGTTCAGTTGAGAGACCCAGCCTCATTGAAAAAGGTAGAGAACAATCAAGACAGAAATGCACATATTTGAATGTGCTCACTGACACACATGCACAAAAACTATATATACAGACATATGCAAAAAGAAAGAGAAACATTGTATACATATATAGTCCCTTCAAAACAAGCATTTATTCATCATGTATAGTATGGCAAGTCCTATTCATGATCCAAAAGTCATGTGATTTAGTAGAAAAAGGAAACATGAGAGCAAAGCTATAATCCCAAAGTTCATGGTAAGTGAGATGGTAAGCAAGATAGCAGCAAGTACACCAGAAGAGCAATAGTCAGAACTATCCTAGAGGTTTGAGGAGGTTTCTTGTTCCTTTCATTGACATGAGCCACTTGGTTGAATAAGAGGATCCTTTGGGGCAGAACATTGGATGTGAAAGTGTCAGGTTCGAAAGGGCAGGCAGAATAATGAAGCAAGTACTGTAATCAGTGCCTTCCCATAGTTCAAGATGGTTTCCACATGCAGTGTGATGAGGAGAGGGGATAGAAGACTGTGTCATCCACTCCAGCCTTTGGACTTCTCCTTGTACTTAGGATAAGCGGGGGTGGGGGGGAGGGTGATTTAAATATGTATCCAACTTACAGGTAAAAAAAAAAAAAATGAATGTCATGGAGCCAAAGAAGTAGATTGGAAAGGTTACACTGAGGATAGAGCCATAGAGCCTTAGTTAAGCTGGTGCTTGTTGAAACGCTTCAGGAGGTGTTGGAGCCCTTAGGTGACTTTAGAATCCATCAAAGGCTGGTTTTGGAGGGAAAATTATTGTATCACTAAGTCTGAAAATTAACTGTACCAAAACAGAGAGCTATATGGTGTTCAGAAAAGGAGAGGCATGAGATGGGGGCCTTTCCTCTTGGGGAGCTGAGAGCGGATCATGGGCAAGGGATACATGAAGATATTTACTGCACTGAAGCTGACTGAAATGATGTCCTTTACTTGGGACTGAGTTCCAGCTGTTTTCATGAATTGGGCTGGAAAGACATATAATATGCTGCACTACACTCAAGTGTTAAAGAGAAAGAGAAGATATAAAACCACTTTATACAAACTAACCCATTGTTGGAGCCCAGCTTCTGCTGACCAGGTCTCCTTATGTTAGCCCCAGAAGCAGGATCTTGTTCTGGGGATCAGAACAAAAACTCAATTCAACTCTGTCCTTTCCTTGAGTAATTCACTTGTATTTGCCAACAGTGATCTTTGCAGAAGGCTCTATGTTTTATTTTTCCCACTTGACTCCAGCCTTATCTGTCCAGAATGAAAACAAGGCAAGAAATGCTGTAAACTCTCTGTGTGGACCCAGAAGAATCAGCCCTGCTCCCTCCCTTGTTTGCTAGCCCTCCCTCTGAACAGGAAATGAACCAGGAAGAAATGAAAGCAGTAATCAAGCAGTGGTCACTAAACTAGATGATGGCTACAGTGATGAAGACAAACGAGACATACGTATAGAACTTGAGTTCAGGAAGACAGACATATTAAGGGAAACTCTGAGTCTTTCAGTCAAAGCAACTGGTTCCATGTTGGTTCCATTCAGAATCAGGAGACTTAGCACACACGAAGTTTCCTTGTGGTCCTTCTGAAGTTATGATACTACTAAAGAGAGACATTCTGTGGGTCATAAGAGTATTTAGAAGTCAGCGAGTAATCTGGACTAGAAAAACTGACCCCTTGGTGTTTCACATGGACTAACAATGTCAGCATCTCCACAGCAGAATGGGGAGAATGCAAGTAACCAGACCCTGGAGAAATCTGTCTTAGTCAGTGTTTCATTGCTGTGAAAAGATACGGTAACCACAGCAACTCTTATAAAGGAAAGCATGTAATTGGGGCTGGCTTACAGTTTAAGGGGTTCAGTCCATTGTCTCATGGCTGGAGGCATCGCAGCATGCAGGTAGACATGACACTGTAGAAGCTGAGAGTTCTACATCTGGATCCAGAGGCAGCAGGAAGAAAGAGACGCTGGGCCTGGACTGAGCTTTTGAAACCCCTAAAGTCCAACCCCCTACCCGTGATACACTTCCCAAACCTTCCCAAGTAGTGCTCCTCCCCAGTGATCAAGTATTCAAATATATCGGCCAGTGGGGGTCATTCCTATTCAAACCATCGCAAATGCTAATAACACAAAAACTAAAAAGAAAAGAAGCTGATTATATAAAACAGAATGAGCTAATGGAGAGACCAAGCTATATTACATAATGCAGGTTTATTGGGAGGAGTGAGGGGGAGGAGGTGGGAGAGAGAGAAGGGGAGCACAGTCTGTGGTAGGGGGAATTGAGAGAGAGGGCAGGAAGGAGGAAAAGCAGAGAAAGGGCAGAAAAGGGGGTGATGGAACCAGGATGTCTGGTTATATAGTGAAGGGCCTCTGGGAGAGGAGCCCCACCCCTAGGTGGAGGGCAGGGTATAGCACCCTGCAGCAAGTAGGGACTTTAACAGAAGCCCTTTCAGACGTCTGGACAACTCTGCTGGATATGAGGAGACAAAGCAAGAAAGTGAAATTCGCAGAAATGTACAAGAAGAACATTGTTAACACCATAAAATGCTGCTGAGGAATCAAATAAGATAATTACGGAGAATGTTCATTAGTTTCAGGGACACAGAGGCCACTGGTGGCTTTGCAAAGATCAGTTTTAATGAGGTAATAAGAGCAGAAAACAAATTAGAGTGCTTTGTGGAGAAAGAACTTGAAACGGAGACACCAAGTATAAGTAGCCCTTTGAATGAGAGGAGGAAAAAACGGGTAGAAGAACAATTCACATAATAGACATGGTGTTTGAGTAGGGAAACAGAAAGTCAACAGAGAAACAGCAGTGCCAAGCTAACAAGCACACACATGTGAGCCAGACCAGTCACAACAATCACAAAGGTAAGGAGGGAATCGGTGTAAGAGAGCAACCAATGAGCATTTGACTGTCTACAGCCTAGATACAAGGCCATCCTAGAAGCCAGCACAGATGAGTTCAAACTCTTTACCATGTTTCTTTGATGTATATGAGTGTGTCGCCTTCAGGTATGTCTGTGTACCATGAGTGTGCCTATTGCTTGAGAAGGCCATAGGAAGGCATCCAATCTCCTAGAACTGGAGTTACAGATGGTTGTGAGCTGCCATGTACATGCTGGGAATTGAACCTGAGTCCTCTGGAAGGGCAGCCAGTGCTGTTATCTGCTCAGATATCTTTGCAGCTCCAAGTTCAAATTCTTGTTCTGGCATTTATTAGTTTCCTTTGTCTTTGAAATAGGGATTCTCTTTTATTTATTTATTTTACAGAACATTCATTTAAAAAATATGCTTTTCCATTCCATTAAGAAAGTGTAACACATTTGGGCCTGGTGGCCCATGCCTTTAATCCCAGGATTATGGGGGGGAGGGGCAAAGGCAGGTGGATCATTGTGAGTTCAAGGCCAGCTTGGTTTACAAAGTGAGTCCAGGACACTCAAGGCTACACAGAGAAACTCTGTCTCGAAAAATAAAACACCAAAAAAAAAAAATTATAATACATACCAAAAAAATATGTATGATACATAAGTGTCACTTTCTCTTTCTGTATGTCAAAACAAATAGTCAAGAAGAATTTAATACAATAACATAAATATGTAAAACACATTCCATCATACATGAACTCTAACACTGTCATAGCTGATTGGTTTTGTTATCTTTGGCTTGTTGTTTTTCGTTTTTAGACAAGTCTCACTATGTTGCCCTGACCGTCCCGGAACTTGGTATAGAGAAGAGACTGGCCTCAAAGTCACAGAGACCTGCCTGCCTCTGTCTCTGGAGTGCTGGGGTTAATGGTGTTCCCACCACGCCTGGCACCTTGTCCTGTTGAACTGTGCTGTGTGGTAGGATATTGTGAGGCTGCACCTTTTATTTCACACCACTTTACACCCAGTCCTTTACTCTGTTTCTATCTCTCCACAGTTCTGTGAAGCAAGTAGGGCAGGTATTATTGTGCCTTGTTACAGATAAAGAAACTGGGGCAGGCTGAGGTGAAAGAGCCAAGCCTCAAGAGCCCAGCCTCAGCCGCTCAGTGAGGGCTGGACAGGATCAGTCTCTGGAGCCAGGGCTCTCTTTGCATTTTGAAATCCACAGGTCAGGACCCCTTTCAGCATCAACAGTGCACAGAAGAGTAGTGAGTGGGAAACGCGTTGCTTCTTGAACTTGGCTTTTTCAGAGGGAAATATAGCACATCAATTGAGGTTTTCTTCAACCACAGTTTAGCCGGTTATACCCCGGAGCGACTACTTCCTCCCACAGCATTTCGTTCTTTTTACAGTGAGCCTAGCCAAGGACTAGCCTCTTTGCTGTAAAGTTTGAAATTAAGACTCACCTGGGGGGAGGGAGGTCAGTCTTGAGCCCCAGTGAGTGGACAAGGAAAGCATGAACCCATCCAAAAGGAATACAGTGTCCAGGAGAGAGAGACATTCTAGCCAGAGGCAGCTGCAAAGAAGGCAGACACCGAACCAAAATACTACCCTTACTGCCTCTCATCCTAGGAACAACTACTTATGTAACATTATTTCAGTGACAAATATGCAAATGAAGACCTGTTCCTGAGTAGCTCAATAAATATGTTCATCTGCAAGTTTAAGTGAAATGCAGCCATTAAAAAAATCATTGGATCTCTTTCTTGAAATATAGACAATGAAAAAGGTAAGATGCAACGATACATAACAAGGAAATATCTATAGTATATTCTCTATCAGTCTATCTGTCTGTCTGTCTCTCTGAATCTGTGGGTGAGAGTGTGTTTACTTTCAAGTCTTCTCAGTTTTTGCATATGGTATCTCCTTTGAATAATCTTCCTTCTCATTCTCTTCTACCTGGGAAAATCATAGCCCTCTTTCTCAGGCCCACCCAGGGGCCACATTCTCAGGAATGTATTCTCACATTTCTTGGCTGAAGTTATAGCCCCTCCTTATTTGCTTTCTTACAATAGCCTTTCCTCTAACAGAGCTGTAACAATTATTTTAATTGCTTGTATTTCCCACTAAAGTATGCTTTTTACAATGAGAAGCTAACTTGTTCAACTCCAACTTCTTGCATAATATTAACTGGGGGCTCAGAGCTCAATTAATATTGATTGGATGATCACATGGTTCCCTCTAAGCATCTCAAGGACATTGGTGACATCATTTCAAAGATGACTTGCTCCATGCCTAGAGGTATTTTCCAGAGTCTACCAGATTTTACTTATTGAATGAATTTACACTTAGATAACAGTAAGTATTACAGTCATAATACACAGAAGATAGTACTGTCTCCAATAGTTGACATAAATAATATTCAAGATATAAGACAGTGGAGGGCATTTAAGAGAATGGGAGCAATAAACAAGACCTTTAGGGACTAGGACATATATTATGCTGTGTAACTCTGACTTTAGGCAGATTGACTGTCGCTTTTCCTTTGCAGATGATTTGAGTATTATGGGATAGATCTACACATAGAAGTTTTATTGAATGGATTGTTTTTGCAGGCCCTATACATCTTGTGGTCATGTCCCTACAACGTTTGCAGGTTTTTTTTTTTTCTCTCTATCAAAATGGAAAACTGAGAGACTCTAGGGTTAAATGATATGCAAAATTGAAGCCAGATCTGTGTAAAGTCAAGGCTACATTCCTGAGGAGAGGAAAGGCACCTGTTCATAGCAAAGAGAATCCAGCAGGGGTACTGGTACAGGTACTTGGTACTGGTTATCTAGTACCAAGAGACATGAAGAGAATGACCTTGTTTATCTACACATCCATTTGTCCATTCAGATAATTGGTGCATTTGCTAGCAACCCTACTCTATTATTACCAGTTCTGAGGATTCAAGACTGAGTGGAATAATCAAGGTCCATGCTGTCACAGGGCTTGAATTCCTACGAAAGCTGCTATGACAAAGAGTCATAAATGCTATGACAGGGAAGTTCAGGATGCTAGGGAAACATAAAATGTGAGCATTAAACTTTGTCTAGCTTCTGGGCAAGTTTCTCAGTTTCCACACCACGTAGCCCCTCTGTATTTCACCTTCTGTCTTTAGTACCTGTAAGAGTCCTCCATTGCTTTCAACACAAGTTGTTTCTTCCTGTGAATTAGTGTAACAGATATCTGATTTCACGTGCTCAGCATCTTCTTCATGCTGTCACATCAGGAACTGGTCTTCTCTGCCTGATGGGACTGTGGATCAGAAGAGACCACCCTCTTTCAACTGGCTGATCAAAACTTTCCACATTTTAACTGAAGTGGCTGGCTCAGGTGTTGACACTCAGACCACTGTGGATGACGCAGCACGTTTTTTGTGAGGACTGATGGGAAAAATGAGAGAACTGTCTGCCCTTCTGAATTTGCAAGTACAAGGTCCTTCTGAGTGCAGAGCTATTGAGGCCCTTATTGCTACTGTTAAAGAGAACTTTCCTATGTATGAGGGCAGCAGTGCCAAGAGATGATGACAACTCTTTAAGCATCTCTTAAACTTTTTAGTTCTATGAGTCAATCAGTTCCCTTTCCCACAACATATTTGAGTTGCTTTTACTCATAACTAGAAGTATTTTCAATAACATACCTGACTTAGATATGTTTCTGTACTATGTCCAAATAATGTGTAACCATGATAATGTAATGGGGCTGCGCATAGCAAGGACAAAATTGACCTACCTTTTCTTTTACTCTTTCTCAGAGTGCAAAACACTTAACTCAACAATTCTTCAAACAATTTTCAATGTCAACATTGGTGAGATGGTGACATGGCCATTCCTACCCTGTGGAGCCTTTCTAAAGCTAATTAGCTACAAAGTGGCTAGTTTGGTATCTGCAATGTATTCTGGCACCAAAGTCTGCTGCATTCTTACTTACTGCACTGTCTGAGTCTTATCCCTCTATGCCAAGTCTAGTATATTTAATACTCTGCTTCAGCTCTGCTCTCGGTGTGCAAACTAAAACATGCCAACCGGAACATTATGAATCTATTTAATTATCCTTTTGAAAAATTAAAATCATAACATAAATTTTATTACCCAGCTAGCATCTAATTTTCATATGCAAATTTTAATACATTAATAGTATAATCAGATTTCCAAGGCATTTAAATCATGCCACTTTATATTTTAATTCAGAGGACAAATGCATTTTTTAATTCTTGGTAAAAATAATATGGAAATAGTTACAGCAACAATCAGACGTAGGTATCCATCATATAAAAGAAAAATCACTTTTGTCCAGATTCCTTCCTCTCCTTTAATACACAGCAGTTCTGAGCTAAAAATAGAGAAAACTGCAGCTTTCTGTTTTTTAAAAGAAAATTTCCCTGTACTGCTACGAGATCTGTCCTTAAAACTATAAGATTTGGGAGACAGAAAAAAAGGTTTTACTTTGTGAGTTAAAAATATTCCAAAGAAATATTAAGTCTGTGTTGGAACATTTGAAATACCATTTATTTCTAAATTTTACAGCAAATAAGCTGATGTTAAAATGAGTTATCAAACTTTAGTTTCTAGACAACTTAACACAACTAAACTCTACTGTAATTTTAGAATTTTAGATTTCCATTTGGATATTATATTTGTCATAGTTAGTTTTCGTCAACTTGACACAAACCTACGTACACCTGGAAAGAAGGAGTTGCAGTGTAGGCATTGCCTTGCGAGTGGCCGGTGGGCATGTCTATGGTGAGTGGTGTTAATTGCTCATCCATGTGGGGTGGCCCATTCTACTGCAGGCAATGACATCCCTGGGCAGTCGGTCAAGAAACGTAACTGAGCAAGCCATGGAAAGCAGGCTAGTAAGTAGTGTTCCTCCCTGGTTTCTGTTTCAGTTCCTAGCTCCTGCCTCATTCCTGCCTTGGCTCCCCTCAGTGACAGACTGTGATCTGTAGGCCAAACAAACCCTTTCCTCCCCAAGTTGCTTTTGGTCAAAATGTTCTGTCACAGCAACTGAGAAGCATAGTAGGACAATATTGGTTTGTTTTTGCTGTTGTTGTTGTTTTGTTTTGTTTTGTTTTGTTTTTGGCCAGTCCTTTAAGAATGACGTAAACAGATATATTCTAGTGATCATACCAGTGCATCAGTGCAATGATACCACCGTGTGTGTGTGTGTGTGTGTGTGTGTGTGTGTGTGTGTGTGTGTCTAGGGAAAGAAAGAGAGAGTGCACATGTGCACGTCATAGCACTAGTGTTGAGGTCAGAGGACAACATTCAGGTGGCTGTTCTCTCCTTGCACTGTGTTGGTTCCAAGGAGTAAATGCAAGTGAGGCTTATTGGCAAGTACTTAAGCCACTAAGTCATCTTGATGGCCCTAAAAGCTTTGTTTTAAAATACAAACTGCTGTATATATGCACAAACATAGAAGAGAACATTCGTATTTGTGTTTATAAGTTATATTTTTTCGTTAAAAATGTCTTAGTTTTTTTTTTTTTCTGTGAAGAGATACCATGACCACAATAACTCTTATAAAGGAAAGCATTTGATTGGCTTACAGTTTCAGGGGTTTAGTCATGGAGGGAAACATGGCAGTGTGTAGACAAACATGGAGTTGAGAGTTCTGCTTCTTGATCCACAAGCAGAGGAAGGAGATTATCTACCACACTGGGCATAGCTTGGGCATGGGAGACCTCAACGTCTGCCCCCATAATGACACACTTCCTTCAAAAAGACTGTTCCTACTGCAACAAGGCCACACCTCTTTATCATTATTATTATTATTTTATTAATAAATTCCACTTACATCCCTGTCACAGGCCTTTTCCTTCTCTCCTCTCTCCATATTTTTCAGAACAGGAAAGCCCCACTACTCAGACACCCAGCTCATCTATTCACAAAAGGACTGAGTTCCTCTTCCTCCCCTGTGACCTAGTAGGAAAGTCCCATCAAGGGGAAGTGATCAAGAAGTAGGCAATGTCGTCTGTGGCAGAGATATCCCCTACTCCCCTAACTAGTGAGCCAACATGAAGCCTAAGATGTCCATTGGACTTATCTTCTTGGGGTTTGTGTATTGTAGTATGTATATTCTGTACTGTATAACTAAAATCTACCTATAAGTGAGTATATAGCATGTGTGTCTTTCTGGGTCTGTGCTACCTCACTCAGTAAGATATTTTCTAGTTCCATCCATTTGTCTGCAAATTTCACAATGTCCTTGTTTTTAATGGCTGAGTAGTATTCCATTGTGTAAAAGTACCACAGTTTCTTTATCTGTTCTTTGGTTGAGGAACATCTAGGTTTTCCAATTCTTGGCTATTGTGAATAAAGTTGCTATGAACATGGTTGAGCAGATGTCTTTACTGTATGATGGAGCATCTTTTGGGTGTATGCCCAGGAGTGGTATAGCTGGATCTTGAGGTATGGTTAGTTCCAATTTTCTGAGAAAGCGCCAGATTGAGTTCCAAAATGGCTGTATAAGTTTGCCCTCCCACCAGGAATGTAGGAGTGTTCCCCTTTCTCCACATCCTCAATAGCATGTGTTGTCACTTGAGTTTTTTATCTTAGGCCACACCTCTTAATGATGTTATTTGCTATAAGACAATCATTCAAACACATGAATGTATTGGGGCCATTCTGTCTCTTCACAGCAATAGAAGCCAAACTAAGGCATACTATTACCTTATTTGATATGTGAAATAAAAGGGGCTGATTCTTCCCTAAGCCCATTAAGAAACCCTCTCTTGGGCTGGGGAGATGGCTCAGCAGTTAAAGGTTAGGGTCACAACAAAAACAATAAGAAACCCTCTCTTGGCTTTTTAAAGTTAAATATATTTAAGAATTTATCTGAACTTATTTACATTTTGGCTACATGAAGATTACCCATGAGACAGCATACAAATCAAGCAGACAGAATTCTGTGGGGTAACTATCTAAGCATTATGATTATGGAGAATCTCCATCTCTCAATGTTGATAACACTTAATGATGTCTGAGAATAGAGACGTTGGTATCTCCTTGCACTATTGTGATAAACCAAAAACATCTTACCACAGACAAACAAATCATCATTCCTCTAAAGCACTAAAGTGGAGCATGGATTAGATATAGATTAGATGGGAACCTGGAAAGAAAGCTCCAGAATGATCTGGAACAATCTCTGGGCGGCCAGGGAGCATCAGAGAGGTTCTAGACCACCAGGCTCCAAGGGTACAGGGAAGGCACTCAATGAAAGGTATAGAATTCTAAGAGACCAATAAATCATTATTTTAAAATTTTGAACAGAATTAATTCTACTATATTTTATAACACTTTCTAAATGTGCTGTTGGGGTCAAGGCATTAACAGGAGACTTTAAAATTAAGTGACATTTTTCTCACTAATTAATTAATTAATTCTTAATTAATTATAAATGATTTTTGGCTGACTCTGACAATGAAATTTATTTTTTTCCATTTTCTCATATACACACTCTGCTACACCTTAGTGAACAAGCTGAAAATTCGTTAAATAAATGTATTCATTAATGTTTTAGTGGAATGCAAAAGAAAAGAAAGGCTGCCAGAGCCACACCAAGGCTCTTCCACTTTGCCAAAAATGATTACAGTGGTGTTGGGGCTGATTATGTGAATCGAGGAGGCCGAGATGCTGGGGAGGCTGCTGTTCCTACAGCTGCTGTTCTCAGGGCCCTGCTGAAGGGGCTGCTCTGTTCCCAGATTCTGCACATCTGTGAATGGAAAACCAGAGGTTTGAATATGTTCCTGTCAGAGTTTCTTCCTTCTTCCCCTTCACATGCAGTGAAGATGCTCTACTGAAATTCAAGACATCAGCTTAGAATATGTTAATGTTCATAAATTAAATTGCTCACAGAAGGTGATCAATTTTTAATGTTTACACTCAAGATGTTCTTTTTAATTAACACTTAGCTACATTTGTTCTCTGTGTGATGCGGAAAATGTCTGAGCTTGCAGAGAACGGCAATAAGTTGTTAGACATTAAACTGCAGTAATTTTCAGACTTGCATCCTTCCACTAAAGAAAAAGTGCTTAGCTTCAGATGGCTGAAGCATAAAGACACCTGAGTTACTCTCAGAAGTAGTGGGAAGTTACTCAGTATGTACAGATATTTCAGGAAAGTTACTTGAATTCTTGATAAAGAGGTGGAAAAATATCCCTCCCAAAGACTTGTGATATGCTCAAGGACAGGAGTATGAAAATTGAAAGGAATTTCTTTATTCAGCTCAAGTTGATTAATTTAGAATCCACAAATATTGTTACTTAACTGTATAGAACTAAATAAAAATGACAAGACTGTAGTCATGGGAAATGGACCTGACTCCTTAGAGAAAACATGATCTGTGTTGAAAACAAATGTTCATGGGCCAAAATGGGCAGAGTGGTGTCCATGGTGGTGTTGCCAAATATCTTAGTTTGGTTTCTATTGCACTGATAAACACTATGACCAAAAACAACGTAGGGGAGAAAAGGTTTATTTGGCTTACATATCCCCTTAGACAGGAACTTAGGCAGGAACCTGGAGGCAGGAATTGAAGCAGAGGCCATGGAAGAGTGCTGATTACTGGTTTATTCAGCCTGGTTTTCCTGGTTTCCTTTCTTCTAAAACCCAAGGCTGGCACTACCCACAGCAGCCTAGTCCCCTCCATGCAAAACATTAATCAAGATATTTCTCCCACGGTCTTGTCTACCAGCTATTCTGATAAAGGCTTTTTCTCAATTAAAATCCCCTCTTCCTAAACGTCCTTGGTTTGTACAAGGCCAGCAAAACAACAACAAAAACAAAAATGAGATGAGATGTATCATTTTTGCTCCAATGAGATGACTCGGTGAGTAAAGACACTGCTTCCGAGCCTGATGACCTGAGTTCCATCCCCAAGAACTGCATGGTGAAAGGAGAGAACAGACTTTTATAAGCTGTCTTCATACTCCATATGCATGCCATGGCACACCATACCCCTCTCCATAAAAAATAAATAAATAAGTAATCTCAAGCCTTAGTTGATGATTAAAGAGCACTTCAGCCATATTATGACTGTAGTTGGCACTAGTTTGAGCGTTGGGACCAGACAGACTTTGAGGATGATGGGAGCATGATTTTGGCAGAATGGATTGAAATTTTCACTTCTGCTTATGTTCCACCTAGCTATTGGGTTGACAAACATTACATATACATGTTCGTGTTTCACTGGTGTTGACTAGCTGGCTAAGAAGCCAAACCACATATTTTCTATTTAGTATCCTCAAGCATGAATTTCTAGATACTTTCCATTATGCAAGCAAAATTCTGATGATAACAAGCCTTGCTTATAGGTACATATGCAAAATGTTATTGTGTGACCTATCAAAAATTTAAATCCATAACAAGTCAAATTATCTGAGACAAGGAGTATGCTCCCTTATAGTCCTGAAAAATGAGTGTTGGGAAGAACCTCTTGGTTCATATTTCTGAGCTAGTTATCATAACTAATTACACATGGAACTAGAAATGAAAATGATTACTTTTAACTTATCCAAATTTACTTTTCTTTAATTTCCCAAATATTTTCACAGTATCATGATGTGCAGGATTTCTCTGTGTAGCCCTGCTATCCTAAAACTCACTCTATAGACAGGCTAACCTCAAACTCATAGATCTGCCTGCCTCTGCCTTCCAACTTCTGGGATTAAACCACCATGCCCAGCCGTGTGAACAACTTTTTAATAGCAAGATATAGTTTGAGATTTAGTAGTAGATACTCAAAAGTGTTAAAGGTGTTTATTACAGTGGTTTTAACTCCCCAGAGACTCAGGAATTTGAACACTTTGTTTCTAGTTGTTTGCATGTTTGAGGAGGGTTAAGGTAGTATAGCCTTGCTGGAGAAAATATACCACAAAGGATGAGCTTTGAGATTAAAATCCATTTCCAGTGTGCTCTCTCTGCTTCCTGATTTATGTTCAGGTTTTGAGTTCTTGCCTGCTTGTTCCTCCTGCCATGCCTGCTGTCTGCTGCTGTACTGTCTCTGCTGTGATGGTCTCTCACCCTCTGGAATTAGGGGCCAAAAGAGAAGTTTTTCTTCTGTAAGTTGTCCTTGGCCATGGTGTTTTATTACAGAAACAGAAAAAAAAATCACTAACACAGAAGTAAAAAGAGAGAGCAAAGAAAAGGCAACAACTAGAAAAAAAAGTTTATTATTAATTGGACATTTATTTTGAATCTAGATATCTAATGAAGATTATATTTTATAAATAAAAATGTCCAACTCCTGTCAGCAACAATTTTATTGCCTTGGGACTTTGAGAGTTTTTACCCATTTGAGTTAACACATCACCTTGAAACATTTTGTTTGGTTAATCTATCACATATTGATTTAATGTATGATAGTTGAGTCATGGGGAGGTTATGCTATCCATAACATCATGCATACTGTACACAAGTATAAAGCAGTGAACTCATTCAGTGCTTACATTAGAACTGGTGTTAGAGTATATACACATATATGTATTTATATATTTATATATGTGTGTTTTTGTATATATGGCTTTTGTATATGTATGTGTGTGTGTCTGTGAACTCTTTGGAGAACTCTGAGTAATACAAACCATGTCTATCAAAGCTCCCTGAATCTGGTAAATAAACAAAATGTTGGCTTCTTCTTCTTTATTTTTTTTTTTTTTTTAATTTTTCAGACATAGTTTCTCTGTGTAGCATTGGCTATCCTGGACTTGATTTGTAGGCCAGGCTGACCTCGAACTCATGGAGATATGCCTGCCTCTGCCTCCCTGAGTTCTGGGATTACAGGCATGCACAACCATGCTCAGAAGTGGTAGATTCTTAATCCTATTTAAATATATCAATAATTAACAGACTTTTTCTGTAGCATTTCAGAAAATAAAAATGCCAAGCACTACCGGCCTTTGGCTTCTATTGCCACTACTCTGCTCTGCAGGTCTCTGGTACAGCTACTCAATCACATCATTAAGGGGTGGCCGGGGAGCCATAAATAGTACAAGCCTAAGAGACCTGGGTACATTCCAAAACAGTTGACTTACACAAACAGGCCACTTGTTGACAGCCCTCCTCAGCTGATACCTACCCAACCAATCTTTTACAGGTTTATCATGATAGCTTCGTTTTATAGCTTAAAATACTACTTATTTTAAAAAATGATAGTGTATTAACTAAATAGCTATAGTTCATGGTTATTAAAGAAACTGTATAAATAACAATGATTAAAATAATTTCTGTGCTTTTGATGAGATTATCATTTCTTTTTTAATTTTTATTTTATTTTTATTAATTACAGTTTATTCACTTTGTATAACAGCTGTAGCCTCCTCCCCACCCTTCCAAATCCTACCCTTCCTCCCTCTTCTTCTTCTATGTCTCTTCCCCACTCCAGGTCCTCCTCCCCTTCAATCTGACCCTAGTTTATCAGGTCTCATCAGGACTGGCTTCTTTGTCTTCCTCTGTGGGCTGCTAAGGCTGTTCTCCCCTCAGATAGAGATGACCAAAGAACCAGCCCATACGTTCATGTCAGAGATAGTCCCTGTTCCTATTACTGGGGAACCCTCTTGGACACTGAGCTGCCATGGGCTACAACTGTGCAGGGGTTCTAGGTTATCTCCATGCATGGTCCTTGTTTGGAGTATTAGTCTCACAAAAGACCCTTTGCCCAGATTTTTTGGTTCTGTTGCTCTCCTTGTGGAGCTTCTGGCCCCTCCAGGTCTTTCTATCTCCCCCTTCTTTCATAAGATTCCCAGCACTCTGCCCAAAGTTTGTCTATGAGTCTCAGCATCTGCTTCGATACCTTGCTGGGTAGAGTCTTTCAGAGGCCCTCTGTGTTAGGCTCCTGTCCTGTTTCCTGTTTTCTCCCTCTTCCAATGTCCATCCCATTTGCCTTTCTGAATGAAGATCAAGCATCTTACCCAGGGTCCTCCTTCTTGATTGGCTTCCTTAGGTGTACAGATTTTAGTATGATCATCCTATATTATATGTCTAATATCCACTTATAAGTGAGTATATACCCTGTGCGTCTTTCTGGTTCTGGGATACCTCGCTCAGGATGATCTTTTCTAGATCCCACTATTTGCCTGCAAATTTCATGATTTCCTTGTTTTTAATTGCTGAGTTTTAATTCCATTGTGTAAATGTACCACAATTTCTGTATCCATTCCTCAATTTAGGGACATCTGGGTTGTTTCCAGCTTCCTGCTATACAAATAAAGCTGCTACAAACATGGTTGAGCAAATGTCTTTGTTGTATACTTGAGCATCTTTTGGATATATGCCTAGGAGTGGTATAGCTGGATCTTGAGGTAGCATTATTCCTAATTATCTGAGAAAGTGCCAGATTGATTTCCAAAGTGGTTGTATGAGTTTACATTCCCACCAGCAATGGAGTAGTGTTCCTCTTTCTCCACAACCTCTCTAACATGTGTTGTCACTTGAGATTTTTATCTTAGCCATTTCTGATGGGTGTAAGATGAAATCTCAAGGTCTCTTTGATTTGCATTTCCCTGATGACTAAGGATGTTGAGCATTTCTTTTTTTATTTTTTTATTTTTATTAATTACAGTTTATTCACTTTGTATCCCCCATAAGCCCCTCCCCCTCCCCTCCCAGCCCCACCCTCCTTTCCCCTTCTTCTCGATTGCCCCTACCAAATCCTGCCAAGCCCTGAGCATGGGAGATATTTCCATCTTCTGATATCTTCTTCTATTTCTTTCTTCAGAGACTGATTTTTTTTTTCATATAGGTCTTTCGCTTGCTTGTTTAGAGTTATTTGTGGCTATTGTTAAGGATGTTGCTTTCCTAATTTCTTTCTCAGCTTGTTTGTCTTTTGTATACAGGAGGGCTACTGATTTTTTTTTAGTTGATTTTGCATCCTGCCACTTGGCTAATGGTGTTTATCAGCTGTAGGAGTTCCCTGATAAAATTCTTTTGGTCACTCATGTATACTATTATATCATCTGCAAATAGTGATACTTTGACTTCTTCCTTTCTAAACTGAATCCCCTTGATCTCCTTTAATTGTCTTATTGCTCTAGCAAGGACTTCAAGTACTATAAAAGTTAGTCATTAGCGAATTTTAACTAAGCTAGCTATTATAACTTTATAAATTGTGCCTAGCAAGTACAAAGTGTTTAAATAAAGATCCCTTAGTGCTCAGTGCTGGAAACAGGAACTATTTAATTGTTTTGTTAAAAAAAATGTCATCAGTAGGATATTCTGGATATGCTGGGTGTCTTAGTCAGTGTTATATTGCTGTGAAGAGATACCATGACTATGGCAACTCTTATAAAGTAAACTGTTTGAATTTCAGCTTGCTTACAGATTTAGAGGCATTGTCATAATGGCAGGGAGCAAGGTGGTATGTAGGCAAACATGGTACTGAAGAAGTAGCTGAGAGTTCTACATACAAATCTACAGGTAACAGGAAGAGCAGACACACTAAGCCTGGATTGAGTTTTGAAATTCCAAAGCCTAACCTGAGCAAGGTCACACCTAGTCTTAAAAAGCCACATCTTTTAATCCCTCTCAAGTAGCACCATTCCCTAATGATCAAGCATTCTGGTATATGACCCTGTGGGGGCTGTTCTTATTCAAATCACTAAACTGGATGTATTAGGGATCTCTAGAGTAACAGAAGTTACATTATGAATCTTCCCTCCCTCCCTTTCTCCCTCCTTCTCTCTATCTATCTCTCTGTGTATATACACACACCACACATATATGTATGTATGTATGTATGTATGTATGTATGTATGTAAGTAAGAGTGACTTACAGGCTGTGGTCCAGCTAGTTCAACAATGGCTGTCTATGAATGGAAGGTCTAAGAAGGCAGTAGTTGTTCTGTCTACAAGGCTGTATATCTCATCTGGTCTTTAGTGTGCTAGAATCCTGTAGAAGTAGGCTCTAATTGCAGTGAAGAAATAGACTTGTTGACAAGGTGAGAGCAAGCAGGCAAAAAGCCAAGCTTCCTGCTACTATGTCTTCATATAGGCTTCTAGTAGAAGGCATGGGCCAGATTAGATCTGAGTGAAAGGTGTCTCTTCCTGCCTCAATAGTCTCTGCGAAGGACTCTCATTCCTGTGAAACCATATGGCCAAATAAATTCTTTTCTTTGTAAGTTGTCTCCCTTGTGGTGTTTTATCACAGCAACATAAAAGTAAATAATTCAAGAGCTTTTGCCTTGACCTATCTCTCCTGATTGTTAGCTGATATGGCTGTCTCTGGCAACCTCTATCTCCATCACTTGATGTCTCCTCCTCTCATGTGCTAGACAACCTTCCTTAGTAAGGTAGTCTAGGGTACATTCTGAAAGAACAAAGATCAGGGACACAAAATCTTTCAATTCTAGAAGTTAAATATTATACAGAACATTTCAAGCACATCATGTAAGACTCAGGAAATAAAGAGACTCTACCTCCTACAGAATGTGTTACAGTGCTACAGAATGATGGTGTTGTGGTTTTTAATCTGCCACTGCTATTAGAGTCTTTACATATTCCTACTTTAGGGTTGTTAAATCTCAAATGAAGATCTTCTGATTTGATGCTGGTTAACAGGACTTGGGTGAGGTCTCTCTGGAGCCACCTTAAGAGCCAGCATTTCTGAGTGGGGTGTGCATGAGTGGGTGGTCTAATAAGGGTCTTTAAAAATGAAGTTTTTCTCTCTTTTTATCACTTCCTGTTTTATTTCATAGATTTTTAAAGAAAGGACCTTATGTGGCCTCCAAATCTGTGGTGAGCAGAAATTTCAGTTCAGTGGTGTGTATAATTTTTACTGCTTTAAAATAATAGATAGAAGTCCATGGAGGAGGGTTCTAATTTTCTACAAATAGGCAATCTTTTGTAACAAAAGTATATGAAGTGTATGTTTTTCAGGCATTAGAGGTCTAATACCTGGCTATAACTTATTTAGACAAAGACAGGCAAGCAACAAAACCACAGTTTTGTCCTTCTCGATAAGAAACAGGGACAGGAAATTAAGGGTTTGGTTCAAGGACACAGACCTACCAACAGAAAAACTGATGCCTTAAGACAAAACCCACATCACCAGTAGCTATGCCATTTTTGGTTTACTCTCTGAGTGAGGGTTGGCAGATCTATTCCTGTAAGGAGCAAGATAATATTTCAGACTTTACAGGGCACATGGGCTCTTGAAACTCTATACAATGCAGCTTTGCCACTGTCACACAAAAGTAGATGTGGTCAATGCAATTAAAAAGGAACATACCTGTGGACCAATAAAATTTCACAAAACAGACAGATTCCAGAGTGAAAGGACATCTGGAGTTTTATCCATACTTCCTTGGTTTCTGCTCTATGAGCCTTCTGTCTTTGCTGATGTTAATAGGTGCACTTTTGCTGGAATGAGCTATACTCGTGAGTTAAAGAGCTTTTCTAAATTCTCTGACAAATCATTGAAGCTGAAGTTATGAGGACCACAAAATATAGACTTTTTATCAAACATACATTAATGGTAAAGGTAAGAGTGCAATTAATGACTTCACTCTTGAATGCGCATGTAATGATTGTTCCCTGTTCTGCTATACATCTGCTGTTAGTCTAAAAACAATGCCCATGTGAATACTTCCCAGTCTCCCATGTAGTGTGCCAACCACTACTTAGATGAGTGGGAATCCGATACATTGTAACAGGATAATTGTGTTCTTTAAAAAAAAAATCTCCAGAAACTCCTACAATGGCAGCAAAAAAATGGACTGATCCCTGTTGCCCTGGTGTCTGAGCATCTCTGCCAAAGGAGAAACTGTCTCCAAGGAAAACACTATCTCACAACTCTGATACCCATTACACAACTGAAGCTATGGACACCTAGTTTCTGGTTTTTATTTCAGCCTTTCTGCAAACTACAACATGAATCCAGGAGTTGGGGGGCAGAGAGAAGCTGAGAACATTTACTTTTACACTCTGGACCAAATTATAAATGCACCCATTTCCTTTACCAATTCCTGTCTCCCCAGTTTTTTGACAAATAGCGATAAGTAGTGAGAAACAACCTGAGTTTCTGGTAACTTTCGTAGGTCCCTCTGCTTTGGTAAGAGAATATCAAAATTATGACTTTCATCTGACCTTCAGAGGACAAAGATTTCTCCTTGACCTACCACATAGACAACTTGCCTTTTAGGTCCTTCCTAGACTAGGGTTCACACTTTCAGCTGAGCCATTTATCCTCTGTGAATCATTGAACAAAAGCCACAAACTCTCTGGACTTATTTCCTGGTTTTGCAGATGGGAAAAAACCCAACTACTACAAAAATTACTATGAAATTTAACAGAGATAGTGTGTGTCTGTGTGTGTGTGTGTGTGTGTGTGTGTGTGTGTGCATATAATGCATATAATAGATGGCAGTGCATATAACCACTAACGTTCTTACCAAGAGCATATCATATTTCTGGCCCATCTTCTGCCCCTCTCCATCTTCTGAGGAGGATTCTGCTTCCATGATCGTTTTTGAGGTAATGTAGAATCACTAAAAAGGCAAAGCAAGATGGAGAAGTAGATGTGTTGCAGAACAAAGTGGGAAAGATAATGGGGCATAAAAGGGAGGGTTGGGAACTGTTCCTTTCATAAAATATTTTGGAAGGGAGGGTTCGAAAACTGTTGCTTTTATAAAATATTTGGGAGACATAAGTATGGACACAGTGGCCACAGACTAACAATTTAAACCCAAATCCTAGTTGACAGAGTAAAAAAGAGGATTGAATATCTGTGTTTCCTCTACGGGTTGAGCCAGATCGCCCAAAAGTACCTGTGATCCTGTTTGTCTTGTTTTCCAGATTCTCACTGAGGTCTCCTTATATTGTATGTCCATTTTGAGTTTTTAGATTTATTTATTTTTGTTCTACAGGTGAGTGTTTTGCCTGCATGTGTGTATGTGTACCACATGCATGCAGTGCTTGCAGAAGCCAAAAGAGGCCATCAGGGTCCCTTAGAACTGGAATTACAACTCAGGTGTAAACTGTTCTGTGGATGCTAGGAACCTAACCACATCCTCAGCAAAGCTCGAAGTTCTTTTAAGTATTCATCCATATCTCCAGCCAGAGCTCTGATCTTGGCTTATATTGGAGTGAAAGACTTTCTTAGAAATTTTTTTTTTAATTTAGAGGCAATTTGTCAGTGCAACGAAACATGAGGAACTTCATTCAGAACTTAATGCCAGAAAAAAATTGTTTCTCTAAAAATACAATGCTCTCCCCACCACCATGTATTCTGAGAAGTGTATTATTTTTGTTGGCTCAGATCAGAGCCAAATTTGTGGCCCAAATGTAATGATGTTATTACTATCTGTATTTGAAGTGGTTTTTTGCTTCTATGGTCGGACCATCAGGAAGTGAATAAAGTAAGGATTTTGAAATTGCTGGGAGAGGCATGGACATGACAGCATTCATTTGTAGAGTGATGAAGTGAAAGTTTCTGGGGTTTTTGGGGAACTCGGTTCTATCATATGAACATGTTTTTTTGTCTTGGTTCCAAATGTGGGAATATTTTTCCCTGGGGGGAGGGAAGAGAACAGCCCCTGCAGAAACTCCTGTGAAAAGTCAAGTGATGTTTGTCAGCTGGAAACTACCTTGTTCAAGGGCAGTAGTATTTGTGAGCTGGACTCTGAGAAGGGATAAGTAGAAGCCCACAGACAGTGAGAAGATGCTTTTGCATCATGACGGTTCGGTTCACAGTCTTTGAAGACAGAAATGAACCAGATAACTTCTCTTGCTGCTTTGGCAGAGTTTTGCCACTTTGGCAGACTTGTGCCATTTGGTCGGAGTCTTGACGCTTCTAATAAATTGTTCTGCTGCTGCTGAGGAGTGTTGCTGCTACTGCTTTGATTAGACTGCTGGTATTCTGAGGACTGAGTTTGGTAATTTATGAAGAACCCATCAACCTTTTACAGCAAGAAGTACTGTAAAGAAAACTATAGCCTCTTTCTCCACTATTCTCCTTCCTAAGGTAGGGGCACAGGAAGGGAGCTAGAGGTGTTCAAGAAGCTTAAATAAAGTAGGTGTTGGAAGAATCTAAAGCTTACAGAGTGAGGTATCAGTGGGAGTAGACTTAGGACAAGTGAAAACAAATCAAGCCAGCAAGTGAACATGAACAGAGCAGTCTGAAGGAGTTTCAAGAGCCAAGGTTAAATGAAAAAAGCTCCTTGTAAAAACCCACCTTAGAAGAACTAGTGACACAAATAAATACAGTATTTTGGTTTTAGAATTTAGAATTCCTTTGTGGAAAAACTCAGTTCATGGTCAGGTTGTTGCCAGTTTTAAAGCACGAAGTAATTGAACTTTGATACCCCCAAGAAGAAATTAAATGTGCTTAAGGATTATGGCTTAGAGGTTTTCCCAGCATGAGGCAAAATGGTTCCCAGCTAACCTGTCTAGACTAGTGATCCTCAACCTTCTGAATACCACAACAGTTACTACAGTTCCTTATGTTGTGGTGACCCCAAACCATATCATTATTTTCATTGCTACTTTATAACTGTAATTTTGCTACTTTTATGAATCATAATGTAAATATTTTTAGAAACAGAGGTTTGCCAAGAGTTATAACCCACAGGTTGAGAATCACTGATCCAGATGATTATGTGATCTACTATGCCATGCAGAACACCCAGAACTTCTCTGTGATTATAGATTAGCCAAAGACCTTGAACTTAATGCTACAGACTCTATACAAGGTCTCTCTCTCTCTCTCTCTCTCTCTCTCTCTCTCTTTCTCTCTCTCGGAGAGGGATAGAGTAGGGTAAAACTGGCTTCGTTAACAAAACACTGCATGTCCACTCACTTCAGTTCTCCTGATCTGAGGCTTTAGGATTTCCTACCCAAGCTCCCTGTTCAATCAGAAAAGCATGGCGTTCACTGCTTCAAATTATTTGAATGTCTTTCTGCTGTAAAAACAAGACCCAACAGACAATTCTTCATGCTAGGCCTCTGATGGTTAGTTTTTATTGTCAACTCTGCACAATGTAGAATCACTTGAGAAAAGAGCCTCAGTGAGGCAGTTATCTAGTTAAGTTGGCTTGTCTGTTGGGGGATTATTTTGAAAGGACCAGTCCATTGTGGGTGAGAACATTCCTTAGGCAAGGAATTCTGGACATTATACAGAGTGAAGAAAGCAGGCTGAATACAAGAAAGCATGAATATGTTGATTCATCATCGCCCTCTGTAATGGGATGAACTGCTTCAAGTCCTTACCACTAAGTAGTCCTCAAAATGAGGGACAGTAACCTGAAACTGAGAAACAAACAGACTCTTTTCCCTTCAGTTGCTTTTTCTGGGCTATTTTTTTTTTTATCACAGCAACAGAAAAGATAAAGACAACTTCCCAATTCATATTTTCATCTTCCCTTCCTCTCTAAGTTATTGAACTTGAACACTTTTTAGTTTTTAAATTTCTTCATAACTTGAATATTTCATCAAGTTCCCAGCAACTTTATTGAGTACATGTGTTAACAGTAAGGACAAAATGTCATTTTAGGACTTGATACTTACTACACGTCTTTATAAATCTTCGCTGTGTTTTTATGACTCAAAATTTTCTTTGAAAATTCCTTGCACCGGTATTTTTATACTTTCCAGCAAAATATAGTTCTTTTAGATTCAAAACTGGGTTCTACAATTATATGTCTCTTCCTCAGCATGGCAAGAAGACTGCTGTTCTTTGTTACCCTACTTACCCATGTAAGTATATCCCATCGCACTGTCTTCAGTGAGTCTTCTGTGTCCATGCTTTCACTTCATGTACCTGTGCCGTTTGCCTAGTAACCTCAGCCAAGCTCAAGAAAAGATGTAGAGCAGAGCCGAAGGCATGAAAGACTATTACAGCTAGACTTAAGAAATCATGATTAGTGGGCTAGTGGCACATACCTGTAATATCAGCCCTTGAAAGAGAGAAGCTGGAGAACCAGGAGTTGAAAGGCCAGCTTCTGCTACATAATTTGAGTCTGGTCTGTGCATAAAATAATAATAAGTAAATAAGGATCATTATTAATTTCTCTTTTGTTTAGTTAGATTTGTTCACTATTTGTTCGTTTGCTTGCTTGTTTGTTTTAAAGCAATGTCTCATGTATCCCAGGGTATCTTCCACCTCACTATACAGTAGAGGAGTCTGAATGACTCTCCTGCCTCCCTCTTCCCAGGGCAGGGATTATAGTTACTTGCTCTCTGGCCAGTTTACACAGTGTTGAGACCTGAACCCAGAGCTTCATATATTTTAGGCAAACGTTCCCCAGCTCCTGTTATATTTTTTTTTCATAGCACAGTTTCTTTCAACATATTGAGGAATAGTTTCTATCATCTCATTACATTATTTTTCACTATCTGTTCTTGGTTTTTAAGAACAACACTTTTGCTCCATTTTAAATAATGTAACAGAAGTAATATAACAAAAGGTAATGTTTTTGTGATGAAGGGTCAATTGAATAGTTCACTTTGGCAAAGTCTAAAATTGTGGGAGACATTTTGCAAGGATTAAGCCCTTAAACTGTGAATGAGCTAAGATCTGTAAACCTCTAGCAGATTCAGTCTGAGATGTGAGTACTAGTAATGCAGAATTGCTTTCTACCTTTTCATTCATTAGGCCCTCATTATGAGATTTAATATGAAAAACTATTCAATTCTATTTGGTTTTTCAATTCTCCTCTTTTCAAGTTGTCACCATTTAGTATTTAACGGATGCTATAATTTATATTATTGCTTTCTCCTTTAAAAGTTTTTAAAGCAGTTATATCTAGTGTGATTTTGTTCTTGGGGTCAGTTTCAATAGTGCGAATTTTCAACCCCATCAGAAATTCTTCCTGGAGCACCTCAGAGACTTCTGCCTCACGAGTGCAATTCTGAAGCCCAGCCTGTAGCGCACAGTCCAAACAATCCCAGGCTATCTTAGAGCTCTTGATATCTCATCCTTGCTCTTTGTCCTGCTGGTCTACTGCATCTGTCAGTATTGAAATCACACTCATTTATTTATTCACTCCACAGGCACACATGAAATTAAAAGACTATGTCATTGCATGCAAATTCTCAAACTGGGGGAAATTAAGTTTCCTAACTTTCTTTTTTTCCTTCCACTTTATAGTTTTCTGGTAATGTTATACAAGAAAGAAAACAAGAGTAAGTAAGTGTTTTGTTGTTATTTTATTTTTATGTCAAAGAGAGTCAGCCTGACAAGGGTCCATATTTTCTGAGCCTTCTCTCTTTGTTGCACAATTAGCCAATGACATTTAATTGTGAAGGTGAGCAACGGAATTCCGACAATGGAATGACACAGAGTCACCACAAATGTTAGGGATAAAAGACAGAGGTCTTTTAGGGAGTGTGTTTTGTTTGGGTTCTTGACATCCTTTCCGCTAAAAAAAAAATCACCTTGAGGAATTACTTTTGTTTTGTTTGGGTTCCTTCATGCAACAAACACCAAGATAATTCTTTTCCCATATGTAGGCTCTTAACCATTTTTCATTGGGACTCTGGGTATTTATAATATCATGAACAATTAACAAATAGTTATTTCTAAATTAATAAGCTTTGCCAATTTTTATAAAACATAGTTTGTTATGAGCCACAGTCTTAGATGCTGGTACTCTTCCACTGTTTCCTATGTTTCAGCAAATACCATAAAATGCATCTATTTGAAGATCTGAGTTCTCCATTGTCATTGATGTCATTTTTAATAGAATCACTTGATGAGAAGTCCTTACATTCTTCAGATGAGACTGTCTACAAAACTGAAATATTAAAACCTTACCTTTCTATGTTACTTGTTGAATAAATTTCCAGAAATACCTCCTTAGCTATCTAGTGTTGTAGTTATATTAATGGTTTTACACACAGCAACATATTGTGGTCTGCTCTTGAATTGCTAAGTTGCTGTCCTTCACATTTCTTCACTTATCTGCAGTATTAACAGCTTGGAACCTTTTTTTTTCCTCCAGTCACATAAATGGTTCTGTTTTTTTTTTTCTTTCCTGTTGCAATCCCCTTCCACCAAGCATGGTGAGCATGGCTCATCTCAGTGGGTTATGTTGCTTTCTTTCTTCAGGTAACACTGTGTTTTGCTGCTATAGTTTTGACTCCTCTTACACTATGTAGAAATGTGGACAGCCTGATGCTATTGTGTTACTCTCTCTGCATTGTCTTTTCATAGTAAGACCCGTGTCAGCCTGTGCAGCCATTTCTCTCTATAGTCATGCTTGGTTTTATTCTTGACAACTTCCTGTGGTGATCACTGCACAGTGCATTAAAATAGATGAGCATATCATTTGTAACTGATTTTTCAGCCCTCTAACAGGCTTTGCCTGCTGCTTGAGGCTTAGAAACTAAGTGGTGCTGACCTATACAATAAAATTATTCGTGTTCATGGTTCTCTTTAAGTAAAATTTCTTAGTACATTAGAGACAATCTTTTCTAGAGCTTGGGATAGCGAGCATCCCTTGTATGAATGCTTGAGGTTGCAGAAAAAAAAAACACATTCCCATACAAGTTGGGGTTCAGCATTTAACCTTAATTGTAGGGCCACTTTAACTCTGAGTTATCCATTTTTGTAAGCCAGAAAGGTAAAAATCTCATTTTATTACTAGTCCCCTGTGCTCAAAGACTACAGAAAACAGTTGGAGTAACTAAAATATTGAACCCATTCACAAGGGTACAGTGGACCATCACCATGCCCTAATTTATTTGCAACATTACATTCTGACCTTTATAAAACATAAATTTTGAAAAAGTAAAAATGACCTCATTCCCTTTTCCTTCTACTATCAAAAATAGGTGCTCCTTAGCCTGGGACCACTGTGCCCATTCATATTTTCCTCTTTAGAGGCTGTTAAATTTACCCCAAGCTCTGTTTTCAAGTAACCTTTCATTGTTTTGTTTAATTTAAATGTGTTTATCTACAGGATAAAAAAAAAGTGTTTCCCAGAAGATAAATTTGAGTTTCTACCATTCTGTGACAACAATTTCCTACAGTTCTTAAATAATAAAAATTGAGAGAGGTAGCTTTTTAGGCCATTCTAGCTTCTGGGGTTTTGCCGTTGGGGAAGTGGGTTCTGTGAAAGCTGAAACAGCTTCTCATAGTCTGTGACATCTGGTCTTCAGCTTTGGCTGGATTCAGGTAGTTTATATTCATCCATCATAGATTTGTTGAGTGCTACCCGTGTAACTGATGCCACCTGGGACTCATCAAGGCAAAGGAAAACTTCCCTCCTCCAGCTATTAGAAAGAACACTCAAGATGAACAAGTGATGAGTTTAAATGTGCATGGGATAACTATCAGTACCATTAAGGAAAAGGGCAATCAAAATTATTCTGAAATTAACAAGCCATGTTCCAGAGGAAGTGTCACAGGTATGATGTAATCTTGGTGATCAACTTTGACACACCTAAAAAGAAGGACCCTCAATAGAAGTATTGACTTCATCACATTGGCTGGTGGGCATGTGTGGGGGGTATTTTCTTGACTATTAAATGATTTAGGGAGGTCCATTCCACTGTAGGCGGTACCACTACGAAATAGGACCTAGGCTGAATAAGAAAGGTACCTGAGCCGGGCTTAGTGGCACATGCCTGTATTCCCAGCACTCAGGGAGGCAGAGGCAGGTGGATCTCTGTGAGTTTGAGGCCAGCCCAGTTTACAAAGCAAGTCTAAGACAGCCAAGACTACAGAAAACCATGTTTCCAAAAAAAAAAAAAAAAAAAGGACCTGACCATAAGACTTGGAGCAAGCCTGTAAGCAGCACACCTTTGTGGTTTCTGCTTTCAGTTCCTACCGTGAGTTCTGCCTGGATCCCCTGGATGATGGACTGTAATCTACAAGCTAAAATGAACCCTTTCTGTAGTCACATGAAGCTAACTAGAACAACAGGCAAGTGTGAACAGCAGGCACAGGCTGGGGCTGGAGTGGGTCCAAGTCTTACAAAAGCAGCAAGAGGCCAAGGTCAGAAACTGAAACTATGGCACTTAGGTCTCCTTTAACTGTCAGTTCCTTGAAATCCAAGAGGGGGGAAAAGATGTAAGATTGAATAAAAGATTGCTCAGATTCTTCAAGCTTTCTTGACCCTTCCTGTATCTGAGGTCTCTGGACTGCCTGGGGGGGGCACTTTAGCACACACCTGGTATTAGGCACTTTCTCCACGATTACTGAAGCTTGAGGCAGTTTATTCTAAGAGCAGTCACTATATATCTGGTTCTTCTACGTGTACTGTCTCTGGTGAAACACGGTGGACATCTATTTTGGTTTTTCTTCCTCCTGGCTGTGTTCTTAATTGCTTAATGATGGCATCTCATTGACAGCTGCAGAGCTGCTGAGATCACGCCAGTCTCACTAAAATAAAAGCTGTGGGCATCTGAGGGGATCTTTCCTGGCCTTCTGGACTCCTCGCTTCTCATTCTATGTTCATCTGTGCCCTACTTTCAGGACCTAACTCCTACAGGAAGATGCTGAACTACAGGAATACCTATTGGATATTTCTCACTTCTGAGGATGTTTTGAGAACACAGATTCAGCCCTCAAATCAAGGCCTCACAGGGAAGGTAAGGAAATGGTAGCGGTGATGTGCCGATGCCTGCATGGACTTTGTCTGTAAAGTAAGAGGGAAGTAGGTGAGAGCCACAGTAAACTCCTGCATCTTTCGGGGAGTCTGTTCTCAAATCTAACCATTACTGCAATAGGTATTTAGGGGTATGGGGGTGGAAATCACTGTTTTCAACTCTGATTTTGGAAGAAGAAAAATAGTTCAGTAAGAATGGTTTTTATCTAAAAGACTAAAGATAGCAAGTGCTGGTGAGATGTAAAGAGAAGGGATGTTTGTACAATGCTAGTGGGAATATAAATTAGTATAGCCATATGGAAAGCAATATAAATGAAGATTCCTCAAAAAGATTAAAAGTAGAAATACCAGTCATCCAGTGATCTCACTTTTGAATACATATGCAAAAGAAATAAAATCCGTGTCAAAGAAATAGCTGCACTCTTTGTTGATTCAGGAACCATTCACAACAGAGAAGACGTAGAAATTACCTATTAGCACTTACTGATAGATATGGCGCATGTGTGGAAGTCAGAGGACAACTTGCAGGAGTCAGTTCACATTCAGTATGTGGGTTCCATGCCTTCATGTTCCCAAGGTTTTACTGTTTCTACAAGACAAAGCTCTGTTGACAAGTCCAACCTTTATGGACCCCTACGTAGTGTATTAAGTTCTCTTCCTCTGAGTGATTCATCTGATAAACTGCTGTCCCCCGTTCTGTCCAGGGCTGAAGGTCGTGTTCCTGGACATGCTCAGAACTCATGAGAAAGAGCTGCTTCTTCATCAAACACTTGTCACCACAATAAGACAGTGTTTGCAAAATTTCAATGACCCAAATGGTGCATGCACGATTGGCTGGAGGAGGTAGCTTTCTTTATTCCATCTGACTGATGTCTGGAGTCCTGACCTAGTTTGACTCTGGCTCTAGGTTTAATTCCTGCCAGCTCCTCGGAGTTGGATTCAATGGTTAATAGCCTAGAAAGGCCCTGGGAAGCCTCTTAGATTGGGTAATCATATAACTGACACCCAATGTGGTGAGCACTGTAAGATCTATGCACTCCTCAGCTCGGTGTTCTTCCTGGAAGGAAGGTCACTTATTTGTGATAGCTGACAAGCCATCCAGGACCTCAGTTATTTCTCTCTGTAGGGCAGTGGTCCTCAACCTGTGTGTCATAACCCCTTTGGGGGTCGAACAACTCTTTGCTTGCCTAAGACCATTGGAAAACAGATATTTACATTATGATTCATAATAGTAGCAAAATTACAGTTATGAAGTAGCAACCAAAATAATTTTATGGTTGGGGTTATCACAAAATGAGGAAGATGGCCCTCTACTCTACCATCTCATCAAGGTCCTTCATGCTCCAAAGGCAGCCAAGGACTTTGCAGATTCTGTTACTCAGCAAACTAGAAATGGTATGTTAGATCCTTACTCAATTGCCTACAGCTGCAAAACTAAAAATGATGGTTTACAATGTTTCCCCTGTGGACATGTGGTCAGAATAAATCTTCTACTCATTCAGATGACCTCCTTTCCCTCTGTGTGCCCTCTGTCAAAGTCTTCATTGGAAACAAAGCAGGGGATTGCTCTGTGCTTGCTTTCTTTGCCTCCTCCAATATGTGTGTACATTTTGCCTTTTTTCTTTCTATCTCTAAGAGTCTATCTAAATAACAAATTTGGCCCTCCTCTTCTCTTGCGTAGTCACCATTGTGTGGTTTAGATGCCTGTATGATTATTCTCTCAGCCTCTGCTGCATGACCCTTTCTCTTACTCAATCTCTGCTGGAGTGACATTTTATTAAACCCTTAGTTCAATAAAAGGGTCAGACTACTTTCTTGTTTACAGTCCTCAAGTTCCTGTCACTTTCAGGATGAAGTTCCAATTTTTCCATTTTGCTCACAAGGCCCATCAAAGTTCACTAATTACAGAAATAGAGACAAGCTACTCAGCCATTTTGTGCCTAGTTTCCATCCTTTGTAGAATAGATATACAAATAACACATAAATATATGATTGTTGTGAGCATTGAATGGCATTAGGAGTATAAAATACTTAAGCAGGCTGTTTCTGTTTATACAGAGTGTCTTGGACTTAGGTAACACTAAGCTCCCATAATTAGGATCCTTTTCATTTCATCTCCTTTCCTGCCTCCTGTCTTTGGATATACAGTCTTCTTAACATTTCAGAATACAGCGTATGATGTGATTCTTTTGCACTCACTTTCTGCTCCAACCTGTGCCTTGTGCCTTCTATTGATATCTCAATCACTACCCTTAAGTGAAGACTTTATCATAAGTCTGCTTCTTGTAAAAGATTGGGTCCCTCAGAGACAGGAGACAGCCACAGACTCTTCTCCTTTACCTGAGAAAGAGCTGATATTGTTGAACTAGGGGTTTAATAAATGATTGTTGGTGAGATGGTTTAGCAGTAGCGAGCTCCTCCTGCTCTTCCTGCACTTCAAGAGAAGCCAAGTTCAGTTCCTAGTGACTCCCTCTGGCAGCTCATCATGGCCTTTAATTCTGAGACTTTTCATTATTGGTTTATTACCAGCGATGAACTCACCTGGCCAATTGAAAAATTAATTACATATCAATGTTTTTTTTTATTTTTAAGAATTTCACATTTTTTTCAAACAAAACACTTCTTACAACAATATGATAAAATTTACTGATTGTATTTGTATTGGTTGCTTTTAGATGGCCTGTATTAAAACACTATGAGGAAGACAACTTGGAAGAGTTTATTTGAGCTTACAGTTCCAGAGGGATAAGAGTCCATGATGGCTGTGGAGAGGCATGGTGGCTAGAGCAAGAAGCTGAGTGCTCTTATCTTGAACCATAAGTAGTAATCAGAGAGAGTGAGTCTGAAGTGGCAGAAGTCTTTACACTCTCAAAGCCCACCTCCAGTCACATACTTCTTCCAACAAGGCTGAAACTCCTCAGCCTTCTTAAACAGTACCACTAAAATTTAGATGTCTGAGACTATGGAGGGCATCTCATGTAAATCAACACCACAGTATTTTATTTTAGATTTCTAAATTGTGAGTGGAGGGGCAAGGGATGGTAGCATGCCTACCATGGTGCATGTGTGGAGGTCAGAGATCAGCTTTATGTAGTTGGCTATCTTCTATGTCTACATGGGTTCCTGGGATCATACTTGAGTTTCAAGGCTTCCCCAGAAAGTGTTTGCCCACTGAGCCATCTCTTGCAGGCTCAGTGGTTTAAAAAGAATGGTAGTAATAGTGGAATGCTACAATGAGGTAGGTATTTATTCTGTGTGGGAGTTCCTTAAAGTTCTTCAAATACCACGAAATGAATATATTAGTCAGGGTACTCTAGAGCAACAGTTCTCAGCCTGCGTGTTGTGACCCCTTTGGGAGTCAAATGACTCTTTTACAAGCATTGTCTAAGACCATCAGAAAACACAGATAGTCATATTACAAGTCATAACAATAGCAAAATTATAGTTATGAAGTAGCAACAAAAATAATTTTATGATTGGGGTCACCACATCATGAGGAACTGTATTGAAGAGTTACAGTTTTAGGAAGGTTGGGAGCCACTGCTCTGGAAGAAGAGAACTGATAGGATATATGTACATCCTCCATACATACATACATTTATTAAATTAGCTAACATGGAAATAGTAACAACAGCTGTCTCAAACCTGAGCGGCTGAAAACCTAGTCGCTGTTTGGTTCTTGAGCATGGGTGCCTCAACAGTTCCCAACTGTTATCAAAAGCCAGAGAGGTTTCTTGTAGAGCCACAGGTACTTAGTCAACTATAGAGGCCTGGAAATGCTGTTTCTAATATTAGTGAAGGAACCATAAACACCATCTTAATCGCTACCATTACTATCATCATCATTATCACCATTATTGTCATCATCATAATCATCACTATCACCACCATCATCATCTTCACCACCATCATCATCACCATCATAATCACTGCCATCGCCATCATCATCACCACTATCATCACCACCATAATCATTACCACCATCATCACCACGACAATCATTACCATCAGCAGCAGCAGCAACAACAGCACCAACAAGATAAATCAACTCAGCATCAAGAGGGAAGACCAACCAACCAAAGGGTGAGCCATCTTTCTCCTGTCATGGACTTCTTTGAGCTACTAGCAGAAGATCCCACAGGCATTTGAAGTGGGTCTTCCAATATCAATTAACAATCCTTCAGTTGAGGACCACTATTCAGATGATCCTAATTTGTGTCAATTTGACATTAAAACTAACCATCAAAGCATATGTCAAGTCTCATAGCTATGGACATATTTATTACATGAGGTATTTCAATTGGGAAGGCAGCTAGAAACTTTTCATAATTAAGCTGAGACCCTGGAGCAAAATGAATAACAAAAAGCAGCACAGTTATAAAAAGGAATAAAATATTGATGCATGTTACATGTAAAATGAAAGATGACAGACAAAAAGCCATATATTATATTAGTTCATTTTTATGGAGGGTCTACTGTAGACAAATACATCCAGAGAGAAAGTGTGCTGGGGCTCAGGAAATGGAGAGTGATTTCCAATGAGTTTCTTTGGGGGCTGATAAAAATGTTCCAGAATTAGACACTGGTTGTGGAAGTACAACCTTGTGAATATATTAAAAGTCACTGCATTGTACGTTTTATATGGTTCATATTCATGGTATGTTGAATTATGTCACAATAAAAATATGTAAAAAAAAAAACAAAGTGATACACCAAAAATAATTCCTAAGAATGGGGGGGGACAAGACATGTCATTTATCATTACTATTAAGTAGCCCACAAATAAAATTAAAATTTCAAAGTATGAAGGATTATATAGCCAGTCACTTAATGGCATCTATAAAGCATTTTTATATTTCTTTCCCTCCAGTTTCCCAGAAGTCATCTGCTGCATTGTTCCTCTCATTCATGAGCTCCAACGACTACAATTGTTGGTTAGCTGGCATTTTGCTTTTGTTTTAAAACTCTCAAATTTCTTTAAGTAATTTCTTTTGTTTTTATTATGTTCCCAATTTAGTTCATTCAATAAGACATTAAAACCTATGTTATTTTTAGCTAAATTCAAATGTTCCTTTGACCATTTACTTTTAAGATAGACATTTATAACTATTTACACTGATGTGACAGATATGATATAGTTAACAATATTTTATGTTTATTTTTATTTACCATACTCATATAACTTCCTATTATTGATCACTATAAATGTCAGTTGGAAAGAAGCATAAACGGAGACATTCTGAAGATAAGAGAAAAATGTAATGGCATCTTACTTTTAATGTCTTTCTCGAAGAAAACACAAAGCTGAGAAATCCAGTCTAGGCTACAGCTCTCAACTTTCTGTGCTTCATAGTATGTTTTGAAACATAGCTATTCTGAGCCACGGACTTGAAGAACTTTAATGCATCATATAGGTCAGCAGTAATTACACTGTAGTCCAACAATCTGATGTCCCACAGTGTCCTTACAAGTTTCCACTGTGCAGTTGGCTGCACCCTTGCACTGAAGCCTTGGGAGAAGTTGCAATTTACTTGGCTGTACTATTTTGCATATTAAAGAAAAGGGTTATACAATGTGAGAGTAAACACCCATAATCCAGACGTCTCCAAAGATTTCTAAAATATTTCCATTCTGTTTCTGTTAATATCAACCATAGTTCTTGCTTTGAAACCCTGAGATGACATTACCAACATCCTTCTCCATCAATATTTCTTTCACCTACAGTAGGTGTAGACTCTTCCCATTGCCTCAGTAATTTGACTTTGACTCCTTATGTATGGCTTCTCTGTTGGTTACCAAAATACAGAAACCAATCCAGAACTCTGAATCAGCCAAGCTGAACTGCCATACCTCAACAGCACAGACTGCATGACTTAAGCAAGAGACACTCATTTTCTGCCAGTTCTTGGGTCTGGCCAGACTCAGAGTGGCAAGTACTTTCACATAACTGCTTTGTCTATGACCTCACATAGCAGAGATAGCTCTGGTGTTCCTTCTTCATAAGGTCCCATCTCTATTAAATCAAGGCCCTACCTTTCTGACATTATTTAATATTTGTCACCTCCTCATGCAGGTACACCCTTAGGGCTTCCAACATTTTAAAATTTGAGGAGAAGGTACAATTTATACAGTTAATCTATAGCATTTTATTTCTGGGCCTCAAAGTTAATTTCCTACTCACATGCAAAATATATCACTTTCAGCCCCCAAAGCTCCAAAGATCTCAACTGACACCACATCAGCTCTTAAGTCTATAGCACAACATATCTAAATCAGGCATTGATGAGACTAGAGATACAGTTTATGTTGAAGCAAAATTCCTTTCTAGCTTTAAGCCCATGAAACCAAACAAGGCAACATCTTCAAAAATATAACTGTGGACAGAGTAAGGTAGGCACTCACATTTGCAATGGGAGAAGTTATACAAAAGACAAGGGTGTAGAATTGCAAGTATATTAATTACTTTTCTCATTACTGTGACAAAAGACAGAAGCAACTCAAAGAAAAGGGCTATTTGGGTTCATGGTCTACAGTGATATCGTCCATCATGGCAGGGGAAGCAAGGATGTTAGAAGGCTACAACTAAAACAGCCTGATGCAGGCCTGGCCTGTTTATTACATTCAAAGGGCTGTCTCCAGTGAGTCACTTCTGCTAGCCAGGCCTCACCTCCTTGAGGGTCCACAAACTCCAAAAGCAGTAACACCAGGTGTTCAAACATATGGGCCTGGGAGTACACTGTAGATTCTAAGCATAACATCAAGTTCAAACGCTAGCAAGGCAAATGCAATTAGATCTTAAGGCTTGGGAATAATCCTTCTTGATTAAAATTTCTATCAGGCCTATTGGAATGGAAGTATGGCCCTGTGGGCATCTCTGTTCCTGTGAAGGTGGCTTACCACTGAGGTACTAGATGGGGACACGTTTACTTACTGAAGCCAAATCAAAAATCAAAGTGGATTCAGTCTTGCCTTCCAGGGTTGTGGTAGAAATGACCTTTGGTTGACTTTCAGAGTAATTTTTCCAGAAGGATAAAGTAAGTTCACAATCAAGTAAGTTTTATCATCTGACCCATAAGACCTAAGACGCCTGAAAGTCCTCTTTAATATTTCCTCAGTGCCCAACTTATTGTCCTGACACACTGTTCCAATTCTCTTTTGAATAGTCTTTCAGGGCTTAGCAGTTAAGAGTACTGACTGCTCTTCCAGAGGACCCTAGTTCAATCCTCAGAACCCACATGGAAGCTCACAATTGTCTGTAACTCTAAGATCTAACACCCTCACACAGACATATATTCAGACAAACCACCAATGCATATAAAATAAATAAACTACTTGAGTAGTCTTTTATTCTGTGCAGTATGGACAGGACTTATCCTGTCCCATGGCTTTAAATTCTGGTTCTTCTACAATTCACTACAGTTAAAAGGAGTCAGGCCACATATTCAGCATTTTGATGAGGAAACGCCTCAGGCAAACAAATATCTAATTTCATGACTTAACCACTTCTACTTCCCACAATTTATTAGAACACAATACAACCAAGTACTTTTTCCCATTTTAATAAGAGCCACCATTATTCCAATTTCCAAAAGGAGGCTTCTTGTTCTCACCAGACCTTTAATATCTACATCTCACCAACATCCTACTCAGGGGGTGCAGGTTCAAAAGCTTTACCCATTGTCGAAGCAGTACCCCACTTTTTGGTACCAAATTTATAATAATAAAGATTTTCCAAAGAAAAATAACTCACTTCATTTTCTATTTACGCATATTTATATTGTGAGTTTATATTTGCCTGTATTTGTAGATTTATGAGAAATTGGTTCACATAGTTCCAATAAATCTCAATTCTGAAGTCAGTGGCTCCAGAGATCAAGAGATCTGTCGATGCGGTTACCTGAGGGGGCAGCAGCCTTATCAGTGCACAGAGGAAGACAAAGAAGCCAGTCCTGATGAGACCTGATAGACTAGGGTCAGGTGGAAGGGAAGGAGGACCTCCCCTATCATTGGACTCGGGGAGGAGCATAAGAAAAGAAGAGGGATGGACCCGAGGGAGGGGTGAGATTGGGAGGGGATGAGGGAGGGAGCTACAGCTGGGATACAAAGTGAATAAATTGTAATTAACAAAAATAAAATTAAAAGAAAAAAGAAAAACTGGTGAAAGTGCTCATTCGAAAGTTAGTGGGTTCAAGACCCCAGAAAAACTGATATTCTAACTCATGTAAGAAGTCAGGAAAAAGCTGGCATTCCAGCCAATAGGCAGGAAGAATTCTTCCTGTGGAAGGCTTGCTCTCTTGTTCTAGTCAGGCTTTTGGCTGATTGGATGAGGCACATTCACATTATAGAAGGCCGTCTGCTGTACTCAGTCTATAAGTTCAAATGTTAATACCACCGAAATGCATACTCACTGTCACAGAGTAATGTCTGACTGGGCATCATGTGACCTAGTCATGTTGACAAATAAGGTTTACCAACATAGTTTCCCACACAGAGGAAGCATAATATAACAGATGGGTCACAAAATGCTGACATGCCTGATAGAAGAAAATGAGGAGACATAGACAGAAGTGGCATTTACCACTAGGGCAAGTTGTTTCCAGCTTTTGTTACTGACTTCTGATCCCCTAAACTTGCTTAACTGGACTCTGCTTCCTTTTTTGTATTTGACAGCTTGGGTCATTTCAAATCCTAATATCCATGCTGTCAAAGTAGCCTCAAGTAGATTCATAACTCCACCCTCTTCCAGCAGATCTCAGCCACAAGACAGTACCAACCATGAAAGGCATTGGCACACAGCAAGGGGTGCTTGCTTTGGTTACCATAGCAATTAAATGATGCAGCCAGTGTTTAGTATGGCTGGGAGGACAGAAATGCTGGAAGTTCTACAATTCTTGGAATATTCTGGCAGAAGATTATCACATCCAAAACAATAGAAAGATATCATTTTGATTATCTTTACGGGTTAAATAAACAAATCCAAACATTCAGTAGAATGAACAAAAATTATTTCTCTTCACAGTCTTGCATGATGTTTTTCACATAGAGTTTTGGATTAGGAACCAAGAGGACCTTGTTGATATAGCAATGGATCTTTGGTCTCATGTCTTAGGCTGCTTTCTGCTGTTGTGACAGAAAAAAATGTGTCTCAGTTATCTGTGAAGAACAGATTTATCTATCAAAGTTCTAAAATCTGGGGAGTCTAGAAGGGTGACAGAGGAAGGAGGCATCATAGTGCAAGGCAGAGGAAGGATGCTAACTCAGAATTTTTTTTTTTAATAAAGCTATCAATGTGCCTTCATGAAGGTACCATCCTCATGACTTCATCAATCCCTAATTACCCCTTCCAAATATCACTAACATATGAACTTGAGGATGAAGCTTACAAAATATGAGTTCTGGAGACAAATCAAATCATGACATTCTGGAATCCAGACCTAGATCCTCGGGTTAATCAACTGCCTACTCTGCATGCTGTTCGCTGTGCAAAGGCACCACAAGCATTCTGCAAACCATCTTTCTCTGTCGCCAGCCTCTGACCCTGTTTGCCTTCTTATAAGGTTGCAAAAAAAAAAGTTCTACACAGAGCAAATTATAGCAAAATGAGAGCAAAAATATCACTCCAAGAATGGCTGGAAAAATGCCTGATAAAGCAAGGACAGCCTTTTTGAGAAGTCTGGATTGGAAACAGGTTTATATTAGGCAGCCTGTTCTGAGTTTTCCAACTGACTCAGGCTACAGCCTCACCTTCCATACATGCCTTCATACCCTTACAAATATAACTTACTGAGTGTCTGGATCAAGGGAGAAAGGGGAGTGAGGGAAGAGGCAGACAGACACAGAGAGACAGAGAGTGAACACTAAGTAGTCAGTGTGATACAGAGACACACACACACACACAGTGGGCAGAGACAGAGAGAAGGAGAAAACACTTAGTCACTGTGGTAGTTATCAAGTCAATCTTTTGATCAGCAAATAGACAATTAACGGAATAAAGAAAAAACTGACTGCGATCACACAAAATGAAGAACTTAAACCATCTGTATCCTACGACAGCCGCTTTGAGTGTCTCATGAGGCTTCACGTGCTGGAATTCAGTCTGTTGACAGACATTTCTAACATGGGAATTTCATGTAGTCATGATGTTTAGATGTGTGGTTTGGGAGATGATGAGCGACAGATTAGGCCTTTATGGTGAAGCCCCATCACGGAATCCTGGGAACTCTTCAAGAACAAGAGAGCGAGCAGACGTTTATACTGCCCCTCTGTTGCCATGTGTCTGTCACCTTGTGACTCTGCCAGAAAGAAAACCATCTTTATAATGTTAACCTGACTCAGGAGTTTCATTAAAGAGATGAAAAAATAATTTAAAAAAATTGATGACAAGGAAGAGATTATTACCCTGACTATTTCTTAAAATGTGGAGGTGGATTGGAAACTGGGTATACTGGTGGAGGCTGGATGATTTTAGAGTAGCAGTCTATAAAAAGTCTGAAATGTTGGGAGGAGAGCACTGTGGATGATTTTGGTGAGGGCTGAGAGGATGAGGAACCTAGGCAAGAGCTGGGACATGTCTGGTCTAAGGAGCTGCACACTGTAATAATACAGTAAGAACATAATATTACAATTATATTGTTCAAAATGTCATGAGTTATTCTGATGTCATAGGATGGCTGGGGGAGCAAACAGCTAAACAAAAGCATTCAGGCTGCTGCTTGGTTATAGCAGGATTAGGGAGCAATGTTGGGACTCAAGGGCAGAATGTATAATTAAAAGAAAGCAGAGTGGAAAGATTTGGAAAAGTAACAGCCTGGCCTGGGAAGGAATGAAGCAGAAGTGAGGGTTGCCACAGAGAAGCTGCTTGCTGAAGAGATTAGCAGCATGAAGGAGAGCCAGAGCTTTGCAGCACAACAAACAAAGGACCTTGAGGGCATCTCCATACTCAAAAGTGCTGCACCTCCTTTCACAGAGCATTTGGGGATGAATTTTTCTGTGAGATCCCAAGGCACTCAGAAGGGATTTCAAAATATTTATTTCATTTTGATGTTTCTGTATGTAGCAGCAGCCAGGCTAGGGGTGTCAGATGCCCTAGAGCTGGAGTTACATGGTTTGTGGATGATGGGAACCAAACTGGCAAAAGCAACAAGAGCTCTTGTCCACGAAGTCTTCTTTCCAGCCCCGAAAAGAGCTTTCTGCTAGAGCCCAATGTTGTCAAAGGATTCTGGAGAAACGCCACAGGACCTCTGCAAGCTTGGTTCCATAGGCCCAGGTGTGGCTTCAATTGGCAGTTAACCTTTATGTTATCCATATAAGCAAAAGGTAAGTTCTGGGATCATGGCAAATTCTACTGATGGTTCAGAAGTCACAGGGGTCTGAACGGAAGCCTGTTGCAGTTGGAACCTCTGCTGGGAGAACTTGATTGTGTCTTGCCTGTAAGTGCAGACTCTACGAAGGTAGCCATATCAACCAAGTGAAATGTCAGCCCGGGAAACCCTGTAATAGCACTGTGAAACTCTATAGAAGAGCCATGGAACTGGGACCAGACCCATCCCAGGAAGAGGCTACCCAAGCTATGGGGCACAGCCTACGCCGCACTGTTCACAAGCTACTGTCTTGGAGCTTCAGGATTTAACATCTGTCCTACTGGCCTTTAGTCTTGTTTTTAAAGCTAGTATTCCTTTCTATTTGCCTATTTCTTTTTAAAAAAAATGTTGATGAAATCATCACTGGGTTTGATTACTTTGTGTTATTTGTCTGGCCATATAGTGTAGGCCCACGGGAGGACTGTCTCCTACACTGTGGGCTCTAGTTCTTAGAACAAGTAGTGCTCTATAAACCTCTGTTGGCCGAATAAACTAAGCAGGTCATCCCCAAGGGGAAGAGGAGGCATTGCTCTGGACATTTGTAAGGAAGCTTCTTCGGCTCTTATTCTAAATTGGAGAAAGCTAGACTAATATGATGACTTGCCTCATACTCGTGATCTTTCTCTCTAGTGAATCTTGGGGCAATACACTCAAGGATACTGCACCTTTTATTTTTAGAGCTGAGTTGCTGTGACTCTAACTTCAGGAATGATAGTCTAGATTTTTTTCTAGAAAGAATATATATATTCATCCCTCCCTCATTCCTTTTCCTGGGATTTCTTTGTTGGATATTTTGTTTGGTGCTGCCCATGAGTATGGACAAAATACAAGCATGCGATCATTTTAGGTTTAATAATCCCCGTAATGGGAACAGGGACTGTCTCTGCCATGAACTGATTGGCCTGCTCTTTGATCACCTCCCTCCGAGGGTGGAACAGCCTTACAAGGACACAGAGGAAGACAATGCAGCCACTCCTGATGAGACATGATAGAGTAGGATCAGAAGGAAGGAAAGGAAGACCTCCCCTATCAGTGGACTTGGGGAGAGGCATGAGTGGAGAAGGGGGAAAGAGGGTGGGAGGGGAGGAGAGAGGGAGCTACAGGGGGATACAAAGTGAATAAAGTGTAGTTAATAAAAATTAAAAAAAAATAACATAGTAAAAAAAAAAAGGAATCCCCCCCCCCCCCCGCACAGTTGCAGGAAATGCTTGCAACATCTGAAGAGCCCATATGTGGCACAATTGTTGCTGCCTCAAGAAAGCTGTGACCAGGACTCTGAAACACTCTGCACAGTCTGTAAATTGCCTAGTTAAGCCTAGACTTCAAACTGTGTTACCACTTTTAAACTGTGTTAGATTTCTTAGTACTTTATAGAGTTGATAGCCTGAGACCATTTACTGTGACAAAAGGGTTACCTTTAAGCTGACGTTTTACTATAAGTAATTATTTTCCTTTAATGAGTCTAAGAAAAGAGGGCTTTAGTTTATTACCTGTGGGTGAGATTAAATACAGCTCTGAAGTGTGTGGAATTCCACCACCAGAAATAAAAATCAACATTCAGTATCTGTTGGGGTTGACTACAGGTTCTCGGAAAATAAAATTCATGGATGCATGAAGCTTTCTATGAGACAGCACAGATTTGCATATAAATTATATACATTGTACTGAACTCCTTAAATCATTCCTCCATTGTTTATAATACCCAATGAATGTAAATATTAGGTAAATAGCTTCTATATATCAGCAATTAGGAAGCAAAGAGAAAGATGCTGGGTGTATTCCACTCAGATACAGTTACAAAATGTTTGATCCAAAGATGGTTAGATCCATAGATACAGACTCTGTGAACACAGAAGACCAACTGCAGATGTATGTTTTGACACATGGTAGGCACTGGAAATTGTTTCAATTAAATTGGTACTATCTTGGAAAAGTCAGTCTGGGGTTATTGATATATATTCAAAACCAGATTACACGAACTTAGGTTAAAATAATTCGAAAATATTTCCTCTTGATCGACAAAAATTTAACTAGTTAACATTCCTAAATAGTAATGGCCATGAAACTAGTACTCATCAGAAATTTTGGCAAGCATAGTAACAGTTATTAAAGATTGATATTTTAAAAATTAATAGGAAAGGGCTGAGAGGTGGTAGCATATGCCTTTAATCTCAGCACTGGAAAGGCAGAGGTAGGTAGATATCTAAATTCAAGGCCAGCCTGGTCTACAGAGCAAGTACCAGGACATCCAGGACTATACAGAGAAACCCTGTCTTAAAAAAAAAATTAAAATTAAATTAAGAAAATAAATAGTAAAAGGATAGACCTCTTCAAATTGCATTTATTTATTCATTTGAGAGTTAAGTCCTTAAATATTATTTTAGTCTCCCTTTCAAGACAGTGCTAATTTCTTTTAGTGTGAGTTTTTTCTTCCTATAATATTCCATTTCTATATTCCTTTGGAAGTTGAGATCCATGCCAACAATTCTCTAAATTGGTCTCCATCTTGTACTTTGTATTCTTCAAAGATCTCTTGGGATTTGGGCCATCTATGTGCCACTTAATTTTGTTGTAGTCTTGTAGGAGTGGTCAAATTCTCAGAGGCCCATCACACTTCACATGTCTTTCTTCAGAAACTGGCGCTGGATTTCTCTTTGGTTTTAGAGATCCCTTGGAGGGAGCACTTCTTCACGGCAGCATTTAATTCTAATGCGGAAAGGTACAGCTAAGTGATATTGGAAAAGCGTTTCTGAACTGTCAGGCTAACAACAACAGTAAATGACAATAAGTTCTCTTTGATTTTACTAACAAAGGGAACTTTTTTATTCCTTATGATAACATCAAAGGTAGTTTTGCTATTATTTATATTCAGGCTTCTACATTCCAGGAAATGGGGATAACTGGCAGTGAACTTACTGTATACTCTGGAGGGAAAAGAAATAGAAAGGAAAACTAGGGTTTTTGTGGGGGTTGGTCCTATAAATACTTCTTGGGAAGATCTTTAGTTACATCTCCTTAAGAATGATGAGATACACCATAGACAACTAACTTCAAAGTTAAGTTTACTCTATTTGCATGGAACTCAGGCCATTTACTCTGTCCACTCACCTTTCTACTCCTTTGTGCTTTGTGAACCAGATTTTTTTTCTCTCTTAGAAAAGTTCCCACTGAAACTTCTAGAAACTTCACTTTAGGACATTTGCTCCATTTATTTACTTTGATTAAATAGTCAATCCTTTCCTATGGCATGTGATTTCCCTTGAAAAATATTCAGGGTTGGTCGTCTCCCAAAAACTGGAATGTCATGTGATGTAGAACTGTGTTGGCATATTTTTAGCTCAGTGTTACTTATTTCAATTACATGCTCCTCTGCTATAAAAACTCCATCTTTAAGAATTTGGCCGCAGTTAAGCCAGAATATACTCTTTAGCCAAGGCCCATCCTTTTCATTTGGCTCTTCTAAAGACTCTATAGGGTTCTTGATATATTCATCTCTGAAACCTGTACTTTTCCTTATATTTGATCTCTTTTTGTCTACTTTCTATACATTTTATGGCCTCAATGCTCCATATCATAAACCATAAAACCATACCTATGATGCTTATATTGATCCTCAAATTATACAATTCCTTATTTCCATTCTACTTGTTCTCTGGTCTCAGAATAATCTATACTTCTTAACAATTTCTAAATTTAGCTACTTTTGTCTTATTGCTCATTTCTTTACATTAAATGACATTATTTTATATTATATAACACAAAAATCTAACTCCACCCAAGTAATGTCTTTGACACTTTTTATCACAATGGTGTGAGTTTTCAGAAAATTCCTAACAATGGATCAAACTATTGTCAGAGTCTCTGTTTTCTTGGACACACATGGAGAACACCCAGTGAGCAATTATATGTGGTTCAGCACCTCTACAGTCTTTATTCAGATGACTCCACAATCATCCTTGTCATTGATGAGATAAGATTCTCTCCTAGTCTCTATCACTGGTTCAAGTTTAAAGTCACTAACTTCCCCCTATTCTGCCACAGTTTCTTTATTCTCATCAGACCACATCCTCTACCATGAGATCAATGTAGAAAATCTGGGGGCTGGGAGATAGGGATGGCACCAATTAAATAAATCAGTTTTTAGCTTCTTGCTACCCATATCAATGAGCTAGGGACAGTGATTATGAACAGTGCTTAGACGCTAGCAATTTTTACTAAAAAATATGTGTGTTTGTGTGTGTGTGTGTCCGCGTGTATATATGTATGTAGGTGTGTGTGTTTTTACATTGGGTGGTTGTGCATGCACATGAGTGTGGAGGTTAGAAGTTGTTCTTTAGGAGTCATTTACTTTGAGACAAGATCTCTCACTAGGTGTGTTAGGTTGAATGAACATGGCTCCCATAAGCTCATAAAGTTCACTGCTTGTTCTTCAGTCGGTGGAAGAATTGGGAGGTGCTGGCTTGTTGGAAGAAGTTTTTCACTGTGGGTGATGTTTTAAAAGCCCATTTCATTGCCAGTTAGCTGGCACTCCTCTCTCCCTACTCCTCCCCTTTCCCCTTTCCTACATCACGCTTGTTGATTAGATAGAAGGTCTCAGCTACTTCTCTTCTCCAGCACAATGTAATGTCTGCTGCCATGCTCTCAGCCATGATGGTCATGGACCCTAACCTTCCAGAACCCAGAGCATCAAATTAAATGCTGCCTTTTATAAGCTGCATTGATTATGGTGTTCTCTATGGTGATAGAAATTCAATTAGGACACCACAGTTCACTGACTTGAGTTTGGTTGGCCAATGAGCCAGAGGGCTTTTCCTATTTACAAATGTACAGCACCATGCCCAGCTTTTCACATGGGTTCTGGGTTCACAGGGTTTTCAGCTCCTCATATTTATGTGTCAAGTACTTTATCAACTGAATTATCTCCCCATTTCTTTGAAAGCAATATTATTACACAAGAACTTTAAAGAGAATTATGGTAAAAAATTATGAAAAGCCAGAATAATTTGAAGCATTCTAACCTTTCTCATAGAAAACAACCCTATTTTCTACAAATCCTATGGTCATTCTTTGAAAAATAATACAAAATAGAGAATACAAAAATTCAACCTGTTTCTATATACTGAGCTCTTTATTCCTCTGTTTATGTGAGATTAAGACTGAAATGTTATTTGATTAAGTTCAGTAATCTGCTTGTGTGTAGGCATATTATAACCACATAGCTATTTCTTTGAAAAAAGTTATAAGTAAGCCTTTAAATAGAAACGAATGAGTGTTCTTAGTTTCCTAGTTTTTATCCTCACCCTAAGAGAAGAGAAACAGTACGACAATGAGCCTTTTTTCTCTGTAGTCTTTCCAGTGACTTCTGCCACTTTTAATAGAATGTTTAATTAAGACAGTCGTATTAGTTAAGATGTAGCTTTGGCTGATATGTTAAATGTCTAAATTAACAGAAAGTTCCCAAGATGGAATTCTGTTTCTTTCTCATTTTCCATCCTAGGTGGCATTGTGGTAATGTTCTACAGTCAGCCAATGGCTAGGCTTCTTGTGTTTCCTTTGACTAGGGTGGTATATTAACTTGGGTGGCATCAGGTGGCTTGCTAGCATCCTCATTAACCAATAGGAAGGAGGGAGACTGCTATAAATTAGATGATGAAGGCCTTACTTCTGCTTTACTGGTTGAACTCTGGACACAGTCATTTTGAGGAGGTTAGATAGTATAACTTTCATTCTGCATAGTTAGAAATCCACTACTGGATTACTACACCCATCCCTCTCAAAAAGAGCACAAAGCGACTGGGAAACTGAGTTTTCTTTCCATCGCTTCTTCAACAGCCCCCACATTCATACCTATCTTTTTTTCTACACATGGGATATGTTTGTGCCTTTCAGAGTGATATGTAAGCCTCTGAAGTCCAGAAATGTCACTTTTTAAATTAAAGGCCAAATTATTACCTATCTCTGTATTATATCATAAAATAAGAACAAGATATCTGGAGAAAATACTCTCTTTGGGAAAAGAAAAATTAAGAAGCACACAGATTCCTGTAGCTTTCATTAGTTATAAAATCCTGGCAATTATCAAATGCTTAGACATGTCATGGAAATGAAATCCCTTGATTGGCCTCATGAAAACAAATTATCAATGAAACTGACACAATGCTAGCACATAAGCACTTTGAGAAGTGAGATTTGCATTTTTGTTTCAGTAGACAATCTGCAGTTCTTTCAGTTTAATGAATTCTTGTGTTCTTCAACAGTTTCTTGAGTGCACATTTACCAATCTTCAGTTTGTCAGCTCTAACATCAGAGGAAGAGACTAGGACTCTACTGTCAACACAGAGAAGTAAACACTATCAAGTTTCAACACTGTCTAATATTTCTTGGACCCAGATGGCAGAGAAGTGAAGATGGTACTCTCTTCACATTGCAGCTTCCATGACTAGAGAGCACAGAATCAGGAGAGGAAAGAACAATAACAGTAAAAGTCAGGCATAGTGGCCCATGCCTATAATCTCAGCATTTGGGAAGTAGGAGCAGGAGGATCAGCAGTTTAAGGCCAGTGTCAGATCCACAGTGAGTTTGAGGCCAGCCAGGGCAATATAAATTCTTTTCTAAAACTAAAAACAAAACAAGAATGGGGCACAGTAAGGGGAACAGGGGCTGTCTCTGACATGAACTCAGTGGCTGACCACCTTCTGAACTCAGCTCTTTGATCACCTTCCCCTGAGGGGGAAGCAGATTTGCCAGGACACAGAGGAGAATAATACAGCCAGCCCTGATGAGACCTGATAAGCTAGCGTCAGATAGAAGGGGAGGAGGACCTCCCCTATCCTATCCGTGGACTAGGGGAAGGGAATGGAAGGAGATGAGGGAGGGAGGGCAGGATTGGGAGGGCAAGATGGAGGGGGCTACAGATGGGATATAATAAAGTGAATAAACTGTAATTAATATAAAAGTTATTTAGTTTAAGAAAAGAATGGGGCAGAAATATGAGGCTTACTTTTAAGCTTTGTATGGAAAAATAATGTATATTTTAATATTCTTGTTGCTGAAATCACAACAGTTAAGCATTTTTCTGTTTTGCAATCCATACCTTTATTATATTTAATGTATATACTAGTCTATAGTATTTTAAAAATAATTAATCTATTAATGTGCTTATATAATTTATTATTTTGGAAGTCATGGCAAATGAACTATACATCTACTGATTACATGTAGATGTATAGTTCAGTTCCAGTGAAAAAAAAAATTAAGTTGTTTTGACCATGGCGATCACCGCTAATTTTATAGATCTCCAACTTGACACATTTAGAATGACCTCTGACACCTTTCCAGCTATGCTTTCTTTTAGTAGCAGGTGACTGAGTTTTACATGTCCGATGCTACAGTGTTTGAAGTCTAAAGCAGAGATGAAAAAAGCAAGTTCCGAGTTTACACAAGAAGCAATAACACACAATACTCTCAAATACACCACTTAGATAGCCTCCTCTTTCAAGTCTCATATCTCACAATAATGCCCTGGCTGGCCAGTGGTGGCACATGCCTTTAATCTCAGCTCTCAGGAGGTAGAGGCAGATGGATCTCTGTGAGGTTAAGGCCATCCTGGTCTACAGAGCAAGTTCCAGTATAGCCAGAGCTCTGACACAGAGAAACCTTGTCTCTAAGAACCAACCAACCAGCCAACCAACCAACCAACAATAAATAAATAAATAAAATTAACCCCCCCAATTAATATCCTGGAGAGCTATCATTCATGTGTTTCTTCTAACATTATGTACCTAGAACCAAGACAAAAGGTCATATGTCACACCAGATTTTGAAAAAATTGAACAGAACATTATCCAAAAATTGTCTTTAACATATTAGATATATAGATATTACAAGACTATAAGTCTATGTTAAAAAAACCATCATTTCTAATGTTATGTTACTCTGTAGTCACTTAATTTTTTACCTAAATTTTGAGATTTTCACAATTTAGTTATGTTTAAATCAAAGGTAAAAATTTTAGATGTTATGTAAGAAAATATGATATTTTTTGTCCACTGTTAGTTTTTAGTGTGTGTGTGTGTGTGTGTGTGTGTGTCCAGAAGAGAGGGTCATATTTCCTAGAGTCAGTGTTACAAGTGATTGTGAGCAACCCAACATGAGTTCTGCGAATTGAAGTTTGGTCTTTTAGGCCAGCAGCAAGTGCTTTTTAATATCTAAGTTAACTCTCATGTCTCCAACTGCTATTTCTTAGTTATTCTTTCTGGACATAGAATGGACAAAAATATTAATTTGATTGTGCCTATAGGTGTTAAGCATTCAGTTATGTACTTATTCATTTTACAGGTCTCCCTAGTATGTACCAAGCACTGACAAGGCTAGGATGAGCATCAGGAGTAGTTATTTCTCAAGTATTCAGGGCCGCAGTGGAAGCAGGGTGGAGAGAAGATCACAATTTTTTGATAAGTCCTAGTTACTGTGGCAGATGAAATTAACCCATTTCATTATGATACCAACTCACTGAAAGAGGTGCTGTTAATCTCAGGAGAAACTAACATTTAGAGTGATTTTCTTCAAATCACAAACCAATATGCAATGGAGCCAGGAAGACAAATCAGGCTTGTCCTGTATTACAATCACTTTCCCCCACTTTATCAAGACCTCTGAGCTTTGTGTTCCTCGAGCACTCTGCTAACCTGACCAGGGATCTAGAAAAGCCTTCATGAAGAAGAGGTAAGTGAAATTAGCTCCTCAGAAATGAGTAAGAGTTCCAGAAGTAGAGGTCGTTGTGAAAGGCTTTGCTGATTACCGAAAGAGCAGGTAAAAGGCAGAGGGCATTATGATAAATATCATGTATGTGTGTTAGATATAGTTAATTTTGTTCATTTAAAAATATCTCTCTGATGTCAGTGTGAAGAGCAGATGAGAGGTGAGACCTGAGTGAAGAGACAGGTTCTCTGATTATGGCAACAGTCCAGAGAAGGTCCCAAAAGGATTTTAGCTGACACATGTGATGTGGTTGTCTGGACATCCCTACAGACTGAGGAAGTAAAATCTGTTGGGCTTCAATGAAAGACAGAGCACAGCTAATGAGTGGTTGGTGCCAATCTGAGAGCAAGTGAATCAGGAAGAGAAGCAGGCTCTGAAAACATTGTTTAGATAGCAAAATCAGGTCCTGTTAAAACAGTCTGTGAAATAAGCCCATTAGTCACAAAACACAGGTTCAATTCTATTAGATAGAGCTACCACAGAATGTTTTTTAAATTTAATTTTATTTATATATTTATTTGTTACAATTTATTCATTTTCTGTCCCCGCTGCAGCACCCTCCCTTGTCTCCTCCCAGTCCCACCCACCCTCCTTCTCCCCCTATGCCCTTTCCCTAGTCCCCTGACAGGGGAGTGCCTCCTCTCTTTCTATCTGATCCTAGCTTATCAGGTCTTATCAAGGCTGGCAGCATCATCTTCCTCTGTGGCCTGGCAAGGCTGCATCCCCCAGGGGTCAAAGAGAGATCAAAGATCTGGCCACTGAGTTTATGTCAGAGACAACCACTATACCCATTACTAGGGAACCCACTTGGAAACTGAGCAGCAATGGGCTTCATTTAAACAGGGGGTCTAGGTCCTCTCCATGCATGGTCCTTAGTTGGAGGATTGGTCTCTCTCTGAAGGCCTCTCTGGGCCCAGGTATTTTGGCTCTGTTGTTCTCCTTGTGGAATTCCTGTCTTCTACGAGTGTTTCTATTTCCTTCTTCTTCTGTAAGGATTCTGGTACATTGCCCAAAGTTTGGCTATGAGTCTCAGTATCTTCTTTGATACCCTGGTGGGTAGAGGCTTTCAAAGGTCCTCTGTGGAAGTTCCTGTTCTGTTCCTTGTAGGAGACTACTTCCGAAATCTATCCTGTTTCTCCTTCTGAATGAGGATTAAGCATCCTCCCTAGGGTCCTCCTTTTTGTTTAGCTTCTTTAGGGCTATTAATTTTAGAATGTTTATCCTACATCATATGGCTAATATCCATTTATAAGTGAGTATATATCATTGTGTCTTTCCGCTTCTGGCTTACCTCACTCAGGATGATCTTTTCTAGTTCCCACCAGTTGCCTGAAAATTTCATCATTTCCTTGTTTTTAATAGCTGAGTAGTATTCCACTGTGTACATTTACCACACTTTCTGTATCCACTCCTCCATTAAGGGACATCTAGGTTGTTTCTAGATTCTGGCTATTACAACTAGAACTGCTACAAACATAGTTGAGCAAATGTCCTTACTGAATGGTGGGGCATCTTCTGGATATATACCTAGGAGAGGTATAGCTGGATCTTGAGGTAGCACTATTCCTAATTTTCTGAGAAAGTTCCAGATTGATTTCCAAAGTGGTTGTACAAGGTTATATTCTGACCAGCAATGGAGGAGGGCTCCCCTTTCTCCACATCCTTTCCAGCATGCATCATCCCTTGAGTTTTTGATCTTAGCCATTCTGATGGTGTGAGGTGAAATCTCAGGTTTGTTTTGATTTACGTTTCCCTGATAAATAAGGATTTTGAGCATTTCTTTAAGTGTTTCTCTGCCATTCGATATTCCTTTGTTGAGAATTCTCTGTTTAGCTCTGTACTCCATTTTTTAATTTGATTACTTGGTTTGTTGGTGTTTAACTTCTTCAACTCTTTATATATTCTGGATATTAGCCATCTGTCAAATATAGGGTTGGTGAGGATCTTTTCCAAGTCTGCAGGCTGTCATTTTGTTCTGACGACAGTGTCCTTTGCCTAACAGAAGCTTTTCAGTTTCATGAGGTCTCATTTATTAATTGTTGATCTTAGAGCCTGTGCTGTTGATATTCTGTTCAAGAAGTTGTCTCCTGTGCCAATGAGTTCAAGGCTCTTCTCCACCTTTCCTTTTAATAGGTTTATTGTATCTCTTTTTATGTTGAGGTCTTTGATCCACTTGGACTTTAACTTTGTGCAGGGTGAGAAATATGGCTCTATTTGCATTTTTCTACATGTTGTCATCCAATTAGACCAGCATCATTTGTTAAAGATGCTAGGTTTTTTTTTCCATTGTATGGTTTTGACTTCTTTGTCAAAAATCAAGTTTCCATAGGTGTGAGGGTTTATTTCTGGGTCTTTGATTAGATTCCATTGGTCCACCAGTCTGTTTCTATCCCAGTACCATGCCGTTTTTATTACTGGTGCTCTATAGTACAGCTTGAGATATGGGCTGGAGATATCTCCAGAAGATATTTTATTGTTGAGGATTGTTTTAGCTATTCTGGGTTTTTTGTTTTTTTTTTTTTTTGTTTTTCCATATGAAATTTAGAATTGTTCTTTCAATGTCTGTAAAAAAAATGTGTTGTTATTTTGATGGGAATTGCGCTGAATCTGTAGATTGCTTTTTGGCAGGATAGCCATTTTCACTATGTTAATTCTACCAATCTATGAGCATCTTCTGATATCTTCTTCAATTTCTTTCTTCAGAGACTTGAAATTTTTTTTCATGTAGGTCTTTCACTTGCTTGGTTAGAGTTACACCAAGGCATTTTATGTTATTTGTGGCTATTGTGAAGGGTATTGTTTCCCTAATTTCTTTCTCAGCCCACTTGTCTTTTGTATACAGGAGGGTTTCATATATTTTTGAGTTATTTTTGTATCCAGCCACTTCGCTGAAGGTGTTTATCAGCTGACGCTCTCTAGTTGAATTTTTGGGGACGCTCATGTATACTATCATATCATCTGTGAATAGTGATACTTTGACTTCTTCCTTTCTCATTTGTATCCCTTGATCTCCTTTAGTTGTCTTATTGCTCTAACTAGGACTTTAAGAACTATATTGAAAAGAAGAGAGTGGGCAGCCTTGCCTTGTCCCTGATTTCAGTGGGATTGATTTAAGTTTCTCTCCATGTAGTTTGATGTTGGCTATAAGCTTGATGTATATTGCTTTTACTATGTTTAGGTATGTGCCTTGTATCCCTGGTTTCTCCAAGACTTTAAACGTGAATAGGTGTTGAGATTTGTCAAATGCTTTTTCAGCATCTAAGAAGATAATCATGTGTGTTTTTTTTCTTGTTTATATGGTGGATTACATTGATGGATTTTTGTATATTGAACTACCCCTGCATGCCTGGAATGAAGCCTACTTGGTCATAGTAGATGATATCTTTTATGTGTTCTTGGATTCAGTTTGTATTTTATTGAGTATTTTTGCATCAATATTCATAAGCAAGATTGGTCTGAAGTTCTCTTTCTTTGTAGGGTCTTTGTGCAGTTTAGGTATCAATGTGACTTTGTCTTCATAGAATGAGTTTGGTAATGTTCCTCCTGTTTCTATTTTGGCTACCACAGAATCTTAACAAGCATTTTCATTACAGAAGAAAACAGTTAATGTTTTATTGGATAAAACTAATAATACTTAATATACTTTAGAGGTAGCTTTAAAAATATTATTGCAAGTTTGTTTCTGGAGACAGAACCAAGGACCTTACTTATACTAGCAAGCACTGTACCATTAAGTACACTCCAGCCCTATTGGAAACCTTTATATAATATGTACTTTCAGGTAAGGTATAAACTTATGAAAAGAAAGAGCAACACACAAATGTTAGATTAGATTTATGAATCTATTAATCAAGAATACAGTTTGAGCAAGAATAAATGTTGCACATCCCAGCATAAAGTCCTTGGATTTTAAAGTCCTTGGATCTCCTAATGAGAAGAGGAATATAGACTACCCTGTCAGAACATGATAAGGCCTTACCAGGTCTAGTATGTTCTGTTCTTGTTATGAATATGTACATGGATGACATCTGGCATAATGCACCAATTACTTACTGGGTTCATCTATCTAAGCAGAACCTGTACCATTACTTCACATCCTTCTGTTTATGGGGATATAGGAGAACATAGCTGTCCCCTGGATATGACCCCAACTCAGGGTCAACAAAGCAACCCTCCTAGGAAAAACAATTTCATGGACAAAACAATTTCATCATATTCTAAGTTAATATAAGCATTGAATAAAGGCTAACTAGTTGTAATCAAATATACTTTAAAACAACTAAGAAAGATGATTACAGATATTTATTTTTAAAACAAATCCTTTAATTCTCATACCTACATAAATGCTGCTGAACATGAACAGAGTCAACTGTTTGGCTGGTGGTTATGTGTTCAGACTTTTTGAACATTTAAACGTTTCTTGGTGTCCTGTATGCTAATTTGTTTTAAATTGCTATGTCTTATAAACAATTTTACAACAACAAAATATATTAGTAATAAAAACAAGCAGAATACTTAAGTGACCTCACGTGAAGTTTCTAACATGTGTAAAATTTAATACTTTATTTTAAAACATTTCGGATAATTTTTCTTAAATTTTATTACATTTAAAATTGTGTGTGTGTGTGTGTGTGTGTGTGTGTGTGTGTGTGTGTATCTGTGTGAATGAACTATATGCCTATGGAGGTGATCGGACAGCTTGTGAGAGCTTTTTCTCTCTTTCTATCATTTGGATGCTGGGGATTGAACTCAGGTTGAAGGGTGAGCAGCAGGCCTTTTTACCTGCTAATCCACCTTGCCAGCCTTTAACACTTTACCCGAGGTATGTGCATTTATCCAACCAGTAGTTTCAAAGGCAAGTTACATCTTAGAGAAACTGTTTTATTTTTCCATTGTCAGTTTCAGCACCAGGGAGAGTAATCTTCCTGATTAACAGTGACTATCACAATGTACATAAGCAAATGCTAGGTGTCTAACTTCAAATTAATTGCTAGGCTCATATGAATAAATATAACATTATTGAGAAGGGCATAGGCACAGGAGAAACTTTCAATAAATGTCTCCTCCACCCCCACTATTATTGCTGCTATTCCTGTTATATGGAAAGGTGATGTAATAAAAAGATACTTAAATTTGTCACAGGTACCCAACATATGTGGAAAATTAATGATCAATTAAGTATTTCTAGGCTTTACATTCTAAACTTTAATATGGCATAAGATTGGACCAGCATTTCTCAATATTAGAAAAGCATAAAACATATATAAAAATCTTGAGGCGGCTGAGGATGCAGGATGTGAGAGGCTCTATGTTCACATTTTGGCATTGAAGAAAACTATGAATTGAAGTTCTTCAAAGTTCAGTAATGCTTACAAACCTAAAAGTAACACTTGAAAGAATAATCATTTATCTTCCTGAACATAACTATAGGATTCCTGTGAATTATAACTTTTCATGTGAGTTTTCTGTTAGATTTTTTATATGCTTTAAAGAATAAAATGCTGATCAGTTAACTAATTATATGTCATATGTGTTTCTAAATGGGGCAGAGACTAAAACCTTCAGTGAATTAAGCTTGTAGGATTATTAGCACAAAGACATTATCAAATAGGATTACTTGGCTAATCTTCTACCCTAAGAGTGACTGAAAATCTATGTACTAGAATTTCCTCATCTTACTCTTAATTAATGCAATTATTTTGACAAAGTTGACCATGTGAAAAAAACGCTAACATTCAAATAAACATGTATTAATTAATTAGCACCTATTCTTCATTAGTAACAAAGCTGGGTACTGCACAATTAATGTCACATTGGTCATTTACTGATGAGTATGTCAATAACAAATCTAAAACATTTTGAAGCAAGCAATACCTGTGACATTTTTAATGGCAATATCTTTATATCAACACGTCTTAGTTATTATGCCAATTTAAATTTAACAGATGTCTGAATGTAATGACAAACTTGGAAAGCTAGCATTTGTAAATCCAATTACCAGAAATGCTCTGTCAAATGGCCAAAATTTACGAAATATGCAGGCACGTATTCCCAATGGTCCATTACCATAATAGCCTATTACTGTTCTCATGAACTGAGGGGAACAAAATTCTTTGGATAAGAAGTACAAAATGATTGCAAGAAACCAAAACCAAAACCCAAACCAATTTGATGCTGAGGTCTGACACCTTACCAACATGCCACTTCTCCATCATTAAGAAAGCCTGGCCTGAGGTTCATGATGATCCCTTCTAACAATTAGCTTGCACATCTGGTAGTAAGATTTGAATTTAGAAATAGAAATCAAACACCTACCCATTGAGAGAAATTTGTTCCCATCCAAAGGGGTGTTTTGCCAAACATTTACATGAAGCATTTACATGCACATTTCTTCAGTTTATCTGTCAACTAACTTAAGGGAGTAAGTTAGTAAATTTAGGTCATAAGACACAAGAGCAGAGGAAATGTTTTCATTTCCATCTGAAATCATACATATGGAGTGTCTAATGAGTGCATAAACACCTTATTAGACTCTTTACTTTCAAAACAGTTTGCTTAATCATGAAAACATAGCATAAAAACCACGGGAAATTTGTCTATAGGTTGGACAAAGCTTTGTCTTGCTGTCCAATATTGCCAGGATTTTTCTAGAAGAAGCTGGTTGACTACATACAGTCCCTTACCTAACAAACATGCTCCAGGGCATCTGTCCTTCAGAAATTCAGGATTGTCTTCCCAGAGAGCAATATGAATACACTGAAAATAAGGTACCAAATTACCAGACAGCCTTTAGAAGCTGTCAAACTTGGCCTCTTGTTTAACTTTCATTTTGTTTATTATGTTTCCAGGTGTTTGCTTAATCTTTCTGCTCTATTCTGGGGATTCCTGGTTGCCTCAAATATCTTTTCTGGGTTTGCCTTAACTTTTTGTATCAGCAGTTTGGCTTCTTGACCTTTGCTTCCCAAGCAATGCTTTGAGCATTGAACTTGCTATTTTCCCTTTTTATAGCCCTGGCACCGGGTACCCACAATTCATCAAAACCAGTTTCCTGTTTGGAGTCTGCACCTGTGCATTTATTACTCTGCCCGAAGTTCTAGATGATTGGTTTCACTGCCTCACTTTAGTAGTGACAGAGTTAAAGTTACTGCTCTCTGTGACACTTTGTGCTTACCAAAGTATGATCACATCTAAGTGTATCCATTCTTATTTCATGAATAAGAAAACTGACATCCACAGATACTGCACAATTATGGTTACTCTGCCAATTTTAAGGATTTCAATCTTTCTTAAGATGCATGTATAAAATAACTGAATGTTTTTATTCTTATTTAAGAACTTGTTTTCTTTAATAGTTAAGCTCACCTGTAGTACAAGTAATTTTTATGTCAAATTGTTGAGTTGTTAACATTTCTATTTTAACTTCTTTTACCACTCGCAATACAGCCATTTATCAGTACTGGGTTAGAGTCAGTGAGCTCAAGATATTGCTGAAAACTTTACGTGTTAGAAGAGTGTAGTCTCTTTGTTCAAGTAGCTGCCAGTCACGTATAAAATGTCTAACAAGTGACTACAACACCACAGTCCGTTTACATCCACGAATGCACACACAGTTATCATCCTCTGAAAAGGTATTATTCATACAGACTTTATCAGTTCCTGTCTGCAATGTGCTGCACTCTACTCACTTGCAACTTCTTCCTTAAGGATGGGCTCCTGCTTTATCTCCTTCACTTTAGAACTGTGCATGGTTGGGAGAATACACTTGTGATGGTTCGAACGAGCAATGTCCTCACAGGGTCAAGCCCTAGTTGCTGTTCCCTAGTTGCTGGTGCTGCTTGGAGAGGTTATAGGAATTTTAGAAGGAGCCTTATAGAAGGAATTATATTGCTGAGATTGAGCCTCCAGAATTTATAGCCTTGCCACATTTCCAGTTCTGTTTCTTTTTCCTATGTATGGATAAAAAAAAAATGTAGATCTTCTTCCTTGGCTGTATGCCACCATGCCTTCCCTGACATCATGGGCTTTTGCTCTGGAACCATAAGCCAAAACAAACGCGCTTTTTTGTGGTTGTTGTCACAGTAACAGAAAAGTAATACAATACTTAGATCTGCACAGTACTGAATGTCCTTTATACTTTAGTCATATGATGTTTTTCTCAATGAATGTATTTCACCAAAATTTTTGGTTCTTTTAAAATGAACTTTTTAAAAAAGTTTTTTTTTTCTAGCCTTATCAAGCAGATCATATGGTTTATATTATTCAAATAGTATACAATCTTTTAAATACTGTATACATGCATACATACATACATATCTTTTGTTTTATTGTGTCTCTCTCCATAGACCTATCTATCCTAAAACTTGCTATGCAGACCAGGCTGGTCTGTCCTTGAACTCACAGAGATCTGCCTGTGCCTGTCTCCTAAGTACCAGGATTAAAAGTTTGTGGCATGTCCACGCATGTCTTTGAGTGGTGCTTCAGTCTCTGTAAGGCCCTCTGGGCCTAGGATAGTTGACACTGTTGGTCTTCTTGAGGAGTTCTTGTCTTCTCTAGGACCATCTATTCTCCCCCCACTTCTCCATAAGACCCCGGATCTTCACCTAATGTTTGGCTATGTGTCTCAGCATCTGTTTCAAGCCCCTACTGGGTGGAATCTCCACAACACATGTGTAACTGATAGGCAGCTTGATTTCTTGTGGGTCTCCTAGCAAGTGGAGTGGGGGTGGGGTGGGGTGTCATATCTGACATGGACTCTCTTGCTGGCTTTTGGCTTATTTTCCGCTAGCTGGGCTACCTTGTCTATCCTCTGTGGGAGAATCCTGATGTGACTTGATGTGTCAGGATGGGTTTGTAAGCTGTAGGGGGGGAGGGGAAGAGGGCAGAAAGTAGGAGAGTGGGATTGGGAAGAGAGGAGGGAGGAGGCTGTGATTGAGATGTAAAATGAATACATGAATAACTAAAAAGTGTATGTCACCATGCCTGACCATACAATGCTTTAATAAAGTTGTCCTATTCATGGCTGACAGTCTTTAAGATGCTCTCAAATAAACTTGTAATGGTGTACAGTTCCCATGTGTAAAATATTAATACCATTACATTTAATTTCAAGTTAATGTGTATTGAGTGATAGGTGGTCACAAATCTCCATGGCTTGCTCTTTCAACAATATGGACTATTTTATATTTACACATTTGCTGCATTCTAAGCTTTTTTTTAATTAAATTTTTATTTTTTATATTAATTACAGATTATTCATTTTGTATCCAAGCTGTAGCACCCTCCTTAATTCCTTCCCAATCCCACCTTCCCTCCCTAATATCTTCTCATTCCCCTCTTCAAGTCCACTGATAGAGGAGGTCCTCCTCCCCTTCCTTCCATCTGACCCTAGCTTATCAGGTCTCATCAGGACTGCCTACATTGTCCTTCTCTGTGGCCTGGCAAGACTGCTCCCCCCTCAGGGGGAGTGGTCAAAGTGCTGAGTTCATGTTATTGACAGTCCCTGTTCCCCTTACTGGGACACTCATTTGGATACTAGTTGCCAAGGGCTACATCTGGACAGGGGTTCTAGGTTATCTCCATGAATGGTCCTTGGTTGGAGTATCAGTCTCAGAAAAGACCCCTGTGCCCAGATATTTTGGTTCTGTTGCTCTCCTTGAGGAGCTCTTGTCCTCTTCAGGTCTTAATATCTTTCTTTCATAGGATTCTCTGCACTCTGCCCAAAGTCTGATTACGAGTCTCAGCAGCTGCTTTGATACACTGCTGGGTAGAGTCTTTCAGAGGCCCTCTGTGGCAGGCTCCTATTCTGTTTCCTGTTTATTCCTTCTTCCAATGTCCGTCCTGTTTGTCTTTCTGAGTGAGGATTGATCATCTCACCCATAGGTGTACAGATTTTAGTATGTTTATTGTGGTACATTTACACAGTGGAATACTACTCAGCAATTGAAAACAAGGAAACCATGAAATTTGCAGGCAAATGGTGGGGTCTAGAAAAGACATCCAGGAGCAGAAAGACGCACACGGTATATACTCACTTATAAGTGGATACTAGACTCACTTATAAGTGGATACTAGATAATATAGGATAAACATACTAAAATCTGTACACCTAAAGAAGCATTCTAAGTTTCTATGCATCTTGTCACTTAGCTCTGTTCTGTGCTTTTGGTACTATATTCCTTCTGGCATTTTTCTTACTTAAAGCTGATAGATTTTACTGTGCAATTCCAGAGATGAGATCATGTCTACACAGCTATCTTTAAAAGTACTTAATACTATCACTTATATGTAAAATTTCATATATATTTTATAGAGATTTAATACAGGATATTTTAATTTTAGGGATCAGTAGAGGTAGTGAGATAACAAAAGACACCATGAATCTCACAGGTAGGAAAACTACAGAGACTGCTAATAGAATAAGAAAGCACAAACATAGATATAGTATGAATTCACATATTAAAAACTGGAAACTATATGACTAGGAAGGATATGGCATAATAATTAAAAATAATCCCATGAAATCCACAGCTTCCTTTAGAAAGGAAACCAGGAACAATCCTCTATTCAGGCATGAACTTTAAGTGCTGAGTCTGCTTATAGAGAAGGGAGTACCTAAAGATTTTAATGAAAGTGAATATAGATAAACAATTTACAAAATAAAAGTTTGTCTTTAAGCCACTACAGACAAGTTTGGCAGATGGTTTCTTCCTGTGGGTTAGTAACTTACGAAGGGAAGGAATGTTTTGTTGTTGTTGTTATTGACTTTTTGTTTTAATAAACTCTCAGAGAAAGATATTTAATTCATAATGACCTTTCCTCTACCTATGCCTAGCAGAACCAAACTTACCTTGTTAAGTGGTTTAATAGACATAATAGAGATAAAACATTTAGGTTCAAGAATATATTAGAAATCATTGAGATTACTAACAAATAAACAAGTTATATACATATATATGTATACACACACACAGGCCATTCATTAAAAAACAAAACAAACAAACAAAAACTAAGGAAGATGTATGTTCAGCTTTTTTTTTTAAGAAAGTCTATGAACAAAGAGAAAATAAGTGGAAATTATATGACTTGAAAGCTCTAAATGCTCTTAACTATTCTGTCATTTTATGTTCACAACTTCTGCCACCTATGGAACACTTAATGAACCTTTACGTTTGATCCCTTTAAGTTATTTAAGTGATATACGTAGGCAGTTACATAGTGTTGGATCAGGGATATCGGGTCATGGGTAATCTTCCAGAATTTGGACTCAACCTATATTGTCTCATTTTGAAAACTTTTTTTCCCAGTCATTATACCATACTTTACAGATTATGTAAAGTCAGATAAAAAGGTAAAAAGAAAACAATTATGTGCTTGGGGAAAATGTTGGACTTTATGACATAACCATGTGAGTTGTCTGTGATATTTATGAATGAAAATCCATGTGTTCACAGGTAAACTACTGCCTTACTAGGCTATGATAATGGCAGGTATCTAAAAACATGCTAGTTATGTGTTGCTCTTGTAAATAAAATTGGGTACAGCTTGTTTTAATATAAACAAAGAAGCTGATGATATAACTGTGGACAACATAATATTCCATTTACCTCTTAGGAGATTAATCAAAAAGAGGTTTTGTATACACCACTTTGTATATATAACATACAACTAATCAGTACATGTAATTAAGCACTTTGTGTTTCAAGAACTCCCTTAGTTGTATGATTATGGGTGTGACTGGGACTCACTCACGTTGACAGCAACTCCAAAGCAGCTCTGTATAGCAGATACCTCCTAACTCTTAAATTGTCAGGTGAAAAGGACAGACAGCCCAGATACTTTCTTTTGTTTTGTTTTTCTCTAGTCCAGACTTCCAGTTAAGTGAAAAGAAGGACAAGCCCTAAAATCATCTCCATGTATATGCATTAATTACTGGTACATTACAGACAATTGCCATGACAAAAGCAGCTCAAGGAAGGAAGGGTTTACTTTGCCTGACAGTTTGAGAGTACAGCCCATCATAATGAGGGAGGTAAGACAGCAGGAGTGTGTGGCCCCTGGTCACATTGCCTTTGCAGGAGGCAGAGAGGGCCAAATGCAGGCATTCCATTATCTTTTTTATTCAGTTCAGGACCCCAGACCATAGGATGGTGCTGTTCGCATTAAATATGTGGTCCTTCCTCAATTAAAACTCCCCAGAAATGCCCTCATTTCTGGACATCTCCAGGAATGTCCAGAGGTGTGTCTCCCAGTTGATTCTAAATGCTTTCAAGTTAATAATCCAGATTAAGTGTCAAAATACACTAAGTGATTATGTGTCAGTAAATTGTCTCAGGTCACTGGTCCAGGCCTTGTCTGTGATCGATCCTATGTACTGCTAATAAGTTGTGCTGTAGTTTGGTAAAGGTGCTTCTTATCTAGAAGTTTCAAATAGTATCCCACATGATTTCTGTGAAACTAAAATGATTCCTAGGAAGCAAAAGGGCTAATGAGATATACTGACTCCAAGTTCTAGAGAGGGAACCCAGGATCTTTTGCATACTGCGCAAGCACTCTGACATTGATTTCTATAGCTAGCCTTTTGCTGTGAACTTTTACCATCTATAAGACCCGTTTGATCATCTCTTGGTGGGAAGCTTTACCAAAACACATAAAAACGTGTTTTTCTTTTGTAAGGGAACCTTTCCTGCCCTCACCAGTGTCTTTGATCTGGCAAGACTAGTTGAAATTAAATACTGGTTTTGGTGTTGGTTACACTGTGAGGTGGTGTGGGAGCCTGAGCTCAGCTAGCCATAACTAGATCATATCCTGCATTTATAACTTGCTCAAGTCTAACTCACATACCTGGGTGACCCTTACTTTGTGTTAGTTTTTCATTTGTAAAATGGAATAATAATATTTACTCAAGATGCTGTAATGAGAGTTAGGAATAACACATGTAAAAGTACATGGCAGATAAGAGAGGACTGGTGTCTGATAGGTATGTTAACAGTAATCAGCCAGTAAAGTGTGTGTACACTCCTAACATACTTTTCTTTCTCTAGTACATGTATACCAAACCTAATGGGAAAATAAATCTGGTGTCACTGTCAAAAAGTTTTACAGTGTTTGTTAGTGTAAAACCATTGTCTATAATATGGGAACACATTTAGACAAACAATACATATATATGTGATCATGTATTTCCGAGAAGGAATTATATATGTGACTACATGTATTGGCCTGTAATTTTCTTCCTCTCAGCAAACAAGATAAAGACGGAAGCAGTTTGTTTTACTTAGGTGAAAATTTGTCAACCTAGGTTACTGGACAAGCCAGAAACATTTCTCTTTGAACGCTGAAAATGGGTATAGTATTTCTTGTTTACCTAGATGGGATCATGAATGTATTCATGAAGATGGCAGCAGTGCACTGACAGAAATTTCAGTGGGGTTTATGAGGATAGTGGACAGAAAGAGGACTGTGAGTAAAGTGCCCAGCTATGACAACACAGTACAGTCGTTGAGCAGAAAAGAATTTGGGTTGATTAAAGCTTTATATATATATTTTTAAATCTTGAAACCCAGGAGTTATTCCAAGTGAGCCATGGGTCCTTATCTTCCTTGGTTATTGTTTACAGAGGCAGCAAGATCACATGTGTGATGTACGAGTGTCAGTTTCTCAGAGCTGCTGTAACAAAGTACAAGCCGGTGTAGGAATGAGAGTAGGAGTGGCTTTACCCAGCAGAGATCCTCTCGCAGATCTGGAGAACAGAGGTCCAGGAGAGGTGCTCCTCAGGCTCTCTCTCCTTGAAGGAACTACAGGAGATTGTTTCCCGGCTTCTGGTGCTTCTCAGCAACTGTGTCTTTTTTGGCCTCCTGTGGCAGAACTCCAAGGTCTGTCTGGGTAGTCACATGGTGTTCTGTGTTTCTGCCTCACTTCCTCTTCTCTGGGTTTATTGGTCTCTTTTCTTTTTAGATGGACACTAATCCTATTCGGTTAACTCCTACACCATTCCAGTGTACTTGTGTGTGAACCTGCATCTACAGCCATGTTTTTTTTTCTTTTTCTAAATAAGATACAAATGGCAAATACTGACCATTAGGACTTGAGCATTTTTTTCCCTGAGAAAATAATAATACAACTCACAATATGCATGCGTGCCCATGTGCATATATTTCAAATATATGAGGTGTTATGCTTTATAAAGCATAACATTTTGGGCTAGTGACATGGCTCAGTGGTTAAAAGTGTTTGCCAAAGAAGACTGAACACCTGAGTTTATCCTCTAGACACGGTGGAGAGAGAGAAAAAGATGTTCTCTGACTTTCACACACCTGTGTGCCTTGAGTAAAGCATACACACAAACATAAACACACACATACATACGCACAATAACATTAAAAGCAAAAGTTATTTAATTAAAATTTTTCCATTAAATTGAAACCTGAAAGCAGTTCAATAGACGATATTAAGTGTATAAATCTCTAGGTAAGAGTCTAGGAGTCAGCTAAACATTTTTAAGGAATGAGACAAGTGGAACACACTCCAAAATGTTGGGAGTCTTAGATAAAAGTTTCCTGTCCGAAATACTATGAGGTAAAGCTTGAGAAAAAGCCAGAGCACGAAAGGCCTTTGGCACTCCGATGTGCATTTTAATCATGCTATGTTCGACAAAGAGTCACTGGTGGTGTTTTAAACAGATGGTGGGGATGTATGTAGAATTTATAGTGGTGAGTATAGTAAGCATGCGAGACCACTATTTGCCCATCAAAAGAAGATTTAAGATTATTCACAGCACACTGGGTTGGAGGTGAGTAAGGGTGGAGTCCAAAAACCTGAGTATAAACTTTCTAGTAAGATGACAGCAACGAGAATGAAAGGAAAAGAACAGCATAAAAGCTAGACTGGGCCAAGCCGCTGCTGGCTTAATGGTGCAAAGGTGTGCATTTCGTGTATTTTCTGCCCGTAAGTATGCCGTACTTGGGAGCACATGTGTGCGTTAAGGCATCTGTAATATTCTTAAATTTTGTGCATTCCAGAATACTTAATTTTATGACACTGACTTAATATTTTTATATACTGACTTCCTGGTTAGCTTTTTATGATTAAGATAATATTTCTTTAAACAGAATAATACTAAAATCATCTAGTAACTTGAAAATTTATAATAGACATGCAAATATCAGTTGGTTGGTAATGATTAATCTGAGTCAAATGAGGTGAAAATACTCAATTTCTGTACTGTATTTGTGTTCTATGCTTAAGAGAGAAATTAGTGGTTAAAAAATGGGGTGGAAGGTCCAATATTGAAGAAATAACTAAAGTTTAAATTTGATGAGGCCATTGTAAACCGGTTATAATTGGTCTTTCATGTGTATTTACATAGGTCATTCTTCACACATACTGCCTGTATATTAAGAATACAAAGATGCATTGTACTATATGCTAGTTGGGGCTGAACTGACATTTCATTGGGTTCTTTCCTGTAGGATAGGTATTATAACGTCTGTTTAAGGATTAAGGATACTGAAGTTCAGATGGCCTGAGTAGATTGCACAGATAGTCAAAGGATGATTCAGAGCCCTCTCTATTTTCTAGGGAGCAAGAGGCTGACAATCTACAGAGCACTTTAATTAGCAAGCTTAAAAAGCATTTCTGAAATTTAATAAAGTATGTGAAAGTATTTAAAAAATGAACCTTTCCTACTTTAAGTAGTGATTATTTTCTTTACTTATTCCTCATCTCTCGTAACTGAAAATGAACAAGGAAAACAAAAACAAAAATGAACACACCTATTGCTTGAGACACAAAACAGAAAATTCAGAGCAGTCAAAAGGATGTTAAAGTATTCGTTAAAAAAGGAAAAGGAAAGAGCAGCCTAAGCTCTCATTCAAGATGTCTAGAGTAAAGAGGTACAACTTACTCATCTATATATCCATCACATATGTACACATCACATACATACATACACACACAGACACATACACAGACATATAAAACCTTTCAGCCTGGAATTATATAATTTAAAGGAGATATGGCATTTTTAATTTGCAACTGAAATAGTTCTTCTAGAACCATCCAATGCTTACCTGGGTCAGGCACAAATACTGAGGTAGTTCTAAAAGTCACAGTTTGTTGTTTGTTTGTTTGTATTTTTCTATATAAGGTTTCTCTGTGTAGCCCTGGGTATCCTGGAACTAACTGTAGAGCCTGCTGTCCTAGAGCTCAGAGAGATACCTGTGTCTCTCCAGTGCTGAGATTAAAGGCATGCACCACCACCATCTTGTGTCAGTGGAATTCTTAATTGTCATACTGTGAAGTCTTAAGGTTTTGCAAATTCCTCAAGCAGTTTCAATGATGTAAGCATTTTATAATTCCATTGCTATTTCATGTAAAAGGCCATACCCAGTTACCACTTCTTTCAGTTATTTTTGAGTAACTACTTTAAGAAGTTCATCAATTCAGTGGGAGTTTAGACTAATAATAAACATAGAACCAAGAACTAATTGTAAGCACAGGTATTAAGAAAGTTTCTCCTACGGTTCTTCAGAAATGTTTACAAGATCCTGAATCATGGGAGTTGACTGAAGGGCCAATAAAAAAGATTAACAAATATATTATGATGAATTTATATATTGGCATTTTTTGATTGAGATGACAATTGAAATGATTTGAATACAACTAATATGATTTGAAGATTTCTAATATTTCTGGTGAGGAACAATATGTCTTTATTGGAAACCGCAGACCTCTTGAAATAGTAAAGAAACTGTATCACTTGATGCCAAGGAAGAAACCAGCAGTCATGCTTATTTGGTTTTAACTCAACACCATTAGAGATATTACCAAGTGCCCGTTAATGTTTTCAATGAAAAATTTCTCACGGACTAAGGCCGGTCGTGACGACCTCCTAGATATTTTGATAATTCAAACAAATCTTGTGAGCCGCCTACGCCTATGGAGAAGGGAGACATCATCAACTGGCATCACACCCGGGAACCTTTGGGGATTCTAGCGTGGGATTTGCTGCTCCCACCCAACTACTGCATCCATCGGGCAGTCTGCGAGGCGAGTTCAAGGGCTAGCTCGGCCGGGAGGCGCCCGGTTTGACAGGATCTATTTTAAGTCGCGCCCGCGCGCGCAGGTGTCAGCCTCCCGGGTGGCTGAGGATAAAGCCCCGCGACATCGCACCTGTCCCCAGACCCCCGCGGCGAGGCGGGGTCGCGGGGGCCCGGGGAGGGCGAGGAGGGTCGAGGCGGCCGGGGGCAGGCAGCCTCCCCTCCCCGCACGTGGCCCGCACGGCGAGGCCGGGGAGGATGCTGACCGACGGCCGAGCTGCGTCCTTCCCCTCAGGCCTCTCCCCCGCGCACCTGCTCACCTGTCGGTCCGATCCCAGCGCGCGGGGGAGGGACGGGGGGTGAGCGATGCGGAGGAGGAGCGCCGGGAGAAAGAGGGGGTGCAGCGAGGGCCCCGCCCCCCCTCCCCGGGCGCTGCGCGCAGGCGCAGAGGCCGCTACCGCAGGCAGGGGGCGGCAACATGGCGGAGTGAGCGGCGGCGTCGGGGCTTCACAACAACAGCGGCGCCGGCGGCAGCGGGCCCGAGCTTCGGCCCCCGGCGGAGGGCGGAGGGCCGGGCGAGGCGAGGCGGCATCCTCGCGGGGTTGGGGGGCCAGGCCGGCGGCCGCGAGCTGAGGCGGTCGGCGAGGAGGGCGCCGAGGCGATCGGGGAGGCGCACCGAGCGGCGAGCGCCGAGGCGGACCCGGAGCTCGGCGGGGAGACAGCCGCGGCGGGCGCCCCGCGAGCCGAGCGGCGAGGAGGAGACGTCCGCGGAGACCCCCGGAGGCGGTCCCCGGGGCGCGGCGCACGGCCGCCGGGCCCGGCGGAGGCGCGGAGCGGAGCGGGCCCGGCGCCGCGGCGCTGGTGGATGCTGGGGCTGCGAGGCGCCGGCCGGGGGGCGGGGGCCGCGGCGGGGATAACGGAACCGGCGGAGGCGGCGCGGCGGCGCGGCGCGGCTCCTCAGCAGCGGGGCGGATGGCGAGCGACAAGCCGGGCCCGGGGCTCGAGCCGCAGCCCGCCGCGCTCCTGGCCGTCGGGGCCGGCGGTGCTGCAGGCGGCGGCGGTGGCATGGGGGAGCCGCGGGGCTCGGCCGGCTCCGGGGCCGGCCCGGTGGTGCTGCCCGCGGGGATGATCAACCCTTCGGTGCCGATCCGCAACATCCGGATGAAATTCGCCGTGCTGATCGGACTCATACAGGTCGGCGAGGTCAGCAACAGGGACATCGTGGAGACCGTGCTCAATCTGGTAAGGGCCCTCTCTCCCCACCCCCCCGGGCGTCCGCGCCCTGCCTCCCCGTGTCCCTCGGCCGTCCGCGCGTCGCCACGGCCGCGCCGCCTCCCTCCTGCCACCCGCGCGGTGCCAAACTCAACCCGGCACTTCCGACGACTGGTCATTCCGGCCTGGACCGAGAGTGGAGGCTTGAGGAGGACCTCAGGTCCTCTGGGGCTTTTCCTCCCAGTCTCTTAATTGTCCGTGCTGTGGCTCATAGAGGGTGACAGCCGGGGCCCCAAGAGCCCGAACCCCCAACCCCCAATCCCCCCGTGCTCCTGAAATGTGAGAAGCGCACCCGTTCCAACTTGAGCAGCTGGGGTGCTGTGTTTTCCAGGGAGGACGACGAATGATGCAGATTTTGCATCTGTCTTTAAACACATTCCGCGGCCGTGATGGAGAGTGTTGTGCCTTTATTCACCCCCGCCCCCATCTCCAGGCAACCTTCCCCTCTTTGTAGTATAGCTCCAGTTATGCTGATCTCTTACCTGTGGGGGTGTGGGGCACAGAAGGTGTTAAAAATGTAAGGGGCAACGGGATCATACAGGTTGGTTTCTATGGTTGCCTTCAGGAGCGTGGCTTGAGGATAAAGACCAGAAGTAAGATTTCAAAGGCAGCCTAGGTTTGGCTCTTTTCATGGTGAGAGTTACTGCAGAACTGTGTGTGACTTAATGTTTTGCGCTATCTACCGAGAGCCTAAGCAGTGTTCAAGATGACAGGGTATGACCTAAAGGAGAGGAACATCCTAAATAGAGCACGATTAAGACTAGCTTATGGTGTCTATAAATGCATAAAGCATTTCTTTTGTTTTTGTTTTGTTTGTTTGTATGTTTTGCAGCAAAGCTTTTAAAAACAGTTTTCTTTGCAATACCTCGCCTTTGACATTCAGTAAGGTTGGGTTTTGGAAGGGCAGGTGTTAAGTCAGAAGCAATCAATTGACCATTGTACTCGGTGTGAAGTAACAGGAACATAATGAAAAATGCTTGCTGTTTTTTTTTTGTTTGTTTGTTTTTGTTTTTTTAATAGCACTCATGCAGTGTGAATTTTCAGCCAGTCAAGTATTTTTATTTGATGTGTTGGGAAATTGGAAGTGGAGTGCAGCAATGGCAGTGTGCTCGGAGAGGTGGATTAGATAACGCCTGTGGTGGATGAACCCCTGAAATTCACAGAAAAGTTGAAGCATCTTCTTTTTTCTTTTTGTGAGTGTGTCAGGTCAACGATAGGTTATCTGTTTTACTTCTCTGTATTTATCGCTGTTTGAATACAAAATACCTTTCTTTTTACTTTTGTGTACCCTTCAAATCAGTCAACACAAAAGTCAATGTAAGTTCGTGAGCTTGTCATCCCATAGATTTAAGCAGTTCTTTTCAAAACACTAATGGGGATATGTTGTTTTTTTTTTTTCCTACCTTGCTTCAAATAGGTCATTACTTTTATTGCTCCTTTTTCCTTTTAGAAGAAAAGATACGCAATCTCAAGAAATTTATTAATAAATTAGCTGCTACTTAATTTATTTATATTTAAAGAACACACACATTTTACGTTTTTCCATTTTTCTGTAGCCAGTAGGTTTTTTTTACTTTAGAGGATGTGATGATGGTATTTGTGTGCTTACTTAGTGCTTTATAACCTGCCGAGAGGCAGTAGGGTTTTCACAAGTGGAACTGATTCGAATGTGTAACCAGTGTGGACTGTGCAGGAACAACCATGCCTGCTGGATCAGTTCTTAACAGATGGGGTTCTTTAGATACACAGTAGACTAAAAAAGGAAGTGAAGTATTTCTCTTGTGCTAAAAAGAAAATTAACTCTTCAATGCAGTGAAATCTACCATGAGAGATGCACACATTTATTTTCTTTTTAGATATTTACTCTTAGCTTACAGACTTTAGAAATAGTGTAATGCCAAGTTGCTTACACCCTAATTCCCCAAATTGATTTTTTTATAGTAGAAATACTAGGTGTAAATTCTCTTTGCATGGATTTAAAGGATGCAGTTTATTTTTAGGTGGAAACTTTTGGGATAAAGAGTATATGACAAAAGGAGCTATTTATTATTATGTTGCTGGCTACATCATAGTTCCTGAATTATCCATATGAGGTATAGGTTTTGAATTGTAGATTTAGGTTTTATTGTTCAAAAGAAGTCATAATTGAAATTGGGGGATTTCAAGATGATTCTTAAAAGTATATTTGCCATTACAATAATTATCAAAGCTTCATTTTTATTTAAGAAGTAAATATAGCCAGTAAAATTCATTTAGAGTACTGAGTGACTTGTTAATAGTTGGAAGCCTTTAATATTTCTAAAATGAATTTTTTATTTTCAGTCTTAATTTAAAATATGGAAGAAATAACAAGGTGGAAACAGTGAGGTATCTCTTACATTGGGCTGTGACAGAAAAGAAAGGAAGGGAACTAATGTAACTTTGAGAGTTTTATGGTACCCTTGGCATAGGCACTTTTGATAAAATATTTGTTTTTCCTGTTCATTCACTCTTTCTGTATAATAAGAAAATATGAAATAGTAATATTTGGTCCTCAGATGCTGTGTCCTATTCTCCTTAGCTGAAAAAAATTTACAGAGTAAAGTTTAAGTATATAGTAAAATATAGAACTCTACTTAAACTTTTTCTGCTTTTTATCAAAGGGACCATTTCTCCTAAGCAAGAGTAATAGATAAAGTGTAATAGATAAAGTGAATGATGTCATTATAGGTGCTTGCATTGTTTGTCATGGTATTGTAGGTGACTTAAAACATTCAACTATGGGACAGAGCTATCAGGAGGATGATGGAGTTAGTTTCAAAATAAGGTTACAAGGAGAATGTGAGGTTAAGAATTTGCCTTGTGGTTCTACCAGTGACAGAAGCTAGTTCTCAGGAAACTTTGACTTAAAGAGGAACTTTTACATGTGGCATCATAAGAAACTCTTTATGTTAAAAGAGTTTTTATTGGTTAGCTTTTTCTTGTAAAATAGGCATATTTGGTGTATTGTCTCCTTTGTAAATATACTTGACATGTATTTATAGAAAGTCTTTACTTCCTTCAAGTAAATGCTATGTACAAATCATGTCTTATCTTTGTTTATAACATGGAAGTTTTTTAGCAAACAAATTTTTAGAAAGTATAAAATAGAAAATTAATTAATTAAATAATTGAGTTTAATTAAAATGAGGTATATCATTGTCTTTAGTTGTTGTAATGATAATTCTCTTTTTCAAAATATAAGTTGTATAACTGTTTAGTTATTAAAATATGCAAAAAAATTATTCCTAAGTGTCTGAGGGCATTTAGACTATTAAATTCCTCTTGGTTTGTAGAGCATTATAGTTTCGTTTGAAGAGGCATCTTTTTGGTACTAAATAATGATCGTAACTCTGCTTCCTTGAGATTCTGTTCATTGATAATCAGAATAATTTATATTTTACTGATAGAGTTTTATAAACCAAATACATATAAACCAAATACATATAAATTGAATTTATTAAAAATATATAATATATAATTTTTAATTTTTAATTAAAAGAGTCCATGAATTTGAACTGTAAGTATTGATACTAAAACAATTTCTTGCATGTTAATGTATTAATATATGAGCCCATTTATCATAGCTTATATATTTATTATTGTTATTCAGTGTGGAAAACTAAATATAAGAATAGTACAAATTTTGGTGTCTTAAGGCACATAAGGATCTACATATTGTATAATAACACTAAAATAGTCATTTAGTGACACCAAACCAGCAAATATTATGTAGCTTTTTGTGATCACGTTTGATAAATTTAAATAAATACTTTGTTCATAGATGTTTTTTGGTGCTAGTTAGGCCATTGATGGAAAGTGTCATGGTTTCTTTCTTGACTCTTACTATACATTTTCCAAGAATAGTATAACATAGTAGATTTTATAGCCCAGCTTCATTTTGTTTCCCAGGTAGTGATATTATATTGTTTAATATGTACCTTTTTTGTTTACTTAGAATGTTGTGTATGCATTGCAGCTTTTTCACATATTATGTTTATGCTTGGTAGACTATGCACTGTTGGTGTAGCTCTTTTGTATTACAATTATTTACGAGTTGCACCTTCTAGCTCTGAACTCCATAATGGCAGGACATATTTAATTTTTGTGTTTCTGGCCCTATGGTAGTTAAATGCATTTTGAATATGCAGAATACTATTAGAAAGCAGTAATAATTAGGACTAGCTCAGAAAGCTACATCTGGGTTAGTGTCCCATCTAACCTAAATGAGACCTTGTTGGAAGTAACAAAACAAACAAAAAAAATCCAATAGGCTCTAGATTATAATCCAAAAAATGTATAAATCGAATATTTTGCTTATTCCTAAAAATAGAAGTATGTTGAATATGTATATGATAGCTAGTAGGCATTATTACATGTGTAAATACTATTTTTAAGGAATTTGTTGTTGTTCTTGGCGGGGTCAACCTGGTAAGCTTGGAACTCAGTATGCCAACCATGTTGCCCTATAGTTCAGAGAGATCCTCCTGCCTCTGCCTCTTGAGTAGTGCCATAAATAATTGTTTTTAATGGACATTGTAGGAATAGCTAAGAATGTGTTAAAAGTTTTCATGTTATTATTTTTCTCTTATTAAGAAAAAATATGTACCCATTGAAGAATTTGAATAGAAGCATTAACAAGAATTTATCTTCGCTTATGCTTCTTTTTCATGGTACTTCAGATTTTTTCTAAGAGACCATTCACTCTCAGTCATCTTGTTGAGGTAGACAGATATTAGGAAGGGTTGGATAACACTCATGATTAGTTTAAGTTGAACATTTATCCTAGGGAAGTCATATAGTTGGTGCTAGGACTTGTTAGACCTTCCTGGTAAAGATACTGAACAGAGTCTTTAGTATATAGCTGTAGTGTCTGCCTTGAAATTCAACCAAGTGTGAATCCAGGAGAGCTAAATGTCTTCTTGATTTGATATCAGTGCCTCTGTACCTTGTCAAGATTGTCTGTGGCTGTCATAGTTAGCTTTAATTGTCAGTTTGACACAGAGTAGAGTCATCTTGAAAGGAAAATTTTGATTGGGGAATTACCTAGATCAGATTGGCTTGTAGGCATAGTTCTGGAGGTTACTGTTTGTTATTGATGTAAGAGGGCCCATCCACTGTTGGTGACACCATTGCTTGGGTAGAAGGCCCTGGACTAGCTAAGAATGGGCATTGAAAGCAAGTCAGGAAGTAACATTTCCTCATGGTCGCCAGGCAGCAGTGAACTCCTTTGATCTCAGCACTCAGGAAGCAGAGGCTCACAGATGCCTGTGAGTTTGAGACCTGCCTGGTTTATAGCACAAGTTCCAGGACAGCCAGGGCTACACAATGAAACCTCGTCTAAAACAAAACAAAACAAAACAAACAAACAAACAAAAAAACCCCAAAAAACAAATAGCAACAACACATAACCCAACCAGCCAACCAACCAACCAAGAATTCCCTCATGGTCTTTGCTTCAAGATTCTGCTTTAGTTCCTTCTGTGACTTCCTCAAAGATGAACTGCAATCTATAAAATGAAAGAAAACCATTCTTCCCTTAAGTTGTTTTTGGTCTTGGTGTTTTAGCAGCAACAGAATGACACTAGCACATCTTTAATGCTCTTTTAAAATATGTTATCATTGTTACTAGTTTTGAAACAATTGAAGTTGGGTTTTTGTCACTTCTGAATGGAAAGAGTTCCTCTGCTGGTACAGAGTTAGTATTTGAGATGAGATCTTGTAAAATACAGAGTTTTCAAACTAAATACAGAGTTTTCAAACTGAAGTGAAGTATGAGGCAGTGAGGCTTTCCTTTGCAACTTCTTTTATTGATTATAAAGCTGCTGCTAACGTTGTCACTGTGGTTACCTTGCCCATGCAACTGTTTAGGCTAGAATTTGAGGGTGGTAGAGGCTTTTTTGGGTGTCTTGGGACATCTTACTTGCTTTGGTCTAAGCTGGCATGCTTGAAAGCAAAGAAGAAAGGAAAATGTCTTTTTCAAGAAAGAGAGGCCTCTTGAATACTAGCTGCCATCCAAGATGGAAGAACATCAAAACACCAAGCGCTTCATAGGCTAAAAGCCATTATTTTTAACTTAGGCAGAATAGATAAGAAAAGCAGTTTATATGGAAAATGTTCCATTATAAGCTTCATCTAAGTACCTCATACACTGTACGCCCAGCTTCCAGACACAAGTCACAGTGAATCCAGTTTAAAGAGCTTTAAAAGGGATGCAGCCAGAGTGGTAGTGTAGCTGTGCCTCCTGAGCCTCAGTGTTTGTTTATTGTGCTGCAGGGAAGAAACTAAGGGGAGGCAAGACCTAGTTCTGTGAAACTAAAACTTAAGATCTGAACTTAAATTAGCGTCCTCTAGCTCAGCAAGACCTGCTGTTTGTGTTACAAATTCAAGCTCTTGACTGAAGTACATGACAGAAAATTCAGTAAGGTTTTAGGGAAACTGTACTTTTAGAACATACTCAGTCTGTTCAAAAAGCCCGTGTGTGCCACTCTTTTCTCTTTTTCCCTTCCTTCCTTCCTTCCTTCCTTCCTTCCTTCCTTCCTTCCTTCCTTTCTTTCTTTCCCTTCCTTCCTTCCTTCCTTCCTTCCTTCCTTCCTTCTTTCTTTCCTTCCTTCTTTCTTTTCTTTCCTTCCTTCTTTCTTTCCTTCTTCCTTCCTTCTCTCCCTTCCTTCCTTCCTTCCTTCCTTCCTTCCTTCCTTCCTTCCTTCCTTCCTTCTTACCAGTTAGTTCTTTGTTATTCATGTTTCTGTTAGAACACATCTACACATAAAAGCAAATTTTAATATCATAGTAGTAGTTGAAATTGTATTTGATGAAACAGTAGACTTCAGTCTGTGATGACTGATGGAGCAGAGATAATTGGCTGTTCATACAGGAGAGAACAATTGAAGAAAATATTCTGTCTTCAATTCTTTTAATTTAGATATAATATTCAGAAGCTGAATGGGTTATAATTTAATGATTATACTTTTATTGATAATAGATTGTTTTCTTACATAATATATCCTGATTATGCTTTTTTCCCCCCTTTACTCCTCCCAGTTCCTTCGCATCTCCCCTCCCATCTGGATTCATTCCCTTTCTGTCTCTCATTAGAAAACAAACAGACTTCTAAGGGATAATAATAAAATGAAATATAATAAAATAAAACAAAAACTAACACATTGGAATGGGCAAAACAAACAGAAGGAGGTACAAGAGAAGGTACAAGAAATAGAGTCCTGTTCATCCCCACACTCAGGAATCCCACAAACAAAACAAAACAAACCACTAAACTGGAAGCCATAATATATACTCAGAGAACCTGGTGTAGACCCCTGCAGGCCTTTTCATGGTGCCTTGGTCTCTGTGAGTTCATATGTGCTTTAATCATGTTGAATTGGAGGGCCTTGTTTCTTAGCTGTCCTTTATTCCTTCTGATTCTCACATTCTGTTTCCTTCTCTCCAGGTTCCCATTTTCCTGAGGGTAGGGATTTGATGGAGAGGTTCCTTTTAGGGTTGAATGTTGAAAGATCTCTCACTTTCTGCATATTGTCTAGCTGTGGGTCTTTGTATTTGTTTCCATCTTCTGTAGGAGGAAGCCTTCTCTGATGATGGCTGAGCAAGGCACTACTCTATGAGTGTAGCAGAATGTTATTAGGAGTTTTTTTTATTCTTTGTTTCTAAGAACATTAGTATTTGCTTTAACTTAGGTCTTTAAGCTTTCTAGTCTCAGATTCTTTGTCAACTAAGTAGTATCAGGTATGGGTTCCACCTTGTGGACTGGGCCATAAGTTAAGTCAGATATTGGCTGGTTACTCCTGCAGGCTTTGTGTCACCATTAACCCAATATATCTTGCAGGCATTGTGGATATAATGGTTTGTGCCTGGGTTGGTGTTTCTGTTTCTCTACTTTGGTAGCATGCAAAGTACTTTCCTCTACTAAAGGCACTAGTACATAAGATGAAGGGTCTATGTAGGCCAACTCCATTTCCTCATGTTCATTTGAATTGTATGGGTGCTGTCTTCAGCAGTGGGACCTTGGTGTCAGTTTGTGGAGAGCAACAGTTCATGCCAGCGAGGATGCAGAATGAGGGGAACACTTTTCCATTGCTGGTGCAAACTCATACAGTCATTATGGCAATCAGTGCGGTGGTTCCTCAGGAAGATGGGAATCAATCTACCTCAAGATCCAGCTATACCATTCTTGGGCATATACTACCATTGAGATAACCTGTCCAATCATGTTCATTGCTTGTCCAATTTGCCAGAAACTGGAAATAACCTAGATGTCCCTCTATTTACCCAAGGCTACATAGAGAAACTCTGTTTGGAGGAAGAAATAAAAAAGAACAACAAAAAAGAAATTTTAGGTGCATAGATGGAACTAGAAGAATAACTTTTAAAATGTAGCACATTTACCCAATTGAGTAATACTTAGCTATTGAAAAAAAAAAAAAAAAAAAGAAGCCAGGAGCAGTAGCACAAGCTTGTAATCCCAGCACTCAGGGAGGCAGGGGCTGGTGAATCTCTGTGAGTTTGGGGCTAGTCTGGTCTGCAAAGTGAGTCCAAGTCAGCTGAGGCTACACAAAGAAACCCTGTTTAGGGGGAAAAAATGAAATTATGAAATTTTCAAGGAAGTAGATGGAACTAGAAAAAAAAATCATCACAAGTTAGTTATCCTAAACCAAGAAAGAGAAATATAGTATATATTCCCATATATGAACATTAGCTGTTATGTAATGACAGTGATGCCACAATCCATAGAACCACAAAGTTTAGGTACAGAGTAAGGTACTAGGGTGAACAGACAGATCTCGCTAGGTAAAGGAAACACAAATAGTTATAAATGGTTGGGAGGGGGCACTAGAATGAGAGTGTTCCCCTTATTCTGCATCCTCGCTGGAATGAACTGTCGCTTGGTTTATTGATCTTAACCATTCTGACAGGTATAAGATGAAATCTCAAAGTAGTTTTGATTTGCATTTCCCTGATGCCTAAAAATGTTAAACATAGTGTTCCTCAGCCATTTGAGTTTCCTGTATTGGGAATTCTGTTTAGATCTGTACCCCATTTTTAATTTGGGTTATTTGTTTTTTGATATCTAGTTTTGTGAGTTCTTTACATATTTTGGATATTAGCCCTTTATTGAATGTGGAGTTGTTAGAAAATGAAAAAAAAAAAAAAAAAAAAAAAACAAAAAAACTCTTCTCCCAAAGCTGGAGCTTGTCTGAATAACATTGTCCTTTACAGTGCAGAAGTTTCCCAGTTTCACGATTTTACATTTATTAATTGTTAGCCTTAGTGCCTGTGCTAATGATGTTCTGTTCAGAAAGTCTTTTCTGTGTCAAAAAGCTCAAGCCTACACCCCACTTTCTCTTCAATCAGGTTGAGTGCATCTAGTTTATGATGAAGTCTTTGGTCCATTTGGAGTTGTTTTGTGCAGCCTGATAAGTATGGAGCTGTTTGCATTCTTCTATATGCAGCTGTCCAGCTTGATGACCATCATTTGTTGAAGAAGTTCTCTCTTTTTTTTTTTTTTTCAGTATGTATTTCTGGCCTCTTTATTAAAATCAGGTGTCCCTTGGTGTGTGGATTTATGTCTGGGTCTCCAATTCTATTTCATTGATCAGTGTGTCTGTTTTTGTGCCAATACCATGCAGTTTTTATTACTGTAGTTCTGTAGGACATTTTGAAGTCCGGGATGGTGATATCTCTGACAGTTCTTTTATCATTCAGGATTGTCTTAATTGTCCAGAGTTTTCTTTAGACAGTTATCATTCTAATCCTCTGAGACATCTCAAAGAGGAAGTGGGCTGGCTAAGCAGTAGACCTGCTAGATGGAAAATCTTCTAGGGAAGATAGTGGAAAAGTGAAGTTTTCAGAGGGAATGAATATATGCATATATGCTTCTAAAATTAGTTGGCTAAAGAATTCCGTTTGCCAGCATGTAGAATTATGATTATTCTGATCATGGATATGCCTAGAATTAGGGACCGTGATTTACTTTACAGTCTGTTTGGTTAAGTGACATTAATTATGGTTGTGTGTGTGTGTGTGTGTGCACACTTGCACTTGCTTAAACTATTGCATATTAGTTATATGGGGATATTTGAATGTAGCTGCATATTGTCAGCTTATGAAGTTATGACTAAGAAGAATGATGTATGATTTGAGGAGACCAAGAATATTGCTTATAATACTAAAATTAGATTGAATTCAGTAACTTGGCATGTTTTTTAAATTTATTTTTCACCTGGTGATGTAAAGGTGGTGAGTACAGTTTCCTTTTCAGATAAAGACAGTAAAAATACTGGTATTAAAAAGTCTGTCTACATGTGACTATTATGACCCAAGTGTTACAAATTTCTTTGGCTTTGGGTGCTCAGCTTTATCTGTTAACAGTTTAGGATTTTCTGATACCCTTTGGGGAATCATATTTTCTCATTTTTGTAATTTGGGGTTTTCTTGTACCATACACAAAACCTGACAAATTGATCTTCAGCAATAGACACTTTTTAGGCAGCTTCATAACTTATTTTATTCTGTTGCAGAAATTCTTAGTGGGGCTGTTAACATGTTAAAATGTAAATGTACAGTGACTTTCAGTCTGCCACAGTGAAAGGCGGAATCTGCTTGGTAATGGAGGTAGCACCAAAGTACTTGAACCAAAGGAGGGTTATAGAGGGCATCTTAACACCTCAAGTGAGTTGGTTATATGTTCAAATGTTTCAGTGTATTAAACTAACTCATTTCCTATATTGCTTGTGCTTTTTTGAGTCCTGTTTCTAATGGTTTCATGTCAAAGTATTTTAGAGTTCTAAATTCTAAATTGAAAGAATCCTTTAGGGCATTAAGTGTTATAGGACAAACAATAGAAGTACGGACTTCTCAAAGGGCTTTGTATGTTTCTAAAAGGACAAATAAACATTCATTGTTAATTGCTATCAGCCTTTACTTGCACTAAACAAGAACATGAAGTAGTAGCAAGAACAAAATGATTATTATTTGTCAGGGAATGCAAAAAGCAAGCTTAAGTACTGTTATTGAGCGTAAAAATGTTACATTTTTTCTGAATATGCATTTAGCAACATTTATCAGGAATTTTCAAGAGATTCCTGTGCTTAATTCTTAGTTTTCATTTAGTTATTTTTTTCACTTTTTTTTTTAACTTTTATTAATTACTTTATTCACTTTGTATCCCCCCATAAACCTCTCCCTCCTCCCCTCCTGGTCCCACCTTCCCTTGCCCTTTTTCTAGCATGTCCTTCCCCAAGTCCACTGATAGGGGAGGTCCTCCTCTCCTTCCTTCTGATCTTAGTCTATCAGATCTCATCAGGAGTGGCTGCATTGTTATCTTCTGTGGCCTGGTAAGGCTGCTCCCCCCTCAGGGGGAGGTGATCAAAGAGCAGGCCAATCAGATTATGTCAGAAGCAGTCCCTCTTCCCATTACTATGTGACCCACTTGGACTGAACTGCCATGGGCTACGTCTGTGCAGGGGTTCTAGGTTATCTCCATGCATGGGACTTGGTTGGAGTATGAGACTCTGGAAAGACCCCTGTGTTCAAATTCTCTGGTTCTGTTGCTCTCCTTGTAGAGTTCCTGTCCTCTTCAGATCTTACTATTTCCCACTTCTTTCATAAGATTCCATGTACTCTGCCCAACAGTTGGCCATATATCTGAGCATCTTCTTTGATAGTCTGCAGGGCAGAGCCTTTCAGAGGCCCTCTGTTTGGTTATTTTTTATATATGATACTATATGGCAGGATGATCTCAAATTTCTGATCAAATATCTGAACTGACATTTTACAGTGCATTTGTGAAATCGAACTGCATAGCCTAATTTATAGACTACCGTTTCTTTTGTAGATACTGTCCTTTACAGGTAGGTTCAGAAAGTAACACTGCAAAAATGGGAAGCAGTTAGACAAAATTATTTAGATGCTAAATAGCTTTGCTAGATTTAAATCCTTAGATTCTAAAATAAGTGTTCTTTCTTACTACAAAATAAAATATACCACCTAGAGATTATCCTCAAAGCACCATTGTGTGAAGAGATGACATTGAGTGGGAATGCTTCCCATTGTGACTCAAGACACACTGAAGAGAGACATAAAATTGCATGCAGGACAATTGCATGGATTTACATAGAAAAGTTACTTATTGTGAGCTATTTCTGAGTTTGAAAGTGATGTGTTGTAAAGTATTATAAGTGACTTTAATTTTTTACTTTTTACTAGGCAAGATGGATTATTTGGATTGTATTTGGTATCCAAATTAGTGGTACAGATTAATTAATGCCTTACAGAGAAAAAGTAGGCTTGGTGCCATTCGGGTTGAATATTAGAGGTTGTATGAGAATCATCACATATATGTGCTTGAATATGCTTTAGACCACCCTACTTACTTGAATGAAATAGATAATGTAACTTCTAATTACTGTTATTTCTCTCTTAGCTTGCTAATATAGAGCAAACCTTGATATAATATTTTAATGGGACTATACATATTTAGATGTGTCTCTTTTTAACAAGGTCTCCCCTTTGCTGAAGGAAATAATTTTTGCTAAAGTTGGTGTATAATGCCAAGCTTTTCAAATTTGGGAGAGGAGCTGGCATTCATAGGTTGGGCCTCCTTTTACACTCTTGTTCTTTTTCTTAAAATTTTAATCACTGTACAGCCTGATCCCAGCCCCCTCCCTCCATCCTCCCAGTTCCGCCCTCTGACCCCCTCCCACCCATTCTCTCATTATCTTCTCAGAGAAAGGTATGCCCTTAAAGGGAGTCGGTTCACCCTGGCCCCTCAAGTCATACAGTACTAAGTGCATCCCCTCCCACTGAGGCCAGACAAGGCAGCCCAGCAAGAGTTAAGGGATACAAAGCAGGAAACAGAGTCAGGGTCAGCCTCTACTCCTATTATTAAGGGACCCATATGATGACCAAGCTGTACATCTGCTACATATCACACCTTTGTTGTTAATGTCTACCCCCAGCTCTTGGAGTAAATGGGGATTTATTGTCACATACAGAGTCTGGCTGAGGTTGGGGAGGGTTGTCTAAGGTTACAGAGTTGCTTAGCTTAGCCTCAAAACTAGATCTTCCATTACCAAGTTTGCTGTTGCTTAAAACATATGATTTCTTTGGTGGTGGTAATGATTTGGCTGTATGCTGGCAGCATTTATTGAATCTTTGTATCTCAATTGAATCATCACTTAAGATATAAAGATATCAAAAAAGTCTTTGTCTTTCCAAGTTAAATAAATTCTCCTCTGGGCCACAGAGGAGGACTTTGCAGCCAATCCTGAAGATACCTGATAAACAGGGCCAAATGAAGGGGGAGGAGGTCCTTCCCAATCTGTGGACTTGGAAAGGGGCAGGGAGAAGCTGAGGGAGGGAGGGTGGGATTGGGAGGGAATAAGGGAGAGGGATACAGCTGGGATACAGAGTTAATAAAATGTAACTAATAATAATAAACAAAAAAATCAACAACAAAAAAATTCTCCTGTGTCTGTAGAGAATGAATTCTCTTATTGGGAAATAGTTTTTTTTTTCCATAGTATTTGTTATTTTTTAAGCAATATGAATTAATGTAAGAATATCTCCTATTTTAAAGAGTTATAGCATGTTGCATGTTACAAAATTCCTGTTCATGTTTTAAAACTCAGCTATTAATCATTAGCTATTTAAGCAAAATCTTCCCTGGTATCTTCCTAAAACCTGTTCTTCCCTTTCTGCCTGCCCTATGTTTTGTTTATACCTTAGATTCAACACTTGCACATTCTAATTATTTGTTTACTAGTCAAACTACCTAGAGTACTAGAATCCCATAAGGATCAAAGTAAAATAGGAGCTGGCTTTTTTTTTTCTCTGAGACAAAGAGTTTCTCTGAGTAGTCGTGTCTGTTCTGCACTTGCTTTGTAGACCAGGGTGTTTGCCTCTGTCTCCCTGAGTTGCAGGCATATGCCACTGCACTGGGCTGGAGCTGGCCTTTTGTTGTGCATAGTGACCCCCCTTTTTTGTTTCTGAGTATTTCTTCACCTTTAATATCATGCAGTAAGTTGGCTTGTTTTGGTCTTGTTACTTGTGAATGAATATTTGTCTTGCTGATTCTTTTGATTTCTTTATTGGCCATTTGCTTTAGCATTTCTGTGATGTCTTTTATAAGTAGAAAGATGCTAGTGACATCTAGGTTTATATATGAATTGTTCATTCAAAAAAAAAAGCTGTCTGAACATTTAAGATGAGTTAGGAGCTAGATGTGGTGAATTCAGACTACCCTGTCACTTGATCAGATGGGAATGTTGGTCAATATACTAAGTCTTTCACAGACTAGTGATAAACCAGTTCTTCGACTTTACCCAGTTCAGTGTTCTTTTCTGTTTGTCTTGATGACTATAGTTTCCTTTGCTTTAGTATATTTGTGGCTCTGGTTTATAACTTTCAAGCAGAGGCAAGCTTTTTTAATCAAGTCTGATCACAGTACTAAAAATGATAGTTAAATAATTTACTGAATAACCAAGCCAGTGTTCTAGTGGCAGTGCTGAGACGTTTATTGGCTATAGAAAACAATTTTGTAATCTTTGCCTTCAAATAACTCGAAGTTCAGCAGAGGTAATAGAGGGACAAAAAGATAAAGTGCAAAAATAAAAAGTAAAGTTGCAGACATGTTAATGAATGCTGTGTAGACTTACTTTATTTGGAGAAGTCTTTACTGGGTGGGTGATTTGTGGGTTGTTTCTTAAGCCAGTAACTGTTCCTCAGAAATAAAAGGTCAAGGATAGACCAGCTCTCCAGACAATCAGGACAAGGGCCCCCTAATGCTAATACAGTTTTGTGTGTGTGTGTGTGTGTGTGTGTGTGTGTGTGAAGAAATCACATTTCTTCATTATAGTTCATTAGCTTTTGTTTTGTTTTATTTTTTTTTCTTTCGGTCTTACCAAGCTTGTTCACAGGAGGTGGCAAAATTTGTTAGGGCCAAGTTTATGACATTATTCAGGAACTCTATTTCTGTATATTATCTCTGATATACAGACTCAAACCAGCAGGAGATTTTATGTATGCTGAGGAATTTACTGCAAAAAAAAAAAAAAAAAAAAAAAAATCAGTTCACAAAGTTACAAATATGAAGTCCTAAACTATAAATTGGGTGAACTTGAAATTAGAAGAACTGATGACATATTTTGTTTAAATCTAAAGACTAGGTATCCAAGTCTTACTTGGTAACCAAGAAAGCCAATGATGTTAATCCTACACAAAGACCAGAGGAGAGGTGCTTGTAGGACCCCTTATCCTAGTCAAATACTTAGGAGTTAACTAATGAGAGGGCCAGCCTTTTTGTTATATTTAAGCTTTTAACTGACCCATTAGTTACCCATGTTGGGGAGGACAATTTGCTTTGCTCAGTCTATTGATTCATATGTTAATCTCATCTGAAAGCACAGTTAAAGAATACTATCTGTGCATCCCATAGTTCAGTCTAGTTGATATATAAATAAATCCTTACAGGGGATGCATATTTTCTATTTACTCTTTCCTCCTCTTTTTGCATTGGCTATTGAAAGGTATATTTTGTTATATTATTTCAGAATAATTACTTACTCTTGTACTTAGCAAGCGTTCAATAAATGCTGGATAAAATGATGTATAAAAGAAAAGTATGGTACAGTAAAAAATAACTAATTTTGAGTATGTCATAATCCTGAGAAAATTAAAATGAATAGAAAAAATTAGCATATTCATGTTCCCCAATCCCTGGCAGCTACATTCTACATTTTTCTCAGTGAATTTGGCTATCTCATATAAGAGGAAAGACATAAAGTTTGTTATTTTGTGTCTGCCTTATTTCCTTTATAATAATGTCTCCAGTGAGTCAGAGGTGCTGATCCCAACCAGCATCTATTAGGAGTACAAATGAGATACTATGTCTATATTTGTATATGTTGTGTCTGATACTAATGATCTATGAAATGGGTAGGTTAGTAAGAAACACTAATTTATATCAGTAATTTTTATCTTTTGTTTGCTTTGTAAATATTATGTGTAATAGATACATGGAACATGGTCATATTTCTTTTAAATTATTTTCCCTCGTTTGTTTTTTTTCCCCAAATACAGATGTTTTGAATTGTATTATTTTGGAACGTCCCCCTACAACCCATACCAGCTCTAACCTCTGTATTCATAGTATTTCTTTGTCTCTCTTACAAAGCCTAATAAAATAATTAGAGTGGCAAGGTACTCCCAAAGGGTGGGGGAGGTGAAGACTGAACAAGAAAGCCGTAATTCTCCTGAGTAGGCACAGAGGAAAGGAAGACCAGGAATATTCTCATATTAATTATTTTTATCTTGTTACTATAGGGGTAACAACAGTTAATTTATCATAGTTTGTTGCACATAGTGATTTCAGTTCTTTATTGAGTATTCAACTCATCATTCTTCTGAACTAAAAAGCCTGCATTTCATTGTGAGCTTCAGAACTGATAGTATACTTACATTCAACAATCTACACTTTAAAATTAAACAGGAAAGAATTATCTTTAAAATATTTACATTTATTTTACTAGCTTCTAGAAGGCATGGTCTATACCCATTCGAACTTATTTTTATATAGCAGAGCCTCTGAAGGTGGGTCATTCCTTTAAAAACTACATTTTAACATTTGCATCTGTGGTGGTGGTGGGGGGCTAGGGCAGTGTGCATATGAAGATCCACAGCTTTTGAAAGGCTGTGTTTTCTCTCCTTTCACTGCTGGTTTGCATCTAATTCCACTGGAGGCTTAGAAAGGCAAACTTAGCTTTTATATAGTTCGAGCCATAAATTACAGCTATCATTGAGTCACCCTTTACCTTTGGAGCAGAAAAGATTTGCTCTTAAAAATGAGTTAGAAGATGCTCATTGGGAAGAGGTGGGTGGCAGATTGAACATTCCAAGTTTTGACTGGAGGAAGTGATAAGGGAAGATATCCTTGCTGAGCCATGTACTGATGATAGGCATGGCCCACAGTAAGCACCCGTCAGTGTCAGCTTATGAAACCCGAGAGGAAGTTTTGAAGAGATAGCCATGTTGAAAGTGTATTATTTCATGAGTACAGTTTTGGCTGAAATATACAGGATTGGAGTTAAGCTTATTGTTGTTATTAGTACCTTCATGGATTGTGACGTAGGAGCTAGATCCTTCAACATTTGTGAAAAATGAGTAAAAGAAAAAGCAGAGAAAATTAAATGAACTGAGAACTTAAATATTATCTCTAATTTCTGAATTACAATAATATTTAATTTTTTCTTAGCTGCTTTGGTGAGATCACTATTTTGTCAGGTACTCCTTTTTGTATAAGAAAATCCTGTCCCCTCATCTTCTCTTCAAGAGAAGATTTTTTTCTTTCTTCAAATTATAGATTTTCAGTTACTTTATAAAATTGAGTGTATATATATATATATATATATATACAGAAAAGTAAGTTGAAAATCCTATCAGAAAAGTATATATAACAATGTAGCAATGAATTATAAGAAAATACATTTATTTGTCCTATCACTAGCACCACCACCACCACAACCACCACCAAAATAATCATCATCATCATTTTGATATACTATGTAGCCCTGGCTGGCCTGAAACTTGCCACATTACCAGGCTGGCTGTACTCAGAGATCTTCCTGCCTCCTGAGTAGTGGGATTAAAACAGTATCCTACCATGCCTGCCCTTATTTGTCCTTGTTTTTAAGTGTTGGCGTTTGCCAACATGAGTAGCTAGATGGATTTTTTTTTCTTAGTGAGAACAGTTATAAATACATGTGTAGAGGATATGTTGAACAAATAGCTTTTAGTCAGGTTTGCTGAGTTTTTTCATTAAAAGAGAAAATATATGTATACTGGAAATTATGCCTACTATGATTACTGATGTTCACTCTGAAAGATAAATTAATATATTTTGGTTACCGCATGACAAATTGTCATTCAGAATGACAAGTGAACCCAATACATTGAAAATTAGGCTGCCAAACTCTGAAATAAATTGAAAATGACCTGCTTAGAAAATGTGGAATATAGACATCTAAGGTAGAGGGTTTGATTTCAGAGTAAAAATTAATGGGTCTAGAATCCACATGATAATGAGTTATACACGTTACACTGTTTACTTAATATTTATACATGTAGAAGGATCAGAGTTTATGGGAGTAAAGTATAATAATCAGCCCTATCGTACTTGTGGCATGGTATTATTTGTTAAAGAGAGACTCCGTAAATGTAGCATGTTTTGAAAAAAAGAATTCTTATAAATGCTTTTCTTCAGTATTGGCACACAGGCATCTGTAATACATGAATAAGTTATTATTGAGTTATGTAATTTTTCACTTGGGTTTAGTTATTTGGGATGGATTAGTATATTATAGACTATCCAATTCATACTTTCCTGTGGTCCTCATCCCTCACCACCTTAATAGCAGTCTCTTGGATGGGACTATGTATTCATTTTTCAGGAAGACCTCAGTTTTATACTTATTTTATTTACATGGATATGAAAATATGTACGTATTTATATAAATATATATTTATAATATGTATATATTATTATCACACAGATACTTATTGAATACTTGTTGTATAGATTGGTAGAATTATAAATAAATATATGATCACATCAAAATCTATTTCCTGGAATTTATAGTGGATTGACAGATACAGGCAATAGGGTATGTAAATTATGTGACAGAAATTAACCCAAATAGGAATGTCCAACCTTTTTACATTGTGACATGAAGTCATTCACAAAGCTCATGCTCAAGAAGTTTGAAATCAAAGTTAAAATTACTCCTCAAATCTCATAAAATGTTTTAAGAAACCTTCCAATTTTGTGTTGGGCCACATTAATATCTTGGGTACATATGACCCTCTTGGGCTGCAGGTTGTAGATGCCTGATAGCTGCTCATAGTGAAGAAAGAAGTCTTCAAAAGAGTTAAGAACCCAGGTGGTGCTGGTGCACACCATTATTCCCACTACTCAGGAGGAAGAGGCAGGCGGATCTCTGTGAGTTCGAGGCCAGCCTGGTCTACAGAGCTAGTTCCAGGAGAGCCAGGGCTACACACAGAGAAACCCTGTCTTGAAAAACCAAACCAAACAAAAATAAACAAAACAAAAACAACAACAACAACAACAACAACAAAAGGAGTTAAGAAAAGGCTTTGTGAAAACAAGGACTTTGAAGACTAGATACAAAAAGTAAGAGATTTCAATATTTCATGTTAAAATGATATTTTAGGAATTTAGATTTACTAAATAAATATTTAACTTAACCTTTTTCTTATTTTTTTCTCTTAACAAGGTTGATAGAAAATTTAGAGAGATGTATTGTGGGTTGCATTTGTGACCTGGTATATTCTAGGATGCTGTATTTCTAGATATGCCTACATACATGAGTATACACATGTATACAACATTTTTACATTGTTGAAGCCATTCGTATTTGGGGTTTTCCTGTTATGTGTCTGTAAACCTCATCCTAACTAATAGCATTGACTTAATAGCACAATTTAAAACCCACATGTCACAAGGGAAAAGCTTGTTCTCCTTGCTCTGGTAAAAATTGCCTAAATAATTCATGGAAATCAATATGGCAACAAATTAAAATGCATTTTATTGTCAGCAGATACTGTGGTGGGCAAATTGTAAATGTTGATGGAAAGCAATTGGTAGAATTAAGTGTAGGAGTTTCTTTTTACGGTGAGGTGAAAATACTGCTGTTTCCAACATACATTCTCTATACTGTCTGCTAGAATGTGTTTCTTAATGAAATAATGAAAAATGCTGCTTTTTTTCTGTTACTGTAAATATCTTTATGTGAACTTTCATATACATCCATGTATTTGCTGTTTTCAAAACCCAGAAGTCAAGAAAAAAAATCTTATTTTACGTGGAAAACAGAATATTTTTGTGAAGACTTCTTTGGGTGTCAAAAATAAATTACTTTTCATTAAATTATCTCATGTCTGTATAGTTACTTTAGTATTAGTTATTAGGGGCACTGTAATTGAAGAAGGCCTCTTAAACTGTAGAGTGTTAGAATGCTGTTGTTTCATATGATTTCAAACATCTGGATTTTCAAATGTGGACACCTAAAGTACAGAGAAGCTACTGATCTAAATTAGGCAGCTCTATTTTTAGTTTTCAGGTCTCCAAGTTTCTAGTGTTACAGTTACAGTTGTGGTTGTGTTAACCTGAGTATCTTGTATTTAGCTGCTGTATTATTTTGCTGTTGCTGCCAGAACATACCACAGATGTTGTGGCTTGAATGACAGATAATAACTTTTTCTTGTTCTGTTGGCTAGGGCCTCAGGATTAAGATATTTGCAGGGTTGGGCTCTTCTGAAAGCTTCTTGGCCTGAAGGTGTTCTGTTTGTCTTTGCATGATCTTTCTTTTATGTGTCTGTGTCTTAATCTCTGCTTATCTGGACAATACCATATTAAATTAGGATCTACTCATCCTCTTCATCATTGGATCTTAATGATCTTTTTAAAATTTTGTCTTCATATTCACTGGTGGTCTTAGGTTCTGAGAGTTAAGACTTCATAACAACTTTGAGATGATATGGTCCTGCTCATACAGAAGGCCTTAGCCAGAAGAACAGATGATGATAGGAATGTAAGATCTTTGTTATTGAAGCTTTACCGTCAATTAAAAATATCTTAGTCTGAATCCTCCATCCTTTCCCATTCTTCTGCTTTGGCCTCTTCCTCATGTCTTTGTTTTTGTGTGCATTTATTTGTCTACCCAAAGGCATTACTCGTTGGTATCGTCTTGAGTATAGTTGTTTTGTTTTGTTTTTTTAACTTCAGCGTTAGTCCGTCTTTTTAATTATCTGCTGAAATAGGCCTGTAAACAGAGAGACCCCTTTTCTTTTGCGATAGCCCTGCTACTACTACTACTGCTGCATCATCTCTGTTAGGCTCTTATCAATAGTCATTGTGCTAAATGCTCTACTGGTGTTAAATTTCAGGATAGCCTTGAAATTGGCTAGTGTTTTATATTTTTATAGATAAGGAAACTAAGGTTACAAGAAAACAAGTAGTCCTCCTTTGTTAGGTTTTATATAGAGGGCAGCATTCACTATGTTTACTGTCTTAAAGTTAAAAATATATGTAATATACATATATAATATGCAGTATACATGCATATACACATATATATTATATGCATATACTCTATGTATGTATAATATATATGTGTATATTAGTTATTTTATGTGCACATATTTTTTATCTGCAGTTATCTGCACCACATGTGTGCCTCGTGCCTATTGAGGCACACATGGTCTTGATTGAATGTATTTAATAGATGCTGCAGCATCATATAGAGTTTATTAGCTATTTGGAAGAGTAAGGGCAGGTTTGAAGATGGAGGAGTTTCCTGCAGTTGAGTTGGGAGGATTAATTGGACTTTGCTGACTAGACTTAGTGGAGTAAAAGCATTCTATTATAGAGAAAAAATTTGCATTCATGCCGTGCATTCAAATACAGGTTAAACATCTTTAATCTCAAATTTGAAATAAATGTGTCACTATTTAAAATTTTTGAGAATATACGTAGTTTTTAGATTAGGCATGTTCAACTCCGAAGGCTTTATAAATATAACAAAGTAACAAGAAATAAGCAAACTAAAAACTGTTCAAAGAAAATCCCTCCAAAATCTGACTTATTTATGGACTCAGGTTTTTCAGATAAAGAATATGTGTACCCTCTTTTTGTAAGTGTTTTGTCTCTCAGCAATTCCCAATCTGTCTTTCAGGCCTGAGTTTATGCTTTTCTTTCTGCTGTAGATTTTTTTTCTAGAGGAGACAGTTTTGTGTTGGGTTCTCTGTAATTAAACAGATGCCTTTTCTGGCTTAATATTGCATTTGATGCTATTAACTCCTTTAAAACCAGAGACTGATTGTATTACCTGACTCTCTGTATTTAGAATTATAAAAACAGTAAATACTGTTTTGAGTCAAATTATTTTTGTGTCTTGGTTTTCTATAAATAATCTGGCCTTCATGATTTGACTAATCTGAATTCAATCCTGGCTCTGCCTTTACTTTGCCTTATGCCCTTGAGCCAAATATTACACCTTTCTAAGCCTATGTTTCTCTCTTTGTAGATCTACTATGCATATTTGAATACATGTGTGGGTGTATGTCCATCCATCCATCCATCTATCCATATATAGTTCCCATTCACTTGAAGACAATAAAGGAAGAATACTACTTTCCTTTTTGTCCTCTCTCAAGTGGAAACTGTATATGTGAGAGATATAGATTATCTTTAACAGTTTCTATACAGAATGCACACTTAGTGCAGTGCTATTCAAAATGTAGTTCTCATGAGGTCTGACTATTTATGAGGTGCTTACTGCCCTAAGGGAGATGTGACCATTGGGTCAGAATTCAAATCAGCTATATGACTAAGCGTATTGCAGTTGAATGGGGTATCCCACATCCCAAGACTTTCATGATGTAAGAGGTAGTATGGTGACTTATTTTACTGCAGTCTCTTTATTGCACGGCACTTACAGTATCATGTATTTAGAACATTTTTTTGAATAACATTTAAATAAATGTTTAGTTTTATTTATATTACTTTCCTTTTGATGTGTAATATTTGAAAGGTTTGCTGTCCATAGTAATAAGATGATAAATTTGGATCTGTATTCTAACCTGCTGCTAATTCATTTAGTAAGTCATTCAGTAATCAAGACCTTATTTTATTTTCCTGACTGAAAATAAAGTTGGGTTAGGTGATAGTTGTGGTCTTTGCTGTTTAATATGCTAATATTCTATTTTTTTAAATAGCATTTTAAATACCTTTTATTGGTTCTTTGTGACTTTTACATCATGCACCCCAGTTCTACTCCTCTTGTACCCTTCCTCCACCCTGGCAACCTCCCCAACAGTGAAAAAAAATCTTGTTGTGGAAGCTGTAGTGCATCACAATGTGTCCCACAGTATACCCTTTTATCCACAGTTCTTTGCTTGCAAATGTTCATTACAGTGACTCCTTGGTTGTGTATAAGGCCTCTGGCTTCTGCTACTCTATCAATACTGGATCCTTACTGAGACTCCTCTGCTCTATCCTGTTGTCATGGAGATCCTATAGTTCTGGATCTATAGCATCCCTGTAGGGTTCTATGTAGTCCCCTTCATGCACTCTAGGAGTTCATTGATTAGGTTGATGTTGGGGTAGGCCAATTCAGAGCCCTGTCAGCCCATCAGCTCTCCGACTCTGATCCTCATGACCTCAGGGCTGGCTCTCACACCCTCATGATTGGATCACCCACAGTCCCTAACAACCAGGCCCATCTTTACCCTGCTGTCTAGGTGAGGTGCAGGCCCTGCTCTCCTGAGTGTTGCAGTCAGTGAGGGACATGGTTTGTTCTCCCACTCTCATGACCCGGGGGCCCACTCTCCTACCTTGCCATTCATGGCGAGGGACAAAGGAAGGGAAGAAGGCTTCTCTCCTCCATGTCACTGTCCAGCAGACTAGAGGCAGGTCCAGTTCTCCCATGCTTATGCCCTCAGGGCCTGCTTGCCTGTGCCCCAAATCAGGGCCAGCTATACTTTGCTGCCTGGGTGAACCACAGGCCTTGCTCTCCCAAGTGCTGCAGCTGATCAGGGGCAGGGCCAACTTTCCTTCTCTTACGACCTCAGGGCCTGGTTAGACTCCTGCAGCAGATGGTGAGGGGTGAGGTGGAAAGAGCACATCTCTCTCTCATTTAAGGCACTGCTCAGGAGAGAGTGGTAGTGCTAGCTCTCCCATGCTTGTGTTCTCTGGGCAGGCTCACCTGCAACTACTGCGATGTGGAACTCCCGCAATGTTAGGGCCTGCTCTTACATAAGTGTAGCTGGCTAATGACCACAGGGCCAGCTCTAATGACCGCAGGGCCAGCTCTCTTATGATACCCAGGTGAGGGGTAGGACCAGTTCTCCACAGCCCTCAGATATCAACATGTCCCGGGGAGGCCACCCAGACCAGGGATGTCTGCTTGGCCTTTTGGTAACAGACTCCTGCTGCTGCAGGACTAAGGACTCAGACATGGTAGTACAGGCCAGGACCCCACCGTGATCCAAGGAGGTGTCACCGGCTACCTGACTACCCTTGAATCTCCAGTTCTGCCAGTCTTCAGTGTGACCACATCCTTCTGTTTGTTTCTCTTTCTGTTTCATTTCTCCACTACTTACTTGCTCTTCTTAGTGTCACTCAGGGTCTCTGAGTACCTGGGATCATCTCAGGAGTGGTCTCAGGAGCGCTATGCCCTTCTTGTACTTTATGGCTCTGGGCAGTAGTCATCTCGGGCATTGTCTGCCTCCCCACCCCCCTTTGGTGGTCCTCTAGGGCTCACTACTTCCCTGCTTGCCTGAGTGGCCCTGTGTGAGTGTTGTCTGTCTTAGGCTCACTTTTGCCCAGGGCCAGCAGTCCCAGGCCTGCTCCCTGACCTGGGAGATCGCCCAGGCCTGCCTGGTGCTGGACTGCTAGTCATCCCAGGCTATCTCCCTTCTGGGGCCCCTGGCTGGATTGGTGGTCATTACAGGCTCGCCTTTTTCAGAGAAGGTTAGGTTACTAGTCATTCAGATGTTTATAGGTGAGAGCACTGAGTGTAGACATAGCTTCTTGCCTCTCCGTCAACTACTGATGCACATGTGACACAGCAACCACACCTGCAGCACCTTTAGGCACAGGATTAAATAGAATTTTTAAAACATGGCATAAGTCTGTTAAAGTAGCCAGTGAAAAGGTAAGAAATACTGGAATAGAAACATGGTTTAAGAAATGCATTGTTGTTTGGATTATTAAGCTTCTGTCCGTACGTTGATAAATTGGTACTAAAGATTTATTGTACAGCTTGTGATCTTAAGTAGTGATGAGTCTATTTTTTTTTCTTTTGTTGCTGTAACAGAATAGTTGAGGTTGGGTGGTTATTATATAGCATAGAAATATATGTGGCTCATAGTTGTAGAGGCAGGAGAGTTCAAGATTGGGTGGCTTCTGGTGAAGGTTGCATGCTTTGTGTATTGTGCAAAGTAGAGAAGCAGGAAGATGAACATGAAAGAGAGAAAACCCTGTACAACATTCCTCATTAATGTATTCCATGAGAGCTAAATTCACTTGAGCAGAGAAAAACATTAAGACATTCCTAAGGGCTCCATTTCTGTTAGCCAAAACCTTCCCAATGGGCCTCACGTCTCTAGCACTACAGCATGAAGGAATTAAGGTTTGAACTGTGGGTGGGGGAAGGTTTGTGCACTGAAATCCACTAGGCAACAATATGCTAGGGTAAATAGACAATTCTATAACTATACATACCCAAATATGTAAGTATAATAGGCAGCAAGTTAGACATGTAGGACAAAAGTATATGGAAAAGGAGAAAGACTTTAGTCTTTGTAAGCAGTAAACTTTCTGTAAAAATACAGAAATTGTATACCTTGTGTGCCACATGTCATTTATTGCAACTATTCAACACTGTGAGGGCAGTTCACAGGCAGTCCTATAAATGAGAATGCTTTATTTTTAAACACCAATTTTCTGACACCAGTTAGGTATTCTAGAATTCATCAGTAGGACTGATGCTCACTGAAGTTAGTGTAGAACATTGAAAGTTGAGGGCAGAATCCTCCATTTTCAACTTAATTACTAAGATTAGTATAAATCCCGCAAGTTAAAGAACTCACATTTTAAGACTGCCTGCCTGTACTTCTGCCCTGATGACTATGTGTTCAGAGGTTCTCTCAGGCTTAATAATTGATAGAATTCCAAAATGCCATGCTTAGAATTACAATTGTATTTGTAACTCAGAAATTACCACTGAAAAAATATACCCACACCCCTCAAGCATTTATTATATAAATTGTCTGGGAGTGGTGGGGTGCTCTGAGCACTCTCCCCATTCCAGAATTGGGTGTTGGTACACTTAGGGTTGTTCATGAAAATCACAGTGGCTGTGGGCCTTGGATAGAGTGATGGTGTCCTATTGATGGCTGAGTATCCAACATTCATTTATTATTAGTTCTTTGATACCAGTTACGAGTCATTATAGACTGCTAGAAAATAAAGCTTCTTTGATGAGAATTGACGGCAGCACTAATCTGTGGGCACAAGCATAGTGATTTCAAAGGCAATTTGATGGTCATATAATGGCTATTTAGCAAAACAGCAGCAGTAGCTTCTGCACTGAGGCCAGTGACCTTGCCAGCTGTGGGCATTTTGACTAGGTTTACAGTATTACCCATGAATTTCCTTCTGTAGAGCAGGTATCAAATCCAATCAGAAAATGATTGGTTACTTCCCAACATTTGCTACTATTGCATGAGTAGGCTTCAACTTACCTTGCTGTTCCTTGTTGTGCACACAAAATCCACAATTGAGTGTTAAAAATGATACTTCAACCTTGATGATATAGAGAAAATTGTTTTGGTTCATTGGTGTTAACCTTAGACATTAGACATTTTCTTAAAAAGTACTTAGTGAGCCATCACAGAAAATTATGAACACGTGTGTTGGGAGCTGCTGTTCTACCAGCTGCTTTGATATTTAAATCTCAGCAGAAAGACTGCTTTTACCAGGCTTTCACTGAAGTCAGTGAAGAATTTCCGAGTCTATCTCCTTTTGTTTGAGACAGCAGGTGGGATACCTGTAAGGTTATGGGACAAATTAAATGATGATGATTAGGCATGCAACAGATCTTCTATATAAAAGAGGTTTATTAGGTGGATATGGAGAGAGAGTGAAGGAAGAGCAGGGAGAGCAGGACATGATGGGGAGAAAGAGAGAGAGAGGGGGAAAGAGAGAGCCCCCCCCCATAGAGAAAGGGGAGAAGGCCAAGAGGCCTGGAGCAAGAGGGACCAAGAGAGAAAGGACCAAGAGAGGGACCATATGTTGGGTTGTCCCTTTAAGGGGCAAGGTAACCACGCTTTCCAGGTGTGGCCACCTGGCCATCTACACATGATGACATCACAAGTTGCTAGGCAACCCAGAAGCAAGTTTGGTTCCTTGTGAATTTAACTCATTGTACTGAAGTGCATTTACTCTGGCTTAAAAGGAGTCTGAAATAAAGCAAGGTGTCTAGTTTCCACTAGAGCCTCTCAGAAATATCCCATGTGTTGTGTGTTGGTTTATTAATTTTAATCCTCACTCCAGACTCAAGAACCATTCGACTCTGTCGCTGGGCTCCAGCAGATTGATGCCCAATATGGGGCTTGAGATACTGGGGAATCAATGAAGGACATTGCTGGTGTTGGCAAGCTGGAATCATTAAGTAAAAAGGGTGCGATGAGTAAATCCGAGAATAAAAATGGGACAAGGCAGTAGCCTCGTGTTTTTTGTATGAAAAGTAATTAAAGATAGTCTGTATATGCGGCAGGGAATTGAGAAAATTAAACTTTCATGCTTAGAGAGAAAGAAGTTAGCAAGGAGGCTTTGAGACAAAATGAGAGTAGACCATTAGCTCCTCCAGAGGAGTTACATTTCCCTCCTGATGAAAGTAATCTCTTGTCAGAAGAAGACTTTCAGGATGACTTAGATCCTGATGAGGTTGCAGAGTTGGAGGAACAACCAGATCAGTATTATTCTGAGAGACACCCTCCGATTCAGGCTATGCATGTTAAAAAGCGTAAGCCTTGGCAAAAAGAAATTAAAAAGTTGGAATGGGGCTTGGAGGAAATAAACAGAAAAATTGGAGAATTAACTACTAGGGAAAATGAAGCTCCATACCCCACTCCAACTCCATCATTGGTTGTAGTCTTGGGCCTTCCTTCTGGGACTGCTACAGGAGCAGTGGCCCAGAAGACAAGGGGACCTTTTCCTTTGTCCACTGTACGGGCAACTGTATCGCCCTTACAAGCTTCTTTACAAGAAGCTAGGTAGAATGGAGAAGATATAACTGAGTTTTACGGTTTTCCAGTGCTAGAGCAGCATGATGGACAAGGTACTATGGTGAGAATCCATGCCCTTATACCCTTTAAACAATTAAAATAATTAAAATCTGCGTGCTCTCAAAATGGTCCTATAGCGCCTTTCATTCAGGCTCTGTTGGAGTCCTTGTCTACTGAGGCTCTCCCTCTGCCCAGGGGACTGGAAACAATTAACAAGAGCATGCTTATCAGGAGGAGGTCATTTATTATGGAAGTCAGAATTTGCATAGCATTGTCAAGTTACAGCTGAACTTAATCAAGTTCAGGGAATTCCTAAAACTTATGACATGCTTGCTGGAGAAGGAAGCTACAGGGAAATTGGATTTTGATGTGGCAGTTTATACTCAAGTGAATGCTGGTGCCCGAAGGGCCTGGAATAAACTTCCATAAACAGGTAGGCAGGTGGAGGATTTGTCTAAAGTGTGTTAGGGACCTGATGAGTTATTTCAGTATTTTGTGGCAAGATTAATGCAAGCAGCAAACCGATTTATAAGCAATGAAAAATCTAGATTATTATTAGTAAAACAATTGGCTTATGAGAAAGCTAACAGTGCCTGCCAAGCAGCTTTGAGACCCTTTAGAAAGAAAGCAGATATTTCTGATTATATTAGGTTATGTTCTGGCATCAGGCCCTCTTATACTCAGGGAGTAACAATGGCTGCCAACCTACAAGAAAAAAATATTAAAGAGGCAGCTTCTCAGTTTTTCCAGTACAAAAGTTAATGGTTAATTCTTCTACAAAGCTTCTATGGTCATAAAAATCAGATTCAACAAATACCAAGATGTTTTGTCTGTCTGTTTTCAATGTATAAGTTTACCATGATTATTGGTCATTATGTTTAAAAGCTGTAACATAAAGTTAACTTACTTAAAACCTAGGGTTAGAACCATTCTAAACAACAAATGGATGTTACTCATATCCCAAAATTTTAAAAACTAAATATGTTTTGCTACAATTGGTATTCCTTCCATTATAAAGACCAATAATGGTACTACATATATTAGTCAAGCTTTTCAACATTTTTATAAGTCATAAAACAGGTATGCCATATAATCCTTAAGGCCAAAAAATTATGGAGCCCACCCATGGATCTCTTAAGAACCAATAAAAAATAAAAAAGGGGAGTCATAGCTCCAAATCTTAATCATGTTCTCTGTATTTAAAATTTTTTGAATGTGGATATACAAGGCTGTTCTGCAGGTGATCGATTGTGGCATCCTAATACCAAAGATAATTATGCCCAAGTAAAATGGAAAGATCCGATTACTGGAATATGGCAGGGCCCCGACCACATATTAATATGGAGAAGAGGGTATGTTTGTGTTTTTCCACAGGATGCAGAAGGAGCCAGGTGGATCCCAGAAAGGCTGTGCCCTTTGCAGGAATTGTTCCCTGGAAGGAGGATGTTCCCCCTGCAGACAATCACAAATTCTGTACTGACTGAGAGCAGAAAGCTGCATTGGACTTAAACTCCTGACCCACCTTTGTTTCATTCTGCTCCTAGGAGAAGATGTCATGCAGAGAAACTTCTTATACAATGGCCTGGACTTAATTGTTCTGTTAATGAGGACAATTCTCAACAAAATCAGAAAGAATGAAAAAGAGGACTGGCTATGGGACTTTGGTCTGATTCTGGTTTTCAGCAGACCAAAACAAGAAACTCTTGGGAGGCCCTGTAACTGCCAATGTAAATTCTCCTTATGCCTTGTTGTTTGTAAATGTTCACAAGATTCAAACTTTAATGTTTCCTGCCATCAATGTAAACTAACAAACTGTATTACTAAGCTTCCAAATGATTCTGATTGTTCGACAGCCTTTTACTACGGTTCCTGTAAATATTTACACAAGGAGTTATCTTTTAAGTCACTTTTATGGAGTGTTATTTTGGACTTGGCTTGTTATTAGGTGCTCATCTCCTATAGGTGACAATTAAAACCTTCATGAAGGGCTTTTAGAATGTTAAAGCTTAGCTGATCAGCATAAGATTAAACCCCAATGTCTACCCTAGCAGAGATTGGTAACCAATGATGAGTATGGTTTCTCTAAGGTATATTCAACCTAAGACAGGGCATGAATGATGGAATTCATGTACCAATGATGGATTAGAATATATCTTAAAAGAGAGACAACCTAAGACAGGCACAATCTTCTGCTCCATATCTCTTAAGATATGGTCAATTTTTAAAAAATAAAAAAGGGAGACCTGTTGGGCACCGCTGTTCTACCAGCTGCTTTGATATTTAAATCTTAGCAGAAAGACTGCTTTTACCAGGCCTTCACTGGAATTAGGGAAGAATTTTCCAGTCTATCTTCTTTTGTTTGAGACAGCAGGTAGGATACCTTGTCATATCACACCTCTTGTTTTACCTCCTTGTGAATTTAACTCATTATACTGAAGTGCATTTACTCTGGCTTAAAAGGAGTCTGAAATAAAGCAAGGTGTCTAGTCTCCACTAGAGCCTCTCGGAAAGGTCCCATGTGTTGTGTGTAGGTTTATTAATTTTAATCCTCACTCCCAACTCAAGAACCATTCGACTCTGCCTGTGGGCTCCAGCACATGTGCTCTCCTAGTACTGTGTTTTGTTATCTGAAGATGGAAATAGAAACAATAAAGAGACTACAAACTGAGAAAATCCTGGATATGGAGAATTTAGGGAAGAAAACAGGAATTACATTGTTAAGGATTGTCAACAAAGTACAAGAGATGGAGGGACAAATTTCAGGTGTAGAAGATACAGTGGAAAAAATTGATTCATACGACAAAGAGAATGTTAAATCTAAAAATTTCCTGACACAAAACATCCAAGAAATCAAGGATACCATGAAAAGATGACAGACACCTAAGAATGTAGGAATACTCCTAGGTATATATCCAAAAGTATACAATAAAGACATTTGCTCAACTATGTTTGTAGCAGCCTTATTTGTAATAGCCAGAAGCTGGAAACAGCCCAGATGCCCCTTAACTGAAGAATGGATGCAGAAATTGTGGTACATCTACACAATGGAGTATTACTCTGCAATGAAAAATAAGAAAATCATGAAATTTGCAGGTAAATTGTGGGACCTGGAGAGGATCATCCCGAGTGAGCTGTCTCAGAAGCAGAAAGACACACACGGTATATACTCACTCATATAGAAATATAACATAGGATAAACCTACTAAAATCTGTACATCTAAAGAAACTAATCAAGAGAGAGGACCCTGACTAAAACGCTTAATCCCCATCCTGAAAGGCAAAGAGGATGGACATCAGAAGAAGAAGAAAACAGGAAACAACCTAGGAACCTGCCACAGAGGGCCTCTAAAAGGCTCTGCCCTGCAGACTATCGAAGCAGATGCTGAGACTTATGGGCAACTGTTGGGCAGTGTGAAGGGAGTCTTATGTAAGAAGTGGGAAATAGTAAGATCTGGAGGGGACAGGAACCCCACAAGGAGAGCAACAGAACCAGAAATTTGAACACAGGGGCCTTCCCAGAGACTCATACTCCAGCCAAGTACCAGGCATGGAGATAACCTAGAACCCCTGCACAGATGTAGTCCATGGCAGTTTAGTGTCTAAGCGGGTCACATAGTATGTAGTATGGGAAGAGGGACTGCATCTGACATAATCTGATTGGCCTGCCCTCTTATCACCTCCCCCTGAAGGGGGAGCAGCCTTACCATGCCACACGGTAAGATGACAATGCAGCCACTCTTGATGTGATCTGATAGACTAAGATCAGAAAAAAGGAGAGGAGGACCTCCCCTATCAGTGGACTTGAGGAGGGGTATGCGTGAAGAAGGGGAAGCAAGGGTGGGTCCAGGAGGGGAGGAGGGAGGGACTTATGGGGGGGGGAATACAAAGTGAATAAAGTGTAATTTAAAAAAAATGTAGGAATAGAGGAAAAAGAAGATGCCTATCTCCAAGGCCCAGAAAGCATATTCAACAAAATCATAGAAGAAAATTTCCCCAATTGAAAGAAAGAGATGCCTCTAAGCATACAAGAGGCTACAGAACACCTAATAGATTAGACCAGAAAAGAAAATTCTCCTGTCAGATAATCATAACACTGAATGTACATAACAACAATAACAAAAAAATATTAAAAGCTGCAAGGGAAAAAGGCCAAGTAACAAAGAGAATAATACAAAGAATCAATAAAACTAAACTGCTTTTTTAAGAAAATAAACACAGTAGACAAACCCAAAGCCAAACTAACTAAAAATCCAGAGAGACACTATCCGAATCAACAAAAACTTTTTGAAATGGACAAGTTTCTTGACAGATTCCACTTACCAAAGTTGAGTCAAGTTCAGGTAAACAAATGAAATAGTCCTATATCCCCTAAGGAAATAGAAGCAGTCATCAAAAGTCTCCCATCCAAATAAAGCCCAGGACCAGCTGGTTTCAGCACAGAATTCTACCAGACTTTCAAAGAAAAGCAGTACTCTTCAAATTATTACAGAGAAATGGAAATGGAAGGAACATTACCAAACTCATTCTGTGAGGCCGTAGTCATCTTGATACCTAAACAGTATGAAGACCCAAGAAAGAGAGAATTTCAGACCAAATTTTCTTAAGAACATTTAACAAAAATACTCAATAAAATACTCACAAACCAAACCCAAGAACATATAAAAAATATTATTCACTAGGACCAAGTATGCTTCATCCCAGGCATACAGGGGTGGTTCAATATATGGAAAATCAACCATGTAATACACCATATAAACAAACTGAAAGAAAAACCCACATGTTTATCTCCTTAAATGGTGGACAAAGCATTTGACAAAATCCAACACCCATTCATGTTTAAAGTCTTGGAGAGATTAGGAAGCATACCTAAACATAGTAAAGGCAATATACAACAAGCCTATAGCTAATATCAAACTAAACGGAGAGAAACTTAATTCAATCCCTCTGAAATCAGGGACAAGACAAGGTATGATTTCATCCATGGCACCCGTAAGGGGGAGGAAGGGGTTAAGGAAGAGAGAGAGGGACAGAGACATTAAGTAAGAGGAGGAATGGCTCTAATAGGAAACCCTCACAGCCTTTAATCCCAGTACTCAGGGAAGCAGAGGCAGGCCCACAGATCCCTGTGAGTTATAGGCCAGCCTGGTCTACAAAGTGAGTCCAAGACAGCCAAGGGTACACAGAGAAACCTTGTCTTGAAAAACACGCACACACACACACACACACACATATATATATATATTTACTTATTTACCTTCAGCCAGGCTCACCTTTCACATTTTGCCTCACATCTCAACAATGCATTATGAATTGAGCCCTCATAATGCAATCCCTCCAAAAAGGCTTGCCTTTGATAATTGATTTGAACATTGAATTGAGAACTAACACTTGAACATTTTGCAGGATACTTCATATCTAAACTGTATCAGAAACATCAATAATAATGAAATCATTAAATGGTGAGTGACGATTAAATTAAGCAAACACATGACAAGAGGAGGGGATCAGTAAAAGAACATGGAATAAGTCAGAGAACATATCTCTTTTTGTAAGTAATCTTCTACACATTTACAGTTAAAAAACAGATTTGGTAAGCTACAGTTTAAAAATTAGTGGTGAACATTGGACATAATGAACTGAAATGTTAAGATTAACTTTTGACATAAAATATGCGTTTTGACAAAATGGAAATTAAAATACAGGGAAAAGTATGTAAGTTCAATTATTATATTAAAATGATACTTGAGACTGAATGATGTTGTCTTAAAATGGTGTTTTGGAAGGGCAGAGGACAGGAAGTAGAGGAGCTACCACCCAACTATAATAGTATTCACAGTTGCATCGTTCATCCTTAGGAGTACTGAGGCAGTACTACAACAAAAGAGCTTGCTACAAAAAAAAAAAAAAAAAAAAAGTCTTTTTGAGTTCCATAGGGAAAAAAGAAACTACAGGATAGGAAATAAAGTGGAGTCTGATCTCTTTTGGAGTGTTATCATGAAACAACTAGGCTTAACTGAGAAGGTTACTCATGTTAATGAAAATGAGCTCATTTCATCTTTAAAAATGTCATTGGTTAATAGGATCTGTCCCGTGTGGCAGATGTGTGTACTGGGTATGCAGTGACTTAAGCCCATAATAGAAACATAGTCAGAGGAAATGTGAATAAAGTGACAGGAGGGATAGGTTTTATTTTTTAACAAGATGGGCTTTAGTTATAAAATATTAAAAAAAAAGAAAGGCAATAACTCCCAAAATAGGAGAATTATTCTTGTTCTTCAGAATATGCAAGAATAATGAAACATACTGGTAATTGGAGGCTTTAACATTCTTCATTCCAGATGCCTCAGATTCATGAAACAGGTAGAAGTGTTAACATAATGTACATCAAAATATAAACCCTTATTTTGGGGACCATAATGTTATTTTAATTGCTCTTTGACATTAATGAACATTGAACGTACCATAGATTAACAAAATTCCCATACATTCTGAAGACTTGGAATACAAATATTTCTCCACTTCTCATGAACCCTCATACACTGAAAATGTCTTCAGCAAAAAGTGTATTCAATCCATCTACCACAATATTAGTGTGATAGCTTGCTGATAACTATTTTTTATTCTTGTAATCATATGGCTGACCAGGAGATGGCTGACCAGCATTCAAAGAATATCTTACCACATATGTCAGTTGGAGACAAAATCAGAGTCCTAAATTATGATTTCTACCTACGACCTGTTACTTTCATACCACCATAACGTGAAAATTTTATAAATGGATTTATAAGTCTTGGAACAGATGAAATGAAAACAGCCTTCTCTAATACAGTTAGCTAGGAATGAACAAACGCAATCCAAAAATCACTAGGCACAGAGAGACAGATAAAAACATGAAGATGTTAAAAGTTTTGATACATTAGTAAGCAAAATAAATGATGGTGGCATGTATTTAACATTAAATGAATATGATTGTATTGTGGAAATAAAAAAAAAGCTAAGGTGTATGCATTTTGGAAGAGCACATGTGGTAATAAGAAAAAAAGTGAAATAAGAGCTAGGCAAATTGCAATCTAGTCCTTCCTCTGTAAGCAGCAGAGCACTTTATAAAAAGAAATTATAGAAATGTGTCTTAATGCTAAGAGGATAAAGAGCTCACAAAGTTAAAGTTACATTTAAGTTCATGCATATGGAGATAATTGAAGTGGATTGAGTTTTTATCAGCTTTGTAGTTGTCTTTACCTCCTTGACATTTGCAGCCACTCATTTCTTCCTTAACTTGAATCTGGGTCTAGTTTAGACTTGTAAGATGCCTGATCTTTTAATATAGATCATATAGGTTGCATTTAAGTGTTTTCACATTGCGAAATGTTTTACATAGGTTTCTGTGATCAAAAAGGAAATTAAAGGGAAACAACTCTGGGCAACGAACTGGACTGGACTGGTGTGTCCCTGACAGTTATTTTTGTGTCTGATGAATTTGATTTGTTATTGTGCTTAGAGGCCTCTGTTACATTTGGGAAGCAATTCTTGTAGATGTTAAGAAATGAGCCTTTGGTTTATTACGTGGTAATATATTATTACAATATATTACAATATATATATTATTATTACATATAGAATTTTTTAATTCATATACCATAGTGTTTTGAATAGGAATGGCCCCCATAGACTTGTGTGCTTGGCCCATAAAGAATGGCACTTTTGGAAGTAGTGGCCTTGTTCGAGTAGGTATGGTCTTGTTGAAGGTCATTGTAGGGCTGTGAAGTCCCATATGCGCAAGCTATACCTAGTGTAGTAGTTTCCTTCTGCTGCAGATCAAGATGTAGAAATCTTAGCTACTTCTCTAACACCAGGTCTGTCTGCATGAACCATGTATCTTGCCATGATGATAATGTTCTGAACCTCTGAAATTGTAAGCCAGCCCCAATTAAATGTTTTTTTTTTTAAATAAGAGTTATAGAAGTCATGGTGTCTTTTCACCACAATAAAACCCATAACTGAGACATATAAAAGACATATAAATTTATTGTGCACATACACATTTATTCATACTAAAATATTTTGTGTGTATGCAGGACTTGGAATTATACTTACTGTCTCATTCATACCAGGCATTGAGCTGCTTCACCAGTCCTAAAGAGGCCATAGTGTCATTAGTGTTTTGTTTGAAAATTTTTTTCCCCCAATTCATTTTTATTTCTGTATAGAGACTTCAGAGTGAGGTGTTACTTTCTTTACTCACTGTGAAAAGAAGGTGACTGCTGTTTTTTTTTTTTTTTCTAAGACAGTAGGAAGGTTTTTGTTTGTTTTTTGTAGGTGATGTACTTCTAATTAGAAAGTGATTCATTCATTCATTATTATTATTTTTTTTTCCTCAGAAAGGGTTTCTCCATGTAGCACTGGCTGTCCTGGAACTTGCTCTATAGAACAGGCTGGCCTCAAACTCACAGCGATCTGCCTGCTTTTGCCTCCCAAGTGCTGGGATTAAGAGCATGTGACATAACTACTGGTGAAATTGATTCTTTATTCAGTTCCACAAATGCTGTGATTGAAGTGATAGTCACCATGCCTGGCTTTTATTCTCCTGTTTGTAACTGTATGTCTGGTTGTGATTTTCTTTATATTGGTGAAATGAATGATATAAATGATTCGAGAATCTACAGCAGTTTTAGTTAGGGTTCTATTGATGTGAAGAGACAACATCTTTATGGTTATTCTTATAAAATAAAGCATTTAATTGGGGCTGGGTTACAGTTTCAGAGGTTTAGTTGATTATCATCATGGAAGGAAGCATGGCAGCATGCAGGCAGGAATGGTGCTCAAGAAGTAACTGTGTTTTATGACTTGATCTGCAGACAGCAGCAGATTGTGTCACATACTGGGTGTAGCATATCAGCCCTCAAGCCCACCCTCACAGCCACTCTTCCTCCAATAAGGCTAGACCTCCTATAAGAAGGCCACGCCTCCTAATAGTACCACTCCCTATGGGCCTGTGGAGGCCATTTTCTTTCAAACAACCCAAATCCAGTTCCTGGCCCTTACAGGATTATAGTCATTTCATAATGCAAAATGCATTTTAACCCAACTTCAAAATTCTCCATATAACAGTCAAAAACTTGCTTAAGTCCAAAGTTCAAAGTCTCTTCTGAGATTCATGCAATCTCTTAAATCTCTTGTAAAATCATCAAAAAGCAGATCACATATTTTCAATATACAGTGGCAGAGGATATACACTTCCATTCTAAAACAGGGAAGGGATTATATTTAGGAAATACTGAACAAAACAGGGCCAAAAACCAGCTAAGCAAACTGCAAACACTTCAACTTCATGTCTGATGTCAAAATTCTTTTTAGATCTCGAACTTCATTCAACTGTGTTTATTGCAGCACATGTCTTTGTTTTCCACTCCCTATTAGCAACTCTCCTTGGCAGGTATTCCATGGCTCTGACATTTCCAAAATCTTGGGGTTTCCAAGGCAAACAAGACTTTACCCTCACAGTTTCACTCTGGTGGTGGGCCTCCATGCAACAGCATCTCTGCCATAGTGCTTTCCTTGATCCTGGAGGGAGATTCCATAACCCATTTCTTCTATCCTTGACTCAAAAGCCAGAACCAGGTGGCCAAAGCTGCCACGTTCTGCTGCTTGCTGGGGCTGGAACATGACCTCCTCTTTCAATTACTTTCACACCAGCTTCCTTTTTTCAGTGGTTTCTAGGCGTGGCTCTCCTGATCTGTAGACCGCTGGCCTCAAAACTCAGAGAGATCCACCCGCCTCTGTTTCTGGAGTGCTAGGATTATAGACCTGTGCCACCACACCTGGCTCCAGGCTTTTTCTTACTTTATTTTCAGAGATTGGAAGCTTAGCTTGGTTGTGTCTTTCCCTGAAGTCACCACTCTCTTTATTCCTTTTAATATCAGGCATTTCTTTAATCTGTTTATCTCCTTGAATACCATTTCCTGGTGCCCCCTTTCTCTTCAAATTGTGTCATTTATATTTTTCCTTGCTTAGCTTGTTCCTTTTCATTATAGATCTGCATTAAGAAAGAACACTAATAACACTAGTAGTAATTAAGAAAGAATAACTAATATCTAATACAACAGAGTCAATACTAGGTTGTTTTGAGATTTCCTCTGCTATCAGAATTAATTCAAAATTCTTCACATTAGCCTCAAGTAGATTTTTGGACAAGGGCAAAAAGCAGCCACATTCTTTGCTAAGATATCACAAAAACAGTCTTTAGGCAATATATTAAAATTATTCTCCTCTGAAACCTCTTGATCCAGGACCTCGCAGTTCAAATCACCCCTGGCACCACAGTCTTGCATGTTCCTTGGAGGATGGCCCATTGAGCCACCCTCACTTAAAGCATTCCACTGCTTTCCTAATAAAGTTCCCAAATCCACATTCTTCCAAACAAAGGCCCATCAGAGCAATACACCAGTCCATGGTACCAACTTCTGTCTTAAGGTTTTTATTGCTGTGAAGAGATATCATGACCATGGCTCCTCTTAGAAAAGATTTAATTGGGGCTGGCTTACATTTCCTGGCAGGAAGCACGGTGTCATGTAGGCAGAAACATGGTGCTGGAGATCTACATCTTCGTCTGCAGGGGGCAGAAAGGGACAGTGTGTCACACCGGGCATTGCTTGAGCATGTAAGACCTGAAAGCCCGCCCCGACAATGGCACACTTCCTCCAGGAAGCCCAGAGCTAATCTAACAAGTCTTCACTTTTGAATGGTGCCACTCCCCATGGGCCTATGTGCCATTTTCTTTCAAACCAACACAACAGCTCAATTAGTTTTACAAAAAGCTCTTTCCACTTATCTTGAAACAAAGGTTTTCCTTCATTCTTTCTTTGGTCTTTTGGAAAGTTTATCTTTACATCGAAGAGCGTTGTGTAACAGGTTCCTCCCAGATTGGTACATTCCAACTCAAAATATCTCCAGGAAATCCCTGAATCTGACCAAGTCACTAGCCCCGCCCCCCTTCCAGAATAAGCAATACAAGGTTTAAGTCTGCCTCAGATGGAAGGAAGCTGAGCTGCAAAGGAGATTATCAGTGGAGAAAACCTGCACAGAAGGTTTGAGATCAGACCAGCTGCCTGAAAGAAGCAGAAACCAACAGAGCTGCCTGGAAGAGGTTTAGACCAGTTAGGCAGCAGGAAAAGATACTCTCAAACATGTTGAGTTGCTGGAAGTCAATGCAGTATGTTCCAGGTTCCCAGCTTTGTGAAGTATTATCCACTTGGGGTGGACTTTGCTAATATATTTGTCTTTAAGTCATTTCTGTTCCTTTAAGTAAACCCCATACTCATATAAGTAGCTCCAGTTAAACTCTTGATTGACCAAATTGGACTTTTGGTGGTATTAATCCCGAGATCTGTAAGAGAAAAGCAAGTTTCACAATTTTGAGCCATTATTGAAGCGAGCTTTAATTAAATGCTAGCCAGGATGAACTCTGGATTCCTCTCTCTGGAGTCCCAGCAAGTGGCCCCAAGTCACATTTTTCGGAGGTAAAAACTCCTCTCTCTGCATTGCCCCTTAAGTAGCTTCACTTTCCTCTCTCTTCTGAGAGTTGAGCATATCCTATTCTGTCAAAGGTTTCTCTGATTTGTTACCATTTCTGCCACTCAACTAGGCATCACTTTCAAACATGGGTGCTTCCTTCTACAAACTAACTTTATCTTCATTGTTTGGGATTAAAGGAGTTTACCAGCATGACTTGACCTAAGCTTTTATTTACCTGATACTTCCTCTATACCAGGCTGGCCTTGAACTCAGATCTGCTTGCCTCTGTCTCCTGGATTAAAGGCATTTTGTTTGTATTTCAACCAGATCACACAGACCAAGAAGGTCTTTGGATGTGATCTGTTGCCAGAGCAGAAATATTCTGAATTATATTTACTCTACAGGCTGACATCAGAGCTACTATCCAGGAGGAGCCTGGAAATGGATGGCACATCAGTAACTTATTTTATCTCAGCTCATTTTTTTTTTGTAATGTTTTAGTACAGCCAGATTATAATCCTGAATGGTTGTATAAAAATAACAGTTTTCTCTTAAAGCCATATAATACTTCTTTGTTCTACCAAATGACCATTGTATTGTAGAACTGTTTCAGTTAATGAAACTACTTGTTGATTTATCTAGGCCCTCTTTACAGTTGGTATTACAGGTAGCCATTTACATTACAGGTATGCCAGGGGGTTTTCCTCTTGACTTAGCATTTCAGCCTGCTGAGGGATAAGGGACAACATATTCTCTTATTTAATTACTTCCAGCTGAAACTAGAATGTTACAGTCAGGGCCCAGGAAAGCTGTAAGGCTAGTCAAAGGCCTTTCCCAGGTGGTATCTGTTGGCCAAATGAAAATCTGCCGAGACAAATGCAGACTAGGGACAAAAGTGAAAGTCTAGGAATTTGAAGAAAAATGTTACATCTGTAAATTTTAGACCCTCAGTTCTAGTAATTGGGGGATGGGAGGAGTCTGAAGACCAGGGGGAGAGACTCCATTCTAAGGAATATACAGATGGGGACACATAGGCTATTCTTATCTGGATCCATTAGACCATTAGACCTATGACAGTTGGATCCAAATCTTATGATTTTCTTGACTCCCTGAAACTTGCATGAATTTTTAGTTTATAAAAGGAGGTAGAGGTTCTAGGTATGTTAGCATTAATCTTTGCTGAAATCCACATTGTAAAACAGGTATAATAGACTTAATGCCTTGAGTCCTGGTAAAAAGTATAGCTTTGGGTTAAAAGCACTGATCATTTTTTGTCTGTCTGGAGAACCAGATACATGATTTTATCCTAATGAAAAGTGTCTTTAAATCTATATTTAGAAGACAATCAAAGTATTTTTAAAATCTTGACTTTGTGACTGAATAGTAAGTAGACAGTGCTCTATCAGCTTATCAGAATTCCATTGATGTTAAAACTCTAAACCTTTGACATCATATAACAACAAAGAAGCGAGGGGGGAATCGAAAGCATTTCCCATTTTTATGTATCTTAAGTCATTATACCATCAGAACTTAAGTTTTCATATCTTCAGACCTTTATATATCTTAGAACATTTTCTTTCCATCTGATCATTTATTAGAGGCATGATTAGTTACTGAGAACAGTTATTGCAAGGTATGTTTTTTAGTAAAAAGATACACCTGAAAGCTTTCTATCCTTTAATATGAAGCCTGTTAGCAAGGCAAAGAGAGATAGGTTTAAGAGATAGGTTTTGCCTTAGATGAACTAACAAGGTGGCACAGCCTTGGAGGAAGTGAGCTGGTTGCATGCTGCTGCGAAGGTGACAAAGCTCCAGTTAGCCTAGCCTTTAACACCATTAGAAATCTGAGGATAAATTATAGCAAGGGAGTTTAATCCAAATAGCCTGTGTATCAGTTAAAATGACAAAGACCTGTCTATTACCTAGCCAGTCATCTCAGGCTCCTGTTGTCTCCATGGTATTGTTTTGGGGCTAGAGGGACCAGGGAAGCATCAGCCTTTGGCTGCCAGGCCCAGAAGATTAGAGCTTTTCCTGTAGAGGAGAAACATGGGGTGAATGACTTGACTTTGTTTAGGCAAAGTGGGCAATCAATTCTCCAGGGTCTTGCTTGTCTACAGTTTGTGTCAGGTTCTGGAGGCAGGCAAAACATTGAAGCAGTCTAGCCAAATGGTTAGCATTATAATAGTCAAGGTGGACTTGCTGTCCATGCCCCATTATCATCTTGGAGACTTTGGGGGTCATCATTGGTAGGAGCTGGGGTGTCTTTGTCATAGTAAGCTTTTCCATTAAACATCTTTATGCTATATTCAGCAGATCTCTGAAAAGTTTGAGGACCATTAAGTTTTTATGAGCTAAACAATCCTTGTTTCTTTTTTCTTTCTTTTTTTGCTACTTCCTTTAGACTATACCTTGAAATCATATAAAAGAAGATAAAGCTTTTCCCTCTAATTCATTACTGCAAGTATAGTTCTGAATATATATTTAACCCCATCATTGTAGCAGTTTCTGAAAAAAAAAAAGTTTCTGATTTGAAGCTCTTTTAATGAATACCATATATAGGCAACCTCATTTTCCAGGTCCTTATATTGTGTACTTTTATAGAATATAAGAGTTTCTTGAATGACTTGGTTTACCAAAATAACTACAGCTTAACAATGTTTAGCAAAACCAATGAGGATAGACATTTTTAAATCAACCTCTTGATAGCCTGAATAGATCTTAGGTAAGGAGAGACGCTTTGCCAGAGTCCTTAGGTCACTGTCTTGCTATATCCTAAGATAAGAATACCTCCATCTCCAGTGTTAAATGTTCGCACTCATAGTTGGGGCCCTAATTTTAGTCTTTTAATTATCAAGATTACATATTAATAAAGACATTATAATAAAAAAGCTGTTCCTTAAAAATATCCAGTTTTTTAAATTTAAACTTTCTGTAAAACGTTCAAAATTTTCCTGTTAAAGAAGGTTAAACTTTCAACTGTGTGTTCCTGCAATATCAAAGCACCTTTTGTTTTATTTTGTTTTGTTTCAAGAGTGAAGACACAGGGCACAACTATAATCTGCACTAGGCAAAATCAAAGTCCCAACAATACAAACAGTTCAGTGTTTCTAAAACTAATACCACCTTGGTGACTCTTATATTACAAAATTTGGCTGCCAAACTTTGTAAGAATATATACAGCTTGAGTAAGTCATTAAACAAGCATTGTTTATAAGTCTCATTTTTCATAAACCTGTTTTCAAGAGGGGACAGGAATTATCTTATAAATATCCATCCCAATTCAAAAGTATTTTTGGACACCTATTGTCTTGTTGGTTGGCCCATACCATGTGGTACCCCTTAATCAAAATGGTGCTGAAGCCAGGTGATACCTTTCCTTTCCACCCTAACTAAGATGTCTGCTGTCCACGTGGTTGCCTAAGGACGGTGTCAAGCCAAGTGTTGCTTATATCCCTAAATAGAATCATGGTTCCTTTAAGATTACATGTGAGCCAGGCATAGTTGTGCACACCTTTAATACCAGCACTGAGGAGGTAGAGGCAGGTGGACCTCTGTGAGTTCTAGGCCAGCCTGGCTTACAAAAAGATCCAGGACAGCCAGGGCTGTTGTTACACAGAGAAACCCTGTCTCAAAAAAACCGAAAGAAAAAAAGAAAAAAAATCACCTATCTGTGGACTTTTAACAATCCACCCTGTTTTTGCTAATAATTTGAGTTTTGCTAATATTTAATTACAGATACTGCAGATTTTTTAAATATAGAAATATTGCTTACTTTTAAGCAATTAAAAATAACCAATATCTGCTTTAGTTGTTCTGCTTTACTGTTTTCTGCCTGTCTCAGCTCTTGACCTTGGGCATTGAGTCTTTGAAAGCATGCCCAGATCTGAGAAAGGGAGAGTTATAACACAATTCCAGATCCAACTTTTTAATAAAGTAAGACAGCACAGAACAACTTTAAAATTATCCATATGCAAATGACATTTAATTCTTACCACTTTAGATCCAGTGTCTAGAAAGCTCAGAGATAAATTCTGAGCTCATGTGGCTGGCAGCAGGAGAAATAGCACAGTAAGTTCATACATTCAAGATCAGTCAGAAGGTAGTTACCATTCATATAATAGAAAATGTGGTGAACATTCACATACTTGAAAACAGACAAAACTTTTGTAACTTTTGGTACAAAAACAACAACAAAAAACTCAGTCATTCTGTTTTGCCAAAGAAGACTCAGGAGCCAGATTCGGGAATGAAAACTTGCTGGCTCATAGAGGCACAGAAAGCACCCAGATGACCTTCTTAGTCTGCTTATATCCCAGAAGGAAAAACCTGAAGCCCCACAGGCAAAAGCCACAAAGCCAAGAGCCAAAGCTAAACACCCTTTCTTCTTACTGTCTTAAATACTCTCTTCTCAAAGTCCCTCCTTTCTGTTTAATCCCTGTCAGCTGTTATTTGCTCCACATCTTGACCTAGGGTTAACTTTATTTAATCTTGTGTACAGAAAGCTCTTGGATTAAAGGTGTGTGCTAGGGCTGAATCACTGAACAACTAGAAACAGGGTGTTACAGTTCAGAGTCTCAGGATTCACAATGGGATCAAATATCCTTCAACACCCGACCTCCTCCCGTGTTGTAAAACCTGCTCACCTTGGTAGTCTCTGTTGCTGAATCCAGCTCTCTTTGACACAGTGGTGCTGTAGTGGGGCTGGCTGCAGGCTTTCATATGGGATCCCTGATTTTTCAAACTTTCCCACTGGCGACAAGTCAGGACATATAATGATAAATCAGGTACAGACACAAGAGAAGACATAGAGCTGAAATGACAGCAGAAAACATAGAACCAAACAGTACTTAACTGGAGTCCTCTGCTTCAGAGGTCCACCATTCTGACCAAGAGAAATTTTCTTATAGCCTTCTTGTACAACTCAGATGCTAGGAATTCTTTAGAAGTTAGATCTCTTAGTGTCCTCCTCGGCTCCTGGATCCATACTGGGCCTTTCCAAGCCCCAGTCTTGGCTCCCTGTGTTGTAGAATGCTTAGCCTAGGCATTGGAACCTCAGGACTCAAAGGCAGGTGAGGAGAAAGAAACTGGTGGCTCTGGCTGAACTCCCCAATTAACCAGAATTAACTAGTGGGTTATGGGACATCTCTTTTTGCCCTGGACTGGAGGAGAAGGCATAGACCATGTCAGGTCCTTCCTGTTCCCAGATCAGGGTACTCTATAACCAGAATCCAGAAACCAGGCAGAAAATTTCTCAGGAAGCTAAAAAAGGCTTCTATGACTTACCAGAAGGAGGACTCCATAAAAAATGCTTGCATGGCCATTCATGGTGGGGGTGGGGGATAGGCTGGTTTCTAGATTAATATTCCAAAATGTGCACACTCCGGGAGGCTCACTGGTTCCAGAGCGAAGAGCCTAATACCAGAATTTTCAGTGGAACAGTTCTTCTTATCTTGGTGCATCCTCTAAAATTTACTCCTGAAATTCACAAGAGAAATCCAGTTCCACAATTTTGAAGCAAAATTTGAAGCAAGCTCTAATTAAATACTAACAAGGGTGGACTCTGGTCAAGTCCACTCTGTGGAATGACCCTGTATTACATTTAACAGGTTTTAAAAAGACAAAACACATAATTCATTGCATTTCTATCACGTCTAGTCAGGGGCAATCATAAATGTATTTCCTGCCTTCATACCTCCTCCTTACATGTTGATCAATCATGTTCAATATAGTTTGTTCAAACAAACTTGTTTAGGGAAGTAAAATCACGTGGTTTGTTATTTCCCAAAGACTATTTAACTCCCAGCATTTCCAGGAAGTGAACCTTATTTTTGGGCAAGTCAGACTGGGGTTTACAGATTAATTTTGGCTCCTATAGGGATATCTGTAATCTATTGTGGATTGCCTCTCTGGATTGAGTAGGCATGTGTGGTGTTCTCCCCAGGAAAAGTTTGTCACACAACAGACTGTCCTGTTCCTTTTATTCCATATTCATTCTTCTTATTTGTTTCACCTCTATTTCATTCTGTGCACATTTCACTCATTCTTCAGTTATATGATTTGCTATTCACCCCATTCTTATTGAGTTTTTAAATTGTAGACAGTGCGTTTTATATGGCTTTGTCATCTCTATGAAATCCTCAAACTTGTTTGTTGATTCCTTGAACATGTTAATGGTGATTAACACAAAATATGACCCCTACCTTCACTAATCTTATTATCATGTATCTATTGTATAATCTAGACAGCTAACCCATATCCTGTTATTTTTCCTGGTTTGTAATACCACTTCCTATAATTTCATGTAGCTATATTGTTTGATATGTAAATCACTAGATAAAAGCCGTAGAGTTAATTTTAAGCTTTTGATCCTCCTACTTTCTTTAGACTGCTTCTGTTTCAGGCTATTTTTTAGGCTTGCGACCCTAACAGTCTGAGATTATCTTAATCTACTCAGGGATCAAGATAATTTGAAGTTGTTCTTAACGTTTTAAGAGCTTACTTTTTTATTTTAATTGATACAAAAATTCCAGCTCTATAGTTTTACATTCACAAGTGTACAATGCAGTGGCTTTATTATATTTAGTGTAGTACAGTCACCTAATTCTAGAAATTTTCTGGTATTTCAGAAGGAAAGCCTATACTTTCCAGTTCCTCATCCTGCCATCATCTGGTACCACCTAATTCCTGTGTCTTACATTGTGGTGATTTGAATAACTATGGCCCTCATAGACTCATGTATTTGAATGCTTGGCCCCTAGGGAGTGGCACTATTAGGAGGTGTGGCCTTGTGGGTGAAAGTGTGTCACTGTGGAGGCTAGCTTTGAGATGTTATATATATTCAAGCCTCGCCCAGTGTCACACATGCACATACGTACACAGAGTCTCCATTTGTTTCCGGATAAAGATGTAGAACTTTTAGCTCCTTCTCCAGCACCATGTCTACCTTCATGCTACCATGCTTCCCACCATGATGATAATGGACTAAACATCTAAAAGTGTAAGCCAGCCTCAGTTATTGTTTTTTGTTTTGTTTTTAATAACAATTGCCATGGTCATAGTGTCTCTTACAGCAATGAAACCTTAAATAAGATATACGTGGAATCCTACAGTGTGGCCTTTTGTAAATTTTTGCCTTACGTGCTTGGTCCTTTTTATTTTTTCCTTTGCCAGTTCTCAAAAACTGTATCTTTAGGATTACACCCAGAATGCCTGGTATAATTTGAGATCTGTAAATGCTAGTTCTTGTATAACTTTTTTCATGGAATACTAAAGACTTTTAAATTCTCAGCTGCTGTTTCCTCAACCCCACAGTGGAAATTTGTTCTCAAGTGGAAAAACAGTCTCCTGGGCTTAACTGTTATTTGGGTTTCCTTGTCTCAAGATCTGGCTTTGTATTCCTTACTGTCTTGATGGCTATCTACTATTTTCAAATGCAGTATTTATTTTTGTTGTTGTTCTTAGATCCTTTCTAATTTTTAGTGGGAGGTCATTGAAAGTAAACTTGGTAAATGTTTGGTAAACACATTTGCTTCTCAGACTTTATTAAATTTAGAGTATATGGTAGGTGCTATCTAGAGATTTACTTTCTGCAAAACAGACAAGGTTTTTTATAATCATAGAAATTCCATTTCAGGGATAAGTATACATGTTTTATGTTGTATTTCAAATATGAAAAATCATATGAACAGGATGAGATATGAGATAAGAAAGAAGGAAAGGAGATAATGTTATATGCTGAGTGGTGTTTTAAATAAGGTCACTTAGGAAACACCTATTTGTTAAGAAGACATGTGAAGAGGAACTGTGAAAGAGGCACAACGAACCTCAAGTCTAAAAACCTTGAGGCAAAAATAAGCTGAGCATATCTAGGCATCACACAGTATGACACAGATAAACTGAGCCTTGTTGAACTGTGCAGGGTTAGATTTAAGAGCAGAGTTGGGAAGCCATTGTGTAATTTTGGGCAGAGGAAAGACTCATCTGACATCACTTCTGCCAAAGGCAGTATTTTTGTCCCTGATGTAAATACTGGGAGATGAGACTGAACACACACAATTTATTAAAGTTCGCTAAGTAATAAGGGAGTGACAGAGGGAAGAGTGCTTCAGGTTGGAGTGTAGGATTTTGCTGGTAAAGACCATTTGATTTCTTAGACATTTAGGTATGGGGATGTCAGAAAGGAATTAGGGGCATTTCTGACATTTTTAGGGTTCCAAATGAGCATAATGGAAATTGAGTTGATGTGCTTGTTGTACAGTTTACCTCTGTTAGGAAGACTGTTCTGTAACTTACTAGCTTCTTTTGCTTAGAATACCTTTTCCATGTATTTAAAAAAGTTTTTTTTTATTTTTTTATTTTATGTCTATGATTGTTTGCTTACATATATGTATCACATCTGTACCTGGTTCCTGAAGAGATCAGAAGAGGGCACTGGATCCTCTAGAACTGGAGTTATAGATGGTTTTGAGCTATTGAGATCTAACCCTAGGTCCTCTACAAGAACAGGAGGTATTGTTAACTGCTGGGCCATCTCTCTAGCCCCATTTTTCTGTAACATTTGCTCTAAGATTGTTTCTGCTCTTGACTATAGAGTGCATTTATTTCAGGGAACAAATACATAGATCCTGGTTGGCCTTTTTGCCTTTTAGTCCCCCCCTTTTCTCCTTCCTCATACCCTCCTCCTTTTTTCCTTCTGCTTTTTTTGTCTTTGTTTTTGTTTTGTTCAGTCTGTTTGTTTCTTTCTTTTGATTTTTGAATTTAGAGCATTACTATTTAGAGTTATTGTTAAAATACTTGTATTTATTCCTACCATCTTGTTGATGGTGGTTTTTGTTTGTTATCCTTTTACTCATTTCTTGATATGGTTTATACTTTTCTGTAGTTCCGTGATTGTGTTTATCTTTCCCTTTGGTTTGAAGGATTCTTTCAAGTTATGGAGAGATGACTTGGTAGTCATAAATCCTTTAGACTCTTTGTTATTCTGAAGACTTTCTTTCCTTTCCAGTGATGATACATAACTTTGTTGAGCATAGTAGCTTGATCGGCAGTAGTATTTGAGTTTGAAGTACATCATTTGAAGCTCTCCTGGCTTTTAAAGTTTCTGTTGAGAAATCTGTTATTCAAATGAACCTGCCTTTATGTGTGATTTGGCACTTTTTTTTTTTTTTTCAGTTTTCGGTGTAGTTTCTTGGTTCTGTATGTGCTTTTGAGTATAATAATAATGACATGGGAGACTTGATGGATCCTTTCTGGTATTCTAATGCCTACTATGTCGGGGTGGCCATTTCTTATTTCAGTTTTGGAAACTTCTTGTTATAATTTTATTGAAATATTTTCTATGTCTTTAGTATGAAGTTCTTCTTTGTCATTGATTGATAGATTTGGTTTTTTCATAGTGTCCTGTTGATCTTGAATGTTGTTTTTACCTTCTTGTTTTGTTACTTTCTAAGTGTCTAAATGTTTCTACATGTTGTGAAGTCCTTACCTTTTGTTTTTCTCTCATCTATTGTATTGGGGAAGCTTTTAGTCTTACTTATTTTTAAAAACATTTATCTCTCTTTCTATCTGTTCCGTGTGAGTGCAAATATGCTGGTGTAATAGTGTGAACATGGAAGTCAGAGGATGACATTCAAGAGTTGGTTCTCTCCTGTCACCTTGTGGAATCTATTGATTGAACCCAGGCCTGCCTACAAGTACCTCCATGTACTGAGCCACTTGAATGGCCTGATTGGTGGAAATTTCCATTTCCAGTACGGTTTGACTCCCTCTCCAGCATTTCTGTTCATTAAATTCTGTATTATGTGTATTGTGGTGTTGTGTGTTTGTGTATGTGTGTGCATGTACATGTAAAAGCCAGAAGCCAACATTGGGCATAGCCTCCTATTTGATTGATCTCTCTTTCTCCCTCTTTCTCTCTCTTTCTTTCGCTCTCTCTTGCTGTCTCTGTCTCTTTCTCTCTGTCTCTCTCTCTCTCTCTCTGTTTGAGATAGTATCTCCTACTGGCTAGTCTAGTGTGTTTTGGTGTCCTGTTTTTTTCTGCCTTCTAGTGTAGGATTAGAGACATCTGCTTCTGTGCCAATCTCCTTACATGGATGTTGGAAGTCTGAACTTAGGTACTCATTTTGTATGTTAAATATTTAACCTGAGTTGTCCTCCAGGTCTGAGATTCCACTTTGATATCATGTGTCTGCCTCTGTGTGTGTGTGTGTTTATTTCATTTAGATACTATTCTGTCTTTTGGAATTACTCAACAGATTGTGTCTCTTGATTTCTTTGAACACATTTTAGTCATTCTTTCAGTTCTTTATTTGGAATTTCATCTAAAATCTGTTCCCTTTTGAAGACATTGATAAGTAATATTTTTTCTTCCCTTTTTTAAGAAATCATGCTAACTTGTATTTTCATGTTTCTTGTGTTTTTGTTCTGGAACCTGCATGCCTTGGATTAACTTGTTAGCATTAAATTTTTTTCTATTTTATGAACTATTCTTTCAGTTGAAATGTTTGCCATGTTCAAAAGGGAGTAGGTTGTAGAAGGATTGAGCTGTTCGTTTTCAGGACACAAAAATGAACTTACTACTCTACAAAAACAGAATATTTCATGCAGCATCAATATCAAAGTATAGTACCAACATGAAGACACAGTGATGCTCAAATTAGTCATCTCTCAAACTCAGTCACTTTAGGAAGTAAAGGAACATTGATATCATCATGTCCACTAAAATCTCAGGTATTGTGCATAAGAGCAGAAAGGGAAAATGGAGATGAAGCCTTTTGATAGTACTGGGCTGATAGAGGGAAAGCAGAAGAAAGAAATGTAAATGGAAGGGGAGTAGTTGATACCAAGTGTTGGTAGAGCATGATGAAGCAGTTTGGTACAGGGAGAGAGAAGAGAGAAGTAATGGAATATCATCCTATAAAATAAAAAGTCTCATGTCGTAGGAGGCTGAGCTGTAGAGACCTTCCAAGCCATGCTAGCCTGTGCTCTTTGGGAAAGCCTGACAAAGAGAATGAGAGTGCAAAGGAAGGTCAAGGGAGGGAATAAGCGGGAGTGATAGGTACTTAAACAAGGTAGTATTGGCCTGCTAAAATACTAGATTATCATCAACTATTAAATAAAAACAATAAATGGAAGGGGTGGGGGGAGCGTGCTGGGTGGTCTAGAGTCTGATGCAGTCTCAGTTATGTACTGGCTGCAACTTGGACTCATAGTTTCTTCCTGGCCTTCGATGCCTGTCCCTTATGTAATTGGTCCTTCATTATTGATTAGGTGAAAGTGATTGCCTTGGCTCTTTGTGCGCCTTCAGTGATCAGGTTATGAATGCTCTTCTTGTTTCTGGGAGGTCCGTTAAGAGGAGGTGGGTCACAGATGCTTGTTTTATCAGTGGGTAGTCTTTCATAGGTCAGGTCACAAATTCTGGTCACATTGTGGGAAGTCATTCAGGAGTCCAATTGTTAATGTTGGCCCTTCCCCTAGCTTATTCTTCCTAATGAACATTTCCCTTTGACCCTGTGTTTAAGTTCTTCTGCAGACTTTGTTTATGACCATGTTTTAATCTTACTGAGTTCTATGGAGTTCTGATGCAAAAAAATTCCCAGTAGTCTAGAGGTATTCTGCTGCACAGGTTTCTACATGTATACCCCTAACACATGCTCTGAATTATCTTAAGAATGGCCCTGGAATTACCAAACCTTTGACTCAGTAAGAGTATTTTAAAAATAGCAACTTGTGGGGCTGGAGAGCTGACTCAGCAGTTATAAGCATCTTCTGCCTTAACAGAAGATTCCCATTTAAGTACCCAGCACCCACATGAATGTCTTAAAACTGTCAGTTAACTCCAGTTCCAGGAGATCCAGTGCCCTCTTCTGGTGTTTGCCAGCACCAGGAACATACTCAGTGCATATATACATACATACTTGCAGGCAAAACACTAATATAAAAATAAATCGTTTAAAAAAAAATCCATCTTGTTTAAGCTCTGGTTAAGTACCTACAGAAGCGGGCTTTCCCAGGCAGTGTCTTTATTTCCTAGCTGCAACTGCATGCAGCTTTGACCTTCCTTTCTCCCTACTCCTCCTGAAAGCATTTGTTACTGATGGCACAATGCCAGTTTTTTGAGGCTCAGCTGTCTGTTTTAAATATGGTTCCGAACCCTGACTCTCTGGAAGTGGGAGACTTCCTACACTGCACCAGTCTCTGATATGGGCTGTATTTTAGGTTTTAAAATAGTTTTTGATATTAGACTAGAGATTTTCAAACATTGTCTTTTATCTCTACAACCCCACTTCCCCATCTCTTCCCTGGAGATTCCAGCAAACTATAGCTGTGTGTAGCATGCCATATTGGGTTAACATTTATTAAATGCTTTTTTTTAAGTGTTATGGTATATGAATGGAGTTTTAAAAATTTGTATTAGAATCAGCTTTTCATGTGATTGGAAAATAGACTTTTCATGATTCATTCATTAGCTCCTTGAGTTTTTTTTTTTGTTTTTTTTTTTTTTTTTACAATTGTTACCTTATTTGTTTGATCTTTAAATGTGAATTATCACCATCACCTCCAACTCCTCACTCTGGGGATTGAACCTAGGGCCTCGTGGAGGATAGGCAAGCAAGATATCTCTGAACTTCATCACTACATTTCTAAGAAGTAACCCCTTGCCTGCCTGCCTGCCTGCCTGCCTGCCTTTCTCCTTCCCTCTCTCCCTCCCTCCCTTCCTTCCTTCCCTTCTCTCTCTCTCTCTCTCTCTCTCTCTCTCTTTCTCTCTTTCCTTTCTTCCATAGCATTTGAAATGTTATGAATAAGGCACAGAAGTAGAAACTGGAGTATCTAATAGAAAGCAAAATTAGCCCTGTGACCTTTCAGAAATTATAGCCTTCAGTTATGGCTTTCTTATGGGAAGCAGTTAATATGTATCTAAATAAAGTACAGGTTATACATAGTGCAATAAATGAATTAATACTCCTTTGTTGCAATACTAGCTAAGTGCTGCCCTTTGAACTATGTTGCCAACCCTGAAATAATATGCTTTGTTATAAAAAAAAATCTACTGTGTAGACTGTCCTGGAAAGATGTGAACAGATATTTATTCAGCCCAGATAGTGTACTGACTACAAACTAAAGAAAGTTTTATTGAAGTGTAACTCATTGAAACACTAAGTTTATCAAGGTTAATTACTGGAACATGAATGACTTTGAACAGTTGCTTGCTCAAGTATGCGTAACAGCTCATGTACTCTGAATCCTTTTTACTTGCTGCCCAGTATTTGCAGGTAGCTTCACTGAGGAGTGGTTGTTTCTAAGCTCCAGAAGAATCCTGCTGAGTCATAACTTTGTGACCTTCCTGAGTCTTGCAAGTTTTTTTTTTTTTTATCTTTTTTAACCTTTTGAGTTGCATCAGCTTCTTGAGGCCTCCGGCCTTTCTCCTTCTACCAAGGAACATTTCAATTTGAGGAAAATAGTTACACAACATCAACAAATCCATGATTGAATACAAAATAGGAGTATAAGAAACTCGGCCATACAAACAGGCAGTGAAAAGCATGGCAGACACTCAGAAGTGCACAGAAGAGTTGGGGGCTGTTGAGGTGGGAGTCGATGGACTATTTGGAAGTGATCTATTTTAGAAGTGACACAAATATGTATGAAAGTAACAAAGAGCAAAGAGGAGAGAAACATGAGCTTGTAATTTGGTAAGGTGGATATAAATAACACAATTAGGTATAAAATTTTGGTACAAGTTTGTTTTCAGCAACAAGAACTTGGGAAAATCATTGAAGTCTTAAGGTTATGAGAAAGTCATGGTACCTTACAGTCTGACAGGATCTTGTTAGAATGGAAGCAGGCCCCGAGTTATTTTATTTATTTATTTATTTATAGTTTAGAACTAGTTGTTTTAAAGAGATTAGGCTCTGTGGAGAGAGCTCATGGTAGAGTTCTTGTTTACCTTGCTTTAACACCAGGTTCAGTTCCTAGATGCCTCTGTGTGCGTGTGTGTGTGTGTGTGTGTGTGTGTGCGCTTTACAAAAAGTCTTTAGTGTTAATAGCATCCTTACTGTTTTTTTTTTTCAATTATTCTGCAGTTATTTTCTTTTATGTGTGTGTATTCAAATTTCTGTCATTTTTCTTCTGACCGAATGACTTACAATTCTGATAGCGAAAGCCTATGAATATTCTGTTTTTCTCTGCTTTGCTGTTATTTATAAAAAGGAATAGTATTCTTACTGTTAGAATAGGAGCTAGAATTTAAAAGGATGGTTGTTTGCAGCAGTACTTTTCATTACTACTTCACTACACTTGTTAGATTGGCTGTAAGCACTACAGTGTACTTATGTCTGCTGCTGTGGTCACTGTTCAATCTGCGTTATAGACAGGTTTATGTGTTGTTATAATCTATTTTGTAAAGTACATAAAAGTGGTCATAATGCTTTTGGTAAGCCACATGTGGTTTAACATATATTAAAGCTATATCTGGAGTAGGCAGTTACTCTTTGTCAGTTCTTTCGTTTTCCTCCACCTTTCCTATCATTTCTGTGGAACATTGGTAGCAGCACCTGTGGTTCGCTTGGGTATAACTATTTCTATGCCACAGAAAGATTGCCAATAGGATCTACTTCTTGAGAACAGTAATGGAAAGCAGGTTTGAAAAATAAGCATTTTTTTGTTTGTTTCATTTTGTTATTAGGATAATAAATTTTTATTATGTTTATGGCAAATTTACAAAGTGTTTTCTTTTTACTAACTAATCAGGTAGAAGTCATTTATTATGGATGCCACTGGCCAGGGGCACATCTTGAGAGTCAGAGGACTAGTCGAGGTATGTGTGTGTGTCCTGAGGTGTGGTTTCTCTGGTGCTAATCTTCAGATGCGGAGAATGTATGAGTGTAAATTCTAACTGACACTAGCTTTGGATCTTGAGCAGGCTATTTCACTTAGGCCAACCCCAGTGCGATGAGCATCACCCAGAGTTTTCACAATTAGAGGATGTTGCATTCACAACACTCAACATACAGTTAGCTTAAAGAGTGGTACTTTTTAATTATCCTGCTTCTGCCTACGTGTTTATATCTCTGTGAAGTTTATGTAGATATACTTTTAGATCAAAGAATATCCTTTAGTGAAGCTAGTAATGGAAGAGTTTTATAATTTATATTGTCCCTGCTTCTTAGAGTGACTTGAATTGGCTTGCAGTATAAGACATTTAAATACTCGGTAGTGGAGATTATTAAGAAAAATGTAGTTACCTAATTTTGATCATTAAATTATTCTTTTACTTCTGGTATCCAAGGAGAAACAGGATAATTCTAAACAGATAAAGTGATGGTTTACAGAATTCTGACTGCTTAATATGAAAAAATTTCTAATTTCTGCCTGTTCTTAAAAAATTCTCTCCAAATTTTATAAATCATTTCCTTCTTTCTACAGAAGTTTTGTCAATCAACAGACAGATGATGAAAGTCACCCAAAATTAAGATATTGAAGGAGATGAATTACTTCTTGGTCTTTTGCCTAGACTCAAGCATAAAATAAGGGAAATTATACTACTGGCTTAAGTTGCATGCTTTCATATATCTTCCTTTTTTTTTTTATCTCAAATCACATTGTCACATATAGTAGAGTTATTAGAGGTTTTTTTAAAGTGTTGGAGGATCAGAGAAGGGAACACTTTAATTTTGAAAATAAATATTCAAGAAGACCTTGTTAGGAGGTAAAAATTAAGTTGTTCCCTCAAAATGACTTAGAATAGAAAAAATAATATGTGGGTTTTGTGCCATCCATACTGTCTGCTGCCCTTCCTGTGGCTTAGTTGAATTTTACTCTTGAGTTGTAAGAGTGCTGTATAAACTGTAGAGATGACTCCTTTGTTAAATATGTAGTTTGCAAGTGTTTCCCCTTAATGTGTATCTATATTAGTCATATGTTCATATTCATCCCTATTATTGCCTTTTTGTGTCCAGATCCCGATATTCCTCCTTTTATTTATTTTTTCTCCTTTTATTTTTGTATCCCTTTCCTCTCTACCCTCTACCTGATATCCAAATTGTAGAACACATTCAACACTTATTTTGTGAGAAAAGCTTACTTCATTTAACCTAACAATCCATAAGTTCCATTCAGTTCCTGAAAATGACATAATCATACTTTTTTAAAGTGAGTGTGTGCCTGCACGTGTGCGTGTGTGTTTGTGTGTGTGTGTGTGCTGCCATGCACGCGTGCTTGTATGTATGCATATGCTTGTGCATATGCTTGTAGAGGACCCAAGTTGTCATTGAGGAAGACTCGGTTGATCTCCACTTTATTTACAGAGGCCGGGTTTCTTGCTGAACCCAGAACTCATTGATTCCTGTTAGTTTTGCTAGACAGGTTGCCTCAGGATCTGTTTCTTGATTGCTGTGACTACAGGCTCTTGCTTGTATGATATTTATTTGGCATCTCAGGATCTGTATGTGAAAATTGTCTATTGAGACATAACCACAGCCCCATCTTACTCCTTTTCAGTGGATGAATACAATTTCATCATGTACTGTGTATCATATTTTCTCTTTGCTAATCCATTTTTGGGCACCTTGGCTGGTTTAGTAATTTGGTTATTGTGAATAATGCTCTGATGAACATGGATGATAGCTACATAATAGCTTTATAACAATATGACGTTTATGCCTTTGGATATATGTCCCAAAGTGGTGTGATTTGATCATGGTTGTGTTAATTTTAATTTTTTTATAACAACCATATTTTTATTTTCTAGGTGGATGGTCTAATTTACATTCCCATGAACAGTGTTCAAAATGCCATTTCCCTGGCCAACAGTTATACTTTTAGTTTTGTTGATTATAGCCAAATGTAGTTTTTATTTTTCTTTTTTAGTTTTTATTAATTACAGTTTATTCACTTTGTATCCCCCTGTACCTTCCTCCCTCCTCCCCTCCCAATCCCACCCTTTCTCTTCCCAATTCATATCCCTCTCCCAGTCCACTGAAAAGGGAGGTCCTCCTCCCCTTCTCTCTGATCCTAGTCTATCAGGTCTCATCAGGAGTGGCTGCATTGTCTTCTTCTGTGGCCTGGTAAGGCTGCTCCCCCTTCAGGGGGAGGTGGTCAAAGAGCAGGCCAATCAGTTCATGTCAGAGACAACCCCTGTCCCCATTACTCTGTAGGCCACTTGGATACTGAACTGCCATAGGCTACCTCTGTGCAGGGGTTCCAGGCCATCTCCATGAGTGGTCCTTGGCTGGAGCATCAGTTTCAGAAGAGACCCCTGTGCCCAGGCTTTTAGGATCTTTCGCTGTCCTTGTGGAGCTCCTGTCCTCTCCAGATCTTACTATCTCCCACTTCTTTCATAAGATGCCCTGTACTCTGCCCAAAGTTTGGCTATGAGTCTCAGCATCTACCTGCAGGGTAGAGCCTTTCAGAGGCCCTCTGCAGCAGGCTCCTGTCCTGTTCCCTGTTTTCTCCCTCCTCCGATGTCCATCCTCTTTGCCTTTTTGAATGGGGATTGAGCATCTTAGCCAGAGTCCTCCTTCCTGATTAGCTTCCTTAGGTGTACAGATTTTAGTATGTTTATCCTATATTATATGTCTAATATCCACTTATGAGTGAGTATATACCGTGTGTGTCTTTGTGCTTCTGGGATACCTCACTCAGGATGATCTTTTCCAGTTCCCCTTAGATGCCGAAAAAGCATTTGACAAATTCCAACATCCATTCAGGTTGATTTTTATTTTTATAATATCCAAAGATCTTGACTATTATTTCCTGTGATTATTGGCCATCTCTATTTCTTCACTTGAAAAATGACTATTCAACAAATATTATTAAAGAAAAAGAAACTTACACTCTGCTGGTGGGGATGAAAACCAGTGCAGACACTATGGAAATCAGTGGGAAAGTTCCTCAACAAACTGAAATCAGAATAACCACCGTACAGTCCAGCTACACCACTCCTGTTCATACACCCAGAGAAATTTAAGTGAACATACTACAGAGGTACTTGTTTATCTGTGTTTTTTGCTGGACTGTTTACAATAATCAAGATTTGGAGCCAGTCTACATGCCTTAAGAGAATGAGTTATGCCATTTTAAGAAATTGGCTAGACCTAGAGACAAATACCATATTTCATTTTATATACATAATCTAGATTTTAAAATGTATATATTGGGGCTGGTAAGAAGTCTCAGTGCACAAACACTCTTACCATCAAACCTGATGATCTGAGTTTAAACCACATGATAGAAAGAGGAAGAAGCTGGCTTCTGCACATTTTCCCCTGACCCCTGCCTGTGTGTGTAAAGAGTTTCGGGGAAGCCATTTCATGAAGCAATGAAAGTTGAGCTTAAGTTGCAATTGAGAAACCCAGATATTAGAGATACTGCGACTGTTGGATGATTCCCAGTGAAAGCAGCAGATATGGAGGGCAGCTGGCCTAGGAAGGGGAGGTGTGTGTATATTACAATGTATATTATTTATAGTATATCATATACAGTACATATATGTATATGTACAAATATGCATATGTTTATGTATATATGTATACACATATGTATATATATATGTATGTATATATTTGTATATATGTATGTATATATATTTACTGTATGTAGCAGAGGTGGAACAGTGAGGCAACATAGGCCTTTGGAACCCAGATAATTATATTATGAGCTCCAGAAGTTGGAAATGGAGATTTCATGTTTGCCCTCCTCGACTTTTGGTTTTACTTTGGTTCTTGTTATGCTCTGATTCTTCTGTTTTGGAGTGAAAATGTTTTGGGTTTTTTTGTTGTTTGTTTGTTTCTCTGCCACTGTATGTTGGAAGTCAGGAACTTATTTTTGATATTCTAGCAGCATACAATTAAGAGAGTGCCTTGAGTATTAGATAATGAGATGTGGTATTTGAAGTTTTAAACTCTTAGAATTGTTAGAGTATGAAGACTTTTGAACTTGGATTGGGGTTTCATTATGAGGTGAACATGAGACTTTGGGAATAAGAGGGGAAAGGTTATGATTTGAAGTGATAAGCTTCTGTGTCTAGTTGACAAGGGATAAAGTTGTGATGGTTTAATCTCAGCTGCCTTCTTGATAGGATGTGGAATCACTTGAGAAATATCTCAGCATATGCCTTTGGGATGTCATCTGATTGTTTCAATTGTGGTGGGAAGATACGCCCAGATACTGTAGGTGACAGTGACCCATTCCCTGGACTGGGATTGTAGGCTGTATACAAAGGAGAGTGAGCACAAACATCAATGCTCTCCTTAGGCTCTAAAAAGTATAAATTCTATTTATCTCAATAAGAATCCTAGTGCCACTGTGGCTCAGCCTTATTTGGAGATGCAAATAAAGTACATAAATGTTTTCTGCAGGTTAACATTGGAAATTCTGACAAGTCATTCCGTTACTGGAGTTGGCTTTTCCCTCATGGTAGGAAGAATCATAAATCCAAGTGAAGGCAACTCACCAGGAAGACTCAGGTACAATGAAACAAACAAAAGGAGTGAGATAAAGACAAAATAAAAATTGGAGTAAATATTTATAATTAATCAAATAAATGTTATAAATCATCAAAAAAGAAAAAAAAAAAAACAAACCACCAGCAACAAAAACCAGTGAAGAAGCTACTGTTGCGCAATCTACTGAAAGCTAAGACAGTGGAAATATGTCATGTTGTCTGATCGACTTCAACCATAAACAGAAGAAAGAGAAGGTTGCTACAATTCATTAAGAAGATAAAACATCTATAAAGATGTATACAGAGGACATTGGTATTCCCAAAGTCCCAAAACACCAAGAATGAATAAAATGTCCTGTAGTTTCTTGTATATAATAATGTCAGGAGACAGCAGTGCTCCTATGTAAGTTTTATGTTTGCTTTACAAACAAATAGTGAAGCCAACATGATCCTAGTGTCAAAATCAGATAGATCAGCTCAAAGCGTTTGAGCAACAAGAAAAGAAAAATAAAAGGGAACAAATAGGAAAGAAAGCAATCAAGTTTTATTATCTGTATTTATAGCTACTATGATCCTTTACTGAAAAGACCCCAAAAGATTCTAACCAGAAAATGTTTAGACCTTATAAATACTTTCAGCACATTAACAGCCTACAAAGCCAATTTTTAAAATTCAGGCTTTGGTTTGCTTGTTTGTTTATATCAGTAATGATCTTGCCAATAATTAGCAAAGGCCTCCTATTTCACAACAGCATATAAACAAACAAAAACTAGGAATTTGCCTAACCAGAGAGGTGAAATTACTCTACATTAAATTGTCTAAGACACTAAAGGAAGAAGTTGAATAATATTGTAAAAATGTCAGGTTTTCAAAAGCAGTCTACAGATTCTTCAAGATTCCTTTGATATTCTAAACAGAATGAGAAAAACAGTACTAAAATTCACATGAAAGTACAAAAGAACCCTGTCCAAACAACAACAACAACAAAATCAATGCTTGGTTGAGTAGAAAGAACAATGGAGAGTTATCACAGTGCTTGGCATCAACAGAGCCCTAAGCGATAAAATAGTATGGTACTAACACGAAAAGGGAAATGTAGACCAATGATATAATAAAGACTTAGAAATAAGACTGTACTATTAATATTATCTAATTATTTTATAAAGATATAAAAAGCACATCTAGAAAAACAGCCTCTTTGACAAAAGGTGGCAATAAACTGGATATCCACATAGAACTATACCCCTGTTTCTCACAAATCAGTAAGATTGAAGTGGATAAAACTTTGATATAAGGTCTCTTTAAACTAAAAGAGAAATATGAAGCTCTAGGTATGGCCTTTCTGAAAAGGGCTCCAATAGCAAAAGTGCCAAGACTTTGCAAATGGGATTATAGGAATGAGCAAAGGAAACAATTCCCAGAATAAAGAGGAAGCCCTCACAGAGAGCGTCTTCACCAGCTGAACATCAAAGATGGTATTAGTATCTAGACTTCATTAAAGAACTGCAAAATTGAGTGTGCACATTTATGCACACACACACAGTAAACATAAAACAAAACAGCACCCCCCCCAAAAAAAAAAAGAACACCCAAATCTTCTAATTAGTAAATGGGCAAATGGACTGAAAAATTTTTAAAAGAAGAAAACTGAATGGTCAACACACTTTTTAACATGTGTTCATCATCCCTAACAACAATCAAGGAAATAAATACAAAATAAAATCACATTGAGATTTCATCTCCACTCCAGAAACAACAGACCAAGAAACAAAGGACCAAAAAAAAAAAAAAACACCAAAAAAAAAAAACCAAACAAACAAAGGGCAACATCGCTGAAAATAGAACTACTGACTATAGGACCCGCCTGTTATGCTGAGTGGAATCTACATCCCTACATCCCACCACACAGATATTTGAAAAACACACATTTACAGTTGCACTATGCAAAATATCTAAGAGAACCAACTTAGATATCCATAAACAGATGAAAGAAAAAAGAAAACATTGTTTACACAATGGAATTTTATTGAGCTATAGACAAAAATATGTTCATGACATTTGTGAGAAAAAAATGGATGGAGTCAGGGATCATGATGCTGAACTGGAGCTACTGATGTTAAGTAAAATAAGCTTGACTCATTAAAATAGATACCATGTTTTCTCTCAGGTAGATTTTAGACTTTAATACACACACATACGTGTGCACTCACAAGTATATATACATATATGTGTATATATGCAATATACACACCTCTGTTTGTGCTGTTATGTGACTAGAAATGGTCAATCAGAGGGGAAAGGGACCTCTTGAGGAAATACTGAAGATTGCAATAGAGCCTATGTGGCACAACAGTAGAAGGAGGCCACTGGTGGGAAGAGAATGATCTTTGGTGGGGAGTCTAATGGGTCAGGCAAGTGTCTAATGGCAAGTGGACAAGGAGGATGTATCTTACTTTTTCTCCTGCAAGGCTCTGGGAATATGGAGAAAGAAGGCTACAAACATTCTAAGAGCCAGAGGAGTATGAAGTAGTGTCTTTTGGACATGACAAGGTTATTGCACCCAGGAAGTCAAAGCAGTGGTGTTTGCCTGCAGCGAATCAGAGTAGCTAGCACTCTAACACATTTCCTTACTAATCCCACCCCAACATTCGGAAGCTGACACCTGCTGAGGTCGGGAGAGTCAGCTTTCTGCAGTGGCCTGTGGTAGGTTGCTAAGCTCTAGTTGATTGTCCTACACTGGCGTTCATAAAGTTGTCATTGGTTGTTCTTAGTGAGCTATTAGGAAAATATGCAGACACCAAGTTGGAAGTAAGTAGTAGTCGCTGGATTTCTGGCAGGAGTTGAAGGTTGGAAAAAGGGAGTGGATACATATGAATACGCTGTATTTATATATGAAATTACTAAAAATATATAATTAAATATAATCCTGATGAAAGAACAAGGTATATGGAAAATACCACAGTTTAACATATTACTCTGTTATGGTTTTATTGCTGTGAAGAGACACCATGGCCATAATTCCTCTTATAAAAGAAAAGATTTAATTGGGTCTGGCTTACAGTTTCAGAGGTTTAGTTCATTATCATCATGGCAGGAAGCATGGCGGCACATAGTCAGACGTGATGCTGGAGGAAGAACTGAGAGTTCTACATCTTGATCAGCAGACAGCATCAGGAGACTGTGCCTCACTGGGAATAGTTGGAGCATGTGATCTCAAAGCCTCCCTTCACAATGCCACACTTCCTCCAACAAGTCCACACATACTCCAGCAAGGCCTCACCATCTAATTGTGCCACTCCCTATGGCCAAGCATTCAAACATATGGATCGATGCGCCATTATTATTTATTTAAATCATCATGTATGATAATTTTCCAAAGAAATAAATAATTATATAAAAATCTAACAACCCAGATAGCATAATACTGACCTTTTGAAAAATACTTGTTTTTGCTTGTTCAAATGAAGGGAGCATACTCAGAAGACATTTGAATGTTTTATGAGTGTTTTAAAGGCACATATTTGTAGTTTCACTTTTATAAAATTAATAAAAGAAAACGAAGTTATCAAAATGTAATTTCTTGTTGCCTGTTCAGACCCACTGGTTAATCTTGATTTTAGTGTTGTTCAGGTCACAAACTTCTCATTTGTCCTTTTAAATAATTTGTCTTTTTTGATCTCTATTTCTTGAGATTTTATTCTTCTAGTCCCCACTCCCTTGTCCTTGATTTTCTTTCTTAGAGCAATTTAAGATGGTTTCAAATCTTTGTCTAGATTTAGTCATACCTGTGCTTTTTCCTAGTTTCTCTGTTAACTTCTCTTCTTTCTAGATAGGCCATGCTTGTTTATTTATAGGCTTTAGAACATTTTAAAACTCTGCTTTTAAGTGTTTTTTTTTTTTTTTTTTTTTTCCCACCCCTAGGAATCAGAGAACAGGCCTCACATCATACTAAGCAGTCATTCTTCTTTTTAGTTACTTTAGCTTTGGGAATTGATCATTTTATGAAAGTATAACATAGAAATCTTTGATACAAGACCTACCTGTCTTTTTGTTTGGGGATCTTTTTGATGTTTTTGGTTTTGTTTTATGGTGACTCTCCTAAATGTTTTAAAGGTTTGCATTCTCTGTTGCTTGTGACCATTGAATACTGTTTTTGTTTCTTTGGCTTGTATTTTGATAGTTGCTGCAAATGCCTAGAATTTAAAAAAAAAAAATCAGGAGAGAAATTAAAATATTCAGTCCTGGAGTTTGTTTCAGTATCCTGTAGAGCCTAAGGGCTAACTGGAGGTCAAAGCTTTGAGCCTTACTACTTCTTTTTTTGAATGTACTATTGCCCTGGGCATGTTTATGGCTTGTTAATTCCCTTTAGTAGCTGTGAGCATTAAAAAGACCTTATAACCTCAAAAGTCTCCTTTTTCCACTTGAACATTTTCTTTCCTGTCTCAAGTGTTACCTTTTGCTCCAGGCTGCTACAGCCAGTCATCTTCCCTTCAGATTTTGGCATGAGTAGTCAATAGTAGGAAAAAAAAGGTGATTCTTTGTGAACAGTTGCTGCTTTTGAAACCAGTAGTTCTTACCCTGAGTATGTTGCCAGTCTAGGGTACAGGGAATGGTGGGGTGGTAGGCAAGGTATTTAATATTTACAGTATTGTTAACAAGAGTAGTAACATCTTTATTTGATTGTTACTAGAATCGAGAAGTCTTTGAAAGTTTATTCTTATTATTTTGCCAATTTTCTTGGGGTGTAGTTCAGTACTGAGTATGCCACTGTGTGTGTGTGTTCACTCACTAGATTGCTTTTTTAAAGGAATGTGTTGCAAACTGATTTAACTTGATTTAATAGGAGCTAATTTAATAGTAACTGAAAGGGGAAATAGTTAAGTCTTATTTTAACAATGATAGTTGTGTGTAACATAATGAATATACGTAGCAAATTAAATGGAGCAGTTTCTCCTCTGCTGACTATTTTTTCTTTTATTATAATTTTTATATTATTTATTACAATTTATTCACTTTGTATCCTGGCTGTAGCCCCCTTCCTCATCAGCATAATCCATAAAGACTGGGAAGTTTTTTATTTTTCTGTTGTGCACCAGTATAGAGCATAATAGTTTTTTATATGATTTAGTTTATAAAAAGTCAATAGCATATAAAAATCTAAAGCCATATTATAGATTAGTAGCATTAGAAAAAACAACATGCTTTTGGGGCAGTGATTTTTAACCAGCCAAGAATGAAGGCAGAGCATAATAATCAAGTACTAACATTTAAACATTTGAATGTCTCTAGATTTAAAATACGCCAACTTAAAAGTATCTTTGGACACAAGGCTTAAGATTATCTAAGCACAAGCTTTTAACTATTGACTCTGGACTTTAAAAACTTTACTGGGTCTGAGAATGGGTGAACAATAACTTATAACTTGTTTCTAGTGTCAGCAATGCAGTAGAACAGTATAAAAAACTTTAAAATTACATTTGTATTATACCAAATCCATTGATAAGAGAGCCTGAAGGTGAACCCAGAGCATAGGGATCTGGTGGCAGGAGAAAAAACATTCATTCATGTATCCGAGAACTAGCAAAGGCATAAATAATTAGACATACATTTTCAATTAGCTTGTTAATTTGAATTGACCTTTATAACCTCGAAAGCTCATCATCATATAAAGAATATTTTCAATCAAAGTTCAATATATATATGTACACACATATATATGTATGTTGCAAAATTATAACTTTGAATTTCTATAAAACTCATACAAATTTAAAGTTGCATTCTTTAATCCAAAAGTTGGTAAAATAATAAATAGTTTATTAGGACTAAGAGGGTATTTATTTGTTGCTTTACACTATGTGGTCATCTTAAGATAGTGTAGTCACATGGCAGGTTGTAAGCCATGGAGTCAACATGGCTAATATTTAAGAATATCTGTGTTTCTATAGATGTTACGAACATATATGACTACATATTAAATATATTCTGAACAAGAATTTGAACTTTAGTTTTAATCGCCATGACCAATAAGCAAATTGTAAATCCTTGGAAAGGAGTTCACAGTGTAATCTTAAGATACAAATTTTTGTTTTGAGAGGAGAGTGTATAGAAAAAATTTTTTTAAGAGTTGGGAAGTAGATTATTAGGGACAAGAATTTGGAAACTTAGAGGAGAGCAAGTTTAGAAAGAAAGTATTTGGCAATCAATTATATGTAAGAATTTGGAAATTTGGTACATCAATTTTTGACCTTTGAATGTAGCCTTTTTTTTTTTTTTTGTAATAGAGTTCACTGGGAGCAGCTGGGGTGGCAAGAGGGATAGCCTGCACTTGCACACCTGCAGGCTGTCTGCAGGAGTAAGTAGGTCCACTTGGCCAGGCCAAGACCGAGAGATATGGAGGAATTGGACTCATAAGTAGGAATTTGGGATCAAGTTTGAAGACAAATGATTCACACATACTCTTGCAGTGGTCAGCTTCTTGGCTTGGTCTGAGGTACTGGTGGTAGCTGTTGCTGAGGTAGCTGAGGTAGCTGGAGCAGGCAAGCATGGTAGTTTCTGCTCCCACACTATGTGGGAGAGCAACTAAGTGGCACGAAACAGGGTTTGGAACGAGGAAAAAGGTATAAAGAAAGGGAAGTTTTTAAAGTTGTCCCAATCACGTGGGTGGTGTGATGAGGCAATTTAAAATATCCCGATGGGGAGAGCTTGGAGGTCCAAATGAGGACACTGCCCCATGGTGAAGAGAAATAAATCAGTTGTGAGCCTGGCCCTCTGGCTTCCCAGAGGGCTGGAGGGACTGAAGAGGGCTAGAGGACCATCAAGCTGGCCATCACACACTTAATGGTTACCCAGGGCAGAGGCCAAGCACTATGCTTTCACCTGCTACTATGATTTTTGACGCACAAGAGAGAAAGGGAGAAATCGTACTGGTAAAAGGGGCAGTACCACACAGGGAAAGGGTCTGAGCAGAGGTTAGCTACCAGGAATGCCCCTGTTTTCAGCACCAGTGTTATAATACTGATTAAAAATCTGCTGCAGCATACTGGTATAAGGAAGGAGGTTTATTGTGGAAAGGGGGTGGAGAGAGAAGGCGGAGCGGGGACACCTCAAAGCAGACAGAGAAAAGAGGGAGAGAAAGGAAGGGCGAGAGATAATGTACTGTCCTTTTCATTTTGTGTCCTTTTCATTTTCTTTACTGCATGCTTCTACAAATTTACACATGTTCATAGGTACAGCTTCATATCTGTTGGCAGTTTCATCAGTAAATATTTATATCAGTGAGATGGAAAACCTGGGTTGTTAACAAGTTGAATTAACTCAGGTCAATTAGATATACAATAATGAACAGATAGGTGTTCTTTAGTTGTATGGAATGATAGTTGAGTTTGACAGATATTCAAAAAGACAAGGAGTGTCATGTCACAGTACACTGTGTTGGTTGGAAACTGAAGATAGTGTCATGGCATAGTATACTGCATTGGCTGAAAACCAAGTGGCTTAGGTTTGTGGGTCTACAGCTGTATTGGCTGAGATGAGTCCATGTTTGAGATGGAAAGTTAGGGTTGTTACAGCTCACCTAATAACAGTTTTTAACCTAATGTTGACTATGCCTGCCATTGTGCCATGTACTTCTGTATGTGGGTGAGTGTGTGAGTATATGAATGTGAGCATACTCATGTGTTTTCACTTGTGTATGGATGCTGAAGCCAGATATTTACATTGGGTATCTGTAGCAGTACTTTTTTTTTTCTTTCTACCTTTTTTTTTTTTTTTTACTTAATAGGAAACCCATTACCCTGTTGCCCTTAGGTTCTAAAATAAGAAAATAACTCACTGTTCATCCTCTTTTTTCTAAATTATTTTAATTTTTATTAGTTACAGTTTATTCACTTTGTATCCCCCTGTACCTTCCTCCTCCCCTCCCAATTCTACCCTCTCTCTCTTATCCTAACCTGTCCCCCTCCCCCAGTCCACTGATAAGGGAGGTCCTCCTCCCCTTCCTTCTGATCCTAATCTATCAGGTCTCATCAGGAGTGGCTGCATTGTCTTCCTCTGTGGCCTGATAAGGCTGCTTCCCCCTTAGGGGAAGGTGATCAAAGAGCAGGCCAATCAGTTCCTGTCAGAGACAGCCCCTGTCCCCATTACTATGGAAGCCACTTAGATACTGAACTGCCATGGGCTACCTCTGTGCAGGGGTTCCAGGCCATCTCCATGAGTGGTCCTTGACTGGAGTATCAGTTTCAGAAAAGACTCCTGTGCCCAGCCTTTTTGGATATGTTGCTCTCCTTGTGGAGCTCCTGTCCTCTCCAGGTCTTACTATCTCCCACTTCTTTCATAAGATTTTCTGCACTCTGCCCAAAGTTTGACTATGAGTCTCAGCATCTGCCTCCATACCCTGCAGGGTAGAGCCTTTCAGAGGCCCTCTGTGGTAGGCTCCTGTCCTATTTCCTGTTTTCTCCTTCCTCTGATGTCCATCCTCTTTGCCTTTCTGAATGGGGATTGAGCATCTTAGCCAGAGTCCTCCTTGATTAGCTTCCTTAAGTGTACAGATTTTAGTATATTTATCCTATATTATATGTCTAGCATCCACTTATGAGTGAGTATGTACCCTGTGTGTCTTTCTGTTTCTGGGATACCTCACTTTGAATTCCCACCATTTACTTGCAAATTTCATGATTTCCTTGTTTTTTTATCGCTGAGTAATACTCCATTGTGTAGATGTACCACAATTTCTGTATCCATTCCTCAACTGAGGAGCATCTGGGCTGTTTCCAGCTTCTGGCTATTACAAATAAAGCTGCTACAAACATGGTTGAGAGATGTCCTTGTAGTACACTTGAACATCTTTTGGATATATGCCTAGGAGTGGTGTAGCTGGATCTTGAGGTAGCGCTATTCCTAATTGCCTGAGAAAGCGCCAGATTGATTTCCAGAGTGGTTGTACATGTAGATCCATACTTATGTAGATCCATACTTATCACCCTGCACAAAACTAAAGTCCAAGTGGATCAAAGACCTCAATATAAAACCAGACACACTAAACCTATTAGAAGAAAAAGTGGGGAAGAGGCCTTGAACTCATTGGCACAGGAGACAGCTTCCTACACAGAACACCAACAGCACAGGCTCTAAGATCAACAATCAATAAATGGGACCTCATGAAACTGAAAAACTTCTGTAAAGCAAAGGACACTGGCATCAAAACAAAACGATTGCCTACAGATTGGGAAAAGACCTTCGCCAACCTTATATCTGACAGAGGACTAATATCCAGAATATATAAAGAACTCAAGAAGTTAAACACTAACAAATCAAGTAATCCAATTAAAAAATGGGGTACAGAGCTAAACAGAGAATTCTCAATAGAGGAATATCGAATGGCAAAGAAATACTTAAAAGAAAAGTTCAATGTCCTTAGTCATCAGGAAAATACAAATCAAAATGACCCTGAGATTTCACTTTAACACCCATTAGAATGGCTAAGATGAGTAACTCAAGTGATAACACATGCTGGAGAGGATGTGGAGAAAGGGGAACCTTCCTTCACTGCTGGTGGGAATGTAAACTTGTACAACCACTTCTTTCTACCTTTTAAAAAGAGTTCATTATGTACTCTTGGCTGTCCTGGAACTCACTGTGTCTACAAGATTGCTCTGTCCCATGCTAAGTCATTTAACTCTAAGAACAGCCCCATCAAACAGAGCTCCAATCAGTGTTGGATTAGTATGGTTTAGAGGAACAGCTTTAGTAAGGTCATGTAGCTAGTGAGTGGTTTAGGCAGTATCTGAATGCAGGAAGGTTGAATTGAGAGTGAATTGCATAATCACTATTGCAGCAATTTTCAGAAATAATAGAGGCAGTGTTATTTCAGATGCAAAAGTGAAAATAGAGAATAGTTCAACCGAAGGTCAAAATTTATGCTGGTCAGGTGAAATTGAATTTTGTAGTGTAAGTTAAAAATTTCCATTTAATACAAAATTTTAAAATTTGAGAAATACGTTTAATTTTAGAAGACTTAGGATATTCCTAAATGAGATTTTGTTGTTTATATAAAGTCTCATAAAGACAGTTTTCCTGCATTTAAATCCTAGAGCCCCACCTATGTTAGGACTGTCTTCAAGTTTTTAAACACTGTGCTTGATATTCTTTGTTTCCAAAGTAAAGAGAATTATAGACTCTCAGAAGATATAAAGTAGTTAAGCAGTACAGGTGCCATGCTAGTGCTATGAGATGGTGCTATCATCATTTGCCCTATTAACACTTTTTGTCTAGATTTGGGAATGTTTTTAAGTTGTAGAAAATATTTTTTTAACTTGAATTTTACTTCCGGTCTGTTGGTAATTTTGATTTCTTTTGCTTTTTCAGTTACCTTTATTTTAAGCCACCCTTTATGGCTTTGTATATTTTATGGGCTTGCTGGTTCTTAATAAGATAGAGTAAATACATGTACTCACTTCTTCCTGAAATTTACCACTGGTAGCGTATGAACTTTTTCTTGTTTACCAGTAAATGATAGTTCCTAAAACAGTATTGGTTTTAATGAATGAGTATTTGAATGAGCATTTTGAAATACATCAAATGTAAAAAGAAAAAAATAAGTAGTTATTTTTTTCCTAAATTTTTTCTTTTGTATGCTAAAAGGATATCCACTTTATCATTGTCTAATAAAAATAGTATAGCTGGGTGTGTTGGTACATGTCTGTAATCCCAGCACCCTGAGAGGCAGAGGCAGGCAGATCTCTGTGAATTCTGCCAGCTAGGTCTACAAAGTGAGTCCAGTACAGCCAAGGTTAACAAAGAAACCCCGTCTCAAAACAAAACAAAATGTTTCTAACTGGATATATTTGTTTTAGTCAGTGTTCTATTGCTGTGAAGAGACACCATGACCACTGTTACTTTGGTAATCATTTAATTGGGGCTGGTTTACAGTTTCAGAGGTTTAGTCCATTGTCATCATGGCAGGGAGCATGGCATCATGCAGATTGATCTGGTGTTGGAGAAGTAGCTTGAGAGTTCTCTCTGTACCTGTAGGCAGCAGGAAGGGAGAACCACTGGCATGGGCTTCTGAAATATCAAAGCCAACACCCAGTGATAAACGTTCTCTAAGAAGGCCATACCTCCTAATCTTTCAAATAGTTCCACTCCCCAAGCATTTAACTATATGAATCTATGGGGGCCATTCTTATTCAAACCACCATAGTAATAATTTACATGATTTTGTCAACAGAGAATAAGCATGTCATATTATTTTATTCTCTGTGTGTTCATCTAATTCTATGCATTTAGTGGGTCTGGTAATGTTCTTTAAAATACCATGTTGATGGGAACAGCAGTAATTGCTGCAAGTCATAATGTTGACAGTAAATCTATTTTTTCCTTTTTTAATTTTTGTGGTTTAGAAGAAAATTATATATTTTGTAGAAATCTTTTTTAATGCTTCAACACTGACTACTAAGTTTTCCGTGCATCATTTTCCATGTGAAAATTGAACCAAGCTGCCTCTTTATTCCATCTCTTTTTTTCTGTATAATTTCAGTAATATAAAAATGAAAGGTAATTTTGTCTTAATATTTGTTCTTAGATACTCTGTCTCTTCTGATCTTTTTTAAAGGGGAATTTGTCCTGAATTCCCTTGCCCCCATAATTATTTGCTGTATTTGGTGTATTTCTCTAGATTTGATTTTACTGTTTTTCTTCCACCTCTGTAAAAAAATAGGTCAGTGTTTTCTCTTTCATTTCTTATATTTGTAACTCTCAATCTTTGACCAAAATTTGCTTTATGCAAATGATTTAGGACATTTTTAGTGTTCATGGTTCCCTGATAATTGATTGTATGATATTGTTCTAAAGTTGATGTTGGAAAAAAACCTCCCATGTCATTTTTGTTTACTTTTCTTTTTCTTGTTTACTTTCAGCTGGTTGGTGGGGAATTTGACTTGGAGATGAACTTTATTATCCAGGATGCTGAGAGCATAACATGTATGACAGAGCTTTTGGAACACTGTGATGTAACATGTCAAGCAGAAATATGGAGCATGTTTACAGCCATCCTGCGAAAAAGTGTTCGGAATTTACAGACCAGCACAGAAGTGGGGCTAATTGAGCAAGTATTGCTGAAAATGAGTGCTGTAGATGACATGATAGCAGGTATGGCATGGCCGAGTAGAAAATTAAGATTTAAATAGTTATACAGTCTTGTGTACTTTATATTCTACAGTGAAAACAGATTTGTAGAAATTGCCCTGATTTAAAATATAAAATAGGAATGTACGGACAAATTGCCTTTTATGTTAATTGAAATACACAGACTAGAAGAAAAAACAAAGTTGTACTGTGCAATCATAATAAACAGTTTTTTCTTCCCCAAGTTTTAAAAGAACCTTGGTACTATGGAGTAAGTATAATAGAAAAATTATCAGAAAAATAAACAGTATCTCTTTTGTTACATATAACTCAACTATGACATATTTAAAATATCAGCCATTTACCAAGTTACTACAGTTCCATGTCTCCAATCTACTGTACCTGGCACCTGAAGAATTAGCAGAGTGTATCTTTTCAAAGCACCTATAGACTTTAATTTTTAAATATTTAGAATAAAACATTAAGAAAGAAGGAAATGAACGGTAATTTTGAGCACATTTTTGAAATTTTGGTTTTCTTACTATTTTGAGATCATGTCTGATTGCTTACAAAGTGTCATGTATTTCTGTTGAACATGGTTATAGATGAATAACTAACATTAAAAATGAGATTAAATTTGAACTACTCTCAGTGCCCAGAGTTATTTTACAGGAACTTGTATAGATGTGAGTGTTTGTGTGTATAAGTGCAGTAGTATATGTTGTAGAGAGCATCATTTTCCAATCCTGAGGTAAACACCGGCTTTGTTTGTTTCTCTTTAAGTGGCTGCTACTTTAGAGAATAGTTTAGGGGCATGCCCAGAATATGCACAGTGGATTATAGTAGCTGCTGGAGCTTAATTCATCATGAGCACTGTGATAAGAAACCAGTGAGGGCATGTTAAGCATTTCATGTCATATGTCAAGTTCTTTAATAATCTTACCTTTTCTTCTCAAGGTCCTTCCCAAAGGACCTTGTAACCGAAATATATTAGCAAAAGTAAAAATAATGAGTGTTTTGAGAGAAAAAAAGCCATGCTGCTTAACTACTTACAGGAGAGAAATTAAATGTGGGACCTTGCGGAGAATTTGAGGGAGTACGGCGCGTTATTACGCTCCCGTCTTTGAGTGCTGCAGTGTGTTAAGTTAACAGAGGTCCTCTTAAAGTTAAGTTTCATCACTGAAATGTGCGCAAATTTTGTAATAAATTGGTAACAATTTTTATAGTAGTCGTAGTTTTTTTTCTTTTTCAGATTTTTGTTGTTGAAAAGTTATCTGCCATAGTAAAATAAAATTAAACTGCTTACTTATGGGTAATCTACAAATTATAACACCATATATAAAAAATTTTAAAGTAACTCAAAACAAATTTTGTCTCATTCATCCCAATAATTGTAAATACAAAGTTGATATTTTACAAAATATTGTATGTAAATATTTAAGAAATCTTCAGTGATAGCTATTTTGGCTAAAAGGTTCTAGCTTTTATTTTTTTTAATTTTTGTTTTGTTTTCTTTTTTGAGACAGACTTTCTATGTGTAGCCATAGCTGTCCTGAATTCCCTTTGCAGACCATGCTGGCCGTGAACTCACAGAGATCTGTTTGCCTTTGCCTCTCAAGTGCTGGGATTAAAGGCATGTGCCATCATCTCCTGGCTGCTGCTTTATTTTTATATAGAATTTTCTCTTAGGAAGGAGCTTGATTTTATGATCTAACATTGTCATACATTTTAATTATTTAATTAATGTGGCATCTTGTTTCATTTAAAGATTTCTCAAGAATGACCTGGACACTGCCAAAATTTTACCATAGAGATTGTTCATTCCTTTTACTAATAAGTAAAAGATAATGAATTACTTATTGCTGATGATAATCATATTGGATTTTGAAATATGTAAATAATGTGATTTTCCAAATTCCAATAATTAATCTTTGGTATTTGACATTATAGATTTTATAATAAAAATATATCATTTCTGTCTACCCTAATCTACCCTCAGAATAATTGGTGATAATTAATCATTTCTGTCTATCCTAACCTAGCCTCGTATATTAATTGGTGATAAGTTTTAGTTTCATATATATGTGTATATATGTGTGTATATGTATTGTATTAACTTGCATATAATATAAGTACTTTAGAATCTAAGATGTATCAATACTCACATGTTTAATTTCTTGCAAAGAATATTGAGAGAAATAGTAATCATAGGTAGAGATAAAGTTATCAGATACCAGAATAATTTTTCTCATTATTTGGTGAGTTGTATGCACTACACATTCGTAAGCATTCCCATTAGCATAGTGAATATCTGTAGCACCTTGTTTAAATTAGACCCACTTTCATGTTAGTGACAGGAAGAGTTCTGGAACCATACATACTGCATGGGTTTGAACACTGCCTGCTATTTGCTGTGCATGCACTGTTGGGCAGTGTGACTAAGTAATTTGGTATATAACTTATCAATTTTAAAAGCAGATGATGTATTTAAAAACTCACAGTGTGATTTTGAGGGTTTCTGATACTAGTACATACTTAACACTTAACATAGTGTCCCATGCGGAGTAAATGCTCAGAAATGTTAACTCCCCAAGACTAAATGTTTCACTACCATGTTTTGTTGGTTAACTGCCAGTTTCCAGTTGAAAACAGCCTGTGTGCAATGCAAAGCCTTGCTACCTTTGAGTATTTTTACCTCCCCTTTTCTACTTGTAACAAATCTCTGTGTTTGTATTATGAATCAGAATAGGCATAGTGAAGACACTGAGGCATGTTAGATTTGTAAGCAGAAGTAACACTTACTCACTTCCTGCACCTTAAAAGTACAGAATCTTGAGAGATGAGCTCATGCCTAGAGTAGAGAGTAACCGTATTCTCCTTTGTAGATCTTCTAGTTGATATGCTGGGGGTTCTTGCAAGCTACAGCATCACTGTCAAGGAGCTGAAGCTTTTATTCAGCATGCTTCGAGGAGAAAGTGGAATCTGGGTAAGCTGTGGTCAGAGGGAGGGGTCTTTAGTACAGTCTGTTAGTACTTAATGGTCAAGGGATTGTCACTGGAGAGCCATAAATAAGAATTAGTAATGGTAACTATTTCCTTCTTAGGCCATTTAATAAATCATTTAAATGTAATTTTTTAATAATTACCAATCAGTCTATTGATTAAAATGTGGTTTACTAGGTATTATCGCTAACTTTGTATAGTGACTATTTCTTTGTTTTTCCAGCCAAGGCATGCAGTAAAATTATTGTCAGTTCTTAATCAGATGCCTCAAAGACACGGTCCTGATACATTTTTCAATTTCCCTGGGTGTAGTGCTGCGGTAAGCTTTAGATTCATGTACATATTTACCTGTCTCTCTGTTATCTGAGTTTATTTGGTATTAGATTGCCCTGTGAATAAAATGGTAAAATTTTGCTGTTGTTGTTAGGGAGGGGGCTTGAGACATTCTTGTTATGTAGACCTGGCTGGAGGCCTCTACCCCACAGTCATCCTGCCTCAGCTTTCCTGACGCTAGGATTAGGGCCATTAATCATAGGTATAGATAACCAAGTAAACCAAGCCCTGTTTACTGATGGTGTTTGGCTTCACTGTGCTTTAGAGTTATTCCTCACTCCATTAACACTATTCAGGACAGGTTTTCTCAGCTAAAACTATTTCAGCTTTATTTAAAAAACAATGAAGTCCTACTAAAAACTAGCATAAGGAATCAGAATCAGAAAATTATGTGGTGTGTTTGTCAGTCACGTGTGTTTATATTGTAGACTTTAAAGGAGGGGTTTGGAGAACCATGTGGAGCATGCTGAGCAAGCTGGAAATGATATTTAACCCATCGTTTGCCTCAACAGACAGCAAATGAAAGTTATTTAAGTGAAATGGTAGTAGTTGATTTTCGGGGGGAGGGAAATTTGACCAGAGTGACTTTGTATTTCATTTAAGTGATAATTTTCCCTTTTTTATTGTCCTGTAGGCAATTGCATTGCCTCCTATTGCAAAGTGGCCTTATCAGAATGGCTTCACCCTCAACACTTGGTTTCGTATGGATCCATTAAATAACATTAATGTTGATAAGGATAAACCTTATCTTTATTGGTAAGTAGTATACTAAATTATTGGACTTTTGTCTTTATGTACTTGAATTTTGAAATTATACACTGTGTTATAAAATTTATATAGCTAATATTTATTTATTTACTAATGATTCTAAGTGTATTCATATTTTAATTTTTTCTTCCACTTGCAATATAAGAATCAAAGATAAGTCTGTTAGAGGGATCATAGGGTTTCTACTGGCTGATGTAGGAAGTAAGACACCAGTTCCCACCAGAGTTTGACTGCTTTTTCTTTAATTTCTATAAGCATAATTCACATAGAGGTTAAAAATAACAGTGGCCATATGAGAAATTATAACCAAATAAGATGGTTTAGTAACCGTGTGCTTATTTAGATTAATTAATATATATTAATCTAAATTAATTAATTAATATAATAAATAAATATATTAATCTAAATAATCACACGGTTATATATACATACACATATATATATATATATATATATATATATATACACATATTTGATCAATCATATTATTGGCGAAATCAGCTCTTTTTTTGGTAAGATCTATTGACAGGCCTAGTAGATTAGAGACCAGGTTGTTACTGAGAACATGAACTGTGTTGAAATGAGTTTTGAGTGGGCCTTCACAGTAGTTGAAGTCTGCCCAGTAAACATTTGGATCATTAATTTGTTTTATGTCTGTGGTATTTTACATGTGAATATAACATTTCCATGTCCAATTATTTTTGAGTTAAATATTTTATTATTTTAGTTATCGTAAATCTTATGTTTTAGTCTCTGTTTTGCCAATGTGTTAAGTATGACTATACAGAGAATTCAGTTTCATTGTGTAAGGTTTTAGTAGGCATTGCTGTATTTCTTTTAACCAGATTTTTGTATTCTTGTATTAATACAGTTTTCGTACTAGCAAAGGAGTTGGTTACTCTGCTCATTTTGTTGGCAACTGTTTGATAGTCACATCTCTGAAGTCCAAAGGAAAAGGTTTCCAGCACTGTGTGAAGTATGATTTCCAACCACGCAAGGTAGGGCAGAGTAGATGCTTGTTCCCCTTGGAAGTCATGTCAGTTGCCAGTCACCTTGTCTCAGGGCTTTGCAGCTCTAACATCTGTAATATTCTTTCACTTTTCTCCTGACTCTCCATGCTTTCCTCGTTCCTGTATTTTCTTCTCACCTTCTTCTCACCTGTCTGATTTTTGTCTTTTGTGAGATATCTTTTGATCTCTTCTGTTGTTTACTCACTCTTGTTCATGCTTTAAGTCTGGTTTAATTTGTGGCATTCTTCCAGGATGTATATGCTGAATATTTGCCAGGTACATGCCTGTATAACTAGGAATATGACAGTGGACAGAACAGGAAACATCTCACTTCTTTGTGTTTACATCTTACTGGGATTTTTATCCATTTGTACAATTTCTTCTACTCTTATTCTTCAGTGCTCTGTTCTTTGGAGGTGAGATGTTGACACTTGACTATGTTTCCACTCCCAGGTCTCAGAATATAAAATACTAAGTTGCCTTTCTCCAGGTCTGTATTCACACAAGTGCTGAAGTCCTCTGAAGTCCTCTGAGATCTGCCATCCTCATAATTGGGGCATGCTCTTCTTCTTCTTTTTGATTAATTTTCAGTACTATCTGTTATATCTCTGAAATCTGTTTTCTTCTAAAATTTTATTATTTGCAGTTTAACTTCTTTACATTGCTTTCTCTTCATCTTAAATGATTAGTTTCTTTCCTAAACTGTTTTGTATACTAATCCTAGACTTAGATTCATGATGACATGCATTTACTTAAGATAAGGGTTTACTTTTTTTTAGGAACCACAAAATATATTGAAAATTCTATCCATATGCTTTATCATGTGAGTGAAGTACATTTATCCCAGTCATCAGATCATATCCTATCAGAATGTTCTGCTTCATGCAACATTAATGTGTAGTCTTTTTCTTGGTTTCCTACCTCCCTTTCCCCCTCTGTCATGGGGATCCAGCCAATTTGCATGCATGCCTGCAAGACACTTGCATGCTAGGTAACCAGTATATGAAATAGCTTCACCCCGCTTGTCTTCCTTGATATATGTTATTTTCAGATAGAATTATTTTATTCAAATCTTCATTATTCATTTATATGCCCATTTAGTGATTGTTGAGACTAAAATCTGTGACAGATTTATTTTTCATTTTCCCAGTGCCTGATAGAGTATTGAATTCAGTAGACTGTAATATATTGAGTAGCTTTATGAAAATATGACTTACATAGGACCTGGAGAGATGGCCCAGAAATTAAGAGCACCGGATGTCCAGAGGATCTGGGTTTAATTCCCTGCATTTACATGGCTGCTCACAAACTGTCTTTAACTCCAGTTTTATAGGATCTGACACCCTCACATAGATAATCATGTAGACAAAGCAAAAAAAAAATATATATATATGATTTTAACAAATAAAAAAGGCTTTTTCTTTTTAAAGACATAAGTTTCATCAATCTAGATCAGTAGTTCTTTACTATTGTGGGTTCATAAAAGAAGTTTAATCTATTTGTTCTTGTTTTATTTGTTTTTTCCTATTTGTCTATAGAAATGCACTCCTGTTTCTTCTAGCTTTTTAAATATAGTGATTGCAAAGGGTCTTGTGAGGAGTAGGACACAGGAATGAAACAGGCTCAATTTTTTTTCTTAGAATATTCTAATAAACCTTGGAAATAAAAATCATAATTATTTGGCCTTACTGTTATTTATAATTATGGAAAAATAATTTTTAAATTTTTTCTTACTTTAATTTTTTTCTCCAATTAGAGAAAACTATACCTCAGAAAGTGGGCTACTTGCCTTTTCTAATAAGATTTGCACACTAAAACGTTTGTTTGCCTCTGGCACCATTTAAGAGGTGTCTGACCTTGTTAGAATGAGAGTGACCATTGGCATTTTAGCTCATTTATAGAAAGTGTTCAGTGCATGGCACCTCGTGATATTTGTGTAAATATTATGTTGTCTCTTTTTCTTCATTCTCATTTATTTTCTTTAAGTTATAATATATACCTCAGCAATTTTAGTATCAGTATATGTATTTTTCTTATTGTTGTATACTTTTACATATTAATTTTTGGATCTCAAATTGAATGTAGGCCACAACAGATGGTTAGTGTCAGTATGCATATGTACTGTCCAGATCTCTTACTATCTTTAAGTTGAAAATATCAAGTTAAACATTGGGGTTCTTTAAATTGGTGAAAACCCACTTGCATCTGTTGCATTTTGATTGTCCCAAGAAACAAAAAATTAAATGTAGCTTAACTGAGATTAGCTTATCCAGTTGATCCAAAAATATATATGAATACATGAATGTAATTTTTGTCATGTTTCTTATTATTTGTTATACTTATGACCCAAAATAAATGATTTTTTTCAAAACTATAAACCTGATCATGTTTTATTAAATAAACAAGTTAATGTTTCATTTAAGACATCATTGAAAATTAGTTTTCTGACTCAGTGATTCCATCAGTGCCATAAGTGACTTATCACTTATCACTGCACTTGTCTTAGCTCATGTTCTTACGGTTTTCTCCTGGAAGCTTTACAGCTTATTTGCATCCGCACTTGCCTGGCAGTTACTCTTCAGATCTGCTGCCAGTTATCTTTCAAAACTATAATGGTAATCATCTCATGTTTCTCATAATGTTTTAGAGATAAACCATTATGCAAAAGCAAAAGTCCAGTTTGCTACAGATGTTACCAGCATCTAAATACTGAGAAAGTTTTCATCAAGCCTCTGTGCTGAACTTTGGAGCATCCTTTTATTTACAACATTCTTTCGCTCTTGTTCATTCAGCAATTCCTTTTCATGCTGAAGGTTTGAGATGAAGTTTATTCACACAGTGATTTTTTTTTTAATAATTGTCTTCAATTGTTGAGTACCTCTCCATCAGTTCATAAGCAGCTGCTGCTTCTCTGTATCAGTGTTGGGGGCTGGGAGTTCCCTGGCTTTTCATCAGGGTCATAATAAATGGGAGGAAGAGACATGAGATGTAAAGTCCTTGATATTTCTTGTAGGGAAGTACAAAGGATATGATTGCATTTTAGAGCGTAGTAACTGTACGTGACCTTTGACATCCTAGTTGTTGTATTGCAGTGGTACATGATCAGCATCGTCCACATCTACAATCGATGGAGGAACAGTGAGATCCGCTGTTATGTCAATGGCCAGCTGGTATCCTATGGTGACATGGCTTGGCATGTTAACACAAATGATGTAAGTTTAAATTTCTTAAATGTATTTTACTCTATGGTCCCTCACTGTAATGTAAATAATGGCTGTTTGGTAGAAACATGCACATTTTTATTTCAAAGGTTTTATTAGTTTATATCTAATTCTTTAATTAATTTATGTTCATATAATTTATATTTAATTATTAAATATACTATGCAAATATCAGACATATGATTTAAAGTTATTTAAAAAGGTAAAAATAGGATGGGATTATGTGGTGCCCGGGGGTCAGGCCATGTAGGTGCCTCACATGTAAACACAGGTCTGGGTGTGCCCTTTGACACAGGACAAAAAGCTTGCCCAAATTGTATTGTAAAAATCTCAGTCTGGCTGCATGTGGTGGTGAATACTTTTAATCTCAGCACTTGGGAAAGAGGCAGTTGAATTTCTGAGCTCAAGGCCTGCCTGGTCTACAAAGTAAGTTTCAGAACAGCTAGAGTTACACAGAGAAACTGTCTCAAAACTCAAAACAAGAGCAAACCCCCCCCCCCAAAAAAAAAATCCTCAGTCTGGCACAGTGCTGAGAATTCCATGACAGAAAAGGACTGTGCATACACAAGGTGGATCATGTACGGGATGCCATCGTCATAACATGAGAGTCTTTCTTCCCTTTGTGTGGCATTGTTGGAGCAGCTGATGCTAGATTCTGGATAGGGAAGACATAGGGTTGAAATCTCAAGAATCTTCCCATTTCTGTAGTTTGGGTTTTCTTTTCCTTCCTCCTGGCATTTTAGGGCCAAAGTAAAACATGGTTTGTAGTGTCTATAGTACCTTTGGGGTCAGTGATATACAAACCTTCCTGGTTGTAATAATAATGACTAGCTTAAAAAAAAAAAAAAAAACAACTACTAAAATCTACTTCTAAAATTTGTCTGCATCTTCTTTAATTTCAATCTGTTCGAGGGCAGGGGTTATGAAATATTCTCTTTTTCTGTTTCATCTTAAATGGGTAAGACTTTTTACATTGTCTCTAGTCTGTCTGTAGATCAGTGGATGATAAGCTGTCCTGACCCAGCCAAGTTGACTTTATTCTGTGTTTGTATGACCTAGAAGTTAAGAGTCTTGGATTTTCACTAAGAACATTTTTTAAAAGACACAACAACAATAGCAAGCAAATCAATAAGGACATTCACAGAAGCTGCATGGAACATTCAGAACTTAGAATGTTCCTGCCTGTGCCTTTATAGGACAAGTTTGCTCTACTGCCCAGCTGACTTATAGTGGAACTATAGGCAGATGAAAACACAGAAATGAAATTCTGCTGCCTGTCTGTTTTCTGATGTTGCAGGGGGATTCAGTCTCTTTATTACTAACATATGAAGGAAGCCCCTTTAGTTTTGTTGATTGACATTAGCTGAAAAGACACTATTTAAAAAAAAAAAAAAACAACAATGGGAGATTTAAAATTCTCTGTCGTAGTACTTAAGGAAATACAAAAGCCTGGTTATATACACGTGCTTTATGTAGTAGTAATTTTCAATTTCCACAATTTAAGTTACACTTGGCATTTTTAATGATAAGTTCTTGCTTTTATATTCCATTTACATTTTTGTTATTGTATGTATTTTTGTTATTGTATGTATGTATGTATTTTTTTGTTATTTTATGAAGCACAAGTGGGATTTCATATTTGATAGATCTGTCTGCCTAGTGACTGATTTTTCTGGCTCTGCCTAATTGATAGCTGGATGTTGATATGCTTATTCAGTTGAGGTGCAGGATAACCTGTGGAGATGAGGGAGGACAGTGAGCAGTAACTGCTGTCTCTGCCTTTATTGGGTGGCATTGAAAGGATGTAGGTGCCAGGCTTTCTAGATGGGAGATCTTTTAGGTGAACGTTATATTCAGCAAATTGAATCATTGTGTTTTTGCTTCTGTATAATCTCTACTCATAAGAAGAAATTCTTCATCATTGCTGATTTAAAAAAAGGGGGTGATGTATCCATCCATGTGGAGAAAGAAAGTAGAATTAAAACATTTAATCCTATGAATTTCATAGTTAAGATTTGGCAAAGTTCATAGTTAAGATTTGGCAAATCATTCTTTTAAGCTCTCTAAATTTGTTCAGTTGTAAATTATTAACAATTTAAATTAATTTCTTTCATGAAACAAAGTATAATTTGTTTTCTGAATTATGAAATTCAGTTATAAACAGTTACAAAATTTGCCTTTAGTGTTACAGTTTGAACATATAGTCAGATCTGAGGATGCAATTGATGTTTGTGCACTTAACTCCTATTTAGCTAACTTTATTCTTCTAGAACTTATTATTTTACTGTTATTATTGAAATAGTTGAAAAATAAATTAAACAATGCTTTTCTTTATTATTGGTATCTTAAAGTATTCCTGTTAGTGAATAAATGCATTCTTAAATATTCTGTCATTACAAAATAACAATTTATTTTTTGTGACTTTTAAAAATAGAGCTATGACAAGTGCTTTCTTGGATCTTCAGAAACTGCTGATGCCAACAGGGTATTCTGTGGCCAGCTTGGGGCTGTGTATGTGTTCAGTGAAGCTCTTAACCCAGCACAGATATTTGCAGTTCATCAGCTAGGACCTGGTTATAAGGTAGGAGTAACCATATTATTACAAGTTCTCTGCAAATGTTTTATTGTACAGTTTACTGTAACTACCTAATTTAGTGAAAATTTTTGTTCAGTGTGGTTAAGTGGTTACTGTGATTCTTCTTTTCATCTGTTCTTTCTATTTTTAATTATTATCCTTTCATGATTTTCTATTTTACTGAAGGTATTTTGATATTAAAGATGTGCCTTTACTTATCAATTCTGAAAAAGTATTTTCTAACAGTATGTTGCTTATTACAATGGTATTTGACATCTCAGATTTTGAAATATGTACGTTATATTATGATCACACAAAATGACTCCTCAAGGGCTGAGTGCTTAAGAGCGCTCCCTGCTGTTCCAGACAGCAACCACGTGGTAGCTCACAACCATCTATAATGGGATCTGATGCCCTCTTCTGGCATGCAGACTTACGTGCAGGTAGAGCACTCATACACATAGAATACACAAATCCATAAATCTTCAATAAAAATGACTTGTCGGAAAGGGTAACATGGGTTAGAGAGTTAGAGGAAGAAGCATTGTCAAATGCTGTGTCCAATTGAGGTCACTCATTTTATGCATGTGCATTTATTTGTTCCTAGTATTGTGTAAAGAACGGGGTAATAGGTGTGCTCCTGTCACAAAACCACTAACACTGACTCATCATACATTCTGATTTCTATTTTGCTGTGAAATAGATACATTTTAGGCAAGATATAGCATTGATTCCTATGAATCAATTTTTAATGAGGATGCTTGGTTAAGTATGGGTAGATTATTTAAATCACATTTGGAGTTATACAATTTTAGACTATTTGGAGGTGAGACAAAATTATACATTATAAATCGAAGTTGAGTCAGTCACTGGTAGTGCATGCCTTTAATTCCAGCATTTTGGAGGCAGTCAGATTTCTGAGGTCTAGGTCTGGTCTATAGGCATCTGGATCCCTTTCTCACATTAGAAAACATACAGGCTTGTAAGGATTACTAGTAAAACATATCAGAGTTGGACAAGACAAGCAAACAGAAGGAAAAGAGCTGAAGAAAAGGCACATATCTCAGAAACCCACTTGCTTCCGCACTCAGGAATCCCATACAGACACTAAACTGGAAGTCATGTAAGCACAGAGAACCTGTTATGTAGGCACTATTCATGCTGCCTCCATCTTGGTGAGTTCATAGGAGCTTTGCCCATGTTGATTTAAAGAACCTTGTTTTCTTTCATTTTTTTATTTCTTTAAATTCATTTTACATCCTTGTTGTAGCCCATCTCTCCTCTCCTCACAGTCCCACGCTCTCTCTCTCTCTCTCACTCCTCCCAGTTCCGCCTTTCCTTTTCCGCTTTCTCAGATCCCTTTCCAATCCACCCCAGCTCATCAAGTTGCATCAGGACTGAGCTTGTCCTCTTCCCCTGTGGCCTGTAAGATAGTCCCACCAGGGGAGAGTGATCAAAAAGTTGTTGGAAAGTGAGTCCATGTCTAATGCAGTCCCTGCTTCCTATACTAGAGGACCCACATGAGGCCTAAGCTACCCACCTGCTACATCTGTGTAGGGGGCCTGGGTCCAGTTCACGCATGTTTCTTGGTTGATGCTTCAGTCTCAGCAAGTCCCTTTGGGCCCTGGTTCATTAGCTCTGTTAGTCTTCTTGTGGAGCTCCTGTCACCTCCAGGTTCTTTTCTTTTTCTTTTTCTTCCCACTTTCCCACAAGATGCCCTACACATTACCCACTGTTTGGCTGTGAACCTCCTTATCTGTTTTGAGGTGCTGCTAGTTAGTGCCTGTCAGAGAACAACTCTGTCAGGCGCCTGTCTGCAAGTTTACCAGAGCATCCTTCATAGTAATATATTGAAGAGGCATGGAGAGAGTGCGCAAACTAGTCTTTGTCACTGATTTTAGTGGAATTGCTTTGAGTTTTTCTCCGTTTAAATTGATGTTGGCAATCTGTTTGCTGTATATAGTTTTAAAGCTTAAAGTACATGTATATACATACATATATGTATATATACATATACATTGCTCAACATATGTACATATATATGTACACACACACACATACTCAGACATATGAGTGTTTGTCTACATCTATGTATGTAAACCACATGTGTGCCTGGTGCCTAAGGAGGCCCAAATGGGGCATTGGATCCCTTTGAAATGGAACTGCAGATGTTTTTTTTGTGCTGCTATTTGGGTTCTGGGAACTGAACCCAGGACCCCTGTGTTCTTTACCAGTGAACCATCTTCCCACACTGTGAAATAACTTTTTTTAAGCACTAATTAAATGGCATTAAGTACAGTGACAACAATATATTTAAATATGAGAAATTGATAAATAATATAAGTATTAATACAGTATCATTAATATAAGTAAAATTCAGAATCAATAAGAACTTCCTAGCAGCACATACTGGAAGGGGAAAGATCTAAGTATTGTATAGTTCTTCTACTAAGAAAGGAGACAGCATTATGTTGAACAGCTTTACAAATTAGAAATTTATCATTTGGTTCTTTTTATGGAGTGTTCTGTTATAACAGTGGTAACAATGAGTAGAAGTCCTAAGTCACTGTACTCCTTCTACAAGTAGTACCTGTATGTAGGGTATGGAGTGTCTTCACTAAAGTTCGGCATTTATACAAGAAATACCTCTAATTGTGGGCATGGCATGAGAAAGTATTATATTAAGTTATAGAAATCTGTATACACCTAATCATTATTTAATGAAGATTGTAAATTCATGAGCACACATGAATTTCGTCAGTTGGAAATACAAAGTACAGTTATTGCTCAACAGTTTGTGTCTGCAAAACTCTTTGATATTGACAGGGGTTTACTAGAAATTTAGATTAAGAAAAAAAAAATGCAAACAAAACCCAGCCATATTCTGACAGGAACAGTCACACACTTCACTTCAGTGAGCAAAGTCACTGCTTGCAAGAGAGCTGTGTATATTTAGACCGTGCAGAGTATGTAGGATGTAGTTAGTCAGTTTGCCTGATACTATATTACACGAAAACTTTGATACAAGAATACATGTGTGGTGAGGCTGTTACATCACATTCCTGTTACTTTTGTAATCTTACTCCTGTATCTCTCTGTACCCTCAAGAGGGGTTTCCCTTCCTTTTTTTTCATTTTAATACATTATTGTAACCTACAGAGTTCATATTTAAGAATCTTACAATTACTATAGAAAAAAATTGCAAAATAAAAATTCTCACAGTGCTGTCGGTAACTAAGCATATGTCTTTTCATTTAGCTGCATTCAGAGCTGTCCATATGGGCTGGAAATACCTGGAACACCTTTGTTTCTACTTTTATCTCACATATTTGAGAATGACTTCCTTAGCCTTTAAAATGCGTAAACCACAAATAAGAAAAAAAACATACTATTTTTATTTTTGTGAAACTGGCTGAAACTTAATATGATTAGCTGTAGTTGCATCCACTTTCCTGTTAATGACACAATTTCATTCTTTTTATGGCTAAATAAATACTTCCATTGTATATATGTGACTCATTTTTTTAAATCCATTTTCGTTTTGTAGGATACCTGGATTGGTTTCATAACTTAGCTACTGTAGCTAGATGTATATTGAGCACCGATATGCAGGTGTCTCTGTAATGTGCTGACTTGGCATCCTTTTGGGAAAACACCAGGAGTAGTATAGTGTGTCATAGGTTGAATCAGTTTTTCACTGGCTAAGTAACTTCATAAGGATTTCCATAGTAGTTGGGACATCTGCTTTTGTGCCAGATACTTGCAATTTTTCTTACTCTGGTCCTATGTTAGAACCTGATACAGATATGAACATTATTCTTCTCCCTCAAGTTTGCTTTAGTTATCCAGGGTCTTTTGTGTGTTGGAATGTCTAACATATTGAGCATAAATGAAAGTGACATAAAAGTATGTCTGAAGTAGAATTTATGAATATTTTAGGTATGGTAGATCTAAAGACCTTAGTAACTCCACTTCAAATAAATTTAAGAGAGTTGAGCACTTGGACCAGTTTCAGAAGAGACAGAACATCTTGCCTGGGGCTGCTGTAAGTGCCAATTGCAGCTGAAGTTGCTGGAGATGGCTGAGGCACAGCAGTGTCTGAGGAACAGAGTACCTTGTGAGGAGTGCAGGAGGGCCCCCAGCTGGAAGAGGTGCACAGGAGTTCACTTTCAAGCACACATATACTATTGTTTAGTGCTTTTGTGCTTAAGGAAACTATAAGACTGGTTTGTTTAGTTTTGATGTGATGGTTCCAGCAATTTTATGGTCAGTGCCAAGCCTGAGAAGGAAGCAGAGGCGAGGGAACAGAAACACAAGACCTTTGTAGAGAAATGTGAAAAACAGGTTGGGCATTTCCTCATACAACCTCTGGGCCAACAGCCAGAGAGGTATCTTTTGAACAGTGTACACCAGGAGTGTGAGGAAAAGACAACTTATGCTTCATCCTGGAAGGGGAACAGAAATGCTTCTTGATCAAGGGGCCTACCAGCTCATGTTGATGCTGTACAACTGGGAGCAGGCTAAGAGCCTGGAGTCATGCCAAACTGCCTATCTATAAGGCCAGAAAGGAACAGAGGAGAAGAGCACAGGAGTAGCTAGGGTGCTGCGGAAGTCTACCATTCCCTTCGAGAAGAACTGTAGACGTACTTGGAGGGAGGACATATAAAAGTTGCAGGAGCCTTTGTTAGGATTTATCTTATCAACACCAAATATCATGTGCAGTGCTGCATCCACTGTGTCTTCTGGCTTCCCAACTCCAAGTCCAAGCTGGACAATTGGGGAGGAGGTAGGTCCTGGAGACCCATTCCTTATAGCTGATAGCTGTCCTCAAGGCAGGTGACAATGAAAAATCAATATGTGACCCCAGCTGCTCACTGTTGTGGGGCCAATCTCCTGAATAAGAAACCCTGATACCATGTTCCCAGCTTCCAACTTCCTCCACTTCTGCTGCCCCTCACAATATAGCCAGAAGGCCTGTACAGTGTCCCTGGCCCTATCCCAAGCTATCATTCCTCTCTCTAATTTGAGTTAAATGGCTCAGCTACCTGCATCTCCACCTCCCATCTGTGTTGTGTCCAAATCCTAGGTGTCTAAGGAGAGAGAGGAATCACAAAGTGAGCACCCCAGCTTAGGAGCATGTGACCCCTAAAAAGGAGGATTGGTCCTTCATGGACTGTATTCAGTTTTTTATTTCTATCTAGTCTTTCCTTTGGAAACTGGCCAATAATCAATTTCAGATGCTCAAATTAAACAAGAGCCCCACAAAAGGTCAAACAACCACAAAAACATAAGAAAAAAAAAAAGACAAGACAAAAATGGAGAAACAAAAATAAAGAAAACCCTTGAAAATAGAAAAAAATAGAAAACTGATCGAGGAATCAATGTTTGGAAAAACCATACATTTCTTATCAGAAAATTGGGAATTTTGGGATAAAAAAAGTTTTCTAAAGTTATGAAAGAAAACACCCTTCCAAGCCAGACTTCATCCAATGAAACTATCTTTAGGAATGGGAAATAAAAATTAGGGGAAATTTTGACAAGAGCACACTTCAGTGACCAAAGTCGGAAGCGTAGAGCGTAAGGACTGAGCCACCAACACTACAAATAAAAGGTGTAGGTAAAAGGAAAGTCCTCTTTTTCTTGATTTCTCTCAAATGTACGCAGTTGATTAAAGCAAATATCCTTCATGTGAAATTTATGTATATAATGTATGTAATACAGAAAATTGCTAACAGAAAATTTGAGAGAGGCTGTAAATAGTCTTTTATAGTAAATAGTTTCCATGTTTTAGTGTTTAGAAATGAATTGAGATGGACTAAAGTAACTAACCTGAAGTCAGTAAAGTCAAAGTCACATGCTTGACCTCTCTTTCAAATCAAACTGTGCAGTTACACAGTTGAAAGAGGGAATAAAAACAAGAGCAACAGAACCAAAATATCTGGGCACAAGGATCTTTTCTGAGACTGATTCTCCAACCAAGGACCATGCATGGATTTAACCTAGAACAGAACCCCTGCTCGGATGTAGCCTATGGCAGCTCAGTGTCCAAGTGGGTTTCCCTAATAAGGGGAACAGGGACTGTCTGTGACATGAACTCAATGTCTGGCTCTCTGACCTCCCCTCACCCCCACCCCGAGGGAAGAACAGCCTTGCCAGGCCACAGAGGAGGACATTTGCAGCCAGTTCTGATGAGTCCTGATAAGCTAGGGCCAGATGGAAGGGGAGGAGGAATTTCCCTGTCAGTGGAGTTAGAGAGGGGTATGGGAAGAGATGAAGAAGGGAGGGTGGAATTGGGAGGGAAAGAGGGAGGAGGCTACAGCTGGGATACAAAGCAAATAAAATGTAATTAATGTAAAAAAATAAAATTTAATTTAAAATATGTTAAGTATAAAAAAAGGAAAGAAATGAGGTATAGGGTAATAGATAGGCTAAACTAAATATGAAAAAGAACATTTGTTATTCTATTCATTTATTTTGGTGAATATTGGATAAGTGAGCAAGATACATTTATAGGAGTAAATAACTCGTATCCTCTGTCATAATTTAAGGCAAGATTATATAGGGTTGTTTTGTTTTTTTCCCGAGACAAGGTTTCTCTGGGTAGCTTTGGCTGTCCTGGACTTGCTTTGTATACTAAACTGTCCTCAACCCCACAGTGATCCACTTGCCTCTGCCTCCCAGAGTGCTGGGGTCACAGGCGCCTGGGTAAGATTTATATTTTCAAACAAGACTGACTGAGTATCTCTGGCTGGCCTGGAACTCATGTGCTGGTTCTGTTGTCTTTTCTTAAAACTCAGTAACATTGCTATGTCTTGAGGTGGTTAATTTTGCATATATGTGGAATATTTTGTATATTTTTATGTTTCAAAAATTTTTGTTAACACTATTTGGTATTACTATTACCATTAATTGTTTTTTTTTTTCTGTTTTGTTGCTTTGAAACTTTTTTCTTTTTCCCCTTCATTACTTGAGATTGAATATGGGTCTTTATGTATTCTAGGAAAACTCTACACTGAGGTATATCTCTCATAATGTATTTGTATAGTATTGAGAAAGGGCTTCACTAATTTGATGGGGTTGTGTTGAACTTAGTTTAGTCCAGGCTGCCTTGACTATGTAGTCTTCCTCCCTCAGCCTCTTAATTCTCTGAGATTATGAGTCTGCTTCTTCGGGCCTGATGTTTTAAGAACAATGACTATACATATTCAATCTACTTTGCTTACTTTTGCAATTTCCTTAAAACTTTATCTTCTTTATTTTTCTTATTTCAAAATCTAAAGATAAAATTTACAGAAAATTTATAATTACTATAATAAACAGTTTCCCCCCGAATCACTTGAAAATAACTGCTTTTATGATATCTCTTTATCACTGAATGTTTTGTTTTACAGACAAGAACACTCTTCTTCCAAATTATTGTGTTGCATTAAGTCTAAATATAATGAATGCATTAGCTAAGTTTGAGAACCCATTAAATTTCTGTTAATTTTCCCATAATGTTCCTTCCAAGAAAACAGTTCAGTTTGCTGCATTTATATTGTACAGTATCTTTAAGCCTGCTGACTGAACAGTTTCTCAGATTTTCTTTTTCTTCCTTTGTTTCATTGTTTCCTTCTTTCTTTCTCTTTTTTCCTGTTTGTTTTGTGTTTTTGAGACAGGGTTTCTCTTTGTAGCCTTGGCTGTCCTAGAACTTGCCCTCTAGACCAGTCTGGCACCTCCAACTCACAGAGATTTGCTTGCCTCTGTTTCCCAAGTGATGGGATAAAAGGTGCATGCCATAATTGCTTGGGCAGTTTCTAAGATTTTTCATAAAAATATCCATATGAATATTTTAAGGCACATTCTGGTGTGTTTTCTGAACCTTTTCTTATTTCCTCATGGATACCCTCTTAACTCTTTTTCCAGCCCTCACATGGGACTAGGCTCTTTAGCAGATACCTTCCCTTATCTGTCTGACCCCCAGGTGACTTTTAGATCTGCAGAACAGCCTTGTTACCCTGATTTCTTAGGCAAATGTGGTCCCTGTCTTCACCTTCGTCAGGCTCTAGCCACCCATGCTATTCCGCCCTTTCTCTTCTATCAGATTCAGTGTTTCTGATTTTACTTTGAGGTCTTCTATTTATTTGGAGTTAAGTTTTGTGCAGGGTGAAAAGTAGTCTGCATGGCAGAGCCTTTCAGAGGCCCTCTGTGGCAGGTTTCTAACAGCACAGGCTCTAAGAGCAACAATCAATAAATGGGACGTCATGAAAAGCTTCTGTAAAGCAAAGGACACCGTCATCAAAACAAAACGACTGCCTACAGATTGGGAAAGAATCTTCATCAACCCTTTATCTAACAGAGGACTAATATCCAGTATATATAAAGAACTAAAGAAGCTGAAAAGCAGCAAACCAAGTAATCCACTTAAAAAAATGGGGAACAGAGCTAAACAGAGAATTCTCTGTAGAGGAATATTGAATGCAGAGAAACACTTAAATGCTCAATGTCATTAGCCATTAGGGAAATGCAAATCAAAACAACCCTGAGATTTCACCTTACACCCATCAAATGGCCAAGATGAAAAACTCAAGTGACAGCACATGGGTTGTGTGAAGAAAGGGGAAGCCTCCTCCACTGCTGGTGGGAATGTAAACTTGTACAGCCATTCTGGAAATCAATCTGGCGCTTTCTCAGACAACTAGGAATAGCGTTACCTCAAGATCCAGCCATACCACTCCTAGGCATATATCCAAAAGAGGCTCAAGTACACAATAAGGACATTTGTTCAACCATGTTTGTAGCAGCTTTATTTGTAATAGCCAGACGCTGGAAACAGCCCAGATGCCCCTCAACTGAAGAATGAATGAAGAAATTGTGGTATATGTTCACAATGGAGCATTATTACTTTGCAATGAAAAATAAGGAAATCATGAAATTTGCAGGTAAATGGTGGGACCGGTAAAGGATTATCCTGAGTGAGCTGTCCCAGAAGCAGAAAGACACACACGGTATATATTCACTCATATAGACATATAACATAGGATAAACCTACTAAAATCTGTACATCTAAAGAAACTAATCAAGAGAGAGGACCTGACTAAAATGCTCAATCCCCATCCTGAAAGGCAACGATGATGGACATCAGAAGAAGAAGAAAATAGAAATACTCTTAAAATACAAATGTATTTAGAGAGTTCTTGAGAGAGAAAGTAACATTTTAATTTTATATTGATTTAAATATCTTGGTATTTTTAAACTAGCAGCAAATTTCATTTGTTGTGTTGTTGCAGCTGTGGATTATATTTAAGATTCATTTCATATATGTTGTTGTTAATGTACACATTAGTGAACATATTATTTAACTTTATCATTTGTTCATGGATTTTACTATCCTAGTAAATGTTTATAGGTACATGTTTATGTATGGCTTTATGGAGAAACAATAAGTATCTAATGTAGTTGATAAAATAGTATAATTTCAAGATCATTATGAGAGTAGCAGAAGCTCTCATGATGGGGCTTTATTTATATTTGATTTGTGAAATGAAAAACCAATGTAATCTTTTATCGTTTCAGAGAATACTTTTTTAAAAAGAATTTTGTAATTTATTACAATTTATTCACTTTGTATCCCAGCTGTATCCCCTCCCTCGTTCCTTCCCAGTCCTGCCCTCCATCCCTCTTCTACTCCCATGCATCTCCCCCAGTTCAATGATAGATGAGGTCTTCCTCCTCTTTCATCTGACCCTAGCCTATCAGCTCTCATTAAAACTGGCTCATTGTCTTTCTCTGTGGCCTGATAAGCCTGCTCCCCACTTCAGGAAGAGCCCAAAGTTTGGCTGTGAGTCTCAGCATCTGCTTAGATACCCTGCTTGGTAGAGTCTTTCAGAGGCCCTCTGTGGTAGGCTTCTGTCCTGTTTCCTGTTCTTTCCCTTTTCTGACGTCTGTCCAGTTTGCCTTTCTGAATGAGGATTGAGCATCTTACCCAGGGTCCTCCTTCTTGCTTAGCTTTTTCAGGTGTACAGATTTTAGTAGTTTGTCCTATATTACATGTCTAATATCCACATGTTTTATAAAAATAATTAAAAGAAAGTTTGATAATTAAGAGGCAAAATAATACATTTTTTAAACATTGGGTCATCACTCAGGCTATCTGATGCTTGGACATATGCTTTAGAAGAAATGATGCTGCCTAAGGTGCTTAGGAGTGAGCACACATCTTTGTTATTTTGATGTAGGCTGCATGTTGGGCAAGGGTTGCGCACCCATGTGACTAGCTGCAAGGGAAAGAAGTTTAGTAGTGAATACTTAATGGAGGAACAGGCAGCCCTCAGTTAACCCCTTCTGCACAGTTTTGAACCTTCCCCTCCCTCTCTCATCTTAGTGTGCTGTTCAGATGCCATTACAAGCCTTTTCTTCATGTAAGAATTTAACAGGCTGGGGCACATGTTACTCCACCTTCAGCAAGTGCTCCCAGGATCTCCATGCGGCTTCAACCGGAACTGCAACTCTCCACTCTGCCCTTGCTACTCATCTCACGCAGTTTTCTTTCTTCCTTTCCTGGGTGACTACTTTGGTGGTTCTTGATTTCTATTATCTTCCAATAGATAGCTTTTTCCTACAAATTAGTTCATGTCTTACTCTTTTGAAGTATTCTGTGATTGGTGGTCTGCAACAGAGGTCTACATGCTAACATTTATTAAGTGATAGTGTAAAACGAGTATGTTAAATACAAATAGTAGCCGTTTTAAAAATTTATAATTTTTTAAAACTGTTTTATAAATGTTATTTTACAATACAAAGTCAGCCAGGGTGGGAGGGGTAGAATTAGATAACTTTATTTTAGCAGCATCACTTCCTGCTTAAATCATAATTTTATGAAATATTTTTAGAAATTCTGGTTGCAAGTTTCTTTTGTCGTATATATTAAGGAAAAATAAAATTTTAGTTTTAAAAATGGAATATTTTGAAACTGTTACTTTTATTTTGAGAAGTGTGAAGCAATGAGTTTAAAAAGTAATTAAATTTGGAAGCCTTGAAGTGAGAAGTAATGTTCTATATTTCACTTAATTAAGTAGAATGAAATATGTGATCTAAATAGGGGAGTATTGCTTACTTCTAATTTTAAAATAACTAAACATTTTAATATAAAAGTACCATCCACACTTTGGATACATGTGATTAATACCTTATTTTCCTTTGTCTTGACTTACATTCGGTAATTAGTGGTTTGTATTCAAATTGGAGTTTAAAAGACTATAGATAGTTTTCAGGCCAGAGATAGAAAACTGCTTGAATTTGGCAGGACATACTTGGTCTACAGTGTTTGTAAATATTTGAGTTAATTAAAAAACAACTGAGTTAGTCTTAAAACAAAACAACAACAACAAAAAACCACCACCACCACCACCAACCAATATTTTCTGTTAATAGATCAAACAGCTCTCAGAACTGAAGTGAGTATAGCAAGACATTCAGCACTACCATATAATGCCAGATAGTTGGAGGGAGCATGATTAGCCATTACTGTAGTCGTGTCTCTGTTTTAAATATGCAGCGTTTACTCTTACTTTAAAAGGAGTATTAATGAAGCTTTATTTTTACAGAGTACCTTCAAATTTAAATCTGAGAGTGATATTCATTTGGCAGAACATCACAAACAGGTTCTATATGATGGGAAACTTGCAAGTAGTATCGCCTTCTCATACAATGCCAAGGCCACTGATGCTCAGCTTTGCCTGGAGTCCTCACCAAAAGAAAATGCATCCATATTTGTGCATTCCCCACATGCACTGATGCTCCAGGTAGGTGGGTGGTGTTTGGCGCTTATGCTGTTAGCGCTGAGAGGGTTTTCATTTCCCACAGTAAGCACTTACCTGTGAAATGCTACAGCTGGTTTTGCTTTCACATTCTTAAAAACGAGCTTTTGTCTTAACTTTTTTACTTACTTGGAAGCTTGTTCCATATGTTATCATCTGTTTCTGTGTCCTTTGAAAAATGTGTTGACTTCCTGAACATGAAGTTGATAGGTATAAAAAAATCTTCTGATTTGAGAATGTCTTATCTGCCACCTTGAAAATTGCTTGAGTGTCCTTAAATCCAATAATAATAATACTTTCTTCTAGAATAACTTAATTTAGCTTTATAGTTTAGGATAATGGCTTCTCAGTTTATTCCAGCTTTAAAAGAGACTAGTCAAAGAGACACTATTTTTACTGTTTACATGTATGTCTCTAAGTTATTTTATGCTTAAAACTCTTACAATATCAGAATACACTAACCATACAAAGATACCTGGGTAGGAGATGGTGATGACAATCATGTTGTCATGGAGGTTTAATAAATATTTTGTCTTTGATGTAGGATGTGAAAGCTATAGTAACACATTCAATTCATAGTGCAATTCATTCAATTGGAGGGATTCAAGTACTTTTCCCACTTTTTGCCCAACTGGACAATCGACAACTCAATGACAGTCAAGTGGAAACAACTGTCTGGTAAGTTTTCTTTGACTGTACTATATACTGCTGTTTATGCTCTTAGTTTAATTCATGGTCTGTTCCATGCTGTGTGATAGATTACAGTCTTTGGCCTTAAGTGTTAATAAGATTGTTTTTAGAACTAAGGGAGACATATAGCTGCATAATATAAAAAAGAAAACTCCCAATCCCTACACTCTGATTATCGTAAAAAAAAAAAAAAAAGAAATCTTTTCCTAGAAAGTGAAAGAAATAATTCTAGATGTAATAAAGTGACTATAACATACAGTTAAGGAAAAGGCTTATTTAGCTCCAAAGTTACCCACAGCAAATGCTCACATTCTGTCACGTTATAATAAACTTCTAAGGTAAGGTATACTCAACCAGTTATGCAATGTATAGCTTATAGACTTACTACTCTTCTAATGCTTTATCATGATATAAGATTAGAACAATATTAAATAACATGAACTTTTTAAAAAATATAGTTCAATTTTGAGGGACACAAAAGTGGTGATTTGTTCATGTTCCAGTAAAAGTGAAATGCCTTTTTAATGAAGATGAAGGGAAGTTTCATAACTTTCCTTATTTTAGTAAAAGTACTATGTATATCAAACTCTGCTTTATGAGTTTTCTAAGGCATCGAGTGTAAGTTTTAGCATTGTATATCCTGTTTGCTTTGGATTTTAAGAGTGAGTTATATAGACAAACATTATTTTTTTTCAATCCAAAATAATAAAGAAAGGCTTCATGAGTTGACTATGTACATATGCATATTAGCATTTTAATGGGTTGTTGCATTTTAAATTAATGGAAATGTAGTGAATGAAGCTATGGGAAAAGTTTAAAATCCGGTGAAATGTAAGGCAGGATGTTTTCAAATTAGCTGTGCTGACTTTGAAGACTTCTGGTTAGTGTTGGCAGTGGTATTGTTCCTGTGCTGAGGCTGTCATTTTGTATGACACATATATGAAGATAAATCTGCTATTCACTTATGACATTCAGTGCCTATCTATACGTTACCCTTTATTTCAATGTAAGATAAAAGTTGGAGCTTTTAAAGTTAAAAGCTTTGAGGTGAAAATGAAACCTGAGGTTGTGTCCTTTTGGGCTATTACTTTGCAGTGAACATTCACTTATTTTAATCCATTTATAGGTCAGCTGAGTGAAAACAGACAGACAAAAACAAACTATGCTTTATGATCCTGAATTTAAATATATTTTGTTATTTATCACTTAAAGGGAGTGTGCATTATGACCTTTATTTTATTAGTTTAAAATGCTATAAAGAAAAACCAAGAGAAAATGCCTTGCTATTTAAACAGTCCTTAGAAATTACTTGAAATTAAATTTTTAATCTAAAAGAGATTATTTTTCACAGTAAAGGTTTAGAAAGATGATAGGTTGAAGTATTACAAATAAAATCATTATAATAATGTATTGCTTTATGATTTGCTATTATAAAATCTTATTTTTAAACTACATGTAATGGTTATTTGGGCCTTTTAAACAACATTTATGAAATTGCTTTTCTGCTTCAGTTCAAAACTCATTTTAGTGCAAATATTTATCTTAATATTTAAGTTTATTTATTTCATCAAGTAGATGAAAGTGGAAAAGTTGGCATTCTAATTTTATATATTTTTTTATCATTCATCTCAGTTTCCACCTTGTAGTTCCCAGTTTAACTTATTAAAAGATGTACATTTTGTTTTTAATTTATAGCTGATAGAAAACACCTCATAGGAAAAAATATTCCAGTCCTCTTTAATAACAATGCACATCTATACCCAAGATAACTAGGTTTCTATCATTTGCACCCTTGAATTCTTATCTATTATTATTTCATTAAGCATTTCAAAATCCTTGATATCTGAGACATGCTGTTTATAAACATTTTTGGTCAGTTGTATAGTTCACTTTTCAAGGTACCAGGTATAAGACAGTGTGGATCAGTAAGAGAACCATTTATTCATAAAATGCTTAAAGCAACTTGCAATACAGGATTTCTTCCTCACTTGAAGAATACAGATTTTTGGCTATGTAAATGTTTATAGAATTTCTTGTTTATGATTATTGGTTCATAAAGATGAATGGAACCTTAAAGTAGGATATATCATCTTACTTTTGCCAGTATTAACTTGCTTCAGATAAATAAGAATCACCTTAAACATTTTAAATCTTCCAATGAAAGTTGAGTAAAATTTTTAAAAAGTTGGTTTGTATAATAAATATAAAACAAAATTACAGTAAATTTCTCATTTTTGGTGGCTTTTAAGGGAAATTGAGTTAAATTATAGTAAAGGTTTTTGCTCTGGTTTCTCTGTTTTGTTCTGCAGTGTTTTATTTTCCATGTACTAAGCAGTGCCTTTTTATAAAATGTTCTATTGTTTCCATAGCCTCAGTTTTTGTTTAGTGTAGGGAGATGCTAAGGTAAACTCACTCTCTGAGGAGAAGCTTGCTTTCTGGTGTCTGGGAAGGTGACTTATTTGTGCAGGATGAATTTTCTGCCTTTATTTTATCGCAGATGTTGCATTATTATATTCTTACTCAATTCCTGAACTTTCAGGTCATACAGTCTCTACTTTACATCCTGAACTCAATATTATTAGTACATTTTACAGTATATTATTAACTCATTCACACCATAGTTTGTTCTACTAAACCTTGGACTAATGGGGACTTATAGTTACTCAGAACAAGAAGGAAAAATATGTGGGTAGATCACTTGTGTCCTCTGGGTTTGTTATTAGGGCGAATGAGCTAAGTGATTTTTGTCAGTTTTTTTTTTTTCTCACATACTTTGATTTGCATTTTCAACACTGTGTATTAACAGTCTTTTTAAGACAAGGTACAAAGGCTCATATTACTTTACATGTGACCTTTCTACTAATGATATTATTTATGTTAGATAATGACTAAAATATTGAAATAGGACTTGAACTTTGAGTTTCTGCTGTTATGACAGGATAGAAATCTACACCAGATTCCTGAACCTGAACATTTTAAAATTAATTTTCTTAAATTAGCCATTGGACTTACCTTTTACTGTAGGACTCAAGCTACAGGAATAATTGTCTGGACTGCTTTTAAAGAAAATCTTTTAGTGTAAACTTCATCAATGTGCCAAACTGATACGAAATAGATTAGTGGATGAATAATACTGAGCAGAGTCAAATAGCTTGTGGCAATCCATGCAGTAATTGCTCATGAGTCTGCTTTTCAGTAAATGAATTAAGCCATTGCGTTATATTAGTGGGGCTTCATGCTTTTTATAATTATTAACTGCCTTGAGTAATTACTCATCCCCATGAATAACAAAACATCCAAATATTATTGATCCCACTTTGGTTCAGATAAAATTACACATTCTGAAATACAAATGAGCAGTTTAAAATGTGAGGCGATACATTCAAAACATTCTTTTATGATTGTGTGACTTGGTGCAAACGTTTTCTAAACCTGATTTAAGCTGAATTTTTTTCTATGAAGCAAAAGTATATTCTCATTAGAAATTCTCATTAGAAGTTCTCATTAGAAATTATGTGGTGGAAAGGAAATGTTTTTTTTTTTGTTTGTTTGTTTGTTTCAACTCACTTCTGTACTCTTTGATTGCAGATAATGGGGTTGGTCATGAGTTGATAGAATGTGATATTCATTGAGTACTTACTCTTGTTGTGTCTGTTCCGTCTGAAAGACACTTTCATTGTCAGTTTATTAAAGACTTTTCAAAGGTAAATAACTGAATATGATTCTTAAGTGCCAGCAATACATTCTTTCTGTAAAACAAAGAGAATAAGCTACTATCATCTGTAATCTATAGCCCAATAAACTATTTTAAATGTTATACTTGTATTATGTGACCTAAATATAGTCTACTGATGAAGAGAAAGGGAAAGTGAACAATCACAGGATCAGACAGACAAGCTTAGTGAGAGGATGTAAAGGTTCTGTTTGAAAGGTCTGACTTCATGTCGAGCCTTCTGAATGCCTCTATAATCCCATTTTTAGTGATATCTTAAACTGTGATATTTCACAAGGTAAAAACTAATCTCAAGTAATGACTTACATGAAGCTGTGTAGGTATGTTAGTACTTTCTAGACAGGGTTGCCTTTTGCTCCGAATTGTAACTGTACTTTGTTTCCTAAAGTGATGGAATATAAGACATCACACTTAGAGAATTTCAATGTTTCCATCAGTGCTCGTGTACTTCAAAAGTCTTCTTTTCATTTTATTTTATTTTATTTATTTATTATTTATTACAATTTATTCACTTTGTATCCCTGTTGCAGCCCCTTCCCTCCTCTCCTCCTAGTCCTCCTCTCCCTCCCTCTTTTCCCCTTAGGCACTTGCCCTAGTCCACTGATAGGGGAGGACCTCCTCCCTTCTATCTGACACCAGCCTATCAGGTCTCATCAAGGCTGGCTGCATTATCTTCCTCTACGGCCAGGCAAGGCTGTAACCCCCCAGGGAGAGGTGATCAAAGAGCTGCTCACTGAGTTCATTTCAGAGATAGTCCCTGCCCCCTTACTAGGGAACCCACTTGTAAACTGAGCAGACAATGGGCTTCTTCCGAATAGGGGGTCTAGGTCTTCTCCACCAAAGGTCTTCTTACAAGGTGAAAATTGGGACTTGTTAGTTTGGTTACTAAAGTTAAATAATTCTCTTGTTTCTGTCTTGACTTAACAAAGTTGTTTCTGTAATTAAGTTGGTTTATGTTCCCTTAGTAAAAAATCAGTTCTAATTAGATCCTTTGTCATATATAAAGCAACAAAATTACTTTTAAACTTAGATGTTTCATTGTCTACCTTAATTTTATTTTACTTTATTTTTAAAAGTGACATAAAATGCTTTATAATTTTTAATTCAGGAAAATATAGTGCTCTACTTAAATTGTTATATTTGTATTGTGGGCTTTTAATTCAACTAGCCAAAAACATAGCATGTAATTGTGTGTACTAAGCCAAAGAAGTAAAACCAGTTTTATATAAGTTGGTTTCTCCTAGTGGCGGTTGCTGTTGTAAATACAAAATATAATTAGTGATTTTATTTTAAATTTTGCTTAAATACTCTGTTAAATATTTACAAAAGTAATTCACTCAGTTTTATTTCTTTGATTTTTATATTTTTATGGAAGAACATGTTGCTGCATTTACTATTCACATTTGCTTGTTTGCCTTTATAAATAAAATACTGAGTTGATAAGGAAACCATCTTTGAAGTGAAACTACTTAGGTATAGCATATAGAAAAAAATAGATGGCAGGTAATCTTTTTTTGTTATATATCTAGAAAGAATATTTTGTTGTTATTAGCCTGTTCTAAGACATTCCCTAAAATACAGATTCAAGGACCCCCATAAATTATTCATTTCTGGTTTAATACTTGGTTGCTTTTCAGTTTTTCTTCAGGAAGGTTGAGAACGTGAATGCGACTGGTCCTAGATTTTGTGGAGCATCGGTTGTACTAACCTTGTGCTAGAACCTTACGTCTCCTATTACATTTGAGCAAACTCTTACTCTGTTGATAAGCACTTCTATATGTACAGTGCAATTTTCAGAAAATAAAATGCTTCCTTTTCTTTTGGTTTCCTGATGCAGAAAAGTCAATTTCAAATAAAAAGTTTTGAGAGTTTAGGGTCAGATACCATAAAAATGTTTTAAAAAAATACTGGTTATTTTCAAATTCAAATGTTAATATTTTTCCTTTGTGGTTCATCTGTTATACATGTTATTTTAGGTAACATCATTACATGTTATTTCAGGTAAGATCATTGAGAATCCCTTCCTTTGTGATGTAACATTTACAAACATGGAAGGTCTTAGCAGGATTGCTTTGATACTACTTTGCTGGGGAATCATTAAGAGGCTTGTGTGGGGGTCATTCCTGCTGGCAGAGAAAGTTACTAGCTAAATCTCTGCTTTTAAACCTCATCTCTTATTACATGATAACTCAGTCTGAAATTGAAAGATAGATTACAATAAGGCAAAGGTGGAAGAGAATCTTTCTGGAAAGTTTGGGGATATTGTTGTCTTTGAGATTTCAGTTGGCTCAAAGCAGTTGCAGATTTGACATGGACCTTTTGTAACTGTGAAAGCCAGGTTTACTAGTTACCAATTTAATACAGTGCAGGCACAGTTGAATTATATATGATGATTCAAAGATACCTAGTGGTCAGGAATCCAAGGGTAAGAAATTTGTACTGATTAGTTCCTTTGAAATAAATGTCTCGCACAAGGGTCATGTGCAGACATACATGGTACCAGGTACTGTCTGGTTATTCTGCCATATCTTCTTGTGTGGTAATGAATAGGGCACATATGACCCTTTCCTCAGACTCTCAGTATAACTTTGATGAGGATCCACTGTCGGAGTGAATGTCCTGGCACTGGTCGCTTGAATTCATAAAGAAATCTTTGTGAAAGGACTGTCTTGATACCATTAATTCATGGTTTAAAGTAAGTGAAAACAAAACAAAACAGACTTGCAGACCAATTGCTTCCAAGGACACAGAAAAAATTTATTTTCTTAGCCCTCAATAATTTATTGAATACTAAAAATATATTTTTCTGGTAATTTTCTATCTTACAAATGTTTAATGCATCTGGCTAATAGACTCAAATATCTGTACAAATCCTAGACATTAATTGTTTTTTTTTTTAATTCCATTTTGGCATTTCTATGATAGTTTGATTTAAATATTAAATATGCTTCACTGTAGGTTTTACCTTTGCCATTTACCTTTATTAATTGACAAGGTTACTTTGAATCTGAGTATTGAAGATTTTTATTGACAGCTTCTGTGGATGGAGAGACTCGAAGCATCTTAAGTTCCATTTTTGAGCAGTTCTTCATGGAGAGAAATTAATTGTGAAATTCATCAGTTTCCAAGAAAATGAATGAACTGATTTTTGTTTGTTTGTTTTTAACATGCTTGCCTCAGTTGCGTATTTGGTAAATACAACAGAAATTGCAGACATGCCTGAGGGATACAAGAGAAATTCTGGAGTATGCCAATAATCTCTATCACATTTGTTTTTGTGCCAGTTCATTGTAAAATGGAGGTGATTTAAAAGTATTAACTAGTAGCAGTTGGTGGAATAGAGGTAAAGCTTGTTTGTAGGAACATCTAGACATAAGCATTAATTAAAAATATCTTGACCAAAATTGGTGCCTGGTTTCACCACATGAGGATGGTTTGGAACTGAAAACTAGAAAAGAGCAGTGAAAACAGTCAGTAGGCACGGAGTTACAATTTGATGGGGCTGAGAGGCTCTGATATGCTAGTGTGTGGTACTGTGACTCCAGACAGGACAGCTGAGTGAATGGAACATGAATGTCTTTACTAGTAGTACATTTCTTAAACTCATTTAAGCATCACACAGTTAAACACAGACAAAATGATAACATGTTACTTCATTATGTACAGTTACTCCTTTTGTGTAAAAGTATTTGGAAAGAGGAGCTATAATTCATAGAAAAAATGTGATCTGAAGTTAATGTCTTCATGGCTCCTCGCAAGAAGTGAATATCCTTAACAATTAGAGGAGGGAGAAGCTGTGAGTTGTGTAAGTTAGCTATGTTGTCAGAGTAACATGCTGAGAGATATTTATTGCAGTAGAAGTGCAAGTTCTTGTTACCTTGATTTTGTAAAACTGTGAATGACTTTGGAGCCTAAAAGGAGTCATGACATCCATCAACATAACAGCCAAATTACACATTCATGATAAACAAGAAAATACGTATATACTGACAGCCTAAACTCCATAACCTGGACAGATTTCTCACAATGAAACTTTCTGTTCCTTCATATAAGAACAGATGACCCTGAGTCACTGTCATGAGTTCATGCCAGAGAAAGTCCCTGCTTCCCTTACTAGGGAACCTACTTGAAGATGTAATCTATGGGCTACATCTCAGCAGGGGTTTTAGGTCCTCTTCATGCATTGTCTTTGGTTGGGGTATCATTCTCTTCAGGGCTCAGTTTTTATAGCCCCATTGGTCTCCTGTTGGAGCTCTTGTACCCTCCAGGTCTTTTTTATATCCCCCTTCTTTCATAAAATTTTCTGCATTCTGCCTGAATTTGGCTATGAGTCTCAGCCTCTGCTTCAATACCTTGATCGGTAGAGTCTTTCAGAGGCTCTCTGTGGTAGGCTCCTGTTCTGTTACCTGTCTTCTCCTTCTGATGTCCTTCTGAATGAGGATTGAGGATTTCCCCGAGGGTCTTCCTTGTTGTTTAGCTTCATTAGGAGTATAGATTTTAGTATATTTATCCTATAATATATGGCTAATATCTACATATGAGTGAGTATATACTATATGTGTCTTTCTGCTTTTGGGTTACCTCTTTCAAGATGATCTTTTCTAGTTCCTAGAATTTGCCTGCAAATTTCATGATTTCCTTGTTTTTAATAGCTGAGTAGTATTGCATTATGTAAATGTACCACGATTTCTGTATCCATTCCTCCATTGATGGACATCTAGGTTGTTTCCAGATTCTGGCTATTAAATATGAGCTGCCATGAACATGGTTGAGCAAATGTCCTTGTATAGTTGAGCATAATTTGGATATATGCCTAAGAGTGGTATAGCTGGATCTTGAGGTAGCACTACTTCCAATTTTCTGAGAAAGTGCTAGATTGATTTCCAAAGTGGTTGTACAAATTTACATTCCCACCAGCAATGGAGGAGTGTTTCCATTTCTCCACATCCTCTCCAGCATGTATTATCACTTGAGTTTTTGATCTTAGCCATTCTGATGGATGTAAGGTGAAATCTCAGGATCGTTTTGATTTGCATTTCTCTGATGACTGAAGACATTGAGTATTTGTTTAAGTGTTTCTCTACCATTTGATATTCCTCTTTTGAGAATTCTCTGTTTAGCTCTGTACCCCATTTTTTAACAGTCTCGCTGATACCCCCCCTCCCTGGGGAGTGCAGTCTTGCCATGCCACAAAGGAAGACAATACAATCAGTCTTGATGAGACCTGATAGGCTAGGGTCCAATAGAAGGGGAAGAGGACCTCCCCTATCAGTGGACTAGGGGAGGGGCACTGGTGGAAGAGACGAGGTAGGGGGCCACAGCTGGGATAAAAATTGACTTGTGATAAATTATAATAATAAAAAAATTAAAAAGAACAGATGACCCATATAAGAACTACCTGTTGCCCACGACTCTTACAAAATTTAATCTTTTTACATAAAGATGACATAAAGATTTTTGAAATGGGATGTTTTTGTAGCCTTTTCGGTTTTAATCAAGCGATCAGGGTTTTGTTTGTTTGTTTTGTCTTTCTTGTTGTTGTTGTTAACCATAGCTTGGAGTAACTGGTTGATAGGGCACTTTGAGTAAAGAGTATGTAGTCTAGAGAGGAAAGTCAGTTTATATTGGCTGGGCATTAGAAAGGGTTTGTAGGATTTGTACTTAGGTTGCACTTATAAATTTTTATCTATACCTACTGGATGAAATTATAGAAGCAAAAAAAAAAAAGGCTGTTTGGAATTGTGTGGGAATCACATTGTTCTCATGAGTCAGCATTAATATATTGTAAATATTAATAAAATAATCTAGTTTTCGCAAATCAAAATGACCCTGAGATATCACCTTACACCCATCAGAATGGCCAAGATGAAAAACTCAAGCGATAACACATGCTGGAGAGGTTGTGGAGAAAGGGGAACCCTCCTCCACTGCTGGTGGGAATGTAAACTGGAACAACCACTCTGGAAAGCTATCTGGCGCTTTCTAAGACAAATGGGAATAGTACTTCCTCCAGACCCAGCTATACCACTGCTAGGTATATACCCAAAGTTTGTTCAAGTACACAAAAAGGACACTTGCTCAACCATGTTTATAGCAGCTCTATTTGTAATAGCCAGAACCTGGAAACAACCCAGATGTCCATCAACGGTGGAATGGGTACAGAAATTGTGGTATTTTTATACAATGGAATACTACTCAGCAATCAAAAAGGAGGAAATCATGAAATTTGCAGGCAAATGGTGGGATCTAGAAAAGATCATTCTGAGTGAAATATCCCAGAAGGAGAAAGACAAACATGGGATATACTCACTTATATAGACCTATAAGATATGATAAACATAATGAAATCTATACACCTAAAAAAGATAATCAATTGAGCGGACATGGGGTAAGATGATCAATCCTCGTTTAGAAAGACAGATGGGATGTGCATTGAACGTATGACAGGAGTCTACTGAGCGCATCTGAAATACTCTAACTAGCAGTGTTTTCAAAGCAAAGACTCATGACCAAACCTTTGGCAGAGTACAGGGAATCATAAGAAAGAAGGGGAGTTAGTCTGATGGGGAAAGGATAGGAGCTCCACACGGACCAAATATATCTGGGCACAGGGTCTTTTCTGACACTGACATTCAACCAAGGACCATGTATGGTTATAACCTAGAACCTCCACTCAGATGTAGCCTGTGGTAGCTCAGTAACCAATTGGTTTCCCAAAGAGAGGGGAACAGGGACTATTTCTAACAGGAACTCAATGACTGGCTCTTTGGTCTCCCCACCCCGGAAGGGAGGAGCAGTCCTGTTAGGCCACAGAGGAGGGCTTTGCAGCCAGTCCTGAAGATACCTGATAAAACAGGATCAGATGAATGGGGAGGAGGTCCCCCCTATCAGTGGACTTGGAAAGGGGCATGGTGGAGATGAGGGAGGGAGGGAGGGACTGGGAGGGAATGAGGGATCGGGACACGGCTGGGATACAGAGTTAATAAAATGTAACTTATAAAAAAAATAAATCATAAAAAAAATAATTTAGTTTTCTGTTCTTCACAGTGTGTATGTTAAAGTGTTTGCTCTCTGAGCATTATGATTATCTTCTGCAAATATTGTAAGAACTAAGACAAGTATGATATGCTTGTGATTCTTGGTCAAGTATATTGGAATATGTAATGTGAAGATGAAGAATTAGAATTAAGTAAGGATAGACTTGGGGAACAAAACTTTGAAGGACATAGTAGTTCCTAGTATTTTGTTTTTTTCTAAGACTTGTGTAAGGACAGGAAATGCAGTGTGAAATTTGGTGGCTTTCTCCAACATATGTGGAATTAACAGTTCATTCAGATATTTAGAGTTTTAAGTCTCACTCTCATATATCAGAGGAACAAGTATTTTATTAGGAGAAGAAAGAGATTCAAGAGTTGTACACACTCTTTATCTTTGTATCCCACTAGTGACTTCTGCTTTCATTTTGTTGATGACTGACTAACTATACAGGCGCTAGGAAATGTAGTCTGTATATATAAGGCAAAGGAAGTTAACATGGGAATTGGTAATAACTGGTGTCATACTTGGTTTCATATCTGGTGAATTATTTGAGTTGCCAAAGTTCCAGGTCAGAATTGAAAGTCAGCGTTATGAAAGGATCTGAAGGCTGTTGACACTGTGACACTGAATACACTTGACTAACTGGTGATCTCTTTATTATTCATCACTGGTCTTTCCTATTAGCACACTAGAATCAGCAGATAGTGGATGACATGAAACCCTTTTAGTTTGAAGTTTCTTTAGTGAATATATTCTGTCTCTGTCATTCAGTACAAGAATAAGATTCTTGTATTTGGCAAAATTTATTGACTGTTTGAGAGCTCTCGAAAGTACACAGTAGTAGGAGGTAGAGTGAGTAAATAGTGCAGACTTCATAGTACCTTTAAGCTAGTGTTGTGCTCACTGTGTTTTATGACTTTTCTGTATACTCAAGAATGAACTACATTCACTAGAAACCTGGAAGGTAGGGTGGGGTAGTATTCTGAGAGAAATAGGAAAATATCCATGAGAATGATTATGAGAAACCCTTTATTTCTAGCGAAGAACTTACTTGTTAATTTTTTTCTGTGTCATGCACTTTCATAGCCTAATGTCTAGCAGTCAGTTTCATCTCAGCGAAGGCACAGGCACTAATGGATCCCAGATTATTGCAGCCAAACTTAAAGAAGATGCATCCTTCCCTTTAATCAGTAGGACAAATCATCTCTGTGTTTTTAATTTTAATTTTTTTGTGTGCCCGTTTTCCTGCTGGTAGCACTGGATATGGGAAGAGTTAGGGAAAAACATAAAAGAGGGAAAACAAAAGTCTCAGCTTTTTGATAAGGGAAGTGAAAAGAATAGCTGACTTCTGCATGTACCTGCATACATGTGTATTTAAAAACACTGAGACAGACAGCCCGAAAGACACACACACATACACACACAGACACACAGATGCTTCTTAAGAATATTTAAAAAATTTAAGTGTTAAAATATAAGTTACATGAAACATGTATAGGATTTACGTGCTGAAAACTACAAATTGCTAATAAAAGAAATTCAGTGTAAAGTGAAAAATTACAGAACTTTCCTGGATAGGATCACTAAGCAGAGTAAAAACAACATTAAGTTGTTATATAGATTTAATAGAACACCATCATCCATCTCTGGATATATTTATTGGTGTGAAAAAGATGAATCTAAAATTAGATAAAATAACTAAGGTAGCTAAACTGCATTTGCAACACAGTGAAACTGGGGGGATTTAAATTAGCTGACTTTAGGACTTACTATAAAGCTATAATGAAGACACATAATAAATACTTATGGATTTTTTTTTTTTTGTAAAGGTGCAAAAAGCACTTTGATTTAATGGAAGCAAAAGAGTCATACTCCCCAAATCACCTGTCAAAGCTAAGTAACATATCCCAAGTAAAATTAACTTAAAAAATTTAACCCTAAATATAGAGCATGCACCCACAAAAAAGGCAATATAAGGGGAAGTCTTTGTAACAGGCCGGACAAAATCTTTTTAGATACGACACCAAAACTAAATCATGAAAGAAGATATTCCCATTGTATCATCGATCAGTACTTCGGCCTTTAGTGGTGATGATCTTCCATGCCCTTCCTCTGTACTGCCTCCTCTCACTTAACATTTCTCTATTATTCCCTATGCTCCTTTCATACATCTCCTGTCTCTTGAAAGCCCCTCCTTCCCCCTCTCCCTTACTGGTTTCCTGACTTCTACAGGTACTCCAGTTTAAACATATATATCAAAACCAACCTTCATGTATGAGAAAGAACATACCACATTTTTATTCCTGGGTCTGGGTTACCTCACTCAGTGTCATCTTTTCCAGATCCATCCACTTACCTGAAAATGTCATAATTTTATTGTTCTTAACCAGCTAAATAGTCCATTGTGTAACTGCACCACATTTTCATTATCCATTCATTAGCTGATGGACAACCCAGACTGTTTCCATTCACTAGACATTGTGAACAGAGCAGCAGTAAACATGGATAAACTAGTATCTCTGGAGTTGTTTATATTGTGTCCTTTGGATATATACCCAAGGTGGTTGTCTTAATATTCTATTGCTGTGAAGAGACACTATAACCATGGCAGTTCTTAAAGAAAGCATTTAATTGGGGATTGCTTACAATTTCAGAGATTCAGTCCATTATCATCGTGGCATGGAGAATGGTATCACTCAGGTGGATACAGTGCTGGAGAAGTAGCTAAGAGTACTACATCCTGATCCACAGGCAACAAGAAAAAAGTGACATTGTGCCTTGCTTGAGCATTTCAGAACTACACACAATGACACACTTTATCCAGTGATAATTTCAAATAGTGCCTTCCCTGATGACTAAGCATTCACATTTATGAGCCTATGGGGCTATTTTCATTAAAAAGCACTACGGTTGTTTAGAGATGAACAATATGGTAGGTCTACTACTAGCTTTTTTTGAGGAACCTCCTCACTTATTTCCAGGGTAGCTGCAACAGTTTGAAAAAACTTTTACTTTTTACTGTTGTAAAGCTTCCTAATATGCACACATACAGGAAATAATGTCTCTTCCACACACCATAACTATCAAGGAAAAATCCTGTGCAAGGAGTGGGTTACTTTTTTGGAGTTGTTGGCCATGGGTTCTCATAACCCCCTAAACAGAATAGATCATTGCCATTGCTCTTGGTTACCCCTCCACCCCCCAAAGCGTGTTGGTAAGATTCTATTGCTGAAGACACTGTATACTTGGGGCATTAAATGTGAACAAATCAAGCCAGTACTCATCCAGAAGCACTATCCCTACTGCTATCTCTTACAGTGCTTGTAAGTGTTAATCTCTACTGCAGGAGAAAAGTAATCATCAATCTTAACCACCTGTGAACCCTGCAACTTAGTACAATTGAGCTGGCAAGATATGCCACTGCTTCAATAGTGGCATAAACGTGAGCAAGCAAGCACTTCCTGATTGACTCTACTTCAGAGATTGAGCTCATGCCTGGCACTGTATATGGGGCCAAGAACTTGTAGTTAAGTAGGTCATAGGCCTGCTACTGATTGAAAAAAGATAATAGCCAATTTCTTGTTTGAAGGAGGGCTTATTTTAAGTGTATTCAAACCACTGTTCAACCCTCAAATTTAAAAACAATCCAATTTAAAAAAAAGTCAAAGAAACCTCACTTAACTAGACATATTAGTAAAATGAGTATGTCTGAGTAGCTCAAGAAGGTTTTCAACATGATTAGCTGATAGTGGGCTACTGTATATCCACTAGAATGACCAGAACTAACAAACAAACAAATGTATGTGGCCGGTGCCGCCAGAGATGTGCCACATAACTAGAACCCAGTATGAGTCGGATTAGCAAAAGGTACAACATTTGGGGGATATAGTTTGACAGTTCTGTATAAAGTGAGCCATACACATGTATAATTTAGTTTCCTACTCCTTGGTTTCAGTTATGAGAAAGAAAGGAAACGGCTCACAAACAAACATTTCTATATATATTTGTAGTCATCTTATTCACGCTGCCATGCTATATCCCTAGTGTTCTGTTGAGATGAATGGATGTCCAAAGTGACTCAACAGGTTCTACCATGAAACACTTTGCACTTAGGAATAATCTGAATATATGTACTTCCTGGGATGAATCTCAAATTTGGGTAATACATGAAAGTCTAGAAGGGAACCTTGGAATATGTTCTTGGCTTGTTCACGACTTTCTTAAAAAGTCAGAGCTGTAGTGACAGAGAAGCATTCTTGCTACATTACAGGTGTTGAGGTGGTGTGAGTCCAAAGCGGAAGGGTGAGAACAAGGACATTTTAATTTGTGGGTGCCCATGGAGGCCAGAAGAGAGTGCCAGATCCCCTGGAACTGGAGGTACAAATAAGCCACATCTGGGTGCTGGGAACCACACCCTGGTGTTCTGCACTAGCAGCCAGGGCTCTTCACTGAGGAGCCACCTTTCCAGGCAATGTATGCGTTTCACATTTTTGTTTATTTTGTTGGTCTATCTAAATAGTAAAATTTTAGACTCGGAAGTTTTTTGTACTTCAGATATAGAATGTTGAAATATAAAATCACAGTCTATAACAAAGGAAGATGTAAATGGTTAGTGACTTGAGTTGTAGAAGGCCTATGCAGAATCTCTTAAGCATGTGTAACAGTGGTAGCAGTTGTATGTTTAAATCACCCAAAGGGAAACTGTGAAGTACTGAGCAGAGATTTCATGAGAAAAGATATTCTGTGCTAACACCCAGGCTTTCTGCCTCTCTTTCCTCTTACCAGTGTTTAGTTTGCTGTTTCCTTTGTCATGAAGCTGCTGTGCACACTGAGTAAGGGGGCATTGCCTGTGTCAGTGTTTCCTTGCTTACCCAGTGGTCTTTGAGGTGATGACTTTAGGAACACCAAGTTCAAAGACTGCTAACTGTACTTGCAGTTAGAAACATTTGGTTTAGACCTTTCTCATTTTGAACTGTGAAGGCGTTAACTCTTCTGACATATTGATTCTTTTATTTAAATACCCTTGTTAGGTACTGGGAATTAGATCTATGCTCTTACATAATCCAGGCAAGCATTTCTTCATTTATTATATCCCTGGAACACAACTCCGTTTTAAATTCGTGACAGGGTCTCACAAACTCTTGGGTCAGCCTTGAACTTTTCTTGTACCCCACATAGAATGTTGCTCTTCGCTTAGCCTCCCAAAGTAGCTGGGTACAAATCTACATATACTAGGCTGACATAGCACAGAATCTATTGTGTAGTAGGCGTTTTATATAATTTTAATAATCTTTGAAAGATTTTAGTATATTTAAATATTAGACTGGTTAAGGAGATGAACACAGAACTGCAAAAGACTTTTACTCCTAAGTATATCTTAAATCTTACTTGGGACTCAACTTACTTCTGAAATTATTACGATACTCATTTTGCATGTAGGGTTTTAAATATATTAAATACACCAATGTAAAGGTAGAGAAGAGGTGTTGGGTCTCAGCAAAAATATTTAAGTTTTGCATAAGTTAGTTACATTCTTCTTAATAAGATGTCTATTTTGAAAGCCAACCAAGGTGTGGCATATTTTTGTTTTAATATAAAAATCAAATCTTTAGATTTTTATTTTATATGGGATAGCTTTAGAAATGTTCATAGATTATTCATTCCCCCTAACATTATTTATAAAAGAGGCAGATATTTACAATATCTTGTGTGTCTGAATACTGAAAGTACCCAGAGATAATAAACTTTTTAAAATTTCATCAATGAATAGTCTATGTTGTTTTGTAACATTAATTGGAAAAGGCAGTGGAAGTATTCACATACATTTTAATGGAATGGAATTACAGTGTATGTATTTTCATTTAAAATTATTTATTATCATATGTAGTAGCTAAATATTCTCATGTTGATCAAGACTGTTATATTATTCAGATGGTGAGCAGGCTCTGGCAAAAAATATCCTGAGTTGTTATTGGTATCATGCTACCTTTTCTACCTCCTGACATTTAGCCCTCATCAATAATAATATATGAATTTTATTTGCTAACTTAATCAAAGCTTATTAAAATTGGAAGATGGTAATTAAAATTTCAAGGGAAAATGTCCCATAGTAGATTAATCAGTGCCATTTTTTCCCAAAGGAAACGATTTAAAATCCCAATCATTCCAAAAGTAGGATTGTTACTTAAGAAAATATATCATAGTACTTTTAATTGAAAAGATTAGCAATTTTCTATCACTGCATAATAATCAATACCCTTTCGTCTGCCAAGGAGCCATTTGACAGTTTGTCCTTGGCTGAGGCTGTACTTTGCACAAGCGTATTCTATGTTGTGTTAGTTTTGGCTGACAGAGCTGCTTGCCTTTTGGCTTAGCCTATATCTTTAGACCCTCTACGTGTGAACTGATTGTTCTAGACAGGAAGTGGAATGCAGGAGCTATAGGAATGGGCTGAAGTATCCTTTATATTTGCCTTTGTATCTAGGGGAGTTGGAAATAGGCAAGAATGGAGAGAAATTTTGTATGGCAGTACACAGAATTTTGCAAGTTTATTGTGAGCCCTGCAGCAATCCGATGCATTTTAGTTACTGGTAAGTTTGCTAAATTATGTTTGAAATTGTACCTCTTCGAAGATGGCCATCTATTTACCATTAAGTCCACGATGTCAAAAATACCTTATTTTAAAAGACTTTTTGAAAAGATTTTGAATTATTATTACATTTGGTCTTAGGTATAAATTAAAAATATTTTGGTTAGTAAATGCATATGATCTTTTTCTTGCCATGGGTAATATCAAAGTGAAATCAATGTTTTTCGGGCAGCATGGTCTTGTGTTCAGGTTTTGGAATAATAACAAATGTTTCCTTCTGCTTTTGCACTGGACTTATACTGTATTTAGAGGTCTGAGTTCACACATTACATGAATGCAAATGGATAGTCTTGTTATATATATAAAAGATTTATAAAAGTCCACAGCTTCCTTGTAGTTTTATGAGGTTCTTCAAATGTGTATGACTTTCTCAAAGAATGCTTCCTGCTTATTCTCAGTGTTTCATAGGGACCATTGTAAGGCAGACTTGAATCCTCCCTTTTGACAGTTCTGATACTTAGGTACCCACTGCCCTAATTTCTGTGTAGGTGAAATTCCATGAATAGGTTTGAAAATTGTAGAATATCTATGCAATAGCTTTTTTTTTTTTTTTTTTTTTTTTTACTTTCAAACATTTAAACAGAAGTGTTATATGTAATAGAGGACTTAAGCAGGTATTTGTGAAGTGGACTTGACTGTTGACCGAATTCATTTAAAATCAACTAGATTGCTTAATATCTTCTTTACAGAATCCCAAGGGATTCCTTGATAGTTGTGATTTTCTTAGAAATATCTATCTTTGGCTCAAGGACAAAGTGAAAAGAGTGTCACTGGTATTAGTTTTTATTTGTGTGTGTGTGTGTGTGTGTGTGTTTGTGTGTGTGTGCGTTTTAATGATGTAGGGCTAGCTAATGTGATTCTTTTAATTTCCTGATGAAGTACTTTATTTCTAGGTGTATGTTTTTAGAATATCAAGTAGTTTGTTCAGTTATAAGTTTTTATAATATTATAACGGTCATTTTTCTGTTGCTTATTGTCATGAGAAAACTTGATTTTAAGCTAAACAAACAAATATTCCAAATTACTGGAGAAATCTGTTGTCAGTCCTTTTGAAACCCAGAGAGCTAAAGTAAGTCAAAAACAGAGTTAACTAGGTTTCTTTAATAATTGTTGAGCTTTCCTCATCATCACATTTTCTTAAATACTTTTAAGAATGAGTACTGCTGTGTTTATTATAAATAGGTGATTAAATGATTACAAAACATTTCAGATGGCTATTATTTCATGATAAAGTCTAGTATATGGCAATTTATTTTAACTGCATTAGGAACATATAATGAAGGGTGTATATTTTTATTCATGTGTCAGAGCTGCTGGTTGAAAATACATAACTTATGAAGAAATACATTATCAAAACCTAATCCGTTGCAATCACTTCCTCTTGTTTCCTCATTTATTCATTCAGTGTACATACTACCAGTGCTTAACCTGTCTGGTACCTACTGTTATTTGATTTATGTGTTTGTGTACACTATGTAATTAATTTTAACAGATTCTCATTTCTATAATACATGAGTCATTATTTTGCTCTCATGAACTTTTCTGAGGGCATGTTTGGACATAAGTGGTATGTGACATTTCTCTGGTTGATTTTTATATATCAAATAAGTTCTTATGAACAATAGTTAAAGACCAGCTATGTTCTTCACAAACAATGTCCTGGACATATTTAAAACTTTTTGAAAGCCTGATAGTGTATATATTATAGATAGTGATATGTTTCTTATGTCAGGTTCACTTAAAGTAGAAAATATGTTTTATATATGCATGGATACATTCTATGCTTAACTGAAATATAAACTGTACATAGTTATTTTTAATTTATTGTTTTTAACTTGAAGGATAAAATTAATCATATCCTCTCTTGCTTGTGGGAAGATACATGTTTGTATTATAAAGACCATATAGCGTTTTTAAACAACAGGGAAATTAATGTGGTTGTTCTTATTGTTTGGCAAACAAATTACTGAAATGGAACACTATGTTTCTAATATTTAATGACTAAAAAGTGAAATTATCTGTACTTTACACACAGTGCTACTCTTTTGGCATTCCTCGTTGAACTACTTAAAAGTTCAGTAGCCATGCAAGAACAGATGCTGGGTGGAAAAGGCTTTTTAGTCATCGGCTACTTACTTGAAAAGGTAAGCAATACATATTATTATTTTTTTTTTTTTGATATGTAGCTTTTGTCACTGGACAGTTGACAATCATATTACGTTTTGATTGTTCAATGGTAACATTGTTTGATAATTAAAGAACATTTTCTATTATGCTTTGAATGTAAACATAGGCATGGTGTTAAGAAATTGTGAATGAAAATAGAAAATGGAAAAATCTCTTGCAAGCCTAGGGAGGATGAGGCAGGAGATAGAAAGTTTGAGACTAGTCTGGGCTACAGTGTAAGACTGTCTCAAGAAAACTCAATTTAAAAAGATACTCCTCATGCTAGTACTGCAGCAGATGGCATCATGAGGTACACCTGGCAGTTCCCAATAGTTATGAGGGAGAGGTGACAAGATTTGCAGTGTGCCATGTTGCTAAGCTGAGATTCCAGTGGATTAGGCGAGTTCAGTGCGTTCTGTCCTTACACCACATTGTCTACAGTGGATTTACTGGAATATAACCCTATTGTTGAGTACATGCACTGTGTGTAGCTAATCCATGTGTTTGAAAACAGTTTCTGCTGTACTGAAGTCTCATCTTTTCTGTAAAACAGGGACATTATGACAATAAGATTTTTGTTTTCTGTTTTTAGACACTAGAAGATTATATATATATATGTGTGTGTGTGTGTGTGTATAATACAGCTTTTTGGAACATCTTGATGACTGATAACAGTCATCTATCTTTATTATTGCCTTGCTTCTTTTGTCTTTGTATTTTCATATGTATTAATTCATCCGTTTTCACCACAAAGCAAGTAATTTTGTTATATTGACATTCTTATTAAATTTCATATGTTTGTTTCATTTTAATTATTAGGAAGTCTTCTGTTTTTATATATAGAAAAATTTAAAATTACCTGATTTTTGATAGGTGTATTTTCATCAAACAAGTTATTTCATGTTTTAACGTTGTTCTTTAGTTTTTTTGTTTGTTTTTGACTTGTCATGTACATAAAAATAGAATAATTGATTATTAGTACAAACTTTTTGTATTGCGGTTGCTAGTCTTTTAGTTACAGGCTGTTGTAGGTGCCTTAAAATTTTGTTTCTAGACATAATATCATCCAAAACTAATGACTTAATTTCTTTTTTGATAGCTCTTTCTGTTTTTCCTGTTGCCTTAATGTCCTATTTGAGACTTCTGGTATAGTGTTGAACACCTCTTAGTATTGATTTCATGGACAGTGCATTTAATAATTATAAACAAAAATATAATCTATTGTAATAAATTAGATTTTAGTAGATATTTTCAAATCCCAAGTAAAAATTGCCTCTCGATTTAATTTTTTTTAAAAATCATATTGACTTTTAAGTCATTTTTTTTCTATTTGGTTTAATGAAGTTCTAATTTGTTTCTTACTTTGTGAACCATATTATTAATTTTTAAATAGAAAATTTCTGTTTACTCATATGTACACTTTTGTTCCAATAAGGCTTTCTGATAATCACGGTACTGGCATTAATATTGTTGAAACCTTTGTACCACTGACCTTGTTTTGTTGCTTGGTTACTTAGATTTTTTTCACTTTGACACCAGCTGTAGTACATTCTAGCAGTGTCTTTCTTCAGTTTTTCTTTCTTTTTTTCTTTTTTTTTTTTACTTCTTTCTGCACTTCTGAAGACTGCCTTCCACCTCCTGGTTTTATACTGGAAAATCTTTTCTCCTATAATTCATTTAATGAGATTCTGCATATGGTTGCTTTCATCATCCTAGAGATATTAATTCTTCTCATATCTCCTCCATTTCAGTTCCAGTAAGATGTCAAGTGATCTGCACAGTTTTTATTAACCAAATGATTGCTTCTGAGTTTTCTCTCATATTCTGGTTTCCTTTTTAATTTTTTTCTTCAGTTAATTTATTTATTCACTTTCCATCCTAATTGCAGCTCCCTCCCTCCTCTCCTTCCAGTCCCATGCTCACAACCCTTTTCCCCTTTCTGCCTATGAGTACCATCCCATACAGTCTCAGCAGGGCTAAGTTCATCCTTTCCTTCTGAGGCTAGACAAGGAAGCCTAGCTAGGGGAAAGGGATCCAAAGGCAAGTAACAGAATCAAAGACCACTCCTACTCCCACACGATGACCGAGCTCAACATCTGCTACATATGTGTAGGGGTCTGGGTTCAGTCCATGCACACTCTTTGGTTGGTGTTTCAGTCTCTGGGGCTCCTGTGGCCCCAGGTTAGTTGACTTTGTAGGTCTTCCTGTTGTATCCTTGATCCATCTGGCTTCCTCAATCAGTCTTCTCACTCTTCCACAAGACTCTCCAAGATCTGCCTATGGTTTGGTTTGAGTATCTGCATGTTTCTGCCTGCTGTTATATGAACCCTCTCAGAAGACAGTTATGCTAGGCTCCTGACTGCAAGCATAGCAGAGTATCAGTAGTAGTCTTAGGGTTTATTTTTCTGTTTTCCTTTTTATCTTAATCAATGTCATTACCATGTAGTTAAACTTTAGACATTAATCTCTGCATTTTCTCACACTAAATCCAAACACTGGATAATTATATTTTAGCCTTCAGAATATATCCAAAATTAGGGATTGGAGAGATGGATGTTCAAGAACACTTGTTGCTCTTGCATAAAACCAAGTACCCTCATTGTGGTCTATAACCATCCATGATTCCGGTTACAGTGGACCCCAAATTCCTCTCTGACTTTATTGGGCACTGGGCATGCATGTGGTGCACATACATACAGGTAGGCAAAAAACTCATACACAAAAAATGCAACAAATCTTTAAAATTAAGAATATATGCAGCACCAATTGCTATTTCTTATTCCTTATTCTCTTCACTATGTCCATGGATACCAATAATTACTTTCCTAGTTTTATATCTGTTGCTATGATAGTGACCAAAAACAAGTTAGGTAAGAAAAGGGTTTATTTTTATTATTTTTAAAATTGATAACATTTTTATTTAATTATTTTTATTTTTATTAATTACAGTTTATTCACTTTGTATCCCCTCCCAATCCCACCTTCCCTCCTCCCCACCTGTGTCCCTTTCCCGGTCCACTGATTAGGGAGGTTCTCCTCTCCTTCTCTCTGATCCTAGTCTATCAGGTCTCATCTGGATTGGCTGCATTGTCTTCTTCTGTGGCCTGGTAAGGCTGCTCCCCTCTCAGGGGGAGGTGACCAAAGAGCAAGCCAGTCAGTTCCTGTCAGAGACAGTTCCTGTGCCCATTAGTATGGAACTCACTTGGATACTGAACTGCCATAGGCTACCTCTGTGCAGGGGTTCCTGGGCATCTCCATGAGTGGTCCTTGGCTGGAGCATCAGTTTCAGAAAAGACCCCTGAGTGAGGTAGCCCAAAAGCAGAAAGACACACAGGGTATATACTCACTCATAAGTGGATATTAGACATATAGTATAGGATAAACAGACTAAAATCTGTACACCTAAGGAAGCTAATCAGGAAGGAAGACTCTGGCTAAGATGCTCATTTCCATTCAGAAAAGCAAAGAGGATGGACATCAGAGGAGGGAGAAAACAGTGAACAGGACAGGAGCCTACCACAGAGGGCCTCTGAAAGGCTCTACCCTGCAGGGTATTGAGGCAGATGCTGAGACTCATAGCCAAACTTTGGGCAGAGTACAGGCAATCTTATGGAAGAAGTGGGAGATAGTAAGACTTAGAGAGGACTGGAGCTCCACAAGGACAGCAACAGATCTGAAAAGGGTTTATTTTACTTATAGGTTGATGCCTATCTTTGAGTTAGTAAGGGTAAGAACTCAGACAGAATCTTGAAGCAGAAACCGTGGAGGAATACATACCAGCTGGCTAGATGAATGGCTCCAACTCATGTTAGGTAGCTTTCTCTTATAGCCCAGGACTACCTGCCTAGGGAATGGTGCCACTCACAGTAGGCTGGGAGCTCCTATATAAATTAAGAATCAAGATAATCCTCCATGGACATGGCCACAGGGGAGGCTAATATGGGTACTGCATCAGTTTAGACCCCTTTCTCAGGTGACTCTAGGCTGTTTCAGGATGATGGCTAAAACTGACCAGGATGTTTACATGCTCCATCCTTAAGCTCACACTACTTCTTTAAATGATCTTACTCCTTTTGTGACTGAACTTTTAATCTCATGCCTTTGATACCATGCTTTTCCACTCTCCTGGTTTTCACTGTGTTACACCTCTTTGCCTCTCTCTAGCAGCAAGCACGGGCTTGCCCATGCTGGTCTTTTGCGGTACCCTGCTCAGCTCTATTACTTTTCTTTGGTGTGCACCTGAATCCTCTGTGTTTTTCTAGGGGTTGCCTATGGTGAGCACTTCTAGTTAGACGCCTTGTGTGGAACTTTCTATTACTGCATGTATTAGTGCTCCCAGCTAGGGAGAAAGCCCTCAGCACATGAGACTGAACCGTAGATATTTCAAATCCAAATAATAACAATAGCTTATCAGGCCTCATCTTAGCAGTAAGCTGGCAGCACACACAACTTGAGTTATTAACATGAATTCAGTGTCTTGCTATTTATAAAGTAAGTTCTAGGATACAAAGTGAATAAACCAATTATAAAAATAAATAAAAAAAAACTTTAAAGGTAAGTTCTAAGCATTGTTAGGGAATTTGGCTTGAGATCTAGAGAGTGGCAAGAAAGATTATTTATTACAAGTTAAAGAGGTGAATGTTGTAGTTGACTGGATTGATATCTTCAATAAAGTAATTGTGTGTTGGTACAGCAGTGTCCACACTTTTTTTTCTGTCCATTAACTACCTGCTGATGGATCAAAATAGCCAAACTTTTAGCTGAAAACCAACAAGCAAGGAAATTTCTCAAACACAGTGATAGGATAGGGTAAGTTACAGAGCAGTCCAAACACTGCATCCAGTGTTAGGTTTGTTATCTAAGTCTTAAATGGTTATCAGACACCAGGTTTGTGTATGTCTTCTTGTCCTGTCTCCAGGGTTTATTTATATATACCACAGATTTTTTTTCCTTTCCTTTGTATGTACAGTTCTTTAGCTCTATACCCTCACATCTGGTAGAGAGACAGAGTTCCTTTCTTGTATCCACAGACATTTCTTCAGTGCGATTTGATTGCTCAGCCTAGTTCTTGCCTTCCTGTGCATGCATATTTGTTTTAATGCTGTCGTTTGCTGTTGGGTCTCTGAAGTAAGTGCTGTCAGTGCTCACCCAGCATCAGGTGGTTAATATAATGCAGTTAGGTTAGTGGATTTCATTCTTAGTGTCCTGGAAAAGCCAAATTTATACTAAGGTTCAACTACTTCTTGATACACATTTACCAATTAAAGTAACATATAATCATGCATGTTTTAATGTATTGAATGGTTTTGCAATAAAGAAAACATTTCTGTTAGGCAATTACATCCTGTACATGTAGGGCATATATTCCTTTATTCAATGTAAATTTCTCCTTATAGCATCCAGTGTTACTATTTGCTGTTTAATTACTTTCAAGTGGACACTGCAATTGTTTTTTTTCTAATACTACATATTCTATTTCCAAATACATTACGTATATAATTAATGTGGTACATAACCCTTTCTTCTTTTTTCCTTCCTCTTTTCTTTTTTAAAGTTTCATTCACTCATTCATTCATTCATTCATTCACTGTATATATGCGTGCTTTGCATGTGTATCTGTGTACTAATTGTTTACCTGATGCCTTCAGAGGCAAGAAGAGATCCACTGGAACTGGAATTCCAGAAAAAAAAAAATTGAACTATCATGAAGGTGCTGGGAATTGAACCTGCGTTCTCTGGAAGAACAACCAGTGATCCCTCTCTTAAGCCCCCTTTCTTTCTTTTCTTTTTTGATAACTCTCTAGCCAGGCTGTTCTAGAACCCACCATTATCCTGTTAGTGTTCAGCTGAGACTACAATGTATGCATAGCACTTGGCATGCCTTTTCATCAGCTCATGAATATACTGGCCATGTCTTATGCAGAAGACAGTTTCACAGCAGTCTTCCCTGACCTTTTGCTTAGAAGAAAGGGAATGAGACATGGCAATAGGGGGTGATAAGGACTAAAATACATTGTAAAAATGTTTAAAGTCATCAAAAATAGAATACTAAATAAATTAACACATTCTATTGTCATGTGGCTCAGATTTCAGAGTTTACATTTCAATAATGTTCATATTGTGATGATTCTTCTAGGATTTATTCCTATTAATTGTCCAAGTATAAATCTCTGGTGTGTTTGTGTGTATGTTTGTTTTCCCAAAAGCTTCACAAATGCCATAGGAGCACTCTACCACTGAACTACGTCTCTATCCCTGAATCTTATTTAAAGATTATTTTGCCTCTAAAAATGAAAACAAGTTGCAAAATAGAAAAAAACAAAGGAGTTCATCAAAGTAAACGCTGAGAAAAATTGGGTGTCTTTCTATCTTTTCTATTCTCCCAGTTTTTCTGTTCTTGCTCACTTTTGGAATTTAATATGAATGTAGTTAGACTGCATGGAGGAATTACAAATGAGAATGGAAAAGATCAATAACAGTATGATTTCTTACATGGATCTTCTAAAAAGAGGATCTGACACATAAGTAGTATCATTCACAGGCAAAAGTGAATACTATTGTAGAGAAAGTTCATTGTACACATGGTAAAACTTTTAAGTAGCCAATAAATTACAACTTTGAAAACAATATTTGTAATGATCAAGTGTGAATTTAAAACTACTTTCCAGACAAACATTTTGTTTTTCTTTGATAATGTAGAGGCCCTGTGTGAAGCTTTTGAGGTGCCTTTCATGGCACTCAGCAAGTTCACAACTTGTCTCTAAACTATGAGTTACTATCAGCATGTTTTAGTGCTTGCTGGCATTGGCAGGCTATTGGTATTTGAGTTTAGATTATCAGTTTTTCCAAAGAGCAATGTTTTTACTATGTTAACTGCTTTTTGTCTGAAATTATATTGTAGGGTAACATTGCCTAAACAAAAGGTAACTCAAGAATCAAACATAAATTAAGATGTATAGTAAAAAGTTACAGATGAAATTAGTGAATTTTATTTAGCCTGGCCTATCCAAAATGTTATTGTAGTATTTGATTAGTTGTTATTTTTAAAAAGTACACCTTGTAAAGCATTATTTCTTTATAAGTTATCAAAATCTATGTTACACCTTTATAGGGCATCTAACTTTGGATAGGTGCCGGGGCCAGCCAGGCCGAGTCGAACGGTTCTTGAGTTGGGAGTGAGGATTAAAATTAATAAAATAAACACACAGCACACAGGAAACTTTTTAAAGGTCCAGACTCGACAGTCACAGCAAAAGGCACAGCAAAAGGCAGGCTGCTTGCAGCAAGCAGTGCCAGCAGCAAATCTCTCATCTCTGCTCCTCCTCAGCCTCCTCATGCTCTCTCCTCCTCGAGCTCCTCCTCCTTCTCGCCCCTTCCTGTCCTCTGGCTCCTCCCATTGTACAACATTGTATCTAGTTGCTTTACTTGGGTCCTGTTTACACAAGAGTTGAGACAGGATGCTTGGATCATCATCTTCAGTCTTCTTCTGCAGTAACTGTCAGCCTGTCTTTTTATTGTAGAGTTTCTAAGCCAGAGTAGAAACATCTCAGAACAATGGTTAATTTGCACAAGGAGCCTGAGGAAGAGGTGTAACCCTCACAAGCTATCCCACCTGTTGTCACAAACAAAAGGAGATGGACTTGCAAGTTCTCCTCTGCCATTAGAGAAGGTCCAGTAAAAGCAGTCTCTCCACTGAGAATTAAATATCAAAGCAGGCCGCTGAGTCACGGCTCCCGACAGATAGGCTGTATTTTAAATGTTCTGCAGTTACGTGGGAGAGTGCCCACTTTATCAGACCATCTTAAAGAAGTGGCGTGAATTTCAAAAGCTGGGTTGTTTAGTTGTGTGTAGCGGTAAGTCATACATTGGTGTTGAGTGGTTATGACGGGATTATTCTGCATCGAGACATGTTAAGTGAAGAAGTTAAGAGTGTTAGCAAAGGAGATGTATCATTTGTAGTGAAAAGAGGCAAAGCATGTTGTATTTGAGTAGAGGTCTCTGGAGTACTCTGAGGATCATGAAAGCTGAATAAGAACATTGTGTCCAGAAGAGTCAGGTCTGACGTATGATAGCCAGGCCAGGCAGGTTTGTGTTCAAGCAAGTGAACTGCATTTGTCAGTGTTGCCTAGAGGAATAAAACAGAGGGTTCTACCGTACTTGTGGAACGACTGTGAATAAAAGCACTTCTTTTTCCCTTTATTTTTTGAATTACAATTTTTAACTCTCAACCTAAGATCTGCTGTCATTTTTGAGTCTTCGCATGGTTTACTCCTTTATATTGAAAGGAGTTACGTATCTGTAATTGACCTAGACATGGCTTTAGGTAGCAAGCTTTCACTCAAATATAAAATTTCACATAACTACATTTTTGCTAACAGAGACAATATGCAATTCTATGCTTTTCATTTAAACTTTTAGGGACAATTTCAATTATATAATTTGATATCACAGTTTTTAGATAAATCTTCTGTTTCTGTCTTTAGTCATCAAGAGTTCACATAACTAGAGCTGTCTTGGAGCAGTTTTTATCATTTGCAAAGTACCTTGATGGCTTATCTCATGGAGCACCATTACTGAAGCAGCTATGTGACCACATTTTATTCAACCCTGCCATCTGGATACACACACCTGCAAAGGTTTGTAGCTCGGGTTCATTCATTTAATTATAGTTTAATGTTATAAAATAAAGTTAATGATAAATGTATAGTTATTCTATCTAATATATCCAGTAGTAAATATTCAACATTGTTTTGCTTATTTTCTAGTCCGTATAAAGCAGAGATAAAAATTTGAATATGTAAATATAATAAATGAAACTATAGTTAAACATTAAAGGTGCTGTAGAACTAAGTTGTAATGTTATTAGATGTGATTCATCCCTTGTCAACAAAGAAAATCTGATATACTGTTGAAAAACTAGGAAAAGACAATAGAGTACTGTGATCATTTAGACTGGAAAGTTACTTTCATTTTGAAGTTAGATATTTCACCATGACATATATATGTATATATTTAAATTAGCATATACATAAGATATATTATTTTTTTAGAAATTAACAGAATGCCTTATATCTGATAATTGAATTTATTCCTAACTTATCCTAACTTAAATCTGTAAATCTTAAAATATAGTATTTTGGGTTGTCTTTCATACGTTTTAAATCTTTTATACAACTGAGTGGATAATGTTAACTCTTGATTTGCATACAGCTCATCTCACTATAGTACTAAGTTCACAACTAATGATTGTTCCTTCTTGTAATCAGTGTGTGGTCAGAATCTAGATGATAACTCTGTATGGTAGCAATAAGTGAAGGAAGTGGAGTCACACAACCTTTGGCATGTGCTATGTATGATAATGTATGCTTTCTCTGATATGCTGCCTCTGTTCCTCTGGAGAAGCATGTGCTCAAGGCCTACCAACAGATCCTTTCTTTAGAAGCTGTCTTAGACCGAAGCCACTGCTGTATCATTTTATCTAGAATTAGATTAACCTCTGTTATGTTAAAGTATCATTTATAATTCACGGTGGCTATTTTCCTTAAATATAGAACCTTGTTTTCTAATTGGGCCTTGTGGATTATCTTTATTGAAATCAGTTTTATTGGAATGTTTGTTTTGATTATTACTTTTTAAAATATAAATGATTATTAAGAAATGTTATTTTAAGTCACAGAATAAATTGTAATATTTTGTCCTTTACCAATTTGCATTTGAATTAAAATAGAATTTGTGTTTAAAGCACTTTAAACTTACTTTAATTATGTATTAGGTTCAACTTTCCCTATATACGTACTTGTCTGCTGAGTTTATTGGAACTGCTACCATCTATACCACTATACGGAGAGTGGGAACAGTCTTGCAGCTGATGCACACATTAAAATATTACTACTGGGTCATTAACCCTGCTGACAGCAGTGGCATCACGCCTAAAGGGTTAGGTAAGAACCCCTGTGACAGTTCCATTTTTCTGTGTTTGTTTATATCCTGGCCACTAGCGCAGTGAACACATCTGCATGACCATGGAATTATCCTTTAGCTCTTTGGTTTCTTAGGAGGTACAATATTATGTTAGAAGCTGCATGTGTTTGTTTGTGTTTGTTTATAAAAAAGGATATCTAGGGTTAGTGAGTCAGTGCTTACAGTTACTTGCCTCAAGACCTAATGGCATGAATTAGCCCTTCAGCCTCCACTGACATGAGGGAAGAACTGACTCACGCAAGTTGTCCCCTGACCTCTAGTCTGTGGCAAGCGTGCACCCCCATACACAAATTAACTGTATTAAGAATGTTATAGTGTTAAGAATACTTTGAAATAAACATTTTTAAAAATGCGCTTGGTTTTAATTGAGGTGCTTTTTACAGGAGCTCTGGAAAATACAGTCATGGTGTTAAAAATGGGGAGATGTGACTGGTTCCCGTCAGTGCCTGCTAGTGTGCTGAGTCTTTCGAACTTTTGTTTCAAATGTGCTGTTTGACCTGAGTGTGATAGAAAATGGTTTAATTTTCATATACTTGCTTTTATGCCTTAAGAATATAGCCATGTTTTCTAATTATACATATATGCTTCTGTAAGTACACTAAAGTACAAAATAATCTCAAAGAGAAACATTCATGAAAAAAAAAAAAAGAAACATTCATGAAAAAAAAAAAAAGAAACATTCATGGTCCACTGCACAGGGAGGAGCACTATTGAAAGTGCAGCTTTTGCCCCGTCAGTATGTTTCATACGTGAAAATAGTTAAACTTTTCTAAGGAATCAAGCTTTTACCACTCTAATTATGCTTCCTGTTATGTTTTAAATTTTATTTCATAAAAATATGATTTTTTCCTTTTGTAAATTTAATTTTATTTATATATTTATTTATTACAGTTTATTCACGTTCTATCCCCACTGTAGCCCCCTTCCTCGTCTCCTCCTAGTCCCACCCACCCTCTATCTTTTCACCCTATGCCCTTTCCTAGTCCTCTGATAGCAGAGGACCTCCTCCCCTTCCATCTGACCCTAGCTTATCAGGTCTCATCAGGACTGGCTGCATCATCTTCCTCTGTGGCCTGGTAAGGCTGCATCTCCAAGGGGGAGGTGATCAAAGAGCCAGCCACTGAGTTCATGTAAGAGACAGCCCCTGATCCCCTTACTAGGAACCCACTTGGAGACTGAGCAGCCAGTGGACTTCCTTTGAAAAGGGGGGCTGACTGTCTCTGATTTGTTAAGAATTGACAAGAAAGGGCTAATTAAAAATATTTTCTTTTTTTTTCTTTTTTCTTTTTCTTTTTTTCAGAAATGTTCTATCAGGATAGTTTTACTAGCACTGTTTGATGGGAATTTTCTCGGCATTTTCACAGTGGTCTTACAAGTGTAGTTACACCAATCTCTTTTAAAAGGAAAAATAAATATCACTAGTATTAATATTTAGGTAGTTATACATTTTGTCTTATAATGGAAGTCAATAATTGTCACTGACAGTCATGTCTGTCTGTCCTTTCAGAGTTTATCTTGTGACTTTTGAGTTGATTATGTCCAGAGTCAGTCCCTGTTGAGTACTCTTTATTAATATATTTAACAATATGTAATACAACTAGAGACATATAAACATGTTCAGATATATACTAACATTGTAGGTGCTGTTAATACCATCCATATTTTCTCCAGTAAAATACTGGAAGCTGCACATCAACAGTTCTGAAGTTTGAATCACAGCTGTGTGACTTAGTGTGAAAGAGCTTGGGGCCCATGTTCTGAAAGTCTACATTGCAGTATTCCCCATTATAAACAAACCATATTATCATTTAACTTAGCCTCTGCTTTACCACAGTACTTTATAACACATAAAACCTGTGAAGAGTTATAGAAGAAAACTGAAGTATAGTTTCATATTTAATATATTCATATATCCTTTTATTCTACCTTATTAAACTCGTATGCCACTCATGGGATAGCCTGATAGGTGTAATGCTGACTCAGAAACTTTTATCATTTTCATCTCTTTTTGTGAAACACTCAAATATGTGCACTATTCTTTGTATCAGTTGAAAATAAATTATAGAAAATGTTTTCTTACCACAAATACTTCCCTGTATATTTCCCCAAAGGTAGAGGTTAATCCTGTTAAGTTATAATGGGGACCAATGCAAATTAGATTGTTATCATTAATATAGTGCTACTTCCAACCCAAAGGCCCCATTTGGATTTTATCAATTACTTCAATAGTATCAATTCTAGAAACAAATAGTGTTTATCTTTCCCTAAATACCAATTGCAAGACCATTGTATTACTTAAACGTAGTCACTTTCATGTTTCTCTGTGTGCACTGAGAGTTTGATCACTTTTTAGCCGTACCCTTGACATTGTTGAAAAACACAGGCAGATTTTGGACACTACTCAGTTTAGATTTCTATGTGCTTTTTCATGGTGACCCAGGTTTTTCATTTTTGACATGAGAATCACGGAAATCCTGTTTCTGTCTCAACCTGCCCTGTCAAAGAAATAGATGCTGTTCAGTTGGCTGTGTCTAATGGTGTTAAACATGAGTGCTTGTCTAGGGTCCTGCCTCCTTGTTCAGATTGTGTACATACCTTGTTCTGCAGCAAGCTTCACCTACTTATTTCAAGATGAATCTTGAGGAAATTTCTCTTACTCTGTCAGCTGCCAAGAGTGATACTTTCTAACATAATAGTTTGCATACTGCTATAAGAGAGAATTTGTTTTTCTTGTGTATGTATTTGTTTTTCAGTTTTTTATATCAGTATGGTCTCATGAATTCCTCTTTTATATGGTGAATTATATTCAAAACTGGTAGCTTTTTCTGAAAACTGGTAGCTACCCTGTAATAACTCTAGTCTTTGGTGGCCATAAAATCTGTTCCATAGAGTAGGTTTTGTCTTTTTATTCTGTGAACATGTTTGGGAATGCTGTACAGGAATGAGCATGCCATATGGCAGTGCAGCATGGAACAAGCTGATGGAGGACCATCAAAGAACAGTGCACCAGCACTGTGTGGCGTCCTTATATATGTCTATGCTTACATTTGTCAGATTGGTCAGTAGGAAGCTGCAGAGGACATGTTGTGCCTTTATGGCAGATATCCATTAGTTTGTAGTACTTCCTTACTGTAAACACACACAAAATATTCTTTGTCCATTTTTTATCATTCTTGTCCTAACCCTGTTTTTCCAAAGAACCCTTGCTTGCTTAGTTGATGTAGATTTTTACAAGCCAAGATATGAGTGTTAGTTTTGCCTGCTGTTTTTTTTTTTTTTTTTTTTTTTTTTTTTTTTTTTTCAATGCAGTTTATTCAGGAACATTGAACAATCCTCGGACCCCGGGGAAAGCCAGCCCACAGCTTAAATAGCCTCTGGGTAGCCAACCCAGGCGTGCCACGGGGGCAATGCAGATAGGTCCACATACATGGAAGCAAGCCAGATCCTCAGCCTTAGCCAAATGTGGAGTTGTTCGTGACAGAGAGCACTCACCATCGGGAAGGTGGAAGGCGGAAACCAGCTCCATCTTTAAGGCATAGCATTCCGCAGCTCTCTACAGTTCCCCCTTTTTGTTTTAGACGCATCAGGCAAGAGTAGAGGTCTGATCTCTGATATTGGAAATAAATTGGGACTTTGTACAGATGTTCATTTAGGTGTCATCCACCCAAAGAGCATCAGACCCGTCCGATACCTTTTTCTCAGAGGCGGGACCTGGGGCATCAACCCGCATGCAATCAGACTTGCTCTTCTCTGGGTCCAAAGCGGCTGACCCTGAGTGCAGTGCTTAGCCTCGCATCCTGAGCGTATCATTTTAGCTTTTTATGGTATCCAACCATGCTTGGGGAGAATGTCCTGCTTCAATGGCTGTAAAGGCCTGAATGATCATGGCTGCATCACTCTGTTGTGAGACTCTAATCTTGCATATATACCACAGGCAAACCAAGGAGACCAACACCAAAAGGCCTGCTAACACTCCCATGCCCGCCCATTCCTTCAGATGATTCATGGCTGCAGCAATCCATGTTGATAATCCTGTGGCTAGTCCTGCGTCCGCTCCGGTAGAATTTACTGTGACAATGGCCACTCTCAGCTGCTCCATCGTAGTATCGAATTCTCCAGTCCAATTACCTAAAATCTAGCTCGACAATTGTTTAGACAGATTTGCAGCACAGGAAAAATTCTCATGTTGTATGCTAGTGACACAAAGTCCCGCATACTTTCATTGACAGCCAGGTTGAGCGATTTGCCATAGGGTATCAATTTGCTCCTGCAAGAGGTCAATCCTCTGATTGAACACCATCAAGCTTCCTTTTAGTTGAGCATTAATTCCTTTATGTACAACTAAGGCATGAGCTACATTGGCTAAAAGATTATTCAGGGTCTGAGCAGTCTGCCCAGTATGACTCATGGCTAATGCCCTGGTGGTAGCTCCAACAGCCGTCAATGAGATGGTAGTAACAATGGTGGCTGTAGTTCCAAGATCCCTTTTCTGTCTGAAGAGAGTCATAGCGTGAGGGGCATCAATAGGCACAGGTACCCAGTGAGGCATGCGAGTAACCAGGGCATACCTAAATTTACTAGCATTCCAGCATTGGGCAAAAAAGCAAGTATCATTACCACAATTACTTGGCTCTATCTGGCTAATAATGAATAAAAATGGGGGATATAGACAAACAGGTGTGGGCTTATAGGAAATATTATGAGAAGCCTTAACCCCTCGTTGGAACATCCTGCGTCAGTTCTAGAACTAGCAGTGGTGGTGTCCGAGGTCTGAGTAGGTTCAGGAGACCATTGCCCCCAGGGGCGAGACGTGCTCCATGCCAATTGACTAACTCCATGTTTTCCTCCAATTTTGAAAGTCATTTAAGGTTCTTAAATTATTTTTTCCCTTTTTTCTTAAATTTTTCATCAATTACACTTTATTCATTCTGCATCCCCCCATAAGCCCCTCCCTCCTCACCTCCCAATCCCACCCTCCCTCCTCCCTCTGCTTGCATGCCACTCCCCAAGTCCACTAATAGGGGAGGTTCTCCTCTCCTTTCTGATCTTAGTCTGTCAGTTCACATCAAAAGTGGCTTTATTGTCCTCTACTATGGCCTGGTAAGGCTGCTCCCCCCCAGGGGGAGGTGATCAAAGAGCAGGCCAATCAGATTTTGTCAGAGGCAGTCCCTCTTCACATTACTATGTAACCCAATTGGACTCTGAACTGCCCTGGGCTACATCTGTGCAGGGGTTCTAGGTTATCTCCATGAATAGTCCTTGGTTGGAGTATGAGTCTCTGGGAAGTTCCCTATGTTCAAATTTTCTTGTTCTGTTGCTCTCCTTGTGGAGACCCTGTCCTCTCCAGCTCTTACTATTTCCCAGTTCTTACCTAAAATTCCGTTCTCCTGCCCAACAGTTGCCCATCCGGCTCAGCATCTGCTTTGATAGTCTGAAGGGCAGAGGCTTTCAGAGGCCCTCTGTGGTAGGTTCCTAGGTTGTTTCCTGTTTTCTTCTTCTTCTGATGTCCATCCTCTTTGACTTTCTGGATGGGGATTGGACGTTTTAGTTAGGGTCCTCTCTGTTTTTTTTTTAATCCTCTTTTGCTGCTCTTAGTGGACAGATCTAGGAAATCCAACTGTAAGTGTAACTTCAGTTATGAATACACACCATACTCTATTTCCATTTAAAGCCACATGGCTCCGCTCAGCTTTATGATTATGGTATTTGCACTATTTTCTCCACAGTGGGAACTGGCTCATATTAGCTATATTAGTATATATTTACATATTTGCCTGTTTTACCTTGTTACTCCAGAGTTTTATCATTTGTACCATTAACTCAGTGTAAAACATTGATTATCAGTCTGTGGGTTGTAACCCCTTTGAGGGTCATATATCAGATATTCTGTATATCATATATTTACATTGTGGTTTATAATAGTCGCAAGATATATCACATATAACAGTTACAAAGTAGCAAAAAATATATGGTTTGGGGTCCTTACAACATAAGTAACTGTATTAAAGGGTTGCCTTAGGAAGTAACTGTATTGAGAGCCACTGTTGTAAAGTTATGATTTTTTTTGCTTTTAATTTTTAACCTGTCCAGTAATTTTTACTATTATTTTATTTTTACTAAAAGCGGATTCATGTCATACATGCAGCATGCACATAAGTTTGTTTTTCCGCAGCACCATGTTTGTTGTAAAGATTGTGACGAGTGTTAGTAGTTACTACATCTTTACAGTTTAAATTACTGAAGCACTGTCCTCATTGCTTTCCATATACCTTACACACATGTTGTCCTAACATTACCTGTATTTCAGCCATACTATCAACTTCATCCTTTCAATGAAATAAGACCCAACCTATGGCATTTCTGTGTTCTTTGTATATTTTATAAACCACAATGAGGCAGGCTTCAAAAAAGTAGTATCAAGTACTTATAAGAAGTTTTAGATACTTTGCTGTTGCAAAAAGTAGAGTAGGCAAAAATATGGCTAACAACTGGAAAATGTGGAACAGATTTATTTCTAATAATAGATGAATGCACTGGGTGACAGTTTGCTTGTAAATGCAGTAATCTAGATAAACTGTTTGTGAGTGAATAATCATAGGTAATAAAGGACATCTGAGGGAATTAGGAATAGTGATACCTCAAGATCCAGCTATACCACTCCTAGGCATATATCCAAAAGATGTTTAACTAAAGAACAAGGATGCAGTTATGTTCATAGCAGCTTTATTTGTACTAGCCAAAATTATGCTTTGGAAATGTATAAAGGAGTGACATTAATGTTAGTTGCTTTAAGAAAGACTTGATGTTTAAGCAAGTTTTGTGAGTCTTGTTATGTTTAAAGGTGTATTCTGTTACATGTCATACTGTATGCACATCCTTTCCAGTTGTCATTTTTACTGGCAATTCGATATTTCACAGTTAGATCTTTTGAATTTAGATACAGTGGGACTCATAAACATATTTTAATTTCCCATGCTTGATTTCATTTTTCAATTCAGCATTTGTTGGTGCTCACTACAGTGTGCACTGTACATGGGAGAAAAGGATGCACAAATAATAATTGTGAGGAGGTAGAATGGGACAGTTTGTATATGCATGGGACTTTAAAAGAGTCTATAAATGGGGAGAGGTTTACAGGACAAAGAAATATTTTCATTGGAAATTTTTTTATGGAATATTTTGAAAGTTTGTTAAATTAATAAAAATAACCTGGGGGGGGTTGCTGCTGAGACTGATACTCCATCCAAGAACCGTGTATGGAGATAACCTAGACCCTCTGCTCAGAGGTGATACAAAGTGAATAAATTGTAATAAAGAAAGAAAAAAAAAGAGAGAAAAGCACCCATGTTAGTATTAGGTGATCATACATTTATTAGTGGAAATGATATATTGGAGATTTAAAGCAGCTCTTAATCCTAAATCTAACATTCAGGAAATAATGTGGAATTGCCAAAAAGCTGAAAATTAATCTTATTCTTATATTTTTGAACTGGTAAAATATCAGCGGCAACACTTATATTATGATTTTAAAAACACTTAATAAATGCTTCTACAGGATTTGAATATAATTGCATTAAGTTTATTCAGTGTTGTGGCTTATTTTCTTTTTAGATGGTCCCCGGCCATCACAGAAAGAGATCGTATCACTTCGGGCTTTTATGTTGCTTTTTCTGAAACAGCTCATATTAAAGGTAAAAGAACTTTATTTTATAGTTGCAAATGTATTGGGCGAAAAGGAACTATTGTCAAAGTTTAAAAATCATTGTCATTAATTTATTAAGAATGCCTTTTCATGTTGCTCTACAAACTCTGTAAAAGTACCATTGTTTTGCACTTACCGTTTGGTCGAATACATACTGAGATGACCCATGCTAAGTATGGATGTGCTAAAAGAGATGCACCAGATGAAGCAAGGAATATGTGAAAAAAAAAAAGCAGGAATACCTTATTCTAGAAAATGATATGGGTTCCATTTTAGCTAAGATTGAAGAGTGTTCTGACATGAAGGGCTTTAAAAGGTGATTTAAAAGGAATACACAAACAGTCTTAAGACAGTACACATACAGGTTTGTGATCCCACAAACCCCTGAATTTCCATTGTTTTAGGGAAGCAGTAGATAACAAGAACATGGTAGCATGAAATCATCACAGTATAGTAGATTTCCCCGAGACAAGGTCTTGTTCATGTTGTAGCTGGCCTTAAGCCAGCAGACATCTCCCTGTTTCTGCTTCCTGAGATCTGCATCTAAAGGCTTGTGCTGCTTTCCTGACTCTAAGTTTTAATATTTTTAATATCTAAATAGTTACTTCTGAAATCCAAATAAAATAATATTTAAATTATGAAACAAGGCAGAATTTTATTGAACAGTTTGCTTTTAAGTTTCTGTTTACTTTTATATCCTTGATTTTGATGCCTTTCTTCAAAGTCATAATTTCTTATTTTCATTAACTAATGAAATATTTTTAATCAGGATCGAGGCGTGAAAGAAGATGAACTTCAGAGCATATTAAATTATTTACTTACAATGCATGAGGTAGGGTAGAACATATTTTTTATCTTTCATTTTAATTATTTAAAGATTTGGAGCAATTTTAACCCAATTTTTTATTTCTTATTATGCAGGATGAAAATATCCATGATGTATTACAGTTATTAGTGGCCCTAATGTCAGAACACCCAGCCTCAATGATACCAGCATTTGATCAAAGAAATGGAATAAGGTATAACCATAATATCAGTATTATCAGTTGTGTACCCTAGACAATTCTGTGAATGAAGAAGTGGGACCGGGGAAAAGCTGCCAGTTCTTACATTTTTGAGGAGCTAAATAACTGTATTGAAGTGGTCTCAATTATGAAGTTGAATGATTGTAATTTGCTGCAATGCAGACCTTGCATAGTAGGAAAAGCAGATTTATTTGTTTTTTGTGAGAGGACAATAAAGAACATGGTACATTTCAGAAAAAAAAAAAAAGATGTGAGAAAGTTATGGAGAGCTAGAGACGGAGATACCTGCAGACCAAGCATGCTCAGTGATCTGTATTTATAGTTAAATTATATATTAATGTATATAGATATGATTTATAGTTGGTAATATGAACGAGAAAGGAAAAACTAGTGTAGTACAACCATCAGAAAATATTTTACTTGTTGCTCTTAGAGGTGATTCTGTGAGGCAGGAGTGAGGTATAATAGTGAGAATTACAGATTTGAAGATGTTTTTAGAACCAAAGACCAAAATTAAAATAATTTGAAAAGTGACTCTAGTTGTGGCAATTATGAATTATTTGCCGATAAGGGAAGCATGGTTTCTAGATTAGAATTTTTATGAATGCCAACCTATAATTTAGCTTCTAGCAATTCCTTAAAGAAAAACTTTTTTACCCTCTCAGCAGAATGAGCAAAAATAAAAAGAATGAATTTCATGTAATTCTTGTTCTATCTTACTTGTGGTGCTGAGGCTCAAACCCACAGCATTACACATGGAAGACAAAGCTCACTGCTGAGCTACATACATCTCTAGACCCAATTTTCTGTTATTTTAGTTGGGCATAAGAAGTTCAGGTGATGATGCATCATTGAACTGTGTAACTAATATCGTGGCATACTTATATAGGTGAGGTCTGAAACAAGCAGTTTTGGTCAATACAGTGAATTTGAAAAGGGAAGTTAGGATTATTCGTATTTACATCCCATGGTAGCGTTCACCAGTGGATATGTATGTGATTTTTCTCTTGCTGTATTATCTCCGTGTTTGTCCCTTTTCTAATACTAATAATAATCTCTAAATTTTCAGAACAGAGAAATAACAAGGTAGGTGTCTGCCTGTGGTTCACTTAGCAACCATAAGTAGGATAAAGTCAACCTGTTGGCATGCTGAGCGCCCTAACGGAAGTTGAGATACGGTCTAAGTATATAGCCAGGAATTTTATCCAGTGTGCTGGAAAGCAATATGTGTATTTATAAAGTACTTTTTTCTTTGCAATATTAATTAGGTACTTAAAAGATGATTTGTTTTTTAGGGTGATCTACAAATTATTGGCCTCTAAAAGTGAAAGTATCTGGGTCCAAGCGCTGAAAGTTCTGGGATATTTTTTGAAGCATTTAGGTCATAAGTAAGTTGATGTTTTCATAATGAATTACAGAAATTATTATTGAAATTTTTATGAGTTTTGCATTTCAGTTTTAGCCTATGAAAATTTATTTTAATAGACAGTAACTATGGAAAATGTAAAAATGGTAAGTGTGTCTTTGTAAAGTAATATTTAATAAATAGTAGATGTTGGAACAAGATTATAATTCAATTAGTTAATTTTTGTATTCCTGTGTAGATAAATTGCAAACTTTGACAATATAATGAAATAGATTTGTTAATATGGAGTACACATCTATATGAGTAAAATGAAAACTTCCCCAAGAACATTGAGTTCTCCAGGAAATGTAAAGGCATACACACTGACATGATAGTTTATTTAAATTGTGTCTATTCTTTCCTAACAGTGAACTTCATTGACATTTTGTGATTGTGTATCTGATTTCTTTCCTAACAGTGAACTTCATTGACATTTTGTGATTGTATATCTGATGATAACACATTTCCCAAAACTCTTTCTGTAAGCAACTACTGAGCATGTTGTCTAGAACATAAGTATTCTTTTGTAAGACTGTATTTTGTACAAATGAACATGATTGGTATTGTCTTCAGTGTTGCTGAAGACAACAAATTTTGTAATTTCCCAAAACTCAGTGCTGCTAGTTTTGTCTAGTGCCTAAGGAAAGAAGTGACCCTGGCCATAATGTTACGCTAAAACACAACTTAGACTAAAAGCAAAAGAGATACTGCCACAAAATTTGTGAGCACGTGAGAAATTGTTTCTGTGAATAATTCTTAGAAAAATTGATGAGAACATTTCAGCCAATTTAGAATGAGTGGAAAATACTAATTACTGCTGGAAAACACTGGATAAATTTAACAGAAAAAAAAATAAGAAGAAAACAAGCAGAAAGACCAGAATTTTTTGACTTTTTTTGTAAAACAGTCCTGTTTGTGTGTATAATACTCAATGACGGAGACAGGTAGAGATAAAAGGTAAGCAGGGAAGACCACGTAACTGAAAGCAAACAGTGGGGAGGCTCCTGACACTTATATCCGGCCTACAGCACATAAGCCAAGAAGCAGTAGCTGGGGGTGGATAACGTATATTTTATAGTGTTGAAGGTTAAATCGCCCATAAAGTAGAATTTAGAACCACTTGTAATTTAAAACTTCAAGATAGACACCTATTTTAGTCTGCAAACCTCAAAAGGAAAAATATCCAAATAAGATGAACATGATATACCTTCACATATCATGTGAAAATTTCCAGAAGTTGTAGTATACCTAAATAAAAAGCTCTAAAATGTTGAAACAAACCGACATTTTCTTCTGAACATGAAATAACTTGAAGTGAGAACAAAATTCAGAAATCAATTCTGTTATCTAAATATTTAAAAGTTGGGGCTAGAGTGATGACTCAGCAGTTGAGGGCACTGGCTGCTCTCTGGAGGAGCCAGGTTCTTTTCCAGCACCTGCACAGTGGCTCACAGCCATATGTAAATGCTGTTTCAGAGGTTCCATTGTTCGCTTCCAGTCTCCAGGAACACTGCTTGCACATGATGCTCAGACATACATGCAGGCAAAGTACCTTCACATAGAAGATAAAAGCTTAGAAGAACAGACATAGCTGTCATATAGAAAAAGGAAATACAGGATAGAATGATGATACAGGGATTTTAGAACAAACAAGAAACAAAAACAAACTCACAAATGAATTGAGTGAATGCTGAAAGAGGGAAGTAGCAATTAATGGTTTCAAAAATAGCAAAAATGAGAAAGGCTAATTTTTAAGTAAAAGAATTACAAATTAAATCCCAAGGAAAAGGAAAAATGTGAATATATAAGCCATATTTACTAGAGATAGGAAAGTCATTTTCCCCAGTAACTAATACTTCCTGAAAGCACCATTCTACCACTTAGGCCTGGCATCCTGTCGGGTCCTGTCGTGGCACCTGTAGGACACTCTGAAAGCCAGCAGATCGACAATGCTGTGCATCATGCCGCAGGGTATGCCACATGTTCAGCTGTAAAACAAACCACAGAGCTGTACGTCAGACAAAAACAAAAACAAAGCAAAAACGTTAGTCTTCAGCCTGGTATTTCTATTGTTAAAACGTCAGCCGGGTATTTTCATTATTAACACGTCTACTTCAGAAAAGGCAGAACATGTTTCCATTTGTCATGGCCCTTAAGTGTTCTTAACACCATTATTGTGTGGTTAAGTAATAGGAGGAATCCAGAGCCCATGAGCTCTAGAGTAAATAAATGTGAGTTCACACAGTTGTCATTTCTTAACAAACCTCAAAAACAAGTTATTAAATGCTATGACACAATGAGCCCCTTAAATATGATACTCAGAAAACCATATGCAAAAATACATATTTTAGGGTTCATCTTTTTTGGAATGTCTACAGTGAACATAAATGGCTGCTTGGGACTGTCAGTGAGAATGGGAATTACATATAAATGGGACCAAGGAAACTTGTACAATGATGAACATGCTTTGAAACTGAGCTGTGGGATAGTAGTCAGACACTATGGATTGTTTAGAGCACTTGTTCCTTTATAGTCCTGCAAAGGAAATTTTACACTGTGTGTATTATTACAGTGGAGTTGGTTAAAGATTTGAAAAGAAGGTTTTAAAGCTCTTAGAAAGTGTACTTTAAATCAGTTTTGATTAGGGAAAATTTAAAGCACACAGCCAAGTTAATAAATTTGGTGATTAAAGGAAAGGCATTTTTTAAAATGCCTTTTAAAGTACCATGTTTTTTAAAAGAAGATTCAGGATATATCAAATTTAGGATGAAATAATTTTATATATGTAATTTGTGACTGTGCAAATATAACAAGGAAATGAAAACGATTGAGGAGACAAATATACAAAGAAAAGTCTTTGCAGAGGAAATCGGACTCGATGATAAACAGGAAGAATGTAAAAGAAAAAAGTGTCTTTAATACTCATTAAAGTGACAGACTTTAAAACGTTTGACTTTAGCAGGTGTTGCCAAGAAAGTTACATCAGTGGAAATTTCATAATTATTAGGGAAGTTATATATTGATATCCTGATGTTAGAAAACAATTTAATACAATTTTAAAAGATAGATACTTAGGCTGTATGCCTAAGTCATTCCCTTCATAGTGGAGGAGACTGTTACTTAGCATACAAATGTCCATGCAACATTGCTGCTAATAGTAAAACATCAGAGACCGCATGCTAGACCAGAAGCAGGAGAAAAGATAATCGCATGAATATGTGTTCACATGCTGTTATAAAATTCAGCCACCTAATGTTCTTTAGGGGTGAAACTTAATGACTTTAAACTACCTTTGAAATATTACTGTAATCAATAAAGTTGTGAAAGGGAACACTGTACAGAACCATTCTTTTCAATACTAAAATATTCAGAAGCTAAGTTATAAATTTAGAAATGTAGGCCTCTTTTTAAGAAAATTATAAGACTTACGTAGAAATCAGAAACTTAAGTTATACCATCAGAACATGAGGAGAATGGATCACTAACAGACACACCATTTTGTGACTGCCTAGTTTTAACACAGTTTCTTCTTAAAATAAAAAAAAAGTTAAGAGTAGGGAGGTGGCAAAGTCAGTAATGTGCCCCTTCGAGAAGCATGAGAACTTGAGATTGGATCCCTAGCACCCATGTAAAAACCAGGTGTGATGGTACATGTGTGTAACCCTCGTGCTGTAGGAGGGTCCCTGATGTCTTCTGATGCTTCTATAAGCTCCTGAAACAGTGACATCAGATAGGGACCAAGTATTCATATACAAGAGCCTACGGGGTACATCTCACATGCATACCAAAGCAGGAGGGAGACATTGCGATGAATGGAAGTAAACAAAACAGTGCTTCTTTAACCTGTGGGCAATGCAGACATAGTACTGATGGGAAGCAGGATTATTTCTCTGTGACTACAATCTAAGTGCATGTGTTTACTCTGACCATTCTTTAGATTGTTTTTATGCTAAGATCCATTACAAACTAGATTACAGACTTGGAATTACATGTTCTGGTTAGGGTTAAAAGTCTAAAAACCTCTAGATAATTACTATAATCTGGGAATAATACCTTCCATTCACAGATGGTTATGTAATTTGAGTATGTTTCATATTTTAATTGTTTGGAGAATTTTCTTGAGAACTGTTTAAATAAAGTGGCAGGATATTAGTAGATAGCTGTGTTATAAACTGTTGCTGCTGTTTGAAGAAGGAAGATGATAAAGTAATTAACTGTATGAGTCTGCATGTTTATAAGAGATGTTTAGCCCAGAGTCATGTGATCATAGGCTCCACTGTTCCTCACAGTTTTTCCCTCCATTCTCTCCAGGCGAAAAGTTGAAATTATGCATACTCATAGTCTCTTCACTCTTCTTGGAGAAAGGTTGATGCTGCATACAAACACTGTGACTGTCACTACATACAACACACTTTATGAGGTAAAGTGAAAAAAAAAAACTGACAAAAATTCTTAGCGTGGCGTATATGTTGGAAACTTTTTTTATGTGATGGAAATCACTACTTGAACCAATTAACAACCTAATGGCTACAGATAAGGATGAATACTTTGCTGGTTGTTTTTGTTTGGTTTTTTGTTTTCAACTTGACACAAAACCTAGATATCTCCAGGAAAAGGGAATCCTAATTGAGAAATTAAGATTGGCCTGTGGAAAGGCTCGTGATATGCTACTGTGGTTGGAGCCACCCTTGGGCAGGTAGGTAGTCCTGGGTTGTGTCAAAAAACAAAAAACAAACATGGTTGAGCAAATGTCCTTATTGTATACTTGAGCATCTTTTGGTTATATGCCTAGGAGTGGTATAGCTGGATCTTGAGGAAGCACTATTCCTTGTCTGAGAAAGCTCCAGATTGATTTCCAGAGTGGTTGTACCAGTTTACATTTCCACCAGCAGTGGAAGAGGGTTCCCCTTTCTCCACAACCTCTCCAGCATGTGTTGTCACTTGAGGTTTTGATCTTGGCCATTCTGATGGGTGTAAGGTGAAATCTCAGGGTAGTTTTGATTTGCATTTCCCTGATGGCTAATGACGTTGAGCATTTCTTTAAGTGTTTCTCTGCCATTTGATATTCCTCTATCGAGAATTCTCTAAGGCAAAGAGGATGGACATCAGAAGAAGAAGAAAACAGGAAACAAGTCAGGAGCCTCCCACAGAAGGCCTCTGAAAGGATCTGCCCTGCAGACTATCAAAGCAGATGCTGAGACTTATGACCAAACTTTGGGCAGAATGTAGGGAATCTTATGAAAGAAGTGGGAAATAATAGTTAGATCTGGAGAGGACAGGAGGTCCACAAGGAGAGCAACAGAACCAAAAAATCTGAGCACAGGGGTCTTTCCTGAGACTCATACTCCAACCAACTACCATGCATGGAGATAACCTAGAACCCCTGCACAGATGTAGCCCATGGCAGTTCAGTGTCCAAGTGGGTTCCATAGTAATGGGAACAGGGACTGCTTCTGACATGAACTGCTTCTGACATGAACTCTTTGATCACCTCCCCCCTGAGGGGGGAGCAGCCTTACCAGGCCACAGAAGAAGACAATGCAGCCACTCCTGAGGAGACCGTACAGACTAGGATCAGAAGGAAGAAAAGGAAACCCTCCCCTACCAGTGGACTTGGGGAGGGGCATGGGTGGAGAAGGGGGAGGAAGGAAGGGATTGGGAGGGGAGGCAGGAGGGAACTAGAGGGGGGATACAAAGTAAATAAAGTATAATTAAAACAAAACAAACAAACAAAAAGGCAGGCAGGCTGAGCATGCCATAGATAGCAAGCCAGAAAGCAGCTTTTCTCCATTGCCTCCTCTCTAGTTCCTATCTTGAGTTCCTGCCCTGACTTCCCTCAGAGATGGAGTGTGACCTGAGAGGTTTTTTTTAATACTTATTTATTTATTTATTTATTTATTTATTTATTTATTATTTTTTATTTATTTTTACTTTTTTTTCTCTATTAATTAATCTTTATTCCCTTTGTATTCCCCCCTGTGGTTCTCTCCGTCCTCCCATCCAAATTCTTCCCTTCCTCTACCCTCTGCATGCATGCCCCTCCCCAAGTCCACTGATAGGGGAGGGCTTCTTTTCCTTCCTTCTGATCCTAGTCAATTAGGTCTCATCAGGAGGACTCTTGCTAAAATGCTCAATTCCTATCCAGAAAGGCAAAGAGGCTGGACATCAGAAGAAGGAGAAAAGAGGGAACAAGTCAGGAGCCTGACACAGAGGACCTCTGAAAAGCTCTGCCCTGCAGACTATCAATGCAGATGCTAAGACTTATGGGCAACCTTTGAGCAGAGTGCAGGGAATCTTAGGAATGAAGTGGGAAACAGTAAGATCTGGAGAGGCCAGGAACTCCACAAGGAGAGCAACAGAACCAAAAAATCTGAGCACAGGGGTCTTTCCTGAGACTGATACTCCAACCAAGGATTATGCATGGAGATAACCTAAGACCCCTGCATAGATGTAGCCCATGGCAGTTCAGTATCCAAGTAAGTTCCATTGTAATAGGAACAGGGACTGTCTCTGACATGATCTGATTGGCCTGCTCTTTAATTACCTCCCCCTGAGGGGGAAGCAGCATTACCAGGCCACAGAAGGTGACCTGAGAGTTTTAAGCTGAAAATAAACTCTGTTCCCTAAGTTGCTTTTGGTCATGTTGCTTTTTTTTTTTTTTTTTTTTTCTTTTTTTCTTTTTTTGCTACAACAATAGAAACCCTAACTGAGACAAATGCATTGTTTATGGTTTCCTTCTTTTGGAAACACTTGTACATGTAATTGTTTTGTAATGTCCTCTCTTGGTCTAAAGACTTTTCTTTTAGCATATGTTTACTGGTTTGCTTTATAATCTTCTGACACAGACAGTGTTCACACATACTATCAATATTAGCTCTACTTCCACATCCTGTCCTCCTCTCCCTTTCCAATATGCAGTAGGTACCCACTGTAGGAGAGAGGTGACACTCCTAGGAAGTGCAGTTCAGAACCATCTGTAAAAGTGCTGTCTTGAATTATGTTAAAATCTCACCATTTCCATATAGGAACCCTCTCTCAACCCTTCCCACAAAATGTCTTGTCAGCTGTTCTATTGTTGTGAAGAAACACCCCGACCAAGGCAACTTCTTCAAAGGAAAGCATTTAATTGGGGGCATGCTTACAGTTTCTGAAGGTTACTTCATTATCATCGTGACCAGGTGCACAGCTGCATGCTGGCAGGTGCTAGAGCAATATCGGAGAATTTTCAGACAGAGGGTTAACACTGTGCCTGGTGGCTTTTGAAGTCTCAGTGTCCTCCCCCAGTGACACACCTCCTCTAACAAGTACAAACCTACCCCAACAAGGCCACGCTTCTAATCTGTCCAAATAGTCCACTAGCTGGGGACTAAGCATGAGAATAAAATAGCCCATGGCGCCAATCACATTCAAACAGCCATGCAAAGTAACCTGCACATACATGCCTGACAGATGCCAGTAAGTTGCCAGGACTGTTTCTGTCTATTAATCTTGATTCTGTGTTTTCACTTGGTCTTCAGTGAACTTTTCTTGCATCTGTAGTGTGTTGCCAAATACACAAATGAAAGGTAATTAATATTATTACTTTAAGTGTTGACTTTAGTCAAAAGCAAATATATAATATATGACATGTGAAATGTATGTGAGATTCAGATTTTACTAGCTGGATTCTGCTTGGCTTATCAGTCCCTGCAGCAGTGATGCTGGCTTCTCTTGACCTGGTACTTTGTAGTGCAGTAATTTAAGAGTGATTCACAAGATACTTGACTAAAAAGCCTTACTGTAATTTTACTTCTTTAAAAAAAATAGTGTGTTCCTGTCATTTCCAAATAGAAAAACATTATTTCTAAACTCTCAATTTCAAGAGACATTGGATTGTTGATTCTTTGTTATGGATGTAGACAGGAAGACCTTGTTTCTCGTACATTGGAGCTACAGTATACCAAAATGCTCATCAACAATATTAATCTCAGAAGAGCAGCTTTTGGGAAACAAAAGACAATATATTATCACTTTAGTTATTTTTTTTTTTTTAGTTTTCAAAATATTATGGTGTAAATTCTAACTCTATTTTTTAATGTAAACTATGGTACAAAGTTGTTTCCATTCTAGGTTCTCCAATGGGATATTTTAAATGTTTTCAGTATCCAAAAGTAAAGTTTTTAGGAATCGAAATATGCATGGGTATAGTCGTGAATGACTTTGCAACATCATTACCCTAGTAAATAGATTTTATAGGAATATCACCCATATTACTCTAACTAATGGCATGCTGACCTTTGCAGTACTGCAACAGAGAAATGTAACTCCTCTTTGCTATTAAACACCACGTTTTACTCAGTGTGATATACGATAAGAACTCATATGCATTCATTATAAATACATAAATAAAATGTATCTGTGCCTCCATTACTACTCAAAAGTATAAAGATTCTGTTTCACACTGCAGCTTTTATGGAGTATCATCTTATATGTAGCCTTCAGCTCTTTTTAATATTTACTATATATATATATATTCCTATTGTATCTTTTTACTATAGTATATTGATTTACAGATGGTAAAGGTAGCCATTTCTGATGATGAGACAGTAACAATATTAAGGCTTTTTGGATTATATTATTCTCAGAAGGAGCCATGGATAGTATGACTCAAATAGCCTGTATTTCAGTAAGACTGCATTACAGGAAAGTTTGGCTATATTTGGTCCCCAGGCCTTAATTTTCTGACTCTTGATCTGTAGCATTCCTTCTTGCTGTTTTATGTCATTCTTTACCTGCTACCATATGCAAATGTCGGCATTGGTAAGATCATGGCCTTTCTGTTTTATTGCTTCTGAGTTTAACATGCTAACTTGTGTTATTATTCCTCCAATTGCTTGACTGGTAGGTTCTATCAGTTATCAATGGCATGTTGATTTATGCACGTTTTCTTTTTTAAGTAGTATATGAAGAACTGAATAAATACCCATAGAATGGATTGCACTGTGCAGTGTGGTGAGGTAGTTTCCTTTTGTTCCTCATTTGTGTTTTGAGACAGTGTCTGATACTGTATTTCTTCATAATAGTAACTCCCTTTTGTTGGGTGCTTCTTAGGACATCATCCTCTGTGAATGCTATGTACCTATTAGTTCAGGTACATATGGTTACTGGTATTTTTATTGCCTCTTAAAACAGACACACTGAGACTCACAGATTAAATAATTTGTTCCAGGTAATACCACTAGCATATACCCATGAAATAAGTAGGTTACATGTACCTAAGAGGAAAAAAAATAGCAAAATTTCCTTCAAACTTTTCATTTGAGCTAAAACTTTGCTATAATGTCAAATCTGGCCTCTGAATGCTGATGTCTTGATGTACTTTGTCTGTGTCTTCATCTTCAAACCAATTGTTGCATATCTGGGTTTTTTAGCGTCTATTTCGTGAATTTTTCTCCATCTGCTTGTTTTCATTTATTATTGACAGTAGAATAGAAAATCAGTACAGTTAGTAAACCCTCACATGGAAATAATAGTGCAGTGTAATGTAATATTTTAAATTTGGAAGTTAATTACATGCCTCTACTCTTAAAAGTAGTACATACCATGTTCATGGACACGTTTGCATTTCTGTCAGACTTCCCAAGATTGGCTCACTGCCACATCTTACCAAATATCTGTACATGTTTTTCTCCTGGTATCCAGGCTTGAGTCTCTGTTTAAGTCTTTACTAAGCAAAGCCAGGCTGTTACTGACTCTATTTGAGTGAAGGACACTCAGTAGGTATGGTTCCTCTGACAGTGTATGATTCAGAGATTTGGAAATGGAATTAAAAACATCCCGGGCTCTTTTATTGATTAGTCAATATGTATGTCTTTTAAGTGGCAATCATTATGACTAGAAATAAGGTTTGAAGGACTCAGTGTTATTCATTAACTCATTTCTAAAGGCAGGATTAATGTAAATATACTGAAAATTAGAAAGACAGTGTCTGGTTGTTCAGTCCTGCGGATCCTACTTAGCAGTATAAGTTTCTTCACTTAAGCTGTAGTCAGCACTCTCAACAGAACATGTTAAATTGTGAAATTGTCTTTGAATGAATTGCTGTTTCTGAGTAATGACAGTTTGAAGATTGCATCATTTTGGGCTGCTGTCATCTGTTGAAAAAAAAAAAAAACTAAACCCAGGATAGAATTAATTGACAGTAATCAATTATGTGATATATTTAAGTCAGTATTTGAAAAATTAGGATAAAATATTTCATGGTGACTTTAAAAATCATATTTGAGATGATATGTACATAAAAAAGTGACTGTTGAACTATCAAGTCAGGCTTTTCAGCGAGTATTTTTTCTCTTTTTTATTTTATTTTTTTAAATATTAGTTACAGTTTATTAACTTTGTATCCCAGCTGTAGTCTGCTCCCTCATTCCCTCCCAATTCCACCATCCCTCCCTCATCTCCTCCCTGCTCCTTTCCAAGTCCACAGATAGGGGAGGTCTCCTCCCCTTCCATCTGACCCTAGCTTATCAGGTTTCTTCAGGACTGGCCACAATGTCCACCTCTGTGGCCTAGCAAAGCTGCTCCTCCCTCGGAGTGGTCAAAGAACCAGCCATTGAGTTCATGTCATAAATAGACCGTGTTCCCCTTACTAGGGAAATCCACTTGGATACTGAACTACCATGGGCTACATCTGAGCAGGGGTTCTAGGTTATATCTATACATGGTCCTTGATCTCATAGAAGACCCCTGTGCCCAGATATATTTGGTCCTTGTCGAGCTCCTGTCCTCTCCAGGTCATACTAACCACCTCTTCTTTCATATGATTCCTGCACTCTGTCCAAGGTTTGGTTATGAGTCTCAGCATCTGCTTTGATACACTGCTAGGTAGAGTGTTTTAGAGGCTGTTTGTGGTAGGCTCCTGTCCTGTTACTTGTTTTCTCCTACTTCCAATGTCCATCCCATTTGTCTTTCTAAGTGAGGATTTATCATCTTAATCCAGGTCCTCTTTCTTGTTTATCTTCTTTAGGTGTACATATTTTAGTATGTTTATCCTATCTTATAAGTCTAGTACCCACTTGTAAGTGAGTATAGACCATGTGTGTCTTTCTGCTTCTGGAACACCTCACTCACGATGATCTTTTCTAGATCCCACCATTTGCCTGCAAATTTCATGATTTCCTTGTTTTTAATTGCTGAGTAGTATTCCATTGTGTAAATGTACCAAAATTTCTGTATCCATTCTTCCATTGATGGACATCTGGGTTATTTCCAGATTCTGGCTATTACGAATAAAATTGCTACAAACATGGTTGAGCAAATGTCCTTGTTGTATACTTGAGCATCTTTTGGATATATGCCTAGGAGTGGTATAGCTGGATCTTGAGGAAGCACTATTCCTAGTTGTCTGAGAAGGCACCAGATTGATTTCTAGAGTGGTTGTACAAGTTTACATTCCCACCAGCAATGGAAGAGGGTTCCCCTTTCTCCACAACCTCTCCAGCATCTGTTGTCATTTGAGTTTTCATCTTAGCCATTCTGATGAGTGTAAGGTGATATCTCAGGGTCGTTTTGATTTGCATCTCTCTGATGGCTAAGGACGTTGAGTATTTCTTTAAGTGTTTCTCTGCCATTCTGTATTCCTCTGCAGAGAATTCTCTGTTTTGCTCTGTACCCCATTTTTAATTGGATTGCTTTAATTGTTGCCTTTTAACTTCTTTAGTTCTTTGTATATTCTGGATATCAGCTTTCTGTCAGATGTAGGGTTGGTGAAGATCCTTTCCCAGTCAGTAGGCTGTCGTTTAGTTCTGATGACAGTGTCTTTTGCTCTACAGAAGCTTTTCAGTTTCATGAGGTCCCATTTATTGATTGTTGCTCTTAGAGCCTGTGCTGTTGGTGTTCTGTTCAGGAAGTTGTCTCTGGTGGCAATGAGTTCTAGGCTTTTCCCCACTTTTTCTTCTAGCAGACCTACTCTAACAAGACTATACCTCCTAATCCTGCCCAACAGTTTCACCAACTGCTGACCAAGTATCCAAATGTATAAGCCCATGGGGCCATTCTTCTTTAAACTACCACAGTAGGAAATAGTTCCCTACTGAGCATCCTCTGAGTATTTGCTCTTTCCTTGCCTTCTGCAGCCCAAGTGCAGTCATTCTTCCTTGTTGGAGGCTCTTGATTGTAATGGATGCATACTGCGTAAAGGATAGCATTTCTCATCTGTCCTTTATCTTCTGACTCATACACTCTTTGAGCTTACCACCCTAAAGTGTTTTGTGAGCCTTGGAGAAGAGGGTATGAATATCTTCTTTAGGTTTGAACACTTGTCTGTCACTTATTTTCAGCACTTTCCACGTCAGTGAGTCTCTGTATTTGCCATCATTCCCTGGAAAGAGACCTTCTCTGATTAAGGCTGAGAGTGTTAATTGCCTATGGATATAAGCATAATATATAGGACACTTGGATGCTATGTCAATTTAGTTAATCAACAGAGTTTAATTACCCCCTAGTGCTCATAAACTCCCTTGCCATGAGCTTTTGAGCAGGTTCAAAGTACCAGCTATTTATTCTTTCTCATGGAATGGGCCTCAAATCTCATCAGTGTGGTTAATTGTCCTCATAACAATCCTGCCAATATTCTAAAACTGTGCATAGCTTTTTGAAAAAAGTTCTAGTCAACATTATATAAGTTATGATACAATGAAACTATCTTATGTCAAAAGCAAACAACAACAAAAATGACCAAGACACCGTTTTTCCAATGACCTCCTAGGAGTCAGTAAGTCACAAAGGAAGCTACCCTTGGTAGCACGTTAGATTAACATCTTGTAGTAGCACAAGGAATATGAAATAATTATGAAATAAAATTTAATGTTTAGCACTGAATTCATACATGTATCTACTGAATACCACACTTATGAAGTGATGTTTATGCTTAGAATTCAGTCTTTCCCTACTTTTTCTTAACACAACTGCTACCTGTTACATGTTCCTTCATTGCAGGTGCTGGATGCATACAGGGTTCATGAGGGCTTCTCAGTCTACATCTGTACATGCCTCATAGAAGTCAGTAGAGCTCTTAGGGACGACTTTAAGTCTTAAACGTCATTAAAAGGTTTATACCTATATTCATCTCTCCCTATTTATACACACTATTTCCTTCCCTCTTAAAATCTCGCATAGGTTCTGAATGACAGTTTACCATTTTTTATTGCTTAATAGATGCATGCATTTATGCCTGTCTCCAGAACATTAATTAGGTAAATGGATGCTAGAAACGTAGTTTCACCTAAAATCTTTTCCATCTCTAAACATTAAGCAGTGTGTGGGCACATAACTGGTTCTTAACAAATACATGCTTTAGTCAGTTTCTAAATATATTTATATAACTTGTATAAACCTTTCATACTTGAATATATTACAGTCATGAAAGTGTTTTCACACAGGGACCCTACAATCTTTGTAGCAGGTTTATGGATACACACTACCATTAGTTTCCTCAGTATCACATGATAGAACAAAGATTCAAAACGACAACAGGAAAAGCAGTGGTGCTTTGAACCATGTGACTTATTTTCTTTGGTTGAAAAAGGTTTGAAGACTCATCAGAGGGCAACATGGTCTGATTTTTCCCTACAAGTATGAAGTTATTTTGAGTATAATCATATGTATACTGAGAATTATCTGGACACTTGTACTTTGAGCTCTTGGGGAAAGTTGGTATAGAAACCCCTTTTAGGTATATAGTAGCCACTGTTCCTTGATATATGTTATTTAAAGAGACTTTTATCTCACATGGCAATTCTGTGTTATCATTTATGTTTAAAGAACATTCTTAAGATAGCATTCTAATATGACTTAGTTTAACTTTGTTCATTTTAAACTATGGGTATGGATAATTCTATCCAGTATTCATAACTAAAGTACTAATAGACAAGTGTATTATTTCAAGTCAAAACATTATATGTATACCTCATTGACTTGAAATACCTCATTTATCTATGTAAATATATTGTCCTCTGTTTAGTCTGAGAAAAAAGAAAGTAAAAGCACTTCTCTTCTAGATGTCATGGCTCCCTTCTCCTCAGAAGCCATCATCCCTGTACCCTAAATTATTCTTTCCCCTCTAGCTTTTACCTTAGAGCTCTGCAGAGCCACCCTCAAAATTAACAATGATTGGTTTGTTTGTTTTTTTCTTCACTGTGTTTGTATTGATCTTGTTTTGAAATGTTTTTTGAAAAGTTTATTCAGTCTCTGCAGGACCCCCAGGGCCCAGTTTTTTATTTGTTTGTTTGTTTGTTTGTTGTCTCTGTTGCTCTCCTTGTAGAGCTCCTCTCCCCTCCAGGTCTTTCTATCTCCCTCTTCTTTCATGAGATTCCCTGCACTCTGCTCGAAGTTTGGCTCCGTGTCCCAGCCTCTGCTTTGACACCTCCATCAGTAGAGTCTTTCAGTGGTCCTCTGTGGAAGACTCCTGTCCTGTTTCCTGTCTTTTCCCACTTCCAATGTCTATTGCATTTGCCCTTCTGAATGAGGATTAAGCATCTTCCCTAGGGTCTTCCTTGTTGTTTACTTTTTTTACGAATATAGGTTTTAGTATGTTTAGCCTAATTTATATGTCTAATAACCCCTTATGAGTGAATATATAACATGTATGTCTTTTCCTTCTGGCTTACTTCACTCAAGGTGAGGAAACTACATGGAGAGGATTTAAAACCCTGGCTCAGATGTAGCTCATAGACTCAGTCTCCAAGTGGGATCCCTAGCAAGGGAAGCAGGGGCTGTCTCTGGCATGAACTCAGTGTCAGGGTCTCTGATCGCCTCCTCCTGTGTGTGTGTGTGGGGGGGGTGCATCCTTGCTAGGCCACAGAGGAAGACAATACAGCCAATCCTGATAAGACCTCATAGGCCAGGGTCAGATAGAAGGGGAGGAGGACCTCCCCTATTAGTGGATGAAGAGGGAGAAGATGGGGGGGGGAGAGATTAAGAGAAGATGAGAGACAGGGCCACAGCCAGGAAACAAAGTGAATAAACTGTAATAAATAATAAATACAAAAATTTTAAAGAAAATATGTTTATTCAGAGTATAACATTTTAGCTCTAAGTGAAATGCATATCTACTGAACTTTTGTGCATATAGGCAGACAGGAAGATAAATGTAATAATAAAGACAAATATGGCTAAAGTCTAGAATACATGAGTGGCCACATGCATTATTTATATGTCACTCGGTTATTCATGCTATCACATGACTAATGATGTAATTTCTTGGTGCTAGTCATAGGAACAAAACCAAGATGTGCAGTTTTTCTTGAGGATTTTAAGCTTATATTTTAGTCAAAATTAGAAACACAAATTTTAGATTTTTTTCCCTTGTGTGAGGAATAATGTTAACATTTACTGATTTTTTAATTAACATGACACAAAAACATCAAATATTTATAATTCAAAACAGGGTTGTTTTAAAAGTGTATACTGAAAACATATTTCAAACAGAACAAATTTTATATTAGCCAGTTATTATTTTCTTCTGTGGATACAGTGTCTGGCTTTTGCCTTAATCAAAGTAAATATGGACTTTATAATTTAAGGCCTGTGTAATTTAGAAAGTTCTTTGGGGAGAAATACTTCTTTTGATTTGAAATTTTTGAAAACATTTACAGATTCTTTACTTATAGCTATATTTTGCAATTGTTTTTAATTTTCTTCTCTAAATGAAGTTAACATTTTTCATCTTTTAGATCTTGACAGAGCAAGTGTGTACACAAGTTGTGCATAAACCCCACCCCGAGCCGGACTCCACAGTGAAAATTCAGAACCCAAGTGAGTGGACGCCGCTTTTTAGTGTTACGTGCTAGTTATGTGGTGATATGCGGGACTGAATCAGAACTTTCCTAACTGCCAGTGTCTTTCTGGGGTCCCGGTTACAAGCATTTAGTTGAACATTAGTGAATGTGACATGCTTTTTTACATTTTAATTCAGACTGTGTTTGTTTATAGTGATTCTTAAAGTGGTGGCAACTTTGTTAAAAAACTCAACACCGAGCGCAGAATTGATGGAAGTCCGTCGGTTGTTTTTATCTGACATGATTAAGCTTTTCAGTAACAGCCGTGAAAATAGAAGGTAAACTGTCTGATTTTTATTCTAGCTTAATATTTTTTTCTGTTCTCAATTTTCAACAACTTTCAAAAAAAAAATCCAAATATTTTGCCAAATACTCTTAAATCCCTTGAAATGGCATGTGTTTCATAGATGTAATTTACTTCATCATACTTTCACCAATTTTATATGCTTTTATTTAGTTTTCCTGGTATATACAATTAAGTAGATGTATGGATACACAGAAACAACCATTTTTATACTTACAGTGTAGTCACTATCCCAGACATCTGTCACCAACGGTTCCTTTAAGCGTGCACTGTGTGACCATGTGGGGGTTTGCCTCCATGTTCACCAGTGTTCTCCTGTCATGCACTTGAAGTGCCTTAGCTCAGACGTGATGTACAGGCTGGGTCTGTGGGCCTTTCCTGTGTTTCTAACGAGTCTTACGGACTATGTGTGAAGCATTGTGGTGCCCAGGCTAGTGCAGGATTGACGTGCCTGTAGATAAAACCAGGTGTATTGTGTGTGCTAATGGTGATGAGAACACCTAATAATTCACTCTGACCAGGAGAATTAGGAAGTGATTTTAGTTAATAATTCAAAATTTTCAAAAGAGAAACTGATGGAAATTATACAATTTAAAATGCGTAGAATAATTTTGTACTCAGATTATATTTTAATTACTTTAACCAAATTTCAAAGGAGTAAATTCTAATTTTGAAATTTTTTTTAATTTTTTTTTAATTTTTTTAATTTTGAAATTTTTAATGAGCTCTTTTTTCTCCCTAGATGCTTACTGCAATGTTCAGTGTGGCAGGATTGGATGTTTTCTCTTGGGTATATCAATCCGAAAACTTCTGAGGAACAGAAGATTACTGAGATGGTCTACAACATTTTCCGGATTCTTTTGTATCATGCAATAAAATATGAATGGGGAGGCTGGAGAGTCTGGGTGGACACACTCTCAATAGCTCATTCCAAGGTAATAGGAGTCTAGCATGTTCTGCGTTGAAGTTTCGGCAATGGAGTAGTTATAAATTCTCATCTGGTGCCACCTGGTGGACATTCCCAGTCATTCCTCTATGCTAGTTTTGTCTATGTATCTTTTCTGTCCTTTGGTGAGACTGGAAAGCCTAAAGGTGGTTTCAAGATCATTTAGCTCAAACATAAAGTTTTATAAATTAGGAATGTTTTAATAACACTTAAAAGTTAAAGTGTGTGTGTGTGTGTGTGTGTGTGTGTGTGTGTGTGTGTATGTATGTGCACGTGCTTGAATGTTTGAAAGTTAGGGGGTGCCTTTGGGGAGGAGTTGGTTCTCTCCTTCTAACTCTAGGTTTCAGGGATTGAACTCACGAATTCAGGCTTGATGGCAAATACCTTTCTCTGATGAGCCATCTCACTGTCCCCTCAATTGGGAATTTTACTGTAAATGTTTGTAGCAGGCGTGAGAACCAGTTGTTTTTCAACTAAACCATACCCAATTTTTACAAGCATTTTGCATGAAATAATAGCTGAAATATACTTTTAAAATATGCTTTTAAAGTAATCAGATTTTTTTTTAATTTTTAAATGAATAATAAATACATTTAAGTGGGTCTTGGCTTTTCATACAAGCATAAGGACCTGAATTTGGATCCCATCATCCATGTAACAGGCTGGGCATGCCTGCGCACATTTCACCTGCAGTGCTGGGGAGCCAGGTGGGTACCTCCCAGGGCTCTCAGACTAGCCAGTTCCTCTAGCCAAAAAATGCATATACGTATATATGTATATATATGCATACATACATATACATTGAGACAGTGTCTCTGTGTTGTTCTGACTCACCTGGAACTTGTTTTGTAGACTAAGCTGATCTTAAGTTTACAAAGGTGACTCTGCTTCTGCCTCCCTAGTGTTGAGAATAAAAGCATGCACACTTAATGATATTTTAATTATAGTGTTGTAGTCAGTGTTCTATTGCTATGAAGGCATATCAGGACCAAGACAATGCTCATAAAAGAAAGCATTTAATTTCGAGCTTGCTTACAGTTTCAGAGGTGAATTCATTGTCATCATGGTGGGGAGCATGGTGGCGTGGTACTGGAGAAGTGGCTGAGAGCTACATCCTGATCCTTAGGCAGTAGGCACTGGTCCTCATGTGGGATTTTGAAACTTTAAAGACTACTCACAGTGACACACTTTCTTCAACAAGGCCACACCTCCAGATACTTCTAATCCTTCTCAAACAGTACCACTTCCTAGTGTCTAAGCATTGAAACATATGTGCCTATTGGGATTATTGTTATTCAAACTACTACATGTAGTATTATTTAATATTTTTAATTTTAAGATTCTATATGTATATTAAATTTTAAATATTCATTTGTCTTTGACGAGGACAGTATTACATGAATGTGCACATTATATTTTAGTAATTCAAAACTGTGATTCCTCAACCCCTGGCAACAGAGAAGAAGCATGGCCATCTGAAATTAGGCCACTAATCCAGTTATGTCGCAATTAAGTTTTTGGTTTAGAAAACTCATTCAGTTATTTTTAACAGGAATTAGAAAAATGATTTTAGAGGTTAAATAATATTTGTGTTGGCTTTCTTGTCGGCATCTGATGAAGCTGCTCAAATCATCTGTGTAAAGCAAAGAGTAAAAATACATCAATAAACATGATTGCATTATAATAATATTTTACTCATTAAAATAGATGACAGACAGATGTGGCCCATGGGTGGTAGATTGCCAGCCTCCATTATTGGGGAGGGTTTTGTTTTGTTTTTTTCTGTAGGAAAAGGTTTCATATGACACTCTTTGAAGAAAGGTCAACCAAAAAAAAAAAAAAAAAAACATTAGTATTCAGATTACTATAGATTCATTCCTATAAGGAAAGATTTATTTTTAATATTAGAAAACTGTAGAAGAATTTTTGTCTGTTTCAGCCCTGCATTTTGCAACATGCCCACCTTGTATTTGTCATTGCTTTAATACATTTTTTTATCTAACAAAGAAAAGATGTTGCAAGTTCTTGCTCAGAACATATTCTGATATTTCTAATTCAGTACCCTGTCTGTGTATAAAACTTATATAGTGACTTAGAAATGTCTTATGTTTACACATTCATCTGTGGTACTTTCAGTAGTGGTTGTGATGGGTGAAAATACTACAGTAGCTGTGTAAAAGCTGTCATAGTAATAGTAGTTTTGATGCTGAATATTGTCATCTGCCAAGTCCTTAAGCCTAAAGAGTGTTCACAAGTTCTCATCTGATGTTGCTTAACATTGGAAAGTTAACCTATACAAAGGAACCTTAATTTTGCAGTTACCCATGTGTGTAGAGACAAGTCAGGAAGTAATGTTTTGCTGTATTTCATCATTGTTTCCAATTACGTAATAAAACCAGTTACTTAATAACACTAATTTTTTACATTCCTTGAACCATTTGTACAGAAATTTTGTTGCTGTTATTACTGTCTTTCTCGGCGTGTACATGACACCTCAGTGTTCTCTTTTCTTACTGCCTAGGTTACTTATGAAGCACACAAAGAATATCTGGCCAAAATGTATGAGGAGTATCAGCGACAGGAGGAGGAGAACATTAAGAAGGGGAAGAAGGGAAATGTGAGCACCATCTCTGGTCTTTCATCACAGACGACAGGAGCAAAAGGAGGAATGGAGATCCGGGAAATAGAAGACCTTTCCCAAAGCCAGAGTCCAGAGAGTGAGACAGACTACCCAGTGAGCACAGACACACGAGACTTGCTCATGTCAACCAAAGTATCGGATGATATTCTCGGAAGTTCAGACAGACCTGGCAGTGGCGTGCATGTAGAAGTACATGATCTTCTAGTTGATATAAAAGCAGAGAAAGTGGAAGCAACGGAAGTAAAGCTTGATGACATGGATTTATCACCAGAGACCTTGGTGGGTGGAGAGAATGGTGCCCTCGTGGAGGTGGAGTCCTTGTTGGATAATGTGTACAGTGCTGCTGTTGAGAAACTCCAGAATAATGTGCATGGAAGTGTGGGTATCATTAAAAAAAATGAAGAGAAGGACAATGGCCCATTGATCACACTAGCAGATGAAAAGGAGGAGCTTCCAAACAGTAGCACATCCTTCCTCTTTGATAAAATGCCCAAACAGGAAGAGAAACTACTTCCGGAACTTTCTAGCAATCACATCATCCCAAATATTCAAGACGCCCAAGTACATCTTGGTGTCAGTGATGATCTTGGACTGCTTGCTCACATGACTGCGAGTGTAGACTTAACTTGCACATCAAGTATAATGGAAGAGAAAGACTTCAGAATTCATACGACTTCAGATGGAGTGAGCAGTGTCTCTGAAAGAGAGTTAGCATCATCAACTAAGGGGCTAGACTATGCTGAAGTGACTGCTACGACCTTGGAAACAGAGTCTTCCAATAGCAAGATTGTCCCAAATATTGATGCAGGAAGTATAATTTCAGACACTGAGCGATCTGATGATGGCAAAGAATCAGGAAAGGAAATCCGAAAAATCCAGACCACTGCTACAACACAAGTAAGCCGTCCCGTGGGAATTCTAAAAATAAACAAACAGAAACGTCAGGTCGGCACTGAGCTCTTAGCTGCAAAGTGGTTTCATAGAATGCTACTACACTTAAATTTGTGTAATGCATAACTTAGAGAACAGAGCGCTCTGAATTATATCCCCAATACTGCCACATTGCTCTAATTTTGCTCAACCTCTGGCCTAAGATCCTCTGTCATACAAGACATTGTAGTGCATTAAAATACGACCGTTAAGGTCTCTGTCCATGCTTACAGCTTATGAGTGCTACATTTACACCTTTGTACTTGAGATCTTCATTCTAACCCTGTGATCCAGGCCAGCCTCGTTCTGGGGATTATAGAAGAAAGGACTTGGAGCCACCTTGAACAGATGGATGAGCGATAGGGAAAGGGACTGTTATCTCTCAAATGCCTACCATGCTCCAGGCACTGTAATAGATTTTTCAGATTCCAGCCCCACTACACCCTGTGAGATAGGTAATATAGATGAGAAAATTGGAATTATCACCAATGAGAGTTTTCTTTACAAACACAGGGATAGAATTTGTTATTTTTATTTTTTTAAGGAAGCTGCTTGGGCCTGGTGGTTAGCAAATGTTAGTGCTGTGGTTTGGGCCAGTCTGCAGTAAGACTGAAAGCACTATGTCTTTTGAGACAAATTTGAGTTAAGACTATGTAATTTTTGGACTGAACTGATATTTTATGGTTAAGTTAATGAGATTATGACACTTAAGTATTTGAGTTTTGCTAACCCTATGGACTTTCTCCTTGCCTTTTCATCTCACTGAAGGTAAGTTTATGTTTCCATGCCTCCTATATTGGGAAGAGTAAGCCATGTGGTTCTGTTGTCTTTGTACTTCAGTAAGAATACTGACGATGCATTCTATGTGTGGGAAAGGTGTGTTTATTTTTGTTTGTTAACTGCCAATTTCCATTTTGATGGCAGTTATACTTCAGTGATAACTGGCAGGGAAAGGGAATATTGAATAAGGTACAGATTTCAAGCAAAGGAAAACATCATCACTTACTGGGCACAGTAATCACTAGGCTTGCCTGTTTTTCATTGAGAATGCACAGGTATTTTTCTGCCTTCCTTCCTAACATCATACAGTGTGTTTTTATTGAAGTATTGTGAGTGAAATGCACGTTGAAGTTAATTTCTCACCATGTGTTCTTAGTTCTAATTAATTGATGATGTGTATCCATTGTCCCCACTGCATGTGTGCTTTCTTGCATGAAAGGCTTTTTTTTTTTTTTTTTTAACCAGCATGAAGATGCTGTGACTAGGAAAAGAAAATCTGGTTTTTAGTAAGAACTTTAGTGTTGTCTTTTGATGACCTTGCCTAGATTCTGCTGTATAAAAACGGAAGTCCCACTAGCAGACTTTAGATGAGACAGGTTTCTGTCCAGGTTTTGAAGGGCCCTCACCGACTAATGTCACATGTAAAGCTCCTACTCACTCGATCATTCACACTGGGTTTTGATTCTCACACTTCTTGTGTGCTCCACAAAAGTTTCCCTTCTCTTTGTTTAGGCTGTTCAGGGCCGGTCTCTTACCCAACAAGATCGAGATCTCAGAGTTGATTTAGGATTTCGAGGAATGCCAATGACTGAGGAACAGCGGCGCCAGTTCAGCCCTGGTCCCCGGACTACCATGTTCCGGATTCCTGAGTTTAAGTGGTCTCCAATGCACCAGCGCCTTCTCACTGACCTGCTGTTTGCGTTAGAGACAGATGTGCATGTGTGGAGAAGGTACAGTTGTTTCTTTTCTGCATTTTGATGCCCTTCAGTTAAGAAAATGAATATTTTTTTTTAAATTTTTTATACGTGTGTGTCTTTTGCTTTGAATGTATGTCTGGCCTGGCCTGGTACCTATAAGGTCAGAGGTGGGTGTTGGATCTCCTAAAGCTGGAGTTACAAATGGTTATGAGTCAGTGTGTGGGTGTTGGGAGTTAAACCCAGGTCCTTTGAAAGAACAAAAAGTGTTCTTTATCACTAAGCCAACTCTCTAGCCTGAGAAAATGAGTGTTTTTATTTACTGTATCAACTAAATAAATGATTTATTTCATCAAGTAAAATATACAAATTAAATTTGTCTAAAAAATCAAATATTTAAGATTTTGATAGAAAAATATTTATATAGAGCATACTTTTTATGATGTCCAGAGCACAAAAAAATCTCTATCAATGTAAACCATTTAGCTTAACAGAGTTAAAAGAGAGAGGGAGAGAGTTAAAGCAGAATTTTAAACTGTGGAATTGCTTTTTCTACATACAAAAAAGAAAGATCAGTTTTGGTTTATACTTCTGTAATTGCATCTTTTCTTGTTAAACTGAATACTATGAGCTATTGTTTAGTAACAATATGATAACATTTATTACCAAAAAAAGTTAAAGTAGCCTATAACATGTATGTCACTAGAACCTATGTGTATAAGCAGTTATTGGATTTTGGTTTAAATCTATCTGAATTAAGTGGTTGCTTTTTTTACTCTTCAATACAGTTTTCTACTAGCAGATTCACAACACATTTCTAAATCAGGAGATGTGTCAAAGTGTGTACACATGTTCAGAGTGTGTAAATGTTGGAAGGTGATGGCTGGAAGCAACAAAATACCTTATCTTCAGGGATTTAATCCGCTCTGTCACATCCTCAGTCTGAGGCTGACTTCTCTACTTCTCCTTGTTCTCCTTTAGGATTAAAGGTGGCCACTTGTAGTTGTCTGTTGAAAGGCACACTCCTGCCTTTCTCCCTCCACCCCTCACTCTTTTTCTTCTCCCTGCTCTATTTCTTCTTTTCTCCTTCTTTTGATTGAAGTCCCTTAAGAAACTTCTCCCATGTGGTCTATGAGGTTGTACATACATTTGTAAAACACCCTTCAAAAAGAAATGGGTTTCTAATGACTAGGCTATGTAGACCAGTGCTGATTAAGAACCCAGTAACTAATCAGTTCATGTCAGAGGCAGTCCCTGTTCCTATTACTAGGGAACCCACTTGGACACTGAACTGCCTATGGGCTGCATATGTGCAGGGGTTCTAGGTTATCTCCATGCATGGTATTTGGTTGGAGCATGAGTCTCAGGAAAGACCCCTGTGCTCAGTTTTTTGGTTCTGTTGCTCTCCTGTAGAGCTCCTGTCCTCTCCAGATCTTACTATTTCCCACTTCTTACATAAGATTCCATGCACTCTGCCCAACAATTGGCCATAAGTCTCAGCATCTGCTTTGATAGTCTGCAGGGCAGAGCCTTTCGGAGGCCCTCTGTGGGAGCAGCCTTACCAGGCCACAGAGAAAGACAATGCAGCCACTCATGATGAGATCTGATAAATCTGATAGGATCAGAAGGAAGGAGAGGAAGACCTCCCCTATCAGTGGACTCGGGGAGGGGCATGCGTGGAGAAGGGGGAGGGAGGGCAGGTTTGGGGGGGGATGAAGGAGGGGTTTATGGGGGGATACAAAGTGAATAAAGTATAATTAATAAAAAATTAAAAAAAAAGAACCCAGTAACTGGTGAGGCCAACTAGTGCATGGAACAAAACCTGCAATGTTCTTTTTGGAAGATGACATGGCTGCTGGGCAAGCTGTCAGTGTGTCTGCCAAGGGAGTTTTCATGTTGGATTTGCTTAGTCTGTAAGCTGGGCATAAACTCATTGCTAATGTTGCATGCTGTGAACCAGGAGATGACTAAGGAAAATAAATAGCTCGAAAGGCATGACTGCTGATGTGAATGTCCATGTGAGGGTGAAAAAGATGATTTGCGTAATTTTTCTTCCAACAACAAACTGCCTATCAATGCTCCTGAGGGTTTCCAAACATAAGTGTAAAATTTTAAAAAATGAGGATACAGGAGAGTAATCACAAAAGTATTTTGTTGGCACCTTCATTGCATATTTTATATGGAGAGTTCTGCTGCTGACCTAGAGTCTTCCTTTTCACTAGCAATAATTCTTAAACATCTGCCAGTTCCCTTCAGTGATACTTCACATCATGTATTTCCCCCTTGTGGTAAAGAGTGTGCTCAGAACCACATGTGAAACTTCTCTCCACAGGCTGCAGCCAAGCTAGTTTAGTTAAATTCACAGAGCCACTCAGGTGTCTTAGAAATGTGAAATGGAAGATTATTATCTTGGACTACCTGTGTGGGGAGTTCTAGGTCAGCCATGGAGTAGTGATGTTTCTTCTTCTAAAAACCAAGAAAGAACAACAATATTGTATTTGTTTAATATACATGGGGGCACACACACACAATTCTTGCAGAAATAATTATATTTTGATAAAATGTCTGAATTTTGAGTTGGTTTTGTTCTGATAACTGTCTTTTAAATTTGTCTAGCACTTCTATATTTTGTTAATAGTTTTCACTTTAAAATTTTTATTTTGGATAAAGTATCTAAACCTCTTGCAGTTACACAAAGGAAATAATCATGTTTTTTCTGTTTCAGCCATTCTACAAAGTCTGTAATGGATTTTGTCAACAGCAATGAAAACATTATTTTTGTACATAACACAATTCACCTCATTTCCCAGATGGTAGACAACATTATCATTGCCTGTGGAGGAATTTTACCTTTGCTCTCTGCAGCAACTTCGCCAACTGTAAGTTCTTTACCTCCACCTAGTGGTTATATTTTGTAATGACATAAACTGAAATTTCAGTCATTTCAGATACAGGAAACAGACAGATTTTTTAAGTTTCTCCTACAGGTACTTTGACGCCATTTATTAGATTTATATTCTAGTTTCTTCTTTCTATTTGCCATTATTTGTATCTTCCTGTGTATATTTATTATAGTATTATTAGGATTTTGGGTGAACTCTGGAAAAATTATAACTATAATTTTTTTACTTTTTATATGCTGTATATATTTTTAAATCTCACATAGCAGTAAGCTGTTAAAATCCATTTGTAACATAGTCTGAACCTATTAACCAATATGCCATAAAAATAAATATTTTTCTTTCTCTATAAAACATTGAAAAACACTAATATTATTAGTTTGGAAGGCATTTAATATTGATCTTGGATGTCCTTTAAAAATGCAACAGACCAGTGTCAAGTTGTATGTAATTTGTATCTTACAAGTATCTTTAGTTCAGGGATGGGGTGTTTGTAGTTGACTAGCAGTATTCCTCTCTAGCATTTGTGGATCTTGAAGTTGACTCCCCAGAGGCACAAATTTTTTAAATAAAATATTTTAACCTATGTAAAAATGACTCCATTTAGGTGTTATTTGATTAGATGGGAAAGAATAGAGAAGTCCCACTTGCCGTTGAACCTATCTTGCTACTTTTTGTAAGAAATTTGTTTGTAAGCCCTGGAACATACCTTTGTGTTTTATTAACACATCTATTACTGTGGCAGTGCTTCCTAATTGGTTCCACACTTTATCACGTCAGTAACATGATTTTTTCTACGTGGTTCTTGTTCTTACTCCATCCATTGGAACAGCATTGACGTTTCAAATGTTAGCTGCAACAGGCCTTCACTCCTACACTTCCCGCAGGTGCACCTACCTGTGCTCCTGATGAATTCATCCAGCAAGTACAGGGAGAAAGGCTTGTCTGGGAACAGTGCAAAGGACAGCATTGGGTCTAGTGGAACTGCTTAGTAACCAAACCAAGGACGTAGCCTGGGCATAACAACTCAAGGACTTGCTGATATGTGGAGAAGGCTGGTCCCTAGCATTTATCTGTAACTATTTCTTTCCTGTCTCAACTTGCCTTTAGTGATACATACTAAATTCTGGTAAAGGGCATACTTAGATTCAGACAGGGAGGCTGCCATTTTTTCCATACACCAAAGACTAAATTCAATACTTTTTATGTAGTATCATACACATTTTCATTTGTTGTTAGGAAATTTTAAGAGACTATTTATTTTAACATAAATATTGAATTTTTTTATAATTTTGTTCAGAACAAAAATAATCACTCTGCAAAGTAGCTTAGTGATAAGTTATTAAAATTTACAGAGGTTTGAAATATCCACATTACTAAATGTCTTTCAAAATTTAGTGTCAAGTATTTCTATTAATAAAATAGTAAGTGCAGTAATCCATAAATCCATATACCTTAACATTCAATGTAGCTTCTTTATAAATTAATTAATACACAGTGAAAATACAGGCGTTTTAAAGTTTGACTACCAAGAACATTTGCATATCCAGTTTTGACCACTATAGTTTGGGATTTTAAATTGCCCATTATTTAGATTGTTCTTAGAGTTGGAAGTTTCAAGATTTTTTTGTTCCTGTATTTGTAAATTTGTCTGTTAACTAACTGTACCTCTACTTTACTACGCAACACACTTAATTTTTATTTATTATTTTTGCTACAGTTTCTTTAAAAAAGAAACATCAAGATTTGTTCGCATGCCTTATATATAATGGGGAAATGCAAAGTTATTAAGTATTGTTTAGTGTTACTGGATTGTTTCTGTGTTCTTGCTGAAGTTTCAGTGTAGTGGAAAAAAGGAGGGAGGAGCCTGAATATAGAATAAAACTTGCACTGAAAATATGAGCCTTTCAAGTATACAGGTATACAAGCTTACAAGTATAAGATCTCAAGAATTACGGAACAGGTGAGAGGGAGGAGACAGGAGGGAAGCTCTGGTTTACTAAAAGGCTATTCTATAAGAACATCAGAGCATCAGCTGCAGATGAATGAAGCACAGACACTCGCCACTGCTCAGGACGCTTGAGTGTTTTAGGATTTCAATGATGCATGGGGGTTTTTTGTTTTTGTTTTTGTTTCAGATTTTCAGAAGTCTTTGAAGCTTTCTTTTTTGTTTCATTTTTTTTTTAAATACCTTGTGGTAGTGTTGAGCTTGACAGTAGTAGCTGGCAAACTTTTCTGTGTGGAGGTAGATAGCAAATACTGTAGGTCTCACAGATATCTGCTGTTTGTCTCAGCCTCTCAACCGTACTCTTGGGAGAATGGGAGTGAACTGGGCTTATCATAAGAGCTGTATGATATGAGGTGCTGACATTATATAAGAAGAACATGAGGATGTGCATTAAAGCATTATTATAGAACAGTCAAAAGTTAGGTAAATCCATTTCTTTTTATGAAGTAATAACTTGAAATTGACTCATTCACTATTAAATATAACAATTTTACCAAATACAGTTATCTCTTAGAAGATACCTTTTTTTTTTTGTAGTCCCTAATTTAAAAATAACAACCTAAAGCTTAATCCAGAAGTAAAGTAAACCTTTGTCATTCCTCAAGGTAAATGCTGCACTCTGTTGATTGGCTGCTATTCAAGCAGACTTGTTTCCCAGTGAGATTCAGATATGACCTTCTGTGGAGTTTGAATTAAATGGAAATGGGGTGAACCTCAGTTTGAAATCAACCTGTGTTTCAGCCTGGGCTGTATCATTTGCTGAGCATGGTCTCAACCTTGCTTCATTGACCAAAGGGTCCCACAGAAAGTATATGAAAAGTCACATTTGGTAATAGATGTATAGATGTATCATGTACTAGGTGAGGAAGCCTCTCAGAGTTTTCTTTCTTAAATTCCTTTTTGTAACTCCCTTCTTTACATATTTGTCTGTCATCTCAGTTTATTTTAAAAGCCTTTTGTTTATAGAACATTTATAGGATGTTGGAGATAATTTAGTTATTATAGATAATAGATTTTGCTAGCAAGATAGTCGAATAATATTTTTGTTTGCTATTTCTAGAGAACTGGCCATTTGAAATGGTCTGTTTCCTTCCTGAAGCCGTAATGAACACAGGAGTCTGTGTGTAATAGGAATTACATTTTTAAATTGCTCTTAGAGTGTAATTGTCTTGGAAGAAAGTTTTGAACTCTTTACCTTAATCTTTAAGGAAATGGCTTAATAGAGACTTTCAGAAAACTAGAGATGTACATTGTATATATTATAGTAAGCAATCTAAAAAAAGCAGTGTTATTGTGATTTTGGCTAACTGTACTATTTAAAACTGTATGTTATAGTAAATAAATATATAATATAGTGAATAAGTAACAAAATTGTTTTAAAGAAAACTAAATCAATAGTTTTAACTTTTATATTGAGGATAAAATTGAAGCACTTGGCCCAGCGTGATGGTGCACGTCTTCAGTTCCAGCACTGGGGAAGTAAAACTCATTAGAGGTGTTTTTTAGTCTTTTTTTTTTTTGTGTGTGTGTGAGTTTGAGGATACCCTAATCTACATAGTCAGTTCCAGATCCCCAGGGCTGCATGGTGATACTCTATCAATTTGGATCACCACTATGCAGTTTAATCAGTGTGTGCTTTGTGAAAGAGGTATTATTTTGTTGAGCTTTTCAGTTACATTTTGTAGGACTAGTCAGTTGAATTATTTATTTATTTCCAACCACATAGTTCAGGTTAATTATGATTGAAGATGTAGAATTGGAGGGAAACGTTGAAAAAAAGCTAAGAACATGTGAAAAATATATTCTTTTATGTTTTTTGTTTTTGTTTTTGTTTTTGTTTTTTGTGGTCACTCAAGATTTTAACTTGATTTTTTTGGTCAACCATCCAGAGCAGTGTCAACTGTGCTTTGATTTTCTCTGTACCAGGAAAATAATAGAAACTGGCATTTCTGGTTTTTCAAATAATTGCATCATCATAAAGAAGGGAACCAACTTTTTCTTTTGTTTGAAGCATGAGGAGGGTCTTAATTGTAGTCATTATTAACAGGATGTAGGGTTAGAAAATATGAGACTTTTGGTTTTGATGTTGCTTATCTCGTAACAATGATCTTATTGATAGTCTCACGATTCTTTTATATATCTTCCCAGTGACTGACCATACCATGAAAATAGTACATTTTCAAATTTATACTCACATTTATTTGTTATAAAATCTCAGGGAATTGGAATTTTGTAATTATTGTGAAAATATCTATAATATTTTTAGAATATGGACAAGATTCATAACAAACTTAGATAGAATGCAGAGTTACCTAAGCTCATATTATAGGTCTTGCCTGGTCATATCAGTGAGTTATTTTCTGACACAGAATGTGAGTTTTAAGTTGTGATGACATAAATGTTTTATTTTTGTATAGGAAAGGTTCTGAATACTTGAGGAAACAAACTATAACTTCTTCATAGAAAAGTCTAGGTATAAGTTGGTGTAAGTAATAATTGGTTCCCCGAGTCACTTCTGCTCAAGTCAGTGCTGAGTTAGGTGTAAACAGGGCATTCTGTATTCCCTCTCTACAGTGTCTCATTAGCCATCCGTGAGAAGACGCTTGTTTTATAACATAAAGTTTGTGTTCTTTCGCCTGTGTTTGCTATACTTACATGTGTATATTTGGGGACAGTTATTCAAACAAATTTAAATAAATTTAAATTTTAAGTGTTTCATATTTAATCTTAATCATAATCATGTACTTTATAAAATGAATATCTATTCTGAGAATTTTGTTTTTAATAAAATAACCAAATATAATTTTAAAATATTATTTTGTGTTTCAATTTTACATGTATTTTCATTTAATTTTAATAATTTTCTTTTTCTTGTACTTTTTTGGTCTGTTGTCTGTTTTGTCTAATGCATGTCCAGGGTTCTAAGGTTAGTATTACTTTTGCAGTAATTTTTAGGTTTTTATTTTAAAATTTTATTTTTACTTAGACAACTTTTTACTTGGTTCTATTTTGAGTTTTCATATCATCTTTTAATCAGGCATATCTTTGTGTATTTTAAAAATTCATTAAGAGGATTATTTTCCCAGTATGTTGGTGAGTTTTTTATTCACAACAATAAGTGTCATAACACAATGAAAACAATTTTAATAAATCCTATGTGCAATCAGATTTGAATTCCAATTAAAGCAATTGGATGAGATGTATATGAAGGTTTGGTGAGAATTATATAAATAAAGTTAGCTTTATCATAGGAAGCTTATATAACATCATGTTTGTAAATTAATAGAACGGAATAAGAGTTGTTTTGTAGATTTTTGTTCATGTTAATAATACCTTTTGCTTTTAATTTTGATATTTTAGTAGAATAATTCTGAACTTAATATTAATTTCTAATTCACTATTTTAAAATTAGAGCATATGTCACTGGTTGAATTTGCAGATTCCAACTGCAAACTAAAGCAATAAATATTATAGTAAGGTACAGCTCTCTTAATTTTAACAATTTGAAATGATGAAGAATTTAAGAACATGTCTACAGATAAATTCTAATTTATTGGCTAAATTCTAATTTATTGAAAAGTTGTTAAAAGAGTTTGACTCTTTTAAGCAATGGCCAGTGTTTCATCTTTGAACAATTGAAAATAGACTTGCAATGAATTTTTTTCTTATAACTGTTCAGCTGTGGTGACAGCTGTTTAAAACTGATGCTGTGTCAGGAACAAAACAAATGTGCAAGCAGCTTGTATTTCCGAGGACAGTGTGAAAGTCAGTAGGGTCAGGAATTGTTTCCATGTGCTTGACTCTACCATTTGGCTAAAGGTAAGAATAATCAATATAGATAGTGTGCCCATTTTCAGAAACTTCGAATAGAATTTTTATTTGCACAGCATCTCTTATCTTTGCTCTTTCTAGCAATAGGAAAAACAATTCTAGTTATAAAATAAAATCATTATAGTGTTAGTATAGCATGAAAAAAATACCGCCGTTGCTTGTAACTTACGGAGTTATACATTCTAACTAAAAGAATACATTTTAATATTTCTCTGAAAACAGGAAATGACATTTTATCACAGAGAATATTTTAATGAAAGTCTATCTCTCAGCTTAACAGTGCCATTTCCTCTGCCTCCTCCAGCTAGGGAGTCATAGCCTACCAGTTAAGTATCTAAAGAAGTAACCCTTCTGTCATTTTGACATCAGATTTTATGAAACTATAATATTTCAGTTTGTTATTCTAAAATAGATAAGTCATTAGTGTGTATTGACAATCATCTCTTTTTCTAGCAAGAAAAATTGCTGGGGTTCATTTTCATTTTTATTAGGTCTGTAAGAAAGAAAAACACATTTTGTAAATGGAAATGAAAATTTTAGAAGAGAAAGGCTAATTTTATACCTCTTTTATACTGAAACTAGAATAAGAAGTTATATGTGGTTGTCTCTAAGTATCTTGGTGAAATTACGTGAAATTTATTCAACTGATACAGTATTTTAAACTAATACTAGGTTTTAAATGGACATTTTATTTAAGAATAGTGGTTAGGGATAAAAAATTAGTCTTGTGAGAAGTAGTATCTTGATTTTTTTTTAAGTTTTTACTTAAGCTTTCTAAATATCTACTGTCCTGTAAGATATGTTATGTACCAAATTCCCCAATTTTAAATAAGATTAACTTTCCTTTTTTAAAGACGGAATTGGAAAACATTGAAGTGACACAGGGCATGTCAGCAGAGACAGCAGTGACGTTTCTCAGCCGACTCATGGCTATGGTTGATGTCCTTGTGTTTGCCAGCTCGCTAAACTTTAGTGAGATTGAAGCTGAAAAAAATATGTCTTCTGGAGGGCTAATGAGACAGTGCCTAAGGCTAGGTAAGTATGCTAAGGCAACGGGGCACACTGTATAATTAAAATTATTTGTGCATCTCTGAGGTACAGAAAGCATTGATTCAGATTGGTGATTCTGCAGCTTAGTAAATGTATTGTAATCCCCAGGATTACTCAGTTTTAAAAACTTGTATCATGATATTGGAGATTGCACAGAATCATTATTTATTGCTTCAAATACAGTCAAATATTTAGAATTATTTAAAAATCAATAAGGCTTGTAGTTATCATTGAAATGATTTTAACGCAGATCCCTTTGTTAACCTTGTTTGTATCTTTGGCAGTCAAACAATTAAGGATTTTTGTATACACTGAGCCCTTACCTAGAAGAGGCCTGACTCTAATGACTAAAGCAAGGCGAGGAGGAAGTGAGAGAAATGGTGGCTCAAAATCTGATTACAAGCTAGTAACAGGAGTGTAGGCTCCCTGCTGGAAAAGTAGCTACTATAACACTTAGGAGGATGGAGCCTGAAATGGGAAGGTGTGCTTTGTAGGAACACCAAGATAGGTGAAGCAAGAGCAGAGCCTTATTACTAAAGATTTTAAAGGCTGATATGAATGTGTCTGTATGTATAACTGTATATATGTATGTATAACTGTATATATATGCATAACGTATGTGTGTATGTATGTTTGTATATATGTATGATTAAGCCAGCCAGTGCATGTGTGTGTGGAAGTCAGAAGATGATTTCCAGTATCCTTTGTCATTCTCCATTGAATCTGGAGCTGTCCTCTCATATTCTAAGTATGAGGACCATGTGTAGCTTTTTAGGTGGGTGCAGATTTGATCTTAGGGCCCCGTGCCTGTACAGCAAATGCTCTCACCCACTGAACTGTCTTCTCCCATAGGCATTTTAAGTTGCTAAACTTTTTATTGATGCAGAATATTTGGTTTTTTTTAATTCTTTATTAATTACACTTTATTCACTTTGTATCCCCCTGTGGTTCCCTCCCTCATCCCATCCCAATCCCTCCCTTCCTCTACCCTCTGCATGCATGCCCCTCCCCAAGTCCATTGGTAGGGGAGGACTTCTTTTCCTTCCTTCTGATCCTAGTCAATTAAGTCTCATCAGGAGTGGCTGCATTGTCTTCTTCTGTGGCCTGGTAATGCTGCTTCCCCCTTAGGGGGAGGTAATTAAAGAGCAGGCCAATCAGTTCATGTCAGAGACAGTCCCTGTTCCTATTACAATGGAACCCTCTTGGATACTGAACTGCCATGGGCTGCATCTGTACAGGGGTCTTAGGTTATTTCCATGCATAGTCCTTGGTTGGAATAGCAGTTTCAGGAAAGACCCCTGTGCTCAGATTTTTTGGTTCTGTTGCTCTCCTTGTGGAGTTCCTGTCCTCTCCAGATCTTACTGTTTCCCACTTCTTTCCTAAGATTCCCTGCACTCTGCCCAAAGGTTGCCCATAAGTCTCAGCATCTACATTGATAGTCTGCAGGGCAGAGCCTTTCAGAGGTCCTCTGTGTCAGGCTCCTGACTTATTCCCTTTTTTCTCCTTCTGATGTCCATCCTCTTTGCCTTTCTGGATAGGAATTGAGCATTTTAGCAAGAGTCCTCCCTCTTGATTAGTTTCTTCAGGTGTACAGATTTTAGTAGGTTTATCCTATATTATATGTCTATATGAGTGAGTATATACCGTGTGCATCTTTCTGCTCCTGGGATAGCTCACTCAGATCCCACTGATGGAGGATTATAGAATTAGGAAGACTTATTTTGGGAGTCTGAGGCCCTGGTGATCTGTTTCGTCTGACTGGGAATACATGACTATTTTATTTAGTATATATTCTATATGTATTGTACTTTCATTGTTGTATCTCATAATTTAATATTTATCTAATTAATTGTAAAAATAATAATTGATGGCAGAAAAGGAAACATACAGAAAAAGAAATAAATTTAAAACATTTTCTTATCCCAGGCCACAGAGGAAGATGATGCAGCCAGCCTTGATGAGACCTGATAGGCTAGGGTCAGATAGAAGGGGAGGAGGTCCTCCCCTATCAGTGGACTGGGGAGGGGCATAGGAGAAGAGGGAGGTGGGTTGGAACTGGGAGGAGATGAGGGGGTTGGCTATAGCCAGGATACAAGGTGAATAAATTGTAATAAATAAATAAATATTAAAAAGGTGAAAACATGTTCTTACATAGCCATGTCAACAATCTATTTTAATATCTTTCTGATGTTTTAGTTTGTTGTGTAGCTGTGAGAAACTGTTTAGAATGTCGACAGAGACAGAGAGACAGGGGAAACAAATCTTCCCATGGAAGCAGTAAACCTCAGGAAGCTCCACAAAGTGCGAGTGCCACAGCAGCATCCAAGGTAATCAGCCATTTCTCTGGTAATATGCAGTCCTTTTTCATTGTGAGTACAATGCAGCATGGTATATAAAGTGACACAGGCTTGAGGCTCTGGTGCTGGCCTCTTTGCTTCTTAGCAATATATGCAAGGTTAGCTAACCTCTCAAGATTTTCACCTGTACATTAATGAAGAAGATACTAGTAATTCCTTCCAGTCGGTTTTAGAGAGAATTACATTGGCACATAGGATTGGAGAGTTCTGGTATTTCTGCTTTAAACAGTTAAATTTATCTTCAGAGGTCAGCCTGTGAGCAAAACTTATTTTTAAATGGATGAAAGACTAGTTTGGGTGAAAGACTAGTTATTTGCTGCCCATCAAATTAATGATTGGTATATAATAGTTTGGAATATGCTGGCAATTTTCTTTACAAATGAGCTCTCTTCCCGTGTTTAACTGACGCCTTATATTACACGCAGCTTCATGACTTTGAAGATTTGTGTGAATGCTGTGGCTTGTGTGTATACATTTTCTTGATTGTGACGTTTCATGCATGCAGTAGACCTCATTTAGCTCATCTAAAGATTTTGACTTCTTAAACTTTTGTATATTTTCCCTATCTTGGAGTACATTTTCTTATATTTTACCTGTCTTAAATGTATTCATGTAGGTCATCTGAGATGCTGCTTTCCTAGGGCAAAGATTTTTTGATACCTTTGCTATGTCCTAGTCTAGGGACAGCTCCTCTGATGGTTTCAGTAAAGGCAGCATGTCGCTTTATCACTCCCTGCACTTGTAATTAAATGTTCAGCATTCACACAGTCATTTTTTACTCAACAACTGAAGAGCTAACATAGAAGCCTAAGTTCCATTGCTTGAATCACTATAGCTTCTGCTAAGCCAACTGGACATGCGTAAAGTCTGTTGGTTATTTACACTGTTACAGCTTCTTGTTCACTGCTCTCAGCGAAACATTCTTGAGATAATATGACCCGCATATTGTTTTACTGCTGACAAGACTCCACAGTGATCTGCCCTGCTTGGAGAGTGAAGTGTGGATGTGTCAGCAGTCTGGCTCACACTCACTGAACAGGCAGTGAGGCTAGTGCTAGAGGGTAGTGGCGCGTGCTGTGCTTCTCTGTGCCCGCAGAGAACCTGGAGCATGGTCAATTGGGAAGAAATGCTCCTGAGACATATTCTGGCCTCTGCCATTTAGCATAGAGAGAACCCTGAGACAAATTTCTTTGTCCCTCATGCCTCAGATATCTAGTACTTTAAAGTGGGTGGGAATCTTAACTTATCTGATGTTTGTTTGATTAAAATGCAAAAATAATGTATTATATGTAGAGGTTCCTGAGGTGCGATCTACATGCAGGAGCTGCTGGTGCCTCTTGCTCCTCTTACTGTTAGGAGATACAGAACTAATTCGCTGCTTGGGAGAGGCTTCTGTGCCTGCACTCTTCTTACCAAATAAACGTCAGTGGCTGACAGGAAGTCTTCCACAGTCCTCAAACCAAGTGCGCTTATTCTTGCTGTGTACAGACCACATACCCGATGAGACAGGAACTGGTGTCATTTAGTTGAGTTAGTGGGTGTGTCACTAGGAAGAGTTTGTTAGTCAGAAGTGGGTAAGTGGTGATATTGGACTATTAGGAAAAGATTTGATTTGTTAGCGAAGCACAATCAGTATGAAGGATAAAAATGAGTGATGGATATTTTGTTCATCTGTTTCAAATGTGGCACTCTAGGCAGTAAGCCATAGTTGATTTTTAATCCAGCAGAAGGACTTTATGGTAGGAATCTGGATGTACTTGTATGACTGGCCTATCATCTGGACCTCATTTTCATACTGTTTAAACCCAGAAACATCAATTTAAACTTGTCCTCACATAACCTTTACAAAGTCAAATGGGATTAGGGGAATCTTTTAAAATGTAAACTGGTATAGATATTAAAATATTTTCAATATACTATATGTGCTATATTTTGTATGTAACTTTTCATAATTATTCCATGCTAAAAGTATAAGGCTATATTTTACATAATCTAGTTGAACTTTGGTGCAGTTACTATTTCATATAGAGTAGGTAAACTTGATTTTAATGGAAACTATTTACAAAAATAATGTATCAAAGTACATAGTGGTTCCTAGGGTGACATGAACCATGTAACCGTCAGCCTTCATATACTGATCTTTTTCCTATACCATGCTCCCCCGGAGCTTCACACCCTCCTTTAGGAGTGAAACATCACAATGGCATCTATAGAGAAGTAGGAGCTGGACTATAAGCACATTCCTGTTATGTGCAAAATTTGCATTTACAGTTTTATATGCGCACATTGTCAGATTTAATCCAAAGCATCCTTAGCACCTTGAGGAACCGAAAAAGCACTGAGTGAAAAGTAACTTGCTGCACTTGCTAATTTATGTTACGGGCATATTATCTAAAATCCTTAGATTTTTCTTTTGTTTGCTTCTTCAACTGTAGAAAATCATTTCAATGGTATATTCTCTAATGTCAGCCAACTCTACTGAGATATGACTAAGTTAGGTTTAGAGCTTATCTTTAAAAATGGATTGTGACATGACTACACCTGTAATTGCATAATATTAAATATTAATATTTTAATCTCATATTTATATGTATGATGATAAATTAAGAAAACTGAATGCATTTTTAATTGGACATTTTAGTAACAAACATTAAGCCAGATAACAGAGATTTGCCCTTTGTTCTTCTGAAAGGAAAGATCATTTTTTTTCTTATACAGCTTTCTGCTTATATGAGGCCCTAGAAGCACCTATGTTTTTAGCAAATAAGAACACTGAGAAGAGAAGGCATGGCAAACAGAGGGGAACAATAGCCCTGTGCCAGAGTTTTGCTGTCAGTAATTTAGGAAATATTGGGGAAGACTCAGTCTAAGGTAGAAAATACTATAAGTGATGTTTCTAAATAATTTTCAAGAATATGGTATTTCTTAATAATTCCCTTTTGTTTCCAAGACTCCCTTAGAAAATGTCCCAGGTAACCTTTCTCCTATCAAGGATCCTGACAGACTTCTTCAGGATGTTGATATCAATCGCCTTCGTGCTGTTGTCTTTCGAGATGTGGTAAGTTGTAAATCTGCTTGGCTTCCATAAAAAAATAAACAAAAATCAACTTGCAACAGTGTTATGTTTGTAACTCTGTCGTTACCTGGTATCTCGACATATTGCATACCTGATGGTAAAATGATTGAACTTTAGTTATCTCCAAAGACTTCATGATAGTTTGCTTCTGAAGTGGTATGTGTGTGTGCAGGGCTGGGGAAATGGCTTCTGGGTTATGTACCTGCTGCAGAAGCATGAGGATCTGAGTTCAGACCCCAGCAGCTGCAGAGGAGCCATGCACGGTGTGCTGCACATCCTTAATTCTACAGCTGGTGCTGCAGAGGGAGTTTCTCTGTCTCAGTGAGGAACTCTCCTAAAGTGTAGAGAGTACGAGAAGCCGCTCAGTGTCAACCTCCGGCCTCCACGCGCACACTCACAGGCAAGGAGACACATGCGTGCATACACTGCTGCTGCTCACACAATGATGAGAAAATTTGAACCTTATTTTTTATTCCAAGATTAGAGATAGTCTTGGAGCACTAATCAGACTTCATCTTAGGTTACCTGGTCCTGCCTTTTATATTCTTTACTCCACTTTTACATAATGAATATTTTGTTATTCTCAATGCTTCCTTTATTTAGGTATAAAAAGTGACCTCATAAGGTATTAATGGAAGTCACTTTTGTGCATGGGAAAACATTTGCTTTCATTTAAAAATATTCCTTATTATTGTATAGATATGTGCTTGTGACATATGAGGGGAGTTTTTATACCAAAGAAAAATGTAGAGGTCAGAGGACAACTTTATGGAGCCCATTCTCACCTTCCAACTTTTTTTTCTTTTTCTTTTTTATATTAGTTACAGTTTATTTACTTTGTATCCCAACTGTATCCGCCTCCCTAATTCCCTTCCAATTCCACCTTCCCTCCCTCATTTCCTCCCATGCCCCTCTCCAAGTCCACTGATAGTGGAGGTCCTCTTCCCCTTCCATCTGACCCTAGCTTATCAGGTCTCACCAGGACTGGCTGCAATGTCCTCTGCAGCCTAGCTAGGCTGCTCCTCCCATGGTGGAGGGTGGAGGGGAGGTCAAAGAGCTAGCCATAGAGTTCATGCCTGGGCAGAGTGCAGGGAATCATATGAAAGAAGAGAATGTTAGTAAGACCTGGAGATAACAGGAGCTTCACAAGGACCAAATATATCTGGGCACAAGGACTTGTCTGAGAGTGATTCTCTGACCAGGTACTATGCATGGATATAGCCTAGAACCCCAGCTCCAACATAGCCCATTGCAGCTCAGTATCAAGTGGCTTCCCTAGTAAGGGGAACAGGGACTGTCACAGAGATTGGATTCAGATTTGCAGGCTTAAACAGTAGAAGCCTGTACCCTTTGAACTATCTCACTGGCTCCTAGTTCCACAAATTATATCTGCAGGAATCTGAATTAAAAAGATGGCTTAATAACATTCACAGATAAATATAGTTTAAGGAGAGAGCTCTTTTTTCTATCTTTTTATTGTTGTCATTTATTTAAAATTTATTAAATTTGTATCTCGGCTGTGGCCCCCTCCATCCTCTCCTCCCAATCCCACCGTCCCTCCCTTTTCTCCCTCTATGCCTCTCCCCTAGTCCACTGATAGGGGGTGTCCTCCTCCTGTTCTATTTGACCATAACCTATCAGGTCTTATCAGGACTGGTTTCCTTGTCTTTCTCTGTAGACTGGCAAGGCTGTATCCCCCAGGGAGAGGCGATCAGAGAGCCTGCTATTGAGTTCATGCCAGAGAAAGTCCCTGTTCCCCTTACTAGAGAACCCACTTGCAGACTGAGTCTATGGGCTATATCTGACCCAGCATATGGAAGACTTAATTTACAATAGTTCAGAATAAATTTATCATTTTGATCATTTCCTCTGTTAGTATGCTTATTTTGTTTGAGCATAGCAAATAATCAGTAAATATTTGTCATTTGTTTTCTTTCTGACAAATGTACATAAATTCTGAGTTATATTAGAATTTTCCTTAGGTAGATAGACTGTTCGTTATTAAAGTAATTAGATTTCTTTTTCATATTTCTGTCCTGATGGCCCATTGCTGCTTACTATAATTTTGGGTTGGAAATACCAGTCTTACTAGCTGATCAAAAGTTTACAGGTGTCCAGCTTCTTTAGATGTGGTGTGGTCTAACAAGAATGTGTTGAGAATTCTTCTTGTTTAGTCTTCATGTTATTTTCCCTGCTCATCTCAGCTTTGGGGAAAAGAGCTCCTGTGGCTATATACTGCTTAATGTATTTTGGGGATAACAAACTTGCTATGGTGCTTTCTTTCCTAATACACCTTAATGCCTCTTCAAACTAATGTCCTCTTTTTCCAGACCTGTTCTTACTGTACTGTTCTGTGGCCAAATACCATTTCATCATTGAGATTTGGAAATAAGCACCTCAAATATCTGTAGTGTTTGAGAATTCATGTTCCCTATCAGAAAAACTAGATTATTACATCTTTTAACCTGTTAATACAGTAATAACTTTAATTATCTAATACATATGTTAAACTTCTGTTCCATAATGGGACTGCATGAAATTCTTATTTTATGATTGCCATTGTTTGTGAATTTCTGCCATCTTCAAGTCCACATAGCCTCTTGTTATTGCTTATAATGTTTAAATCCAGATTTACAAAAAAAACCCAGATCATTAATTCTTTTCACCAGCATTTTTAATAAGGAAATCACAGAGAAAAAAAGGTAAAAAAAATAATGAGAGAACAGGGTGATATTTTGTAACACATTGAACAAAATTTTTACTGTTAATTTTTAAAATTATTTCGGCCTATAAGTCAGTTGAAACATTTTAGGTATGTGTGTATATATTTAACATAGTACTTAATAAATAACAATTTAGAATTATCAGTTCTTAACTATTTTTGAAATTACATTTATTTTGTGTGTGTGTGTGTGTGTGTGTGTGTGTGTATGTGTGCTTGCTCTGCGCACAATACCCTTACACCTGCTCACTTGCCACAGTGCATGGGTGAGGGCCAGATGACAGTGTTATGGAGCCTTCTTCTACTCTTTGGTTGCCTAGGATCAAAAGCAGGTGGATTTATCCCCTAAACCATCTGAAATGGCTCCAAATGTTTATTTTGTTTTAATTTGGGGCATTAATGTGTATGTTTGATGTCCAGAGAGGCCAGAGAGGAAGTCAGATCACCTGGAGATACAGTATTAGATCGTTGTGAACCACCTGAAGTGGGTGTTAGGACCTGAATTCTGGTCCTCTTTAAGAGGAGCAAGTGTTTTTAACTACTAGGCCATCTCCCTAGCATCTTGTAAACCAAAGTTTAATGTCTAATAAAACAAAAATATTTATATCTTAAAAATTCTAGTGTCAAAATGCCTTTTCATTTTACACAGGATGATAGCAAGCAGGCACAGTTCTTAGCTCTGGCTGTTGTGTACTTCATCTCTGTTCTGATGGTGTCTAAGTATCGGGACATACTAGAACCCCAGAGAGAGACTGCAAGATCTGGGAGCCAGCCGGGTAGAAACATCAGACAAGAAATAAATTCACCAACAAGTACAGGTATTTAATTAGGCATTTCGCCTGCATCTGTCTCTTTCCTGCTAACACTTTTGTGTACATGTTTGAACTGTACTTACTCATGGATATGTCAGACATTTACAGAATTGGTAGAGAGACTGATTCGGTACACGGCAGTTCCACACAAATGTACTAGGGATGATTGTGTATATTTGCTATCACTTTCGTGTGCCAGTGCCACTTTGGGGTAACTTTCCCAGGAGTAAAAATAAATGCCAATCATTTGGTTATGTTCGCTCGTGTCTTTCAACACATTTCTTGTGTCACTTTTATAAGCATGAAAATAGGTTCCCACATAGTTGTTCTAGGTAAAAAATAGGGTAAAATATCAGTCTCTATTGCCTAACTTAAAAATTGCCTCCTTCCTTTCTTTGCTCTCTCTCCTCCCTCTCACTCCTAAGTGAAGGCTTAATTCAACATCTGAATATTATATCAATTATACGCAGGCAAATGTTTGCAAACAAACACTTTAAATTTTGTGTAAGTTGTAAGAAGTTTATACAAAGTAGTTTTAACTAAAACAGTTATGGAGAAGTAAAATCATAGACAACAGTGAGCCACATTGGGTTATACTGGTGTCATTCGCAACACACTTGCAGGAGTTGTTGCGTTATTGGCTGTCACCACTGTAGAGGCAGTGGGAACTGGGAGAATGGAGCTGATAAATGAGGTGGACTAAAGTCTCAAGCAATAGCCAGCTTTATTCATAGCTTCAGACAATTTATATTCTTACACAGGAGGACAGTGCAGCCAGTTCTGATGAGACCTGATAAGCTAGGGTCAGATGGAAGGGGAGGAGGACCTCCCCTATCAGTTGACTTGGAGAGGGGCGTAGGAGGAGATAAAGGAGGGAGGGTGGGATTGGGAGGGAATGAGGGAGGGGGCTACAGCTGCGCTACAAAGTGAATAAACTGTAATTAATATTAAAAAATAAAAATTTAAATTTTTAAAAAATAAAAATTGGTTAAGGAGAATTTACATGAGTAAAATTTTCATGAGTTCAAGCTATATACAATCACAAGAATAAGCTACACATGGCAAAAACATGGTTTTCTATAGAGGCATTTAAAGGATAGTTTAAACATTTAATAGAACAACAGCAGCAAACAATAATGAGTAATCAGAAGTAAACTGACTATTATGCACTGTAACTGGGAGGAACGCGAAAGCACATTCCAAGAACAATTCTGTGTTTTGAAGAAGATGAGATCACAAGACTCTTGTCTTGTTTTCTCGGAGTGTTCTTACAAGTACGCAGAATTCTCACACAATTCCGTTCTTGGACCATGCTCTGACAATTGTTCTTTCATACTATGCTTGAAAACTATAAATGTTTTGTGATGTATTTCCTACTAAGTGTTTATATCAAGATCATTTTCCTGTTGTTCATACTATAACCTTAAAAAACTCAATGCTTATTTCTTGTGCTATTGGATTAATTTATAGGTAGAATTCTTTACTAAGTAAACACATATGCTTTATTAAAGGATGCTTTAAAACTGAATAGAGATTTGTGGTCAAGCCACTGCATCTTGTTAAATGTAACAAATCTTTTCTTTTTACTGCTTCAAGAGACCGAAGATCACATTTTAGTCAGAGGATTTTCTCATTTTGGGCCATACTATTTCATTATCACCATTATTTTAATTTTATACTGCCAATTAGACATTAGCTTGACATTCAGGTTGATGTCCTTTTAAAGCATGTATGTGACATGTAGATATAAAATGAGCACTATTATAGTGAACCTTTTAGGTCTAGTTTTCTAGTTTTCCGTGTCTATTTTTTTTTTTCATGTATGTTGCTAAAAGTTCTCTACTTGGTGAGTATGTTGTATACTTCATTTTTCTTGGCACTGCTTTCCCACCTTCAGAGATGTGCTCTTTAGTATTTTTTGCTTGTTGCAGTACTATAGAAATGCCATGAGTCTTTGGTGTGGACTGTATTCAGACTCACTCTCCTTTGTAAAGTTGGCTTCATGATTTTTGCCTGTTGCAGTACTATAGAAGTGTGATGTATCTTTCGTGTGGATTATATTACAGACTGTCACTTTCCTTTTTAAATTTGGCTCCATGATTCTCTCCACAGTTGTGGTAATACCGTCTATCCCTCATCCAAGTCTGAACCATGGACTTCTTGCCAAGCTGATGCCTGAGCAGAGTTTTGCCCATTCATTTTACAAAGGTAATACTGATGTCATCTCATGACTCATTTGGTATTCTTGTTTCATGAGCTGTTTTAAAATAAATATTCATGAGAAATATTTGTAAAGAGGGTAGAGGTTGTATTTCTATAATGTGGCTACTAAGAATCAGGAACAGTTTTTATCCTTCCATTCCATTATATTTATTGTTAACATCTTAAAGTTGAGGGTATTAATGTACTGTACTAATATTCACTGTGCTGGCATTCACAAGCTCTTAACAGTCACACTATAGTAGTGCGATTAAATTAGTCTAAAATGCAGCATACTGTAGATCAACTAGGGAAAAAAGATTGAACATAACTGGACAAAGTGAACTATGGGTTCTATCGTTTCTATGGGTTCTTTGACGTCTAGTCAGAACTTAGTCATACTACTTTAAGTCATAAAAAGTCTTTCATGAAAAAAATATGAAATTAAATGTTAAACATCCAACAATGCTTTCTAAACATGCTTAGAAAGAATGAGCATAAGCAGAAAAATCATTGTACAGAAATAGAATTGTAAGCAACAATAAATTGTACAAATAAAGACATTACAACAACAACCATTAAAATATATTCAAGAAATGTTTCAAGTAATAGAAAAAGTGAACACAGTGCGAAGAGAAGCAAACTGATGTAAAGAAAAGTCACTGAACTCTTAGAGATGACGTGTACAAGCGGCAGAAATGAAATGTAGTGCTTCTGGTTCCTGTCAACAGAAGGTTTGTTGCTGCAGAACAAATGTTTACCAGGGAGCGCGCCCTCTGGTGGTTGCAAGACTTTCCTGCTTGCACACCTTGTTCAACTCAAGACTTGCTGAACATGGTGGGCTTTCCTACTGGGATTGGTTACATCGCTAGTCACATTTAAATATAAGAGTGATGGTCCAGGTTGCAAAAGAGGAATGCAGGGACACACTGAATGGTGAGCAAGCTCTGGACAGCACCTAATGTAGGAGCTAAGAGCACCTCTCAGCTAAACCTCCAGCAAGAAGTAAGTAATGGGGAAGTGAGGCATGGCCTGAGAAGGCAGGGATTTCTGCTGCCTATTGGAGTGAGTTTTGAGGGCTACACTGTGCCCCAGGTGAAACCATAGTTTGGTGTAGTCTGTAACGAATGATGTCTTAGGACAACTTTACAACAACTAATGCTAGCAAAGTATTTTTATTACACCTGGATGAGTTCTCATATTGTGGAGTGGGGCTTTTGAACACTATGGTAAAATAAAGAATTCTTTGTGTAATTTAGTAACGTAAACATTATGTGGGATTTGTTTTATGTTACAAATTAGAACATTCTATCAAAGGCCTAAAATAAACATTTAACTTCCAGAGGGTGAGTGTAATCCATTTATTCCCAACCATCAAGATATTTCCATTTGTAGTTATTGTTTGATTTTCAGACATAGCAAAGAAATTAAATGCCTATTTTATGACTATGCTTCTTACACAAAGTATGTATTTCTTGTTTCATTTTGGATATAAGTTTAATATAGGCATTCCCAACTCTGAGTTGTCATTCTAGCAACATACTTCTGTGACACTTCTTTTTTAATTAAACAAAACATGTTAATCCATGATATTCTAAGCAGTTACGTCATTGTTAGTTTAGCTTGAATTAGATATATTAACAGGTTAGAAATGTCATGTCATAAGCTTAAAATATTTATATTCCCAGTGTGTGCATAAAATATTTAGGTTAGTGGAGCTGGAGAGGAAGGTCAGAAATTAAGAGCACTTTCTGCTCTTTCTGAGGGCCTGAGTTGTGTTCCCAGGATGTAGGTTTTGTTCCTACCACCGCATCAGGCAGCTCACAACAGTTTCTTACTCCAGTTCCATGGATCTGATACTTTTTTCTGTTCCGCAAGTACCTGTATGCTTGTGTTGCACCATACATTTTGCTCAGTAGCACACACTCGTAAAACAATGAATACATAAATCATTTTTAAATAACCACATTTGCATTTCTTTTTCAGATTTGTATTTTTCAAGATTTGTCTTTGGCTATGATATAATAAAGGGGAGTTACAGGTGTAATTGCAGGAATTCATGCCCCACTGCCATCCTCTTCTTGACCATAGTATCTGCTTATTTGCTTTCTTATGCTTTTGGTTTATTAGAGTATGTACTTCCAGATGTTAGGAAAGATTATCTTGTTCAATTTATTTCTTACTATTTGTTGTAAAGTATGATGTTTTAGGATTTATATCTGATTTGGAATGATTGCATCGAACTTTTTTCTTTTTTACATTTTATTAAATTTATTTATTCATTCATTCTACATCCCGATTCCAGCCCCTTCCCTCCTCTCGTCCCAGTCCCACCCTTGCACCATTTTTCCCATCCCTCCTTCCTTTCTCCTCAGAAAACAAGAGTGCACCCAGTCCCCACCTTGTACAAACCCATTACAACACATCCAGCCGCATTAGGACTAAGTACATCCTCTTCCGCTGAGCCCAGATGAGGCAGCCCAATTACAGGAAAGTGATCCAAAAGCAGGCAACAGAGTCTATGTCAGAGAACCCCTACTCCATTTACTATGGGACCTATATGAAGACCAAGCTTCCCATCAACTTCATATGTGTCAGGGTCTAGGTCCAATCTTTGGTTAGTGCTTCAGTCTCTGTAAGCTCCCACAGGCCTAGGTTAGTTGACTCTGCTGGACTTCTTGAAGAGTTCTTGTCCCTTCTGGGTCTTTTTATCCTTGCCCCTACTCCTCCATAAGACTCTTTGTGCCCAGCCTAATGTTTGACTATGGGTCTCCACATCTGTTTCAGTCCCCTGCTGGGTGGAGCCTCTCAGAGGACAGTTACACTAGGCTCCTGTCTGTGAGCATAGAAGAATATCATTAATAGTTTCGGAGGTTTCCGCTCTTCTAGGGGATGTATTTCAGATTAGGTCTATCACTGGTTGGCTATTCCTTCAATCTCTGCTTTATCTTTATTCCTGCACATCTTGTAGACAGGGTAAATTTGGGGTTAAAGTTTTTGTGGATGGGTTGGTGCCCCTCTCTCCACTGGAAGTCCTGAATGGCTAGAAAGTGGCCACTTCACTCAACATGTCCACTATAGCAAGAAGTTGCTCCACATCCTCTCCAGCATGTATTGTCACTTGAGGTTTTGATCTTGGCTTTTCTGATGTGTGTAAGGTGAAATCTCAGGGTTGTTTTGATTGCGTTTCCCTGATGACAAAGGCCGTTAAACATTTCTTTAAGTGTTTCTCTGTCATTCGATATTCCTCTACAGAGAATTATCTGTTTAGCTGTTTTCCATTTTTAATTGGATTACTTGTTTTGTTGCTTTTTAACTTCTTGAATTCTTTATATATTCTAGATAACCTAGAACCCCTGCACAGATGTGGCCCATGGCAGCTCAGTATCCAAGTGAGTTCCATAGTAAGGGCACAGGGACTATCTCTGACATGAATGCAGTGGCTGGCTCTTTGATCACCTCCCCCTGATAGGGTAGCAGCCTTACCAGCCCACAGAGGAAGACAATGCAGCCAGTCCTGATGAGACCTGATAAGCTAGGGTCAGATGGAAGGGAAGGAGGACCTCCCCTATCAGTGGATTTAGAGAGGGGCAAAGGAGGAGATGAGGGAGGGAAGGGGGGATTGGAAGGGAATTGGGAAGGCAGCTACAGTTGGATACAAAGTGAATAAACTGTAATTAATATAAAAAATTAAAATTAAGAAAAAGAAGTTTCAGCTAGTCACCTCTATATCTGCCCAGGAGCCTCCCCTGTCACAGGTCTCCAGCTTGTTGCAGAGATCCCCCCTCTCAGTTTCCCTTCTCTCTCCCCACCTCTTACCTCCCATCCCCACTCTCTCCACATCTGATGCCCACTCTTTTTCTTCTCTCCACACCCTCTCCCACCCAGTTCTCTCTCTTCATCCATTTCCAATAACTACTCTGTTTCTCCTTCTGAGTGGGACTCAAACATCTTCCTTGGGTTCTCCTTGTTACTTAGCTTCTTTAGGCCTGTGGACTGTAATATGGTTATACTGTACTATAGGCTTGATATCCACTTATATGAGAGTACATACCATGTGTGTCTTCTGGGTCTGAGTTACCTCACTCAAGATGAGTGAGGTAACATATTACAAGAAATAATATATTACAAGAAAAGACACATGCATTAAAATCTAAATAGGCTAAATAATTCTGTATGTTAACACATGAGTATTGTATATATTTTACATGTAAGTTTTCTGGTCAAATGGAAGAAGTATTGCTTGGCAAAGGGGTACATAATACAGCTTTTAAGAAGAAAATTATATTATTCCTTTTTTGTGTTTTTTTTCTTTGAGATAGAATCTTGCTATATACCCTAGAAGCTTTATCCTAATCTCTTTCATTATTTCACATTAGTTCTATACATGTTAAAGGTTAATAATAACAAAGAAACTGTGAATTTAAAGTGTTTATCACTCTAATTGGTGCCATGAACCTGGGAGAGCAGGGCCTAAAAATGAGGTGGACTAAAGTCTCATGCAAAGCCAACTCTGTTCAGACCTTCAGACAATGTGAACCCTGAGCTTTAAGAAGACTAACATGAGTATGTGTTCAATCACAAGGACAAGCATCACGTGATAAAAAACATGTTTTTCCATAGAGGTATCTGAATAATAACAGCTGAAGGAAACTCCCTCCCATCTGCTACACCCAGGAGGAGCACGAGAACACATTCCAAGAATAATTCTGTGTTTTAAAGAAAATGAGGAAACTAAGCAGCCTATTGGCTTCCTTTGAACAGGGGCTCTAGGTTCTCTCCAATACTAGGTTGGAGTATTGGTTTCTGCAGGCTCCCTGTTCTCAGGTATTTTGGCTCTGTTGTTCTCCTTGTGGAGTTCATGTCCCCTCCAAGTCTTTCTATCTTCCTCTTCTTCCATAAGGTTTCCTGCATTCTGCCCAAAGTTTGGCTGTGAGTCTCAGTATCTCCTTCAATAGCCTGGTGGGTAGAGTCTTTCTGAGGTCCTCTGTGGAAGTAAGGGGTACAGGGGCTGTCTCTGACATGAACTCAGTGGCCAGCTCTTTGATCATCTCCCTTTGGGGGGGGGGGGTGCAGCCTTGCCAGGCCACAGAAGAAGGATGCAGCAAGCCTTGATGAGACCTGATAAGCTTGGGTCAGATAGAAGGGGAGGAGGTCTTCCTCTATCAGGGAACTAGGGAAAGAAGAGGGATGGTGGGTAGGACTGGGAGGAAACAAGTAAGCAGACTGCAGAGGGGATACAAAGTGAATAAATTGTAATAAATAAATGAATAAATAAGTAAATATTTTTAAAAAGAAAGAAAATGAGGTCCCAAGATTCTCTTGTCTTTTTGTCTTGGAGTGTTCTCAAGCAGTCAGAATTCTCATATGACTCTATTCTTGGACTCTTTCCCAGTAGTAAAGAAGATTCAGAGTAAATACTTGTATAGTTAGAAACATTGTTCTTTTGGGTACGAGGTCACATGTTACCAAGAATAACAATGAACATGGCCCAATACAAAAATCATGTATGTACTTAGAACATTATGAGGATTTTTTCTTGTTTTTTTTTTTGTTTTTTTTGTTCATAGAACTTTAATTGTATGGTTTTGGAGCTTGAACTTTGTAGATGGCATCATAATGTCTCAGTGTCAAAAGGTTGTTCCTGAGCTGATGAGATGCTTCACCAGGTGAAGACACTTGCTTTCCCACCAAGCTTGAGTTTTATCTTCAGTGTTACATATTAGGAGAGAATTGATTCCTCCAAGTTGTCCTTTGACCTCCGCACATACACAGTGGCAGTGGAATTTATGTATATACACACACATAGTAAATATATAATAATGTAGCAGTGCTTTCTGTGTTTTTATTTATAAATGGGCCTCAAGATTTATTTGGTTTTATATTTGAAAAATTAAATATGTCCTACATATCCTGTCCACTAATATTAGCAAAATTATATATAAATACAAATAGGAAATGATACACACGTTACTATAACTGTTAATAGCCTTAGCTAGAGAAAAGCTCCGTCTGTAAAATGGTAACCACACAGGCAAGTCAACCTTAGTTCAGTCTTTAGAACCTGTGCTAAAAATAAGTTGGGCATGGTGGCTGGCCTGTAATCACAGAGCTGGAAAGGCCGAGGCGAGCAAATCCTAGAGTGTACTATCCAAATAATTCAGCTAAATCAGTATGCTCCAGGTCAAAGAGGCTCTTTCTCTGAGAACCATGTGGGAGGATCCTGATGACCACAATCTGAGGCTGACCTCTGGCCCCCACACCTGCTGCCACACAAGCATGCACCCACTAACCCCATCCACAGAAGAAAGTATTATTATTAAGCCATTTTCTAACTGTGTCATTATTTGTAGAATCATAATATATTGGTATCGATTCTGCAACTCTGAGTACTAAATGCTAAAAATGTTATATATTTCAGCTATGTGGAGTTGACATCATATCTGTTTCTCATGATTATTTCTTCTTTAATGTAATTGCCTGTTTTCAGTTAGTCAAATGATCTCTCTTCTAGTACTTTCTGTTAACTTTAGAATTTAATGACCATCGTAATGTCCTTCATTATAACTATTTTGAGTATATCAGTGATTTTCTACTTACTATGTCATACACATATGTAAAAGGGAAGAGAAATGGTCTAGGATATTAGATAAAGACTTTTGGAATTCATGTATTGAAATGCATGATTGTAAATTATGCTGTATACTAGTGAATAAAGTTTTAAGTTTTGAGAACCTTAAGAGAAAAAACATAATTCGGTTTGGACATCAGGTATACCTCAAAGAAGTGACATTTATGCCAAGGACTGAGCATGTTTGGCTAGTTTGGGATAAGAATGGAGACAGTGATAGGAGGCAGGCTGAGAGGTGGGACAAATGTCTAGCAAAATTTGGATAATCCATTGGCTTAATATAATAATCAAGGGGGAAAACAGTTATCAGAATTATTTCAGTAGACAGACAAGAACCCAGTCATATAGTACCTGTGAAAAGCTACAGTAAGGAACTGGTTCTAAACTAAGAATACTACATTGATTTCTAGTTTTGTCAAAATAGTAACATAGCTTTAGAAACTTATTTAGGGGGCTGGAGAGATGGCTCAGAGGTTAAGAGCACTGACTGCTCCTCCAGAGGTTCTGAGTTCAATTCCCAGCAACCACATGGTGGCTCACAACCATCTATAATGAGATCTGGTGCCCTCTTCTGGTGTTCAGGTGTACATGCAGGCAGAACATTGTATACATAATAAAATAAAAAAAAAAAAATAAAATAAAAAAATAAATACAATTTAAAAAAAAAGAAACTTATTTAGGGATTTATTTCTTATAACCCTGTTTGTTAAAAGTATGAGTTATATTGGGCTAAAATTGTTACATCGACAAGACTGCTTTTTTGTTTGTTGGTTGGTTGGTTGGTTGGTTTCTTTGTTTTTTGTTTCCTTTCTGGTGTATCCATTTTTCTTCCCTTTTCTGTCGTTTAGAGGCATTTGTATTCCTTGTCTCAAAGCCTTCTCCCTTCATGGATAAGTAATTGGTGCATTGTCAAAACGTTGTTTTCTTGACTCTGTTTCCTCTGAACAGTTTAGGGAAGATTTTTTTTTTCTGTTCAAAGGAATCATTAGATTAGTTACCTTACTTGAGTAACCTAAGGTAATCTTTCTTTTCAAGGCCCTAAAATTAACATTTTTGTGTAAGACCAAATATTTTCAAGTTATGAGAATTCGAATTTAAATACTGTAGATGTAGGTATACTACCAACTCTATATAGCATAATTTTAAAAAGAAATTGTAGGTACAGTGGAGAATGTATTGGAGGGCCATGCAGGGAAACAGTTTCAACTGTTAGGGAGTCTGTTGCTTCTGACTTGAGATGTTATTGCTTAAGAGAATCATAGTGGCATTGTAGGGATAAAGAGGAAAGTAAACTATGGGGATACTTTGAAGGTCAAATGGATGGAATTTGGCAATAGTGTCAATATAGGTTTTTATTTCAGAGATGACCTCTGGCTTTCTGATGAGAAGCACTGAGGTGATTAAGGAGTGGAGTAAAAATGACAAGAGGTAAAAAATAGTTTGGAAGAAGCTGGGCGCAGTGGTGCATGCCTGTAATTATAGAACTCAGGGAGGCAGAGGCAGGCAGAGGCAAGCAGATCTCTGTGAGTTTGAGGCCAGCCTGGTTCTACAAAGTGAGCCCAGGACAGCCAAGGCTACACAGAGAAACCCTGTCTCAAACAAACAAACAAACAAACATCAAAAGATGGAAAAGGCCGGTATGAAATGTCCAGTGCAGCATAGGTAGAATAAGATCAGTGAGACCCACACCCAGGCAGTGTGGCCACAGCACTGAAAGGTCTTCTTAATTCCTAATTGTATTATTTCCCTTGTCTCTTATGGATCAGTTGTTATTAATAAATTGGATTTTAGGCTGTATTCCTTTTATATCTCTACTGTTGGAAACAATTATGAGTAATTACTCTGCTTTGTAGTCTCACTTTATTGAGACTATTACTGGAAAGTTTGGAAAATAGCAAGTTCAGTACTTTAATATGTCAAACATATTACAATCACCAAGAAACAGGAATTTTGAGGGAAGGACTGTGATGGATGAGGAAAGCTTGTAAATCTCATGTCATTTGTTGAACTTAACCTCATATATATTTTTTTTTCAATATACATTAGGTGAATTCATTACATTCAATGAAAAACACTAAGAGGCATCTGGCATCCAACTGCCTGTTTCTGACAAGCTCACTCAGGCTAGTAATGTTTCTGCTTTGTGAGCTGATTGGCCTGTTAACTATAAAAGCTATTGAGAGCTATTGAAAATGCACATGCTGCTGTTGTTACTTTAAACTTTACAGATGCCCCTAACTTTCTATTAAAGTTGTATTAAATCCTCATCGGATATAAGAAAGTGGAAGCTGCACTATGGGATCAACCGAAAACATGTTTTATAAGGTGTTTTAAAGTCCAGTGAGAAATTATGCTAGGGATTTGGGCAAGTACTCTGGGTATTTTTTTTCAATTGCTCTTTCTTTTCTTTGAACATTTATTTTCACTTCTACAGAACATGATCAAAGAGTTTGCCTTAAAATACTTGTATAGAATTTGTATTAAAATTTCAAAACCATTATTTTTTAAATCATTCAGACTCAAAAATCATTATTTTTTAAATCATTTAAATATTTCAGTAAAATTAAAACTTTTATTGGTGTGTAAATATTTTATGAACTATTAAAATATTTTAGTATTGAAGATTGGAATTTTAATTGAAAATTCATAAATTTTCATCTTAACTTGGAAGTCAACACTTATATTGAGTTATAAGCATCTTATAAGTTAAATATTTTTAATACTCATTGAATGTCAGTCAGCTGACCAGATAAGAGAGAAATAGTTGGTGCAAACAACATTTATCCCTAAAACTGGAGTGATAGACAGTTCAGCATGTAGAAGGGGAGTTGCTGCAGTTTGTGAGGAACAGATTTTAAATGTCTGCTCTCACAAGCAGGACCTTCCAGTGGGGTCTGTGACCCAGCTGTGAGGGATCTGGAGCCCTTCTCTGACTGTCTTAGCATGTGCATGCATGTATATTCACATACACATCAGGTAAACCCTTTCTTTTTAAGTTGCTTTGGCCATAGTGTTTCATCACAACGATATTAAACTTCATGAAAACATATACCTTTTCTAATAGGTCCAAAAGAAAATTTTATATACACACAAACATGGGTAAATAAATGAATAAATAAATCTTAAAAAAATATTTGGAGTGGTAGTTGAAGAACCATAGATTGAAGATATTTTTTTTAGTATGTTTACTGGGAAAATACTTCACTTTTGGTCTAATATAAATTAAAAGTTTAAATCTTATATGTAGCTTGTAATGCAAAGCATACCATAATTTGGTTGAATATCTTATTAATATAGAGACAAAACTCTGAACCTTGTTCAATAAATCTGTAAATTCAGGCCAGAGTGGAGTCTACTCCACATACTTTTTTTGATGGTTAAACTGTACTATAAAATTGACCATGTTAGTAACTGTCACTGACACTATAGGTTTTTGTTTTTGTTTTTTTCTGGAAGTTCCTTCATTTCACTTATATTCCCTCTCCTATGTAATGGAAATGACATGACTACTTTTCAGTGCTATCTTGGCATTTTGCTGCAGTTGAATGACCTCAACCATTTTCTCTCCTCTCTATCCCTAAGTTACATATAAGCTTTCAAAACCTACTATCAAGTTGCTATGAATGTCACCACAACTATGGCTATTATTCTTTTGGTCTCTAGGCATAAGTATTCCAGAATTTCTGTAGACTCCAATGATCAAAAAAGAATTTGTGTCTTCTAAAATGCTGTCCTATTTGCATTGTTTTTTCAGTAGTTTATTATGTTTTAGTCTTCTTATAATCTATGTTCCAAAAATAAAATCTTGATTTTGTATCTTCTTTATTCATAATGCTCTAATCTTACTTTTAGCCTTAACTTTCTCTTATGAGGTTTTATTTGTGTTAAACCTTAGTTATGGTTCTAACTCATTTTTTTCTGATGCTTTTCCTGGTACTATTGAGAATGCATTCTCAAAACTAATACAATTGTCTTACTTTTTCATCTTTAAACAGTACAAGCGACATCTAGTGTATTTTTTATCTTGAGTATTTGATGTTTGAATATTCTTTACCTAGTTTTCAGAGTATTCTCTTTTTCATTCTTGAGAAAACTTGACTGATATATAAGCAAAACTAAACCTAGTAAATAAATATAGGATTGGCTACACTATAATATTACATTGTGAGATATGTGTATTGTACAGTGCAAGTTTAAATAAAAAATGTTAAGATTTTCTGAATTAAAATATAAACTTCAGTATAAGTCTAATCAAAAGAAAAGGGGGTAATAGTTTCTTTGTTTCTTGAAGTATGGCAAAAAGATTCTGAAATTAATCTGGAAGAGTTAATAAAATTGCATGTTTATGCCATGGTATTATGCATTCACGAGATTAGCAACTATTTAATCACCAACTCAAGAGCTGTGTCTATCATTCGGAAACATTACGTGATTGTTCACCCTCATGTATGGAAAAATCTTGCAGCAGATTTTATCTGTGTGCATGACAGTGTTACTGAAGAAGCATTCCTCTGTGTTTTCATTAGCCTGCCTCACAGGTTTCTTTCCTGATCTGGGTGCTCATATCAGGGCTGCAATTCTTTGCTTGATGTCTTACCAACATAACCTTTTAAAATGCAGAAGAAAATCAATTTCTGCAAATACCTATACTATAAATAATTCATTCATAACCTCTTAACGTCTTTGAAATGGTTTTCAGTTATGCCAGAGTATGATGGAGCACACCTGTAATCCCAGCATTCAGGAGGCACAGGCAGGTGAATCTTGAATTCAAGGCCAGCCTGATCTACAGAGGGAGTTCCAGGACATCCAAGGGTACACAAAGAAACCCCTGTCTTAAACAACAAAATAATAGCAGCAACAAAGAAAATACACACACTCTCACATGATTTTACATTAGAGACTTTTGCATGTATGTGTATGTGTTTTACTAAGTGTATTTCCACTGCTATTTAGAATTTGATAATTTTATTCTATGGAAGACTTCATATTAACTTTTGTGCAGTTGGAATTGACCTTTTAAAAATATTTATATTCCCTATACCCTGTGTATATGTATGTGTGTGTGTGTGTGTGTGTGTGTGTGTACCTGTATGCACACCCCATTTTATGACACATTGTAGGTATAGAGGACAGCTTGCAGAAGTTGGCTATCTCCTTCTCTTATATGAATTCCAGGGATCAAATTCAGGTTATCAGACTTGTTGTCAAGCACCTTTATATACTGAGTCATCATATTGCCCCAAATTTGACATTTAAAAAATATTTTTCTTTTCATCCATTTCAATTAGCATATGGACAGTTCCTGCTTATAAAGATGAATATGTTTCAGACTTAGTTTTTATTAGTATAAATTAATATTTATCTACAAAAAATTAAGCAAGAGGTTTTAAAATAATTAATAATAAAGGTACATATACTCTAATATCTTGTGGTACACTAAAGGATAATAAAGGATATATCTTTCTGAAGTAATTACTTGACAACTTTCATATGTAAAAAATTACAATTATCTGTGTGTGTATAATTTTACAATAATTTAAATATTCCACTAATTTAAATATTTCAGACATTTCCTTAATGAAACTCCAAAAGTACTTAAAATGAATTTCTATTTTTAAGGACAATAGTAATTTTTAAGGTGATAACAGGATTTTTTTCTTGTATGTTGCTTGAGAGCTAGCAGTGAATGGACAGTTGGAAATGTTTATGAAACATTTTTGATGGCTTTAAGAAATTGGTTGAACCTTCAGCAAAGTGGCTGGATAAAAAATTAACTCAAAAACATCAGAAGCCCTCCTATATACCCAAGACAGAAGGGCCGAGAAAGAAATTAGGGAAACAACACCCTTCACGATAGCCACTAATAACGTAAAGTACCTTGGGGTGACTCTAACCAAGTAGGTGAAAGACTTGTTTAAAAAAAAAACTTCCAAGTCTCTGAAGAAAGAAATTGAAGAAGACATCAGAAGATGGAAAGATCGCCCGTGCTCATGGATCAGTAGGATTAACATTGTGAAAATGGCCATTCTGCCAAAAGCAATCTACAGATTCAATGCAATTCTACTAAAATACCAACACAATTCTTTACAGACCTTGAAAGAAAAATTCTCAACTTCATATGGAGAAACAAAAAACCCAGAATTTCCAAAACGATCCTGTACAACAACAGATCATCTGGAGGTATCTCCATCCCTGATGTCAAGCTGTACTACGGAGCAATAGTGATAAAAAATGCATTATATTGGCATAGAAACAGAAAGGTGGATCAATGGAATTGAACAGAAGACCCAGAAATAAACTCACACACATATGAATACTTGATTTTTGACAAAGAAACCAAAACCATTCAATGGAAAAAAAGACGGCATCTTCAACAAATGGTGCTGGTCCAACTGGATGTCTACATGCCGAAAAATGAAAATAGATCCATATTTATCACCCTGCACAAAACGAAAGTCCAAATAGATCAAAGACCTCGATATAAAACCAGATACACTAAATCGGTTAGAAGAAAAAGTGAGGAAGAGCCTGGAACTCATTAGCACAGGAGACAACTTCCTGAATAGAACACCATCAGCACAGGCTCTAAGAGCAACAGTCAATAAATGGGACCTCATGAAACTGTAAAGCAAAGGACACTGTTGTCAGAACAAAACGACAGCCTACAGATTGGGAAAGGATCTTCACCAACCCTGCATCTGACAGAGGGCTGATATCCAGAATATATGAAGAACTAAAGAAGTTAAACAGCAAAAATTCAAGTAATCCAATTAAGAAATGGGGTACAGAGCTAAACAGAGAATTCTCTATAGAAGAATATAGAATGGCAGAGAAACACCTAAAGAGATGCTCAACATCCTTAGCCATCACAGAGATGCAAATCAAAATGACCCTGAGATTTCACCTTATACCCATCAGAATGGCTAAGATCAAAAACTCAAGTGACAACACATGCTGGAGAGGTTGTGAAGAAAGGGGAACCCTCCTCCATTGCTGGTGGGAATGTAAACTTGTACAACCACTATGGAAATCAATTTGGCACTTTCTCAGACAATCAGGAATACTGCTTCCTCAAGATCCAGCTATATCACTCCTAGGCATATATCCAAAAGATGCTCAAGTACACAACTAGGACATTTGCTCAACCATGTTTGTAGCAGCTTTATTCGTAATAGCCAGAACCTGGAAACAACCCAGATGTCCATCAACAAAGGAATGGATACAAAATTGTGGTACTTTTACACAATGGAATACTACGCCACAATTAAAAACAAGGAAATCATGAAATATGCAGGCAAATGGTGGGATCTAGAAAAGATCATCCTGAGTGAGGTATCCCAGGAGCAGAAAGACACACATAGTATATACTCACTTATAAGTGGGTACTAGACCTGTAAAATAGGATAAACATACTAAAATATGTACACTAAAGAAGATAAACAAGAAAGAGGACCAGGGTTAAGATGATCAGTCCTTACCCAGAAAGACAAAGGGGATCGTCATTAGAAGTAGGAGAAAACAAACAATAGGACAGGATCCTACCACAGAGGGCATCTGAAAGACTACCTAGCAGTGTATCAAAGCAGATGCTGAGACTAATAACCAAACCTTTGGCAGAGTGCAGGGAATCATATGAAAGAAGGGGGAGTTAGTATGACCTAGAGGGAACAGGAGCTTCACAAGGACCAAATATATCAGGGCACAGGGGTCTTCTATGAGACTGTGTTGTAGGTGACTATTAGTATTTACTATTGATTTATATTCTGGTAATGCTGCTGTTAATCCTAAGCAGCTGTACAAACAAATCAACACACAGACACTGGGTTTATTTAATTAACCTAGAACACAATGCTGGGCAATAGCTACTCCCTCCTAAACCTTCAAGCCCTCATAGTTTCCTAACATTTAGATTTCCCACGTTGTACTTGCTTTTAGTGATATCTTAGGTTCAGTCCATCTCTCCACCTAGTTCCAAGATCCCTCCTCCAGCTTTCTCTCCAAGCTCTTCTCTTGCCCCTTCTACTTCCACTCATTTCCTGCCCTCTAGCTCCTCCTCTCTTTCCTGTTCTTTGGCTCCTCCCAGCTCAAAATTGTGTCTAGTTGCTTTATTTGGAAGTTTACACCAAGTTGAGACAGGATGCTTAGAATGAGTATCACAATGCAATATCTGGATTGAAACCAGAGTTCGGGGAGGGGGGAGAAATCAGCATTTGAATGAACAAGGGTAAGGTGTATACATTTCAAAAGAACATTATACAGGACCCTACTACAGAGGGCATCTGAAAGACTACCCAACAGTGTATCAAAGCAGATGCTGAGACTAATAACCAAACCTTCGGGAGAGTGCAGGGAATCATATGAAAGAAGGGGGGGGGGGGGGTTAGTATGACCTAGACGGAACAGGAGCTCCACAAGGACCAAATATATTAGGGCACAGGGGTCTTCTGTGAGACTGTTTTTCCAACAAAAGACCATGCATGACTATAACCTAAAACCCCTGTTCGGATGTGTAGCCCATGGTAGCTCAGTATCCAAGTGGGTTCCCTAGTATGGCAGACAAGGATTATTTCTGACATGAATTCAGTGACTGGCTCATTGATCTCCAACTTTTAACCCCCAAGGGAGGAGCACCCTTGCTAGGCCACAGATAAGGACATTGCAGCCAGTCCTGAAGATTCCTGATAGGCTAGGGTCAGATGGAAGGGGAGGAGGACCTCCCCTATCAGTGGACTTGGAGGAGGGCAGGGAGGAGATGAGGGTGGGAGGGGCTACGGCTGGGATACAGGTAAATAGCCTGTGATTAAAATAAAATAAAATCCACAAGGACCAAATATATCTGGGCACAGGGGCCTTTTCTGAGACTGACACTCCACCAAGGACCATGTATGGCTATAACCAGGAACCTCTGCTAAGATGTAGCCTGTGGTAGCTCAATTTCCCATAGTAAGGGGAACAGGGACTATTTCTGACAGGAACTCAATGGCAGGCTCTTTGACCTCCCCACCCCGCAAGGGAGGAACAGTCCTGCTAGGCCACAGAGGAGAACTATGCAGCCAGTCCTGAAGATACCTGATAAAACAAGGTCAGATGAAAGGGTCCTCCCCCAATCAGTGGATTTGGAAAGGGGCAGGGAGGAGATGAGGGAGGGAGGGTGGGATTGGGAGGGAATAAGGGAGTGGGATACAGAGTTAATAAAATGTAACTAATAATAAAAAATAAAATTAAATTTAAAATAAAATAAAAAGAAATTGGTTGAGTTATTCTCTTTTGGCGTAAGGTTTTCTTTAGTTTTTTTCTTTATTAATTACACTTTATTCACTTTGTATCTCCCTGTGGTTCCCTCCCTCATCCCATCCCAATCCCTCCCTTCCTCTACCCTCTGCATGCATGCCCCTCCCCAAGTCCACTGGTAGGGGAGGACTTCTTTTCCTTCCTTCTGATCCTACTCAATTAGGTCTCATCAGGAGTGGCTGCATTGTCTTCTTCTGTGACCTGGTAATGCTGCTTTCCCCTCAGGGGGAGGTAATTAAAGAGCAGGCCAATCAGTTCATGTCAGAAATAGTCCCTGTTCCTATTACAATGGAACCCACTTGGATACTGAACTGCCATGGGCTACATCTGTGCAGGGGTCTTAGGTTATCTCCATGCATAGTCCTTGGTTGGAATAGCAGTCTCAGGAAAGACCCATGTGCTCAGATTTTCTGGTTCTGTTGCTCTCCTTGTGGAGTTCCTGTCCTCTCCAGATCTTACTGTTTCCCACTTCTTTCCTAAGATTCCCTGCACTCTGCCCAAAGGTTGCCCATAAGTCTCAGCATCTACATTGATAGTCTGCAGGGCAGAGCTTTTCAGCGGTCCTCTGTGTCAGGCTCCTGACTTGTTCCCTTTTTTTCTCCTTCTTCTGATGTCCATCCTCTTTGCCTTTCTGGATAGGAATTGAGCATTTTAGCAAAAGTCCTCCCTCTTGATTAGTTTCTTTAGGTGTACAGATTTTAGTAGGTTTATCCTATATTATATGTCTATATGAGTGAGTATATACCATGTGCATCTTTCTGGGATAGCTCACTCAGGATTATCTTTTCCAGTTCCCACCATTTACCTGCAAATTTCATGATTTCCTTGTTTTTTATTGCTGACTAATATTCCATTGTGTAGATATATCACAATTTGTGCATCCATTTCTTCACTGAGGGGCATCTGGGCTGTTTCTAGTTTCTGGCTATTACAAATAAGGCTACTACAAACATGGTTGAGCAAATGTCCTTATTGTGTACTTGAGAATCTTTTGGATATATGCCTAGGACTGGTATAGCTGGATCTTGAGGAAGATTCAAGATCTATTTCTAGTTGTCTGAGAAAGTGCCAGATTGCTTTCCAGAGTGGTTGTACAAGTTTACATTCCCACCAGCAGTGGAGGAGGATTCCCCTTTCTCCACAACCTCTCAGGCATGTGTTGTCTCTTGAGTTTTTGATCTTAGCCATTCTGATGGGTGTGAGGTGAAATCTTAGGGTCGTTTTGATTTGCATTTCCCTGATGGCTAATGAGGTTGAGCATTTCTTTAAGTGTTTCTCTGCCATTCAATATTCCTCTGCAGAGAATTCTCTGTTTAGCTCTGTACCCCATTTTTTAATTGGATTACTTAATTTTTTGCTGTTTAAATTCAATCGAATAGAAGACCCTGACATAAATCCATCCACTTATGGACACCTGATTTTTGACAAAGATGTCAAATCCATTCAGTGGAAAAAAGACAGCATCTTCAACAAATGGTGCTGGTCTAACTGATAGATCCATACTTATCATCCTGCACAAAACTAAAGTCCAAGTGGATCAAAGACCTCATCATAAAAACAGACACAGTAAACTGCTTAGAAGAAAAAGTGGGGAATGCCTTTGAGCTCATTGGCACAGGAGACAACTTCCTGAACAGAACTCCAAGAGCACAGGCTCTAAGAGCAACAATCAATAAATGGGACCTCATGAAACTGAAAAGCTTCTGTAAAGCAAAGGACACCGTCATCAAAACAAAGCGACTGCCTACAGATTGGAAAAGAATCTTCACCAACCCTTTATCTGACAGAGGACTCATATCCAGTATATATATATAGAACTAAAGTTAAACAGCAAAAATTCGAGTTATTCTCTTAAAGATTGTTTTAGAATAACATCAGACAGGTTTGTTTTTTGATTTTTTTTTTTAAGAAATGGGGTTTTGATGTGTGCTGAAATGGCGGGTGCATATGGATGCTGTATCTGAGCTGATTTATGCTGTGCATGTGTAGATATACCCATGGACTTTCATTTGCTTCTTACCTGCACAGGACACCTTTAAATCAGACCGATTTCTTTCGTTACAGAAACACCTGCTACATTTCCAGACACTGTAAAGGAGAAGGAAACACCAGCCCCTGGTGAAGATATTCAGCTGGAGAGTTCAGTTCCTCACACAGATTCTGGAATGGTAGAAGAGCAAGTAGCTAGCATCCTGGATGGGGCAGAGCTAGAGACTGCTGCAGGTCCTGATGCAATGAGTGAACTTTTATCCACTTTGTCATCTGAAGTAAAGAAGTCACAGGAGAGCTTGACTGAGCATCCCAGTGAAATCCTGAAACCTGCGCCATCCATATCTAGCATTAGTCAAACCAAAGGCATTAATGTCAAGGAGATACTGAAAAGTCTTGTGGCTGCTCCGGTTGAGATTGCCGAATGTGGCCCTGAGCCTATTCCATACCCGGACCCAGCACTGAAGAGAGAAGCGCAAGCTATTCTTCCGATGCAGTTTCATTCCTTTGACAGGTACGTTCCAACCTCCTTACCCACGGTGTTCCGGGCATAGACGGAACATTAAGCTGTTAGTTTACAGAGCATCATGAGGCTCTCAAGAACTTCTCACTTATGATTAAGAAGACTGCCAAAGTGTAGCCCACAGGATGGAGGCTGGGATGAGGCATTGTGTGGTAAGTTGCACTTCGCACTAGGAATGGTGAACACAGCACCAGGTAGGGATCTACCACTGAAGGTGGGTCACACACTGGGGAACCTGCTTTCTCTTTTGCTTTAAAGGTTCTCTCTTTGAAATGGATAACTCTCTCCGAGTCTTTTCTGACACTATAAAATAGTGTCATATTATTATACATTTTAAACACTTCGTTGAAATAGTCTCATTTAATTTTAATTTTTGATTGATATTAATTGAAAAATACAAAAAAAGGTTTGTGATTGTTTTCCTGAAATTTCTGTCATCAGTATAAAACATTTTGCCAGATATTTGAAAATAAATATTTTTGCACAGCTTTTTTTTTTTTTTTTTTTTTTTTTTTACTTAGAACCTGGCCCATATATCTACATTTTAATATAAAAATCATTCAAAATATTTGGAAGCAACTGATTCCTTTTTCCATTTCACTACATATACAATTAAGTATATCACAATAAAATGTTACAGATATAAAAAATTATTTTATTTAATATTTTACAATTTAAATCAAGTGTAGCAGCAGAACGTTACTGCAAGTGGGCACTCATTGCCAGCAAGAATGCTTGAGTATTGGTTTACTGTACAGTTTAAATTACATTTGTGTGTTGATACTCACACTAAGCTAGGTACAGGTTTACTGTATGAATTAACTGTTTGTTTGAAACATATCCTCATACCAAGAATTTGTGTGTGAAAGAGATGAGTGAAAAGTAAGTGCTTTCATCTTTAGTGATAAAGCTTTATTGATAAAGATTTAGTTTAGGAATCAGTGTTTCTTAAAGCAAAATTACCAAGATCAATATGTAGGCAAAACAGAATAAGTAATGTTTATTTATTACTGAGTGGATATATAACAATTTTCAGAACTAACCATTATATAAAGATGACTATTAAAAGTTTCTAAGATGTGGGAAATTATAAGACTGAAATGCAGAAAATACTTTTCTTAAAGTTTGGATTAAATAGTTGTTGACTATTTAATAGTTTAATATTTTTCACATGGTGATTGTTCCTTCTGGCATTTCACATCACATCTCTATTTCACATATTCGAGTTACCTTTGCAGGCTGTGAGTGCATTGACGCCGATGGGTTTGTGTCAGTCTGTGCCTTCTTCTCTCTGCACATAAGACTATCAGTGTCTATATACTAAACATCACAAATTCATAAAGTGGTTGAAGTTGTCCAATTGAATTTTAAATTATATCTTTACATTTTGTCAAAATACAAATCAAATTAATAAGTCTAGACGATTACTGAGATTTATAGAGGATTTGGTATAATCATGCAAAATGTTTTTGTGTTGATTTGGATTTTTTTATTCAGATATTTTCATTACAGCTTACAGCTGTCACCTGAATGGCCACTTTTCTTAGCTAGAGCATTTATACTTTCCAGAATGTTGTTTTGAAACAATAGGACTTTTTATTTGTTCCTGGTAGCATTTGTGCAAAATGCAGTAGGAGTGGAATCATTATTCTAAATTGTTAACTGGAATGAAATGGAAGAGTACAAAGCATGTTTTTCATGTTTTTATTCTTTTAGGAAGAGTCTTCGTGTAGTTAATATATGCAGTAGCTCAAGTCCTAGCAAATGTAAATGATGAGGTGATATTGATGAAAGGACGGGATTGAGGTCTCAGGGGCACTGATGACGGATTGAACAGAAGCGGCCTTGCACTGCACGTAACTCAAGTCTGTCGTCTTCACTGCTCAAAGCAGTAATGGGAGGTGGCAGTCTGAAATGAGTCGCCACGGCAAGGAGTATTATTTTTGAAATGCTTTCACACAAATCACTAGGCCCTGCATACAACTTAGTTTCATGCTTTAATGTCATCAGGAGGCACAAATTGGTGTGTCTAATTGTTTGCCACCTGCCAGCAAAATGAGCTGCCAGCCAGCCAGACGGGTTTGATTGTCTGTCAGCCAGTGAATAGATTGAGAGTGACAACATCAAAAATTTAACTTCAAACTCTGAAGCTTTGAGGAGCTTTTCAGAGACATCATCCCCATAAGAACTCCTGGACTGCTGCATTTTCAATTATATTTCCAGTATATTGCTGATGTTTACCTTGTCTGTCTGAAGGTAGTTATGTGGTGTATAAAAATATTTCTGAAACGGTAAAGTCTGAAATCCAAGTTATGACATTTCTTTTAACAATAGATTGAATTCCTGGAAAAATGGGATCCAAGATGACAGACAGCCTTTAGGATGAAAGTCTAGAAATCTCCAAATGTCAAACAGAATGGCCACAAGGCTTATTCTACACATACAGTATTTTGATTTTGCTTTTAGTTGAAATAGCAGTAAACTCAGTTGCTCAATCATTTAACTAGCTCTGTGCAGTTGCACTAGAAATCATTGGTGATATTTTTGTTAACTAATTTCTTATTGGTCTGTTGCAGTTATTGCAGCAATATGTTTCTTATGACTACTCTAGACTCTAGGTTTGGAAATGATTTGCATAAAAGCTGTAGAGACTAGAGTTCTGCTCACGCAACTACATTAGCTGTTTTTTCCCACTTAAGAGACCTAACAGACTAGGATCAGAAGGAAGAAAAAGAAACCCTCCCCTACCAGTGGACTTGGGGAGGGGAGTCTGTGGAGAAGGGGGAGGAAGGGAAGAATTGGGAGGGGAGGAGGGAGGGAACTAGTAAATAAAGTATAATTTAAAAAAGACAAAAAAAGATGAAATAAAAAATTTTAGTATTTTAAAGTTCATAACTTTTAACACGTAAATAGCAACATCAAATTTATAAATGCTTAGGTGTAATAAAACAACCTTATTTTAGAATTTGCTATTTCTTCAAAATGTATGTGGTATTCTTTATATAGGTGTTTTTATCTGCATGTACAGTAAGTGTTGGTTCCTTTTGTTTCTTTGTGGTGTCTGTGAAGATTTAAAAATGTGTCTTTGATTACACTGAATTACCAAAGGCTGTATCTTCCAAACCACAGTGTGTGTAGAGATTGCACAGGATTTTTTATTATTGAGTGAAAACATTTATGGTGGTTTTGTTTTCTAACAGCAAAACTTAGTATTGTTCTCTGAAAACTGACACCACGAGTTGCAAAATTCTCTACCAGCACTTCATCTTTGGTATATATACCAGTAGACTATGTTTTTTTAGTTATTTAAGTCAGGCTGGCAATAACTTCATCATTGTTAGCTTTTTGCCAAATCTGCCAGTAAAGTTCTGGCCCCACCTGCCCCACTATTTTTTAGCTAACATTAAACTGTATTACACATGCTTAGCTTGGAAAGATAATAATAAAGAAAATATGGTTGTTGGAACATTTTTATTGTTACTTTTTTTTAGAAATTGTAAACCTGGGATATTATAGAAAGCTTGTAATTGTTTTACTTCCATGACTAGCAGAAACTAGAATGTTCAAAATTATATAGTATATATATGTCATCTTTTCTTGTTTTACATACCTGTTTTGTATTCAGATTACTAGATTTGATGTAGTCAAGCAAATTAAAAATATGTTTTGCCTCCAACATGTTTTCTTTTCTAAAACAGGACATTCTTGAAATAAAATATGAGTTAAAATAAATAAAGCTAAATAAACAGTTTACGTAGATTTTCTGTTTTAACAAAGCATAAGCTTAGTGTAGGTATATCCTCACATCATTAGATTTTTAACACGGGCTTCAGTGATAAAAATAAAATATGAAGATGCAATAAAGAAATTTTTTAAATTTTATTTTATTAATTACACTTTATTCACTTTGTATCCCTGCATAAGCCCCTCCCTCCTCCCCTCCCGTAATAAAGAAATTTTAACAAATAGATCTTACTTCTTTAAACATAGAACTAAGATTTTTTTTTAAGGTATAATCATTTGTGCTGGTAATGTTTTCCTACTCTTTCTGTTTGCTTAAGGATCTATTTTGATTGTATCATTTAAAAGAAAAAAGTAAATATATTGAAAATCAGTTATAAACCTGCCAGCTCTTCCAAGTCAAATGTTGCGTTCTAATTTCTGGTTTTCTCCTGGCTAGAATGGCCTGGGTGTGATGGAGTTTTGACTGGGTGTATTCTGTGGTTCCTTCACCTACCCTGGCATCTACAGAGACAGATTAAGTGAATTAAATAATGAATCCTTTTTAAGTGGTGCATTTATGAAGTATGATTTTTTAACACTTTCCTGGTATTCTACACTATTTTATCAAGTATAGAAGCATAATAGATCAAGTGTTAGATCAATAACTTTGTGATATCTCATGAAATTCAGTAAACGGTTACAATTCCTGAAATAGTTAGCACATTTTTTCCACTCAGGTTTTTTTGTTGTTGTTGTTGTTTGTTTGTTTTTGTTTTTTGTTTTGTTTGTTTGTGTTTTTTTTTTTACATAAGCCTTTTTGGACAAAGGGTGATAGTCTGGAAATGAATAAATCTGGCTATTAATAATTGACCTCTATGTAGCCCATTCTTGTTGTTTCCTCCCACTGTCCTCTTTGTTTTTGGGTATCTTCTACTGAATGAAATTTTTGCATATTTTTTTTGCCAGAGACATTTTCTATTTTATTAATTTCTTTCTTTAACAGTTTCCTAGATTTATATAGTGTATTCTGATTACTCTCATCACCTGTCCTCCTTTACCTCACTCCCATCCCTGATAACCACTCACTCCTTACCTGTCCCTTTCCCAGATTTTGACTTTTGATTTTTTTGTGACCTACTTAGTTTACCCAGACCATCTGTGAGGGCATTGCAACTGCAGGCTGTGATTTCCCTGCTTCTTGAATCTGTTGATGGCAAATAATTAAGCAGTGAAGAGTAGGCTTGGCTCTGTCCTCCACCTGTGCCCGCTGAGCATCAGCTCATTTTTATGCGGTCATCATAGTTGTTGAGAATTGGTGATTGCTATGGCTTTGTCACAGCCCTTATTCCTGTCTTCTGCTTCTATGTTCTTTCTATTTCATTGTCCTCACTTTTCCCTGAGCCCTGGAGAGGCTGTTATATATGTCTTCCTAAGAGCTGATCATTCATCTAGTGTTTATTCTTAGCACCCTGACCATCATGAGTCTGCATTTACTGTCAGCCCCTGGAAATAGTCTCCTTTGATTAAAGCTGAGAGGAGTATTTGTCTGCATATAAACATAAATATTTAAAAGGTACTTTGATATTGCTCCAACTTAGCTAAACAATTGTATTTCATTTTCCATCCAGGGCCTGTTACTTGCTATAGTAACCAGGCATGGATCCCCTTGTGTGGAGAGGAAATCAGATTTGATCAGAGAACGTTACTTACCCTTAGAGCAGTAGTGTCACTTTTGCGCTAGTGAGCACATCTTGCCTGGCTGGGTCATCTCATGGTTAGCAGTGTTCACAGGCAGGTAATACCATCAACGCTTTTTCTCACTTAGCAGTTTTAATAGCACTTACCAGTACCGTAAAAGTTACCCAGCAAAGAGGAAGCTTTCAGCAACAGCTCAGGAAGCTTTCATCTTCCAGCTCAGTTCCAGCTTGATGTTTCTCCATCGTGCAGCCAGTGTATGTGATATACACTGTGATAGGCTCTTATCAGTTAGTTCTTGTGAGCAACCAAGAGGAATGGCAAGTGCCTGTATTATTTTCAAAATCCTTGGATACACGAATGAGGAAGAATATTGACATGTTTTTCTGAGCATCAGTTACTTCTCTCAGGACGTATAACCTGATTCCATTTCCTAGCTTTTGTGAATACAGCAACAGTGATAGAGTAAACATCTCTTTAGAAGAATATTGAGTCTTTGGGATATATACCCAGGAATAGAATAGCTGAGACATATAACATATAGGTTTTTGAGGAATCTTCATACTTGTGTTTGTACCAGTGTGCACTCTTGCTGATAGTGAATAATGGTTTCTTTACCCTCACATCCACACTAGCATTTGTTCTCATTTGATTTCTTGGCAATAGCCATTCTGAATAGGATGAGGCGGAATATCAAGGTAGTTTTAGTCTGTATTCCTATGACTGCTAATGATGTCGAACACCTTTTAAAACTTTTTCATCATTTGTAGTTCTTTTGAGAATTCATTGTTTTATATGTAGACCAATTTCTTCATTGGTCATTTTTCTTTTCTATTTTTTACAAAAAAAATTTAATTCTGTAGTCTATTATTTATCTTCTGATTGCTGTATAGCTGGCAATCTTTGTTCATTCAAAATAACAAATGAGGGGCTGGAGAGGTGGCTCAGAGGTTAAGAGTGCTGGTTGTTCTTCAAAAGGTCCTGAGTTCTATTCCCAGCAACCACATGGTGGCTCACGACCATCTTTAACAAGATCTGGTTCCCTCTTTTGGCCTGCATGCACACATGCAGGCAGAATACTGTATACATAACAAATAAATAGATCTTTAAAAAAATAACAAATGACCCCAATAGAATCTTTAAACTTCCCTGTGAAACTTCATAAGCCAGGCCTTATCATCTGCATTGCCCTTTAGGTTCTTATCTTCCAAGCTCCTACAGAACACCCACTGAGGTCTCAATACTCAGGCTTTTTCAGCCAATGTTCCAGTGTCTTCCACAGTCTTCCCCAAAACAACATGGTCAGCTCTGTCACAATATTACCCCACAATCCTGGAACCAGCTTTTATCATTGTGTTCTATTACTGTGAAGAGACCTCATGATCACAGCAATTCTTATCTACCAACAAACAGCGTGGTCAGGCCTGTCACAACAATACCCAACGCCAGATACTGATTTGTCTTAGTTAGGGTTTCTATTCCTGCAGTAAAATTCTATGACCAAAAAGCATGTTGGGCAGGAAAAGGTTATTGGGTTTACACTTCCATATCATGGTCCATCACTGAAGGAATTCAGGACAGGAAATCAAAACAGGGCAGGAACCTGGAGGGCAGAAGCTGATGTAAAGGCTATTGGAGGGTACTGCTTATTGGCTTGCTCCTCATGGCTTACTCAGCTTGCTCTCTTATATAACCCAGTTTTACTTGCCCAAGGGGTGCCCCATCTACAGTGGACCAAGCACAACCACATCAATCACTATTTAAGAAAATGCCCCACAGGCTTCCCTATGGCCATGACTTAGGAAGGCATCTTCTCAGTTGAGGCTTCCTCTCTGACAAGGATTCCAGCTTGTGCCTATTTGGTACAAAACTAGCCAGGACATTCCACTCGTGTTCTGTCAGTTGCCTTTTCATTCCATTCACTGTTTCTTTTGTGGTCTAGAAGATTTTTAGTTTCACTTATTAGGTCTTTTTTATACTATTCTATGAATCCATGAACAAAAGAGAACTTTCTGTCTTCAAGTGTCTTCCTCAATTTCTTCAGAGAATTTTTAATTTAAATTTCTTTTTTATAATTTATTCACTTAACATCCTGATTGTAGTGTCCCACCTTTCCTTCCTCTTAACCTAGTCCTCCCCTAGTCCTCAGAAAGGAGAGCCCTCCTCCCTTACCATCTGACCCCAGCCTATCAACTCTCATTAGGACTGCCTGCATCCTCTTTCTCTGTGGCCTGGCAGGCTCCACCTCCCCTACTAGGGGGAAGTGATCCAAGAGCAGGTAACAGAGTCCATGTCAGAGACAGTCCCTCCTCCCTTTACTAGGGAACCCACTTGGAGATTGAGCTGCATATTGCTACATCCGATCAGGAGGTCTAGGTCCCTTTCATGCTTGGTCCTTGGTTGGTGCATCAGTCTCTATAGCTCCCATGGACCCAGATTTCTTGGCTCTGTTGGTCTTCTTGTGGAGCGCCTTTTAGCTCTGGTCCTTTTATTCCCCCACTCTTTCCTAGGGTTCCCTGCACTCTGCCCAAAGTTTGCTTGTGAGTCTTGGCATCTGCTTCGATCTCCTGCTGGGTGGAGGCTTTTAGAGGACATTTATAGTAGACTCCCATCCTGTTCCCTCTCTTCAACTGCTTCCCATGTCTGTCCTGCTTGCTGTTCTGAATGAGAATTAAGCATCCTCCCTAGGGTCCTCTTTGTTACTTAGCTGTTTCAGGTCTGTGGATTGTAATATGGTTATCCTGTATTATACGGCTAATATACGTTTATAAGTGAGTACATACTGTGTGTGTTTTTCTGCTTCTAGGTTATCGCAGTCAGGATGATCTTCTCTTGTTACATCCATTTGCCTGGAAATTTCATGATTTCCTTGTTTTTAATTGCTGAATACTATTCAATTGTGATTAAAGCTTCACTGTAGAAAGCGTTCATCTCCTTGGACTTTTTTTTTTGGCTATTGTGAAATGAAATTTTTATTGGTATAGAGAATGAACATTGATTTCTGTATGCTAATTTTGTTTCCCAACACTTTGTTGGAAAATATTAATTTAGTTCTAGGAGTGGTATGGGTGAGTCTCTATGGTCTCATATATAGAATTATATCAGGAGGTCTCTGAAACTTTTTCCTATTTGTATCTCTTTTATTTCTTTCTTCTGTTTTATTGCTCCAGCCAAGACTTTAATCACTGTATTAAAGCTGGGTCAGGTCTCTGCATGGACTGATCCCTTTTTGCAGAACCAGCCATAAAACAGAGGTGACAAGGGGGCCTAGTAACGGCAGGGTCTTCATGAGTTTCCTGTGAGTGAAAAGGAGAGGACCCTAACCAGAATTAAGTTTATCATGGAGTCCAGTATAAGAAGGCATATCAGGATCTCAGTGTCCCAGGGAGGAAAAATGATAGATATAGCAAGCATAGGGTCCTGCGGAAAGCAGGGTGGTATTAGGCAGTCTCTGGAGAAGCGAGAGAGCTATTCCTGTGGCAGTGTTTGCATGGCATCCTTGAAAAGGTGGTCAAGGTATTGGAAAACTCCCTGTCTAGCTTTGGAGTGGAGTAGGACTGTAAGACCTAGGCACAAGAATATTCAGTGTTGTGATCTTAGCAAATAATTTGATCATATTAACTAAAACCGTTTGTCTTCACAAATTTATAAAGTTACTGATGAAGAAAAATATCTGTGAAATCAGTCAAACTCACCTTTCTCTTAACATCAGTTGAATCCTTGTCATATGGTCATCAGCCATTTGAGCATACCTGTTATTGGAAATTGGTAAGTATTACAGAGATTTCTCTGGGCTTTTGGTCCTAACTTGATATTATCAGATACATGGGTGTTTTATTTTATTACATATTTTTAGAAGTTTTCAAAATTACTACATTTTTCTATGTTTTTTTAGTCCTTTTAGGCTTCATAATACTGTTTTCTTTATGTTCTATTTTAAGTATTCCTTTAAGATATATTATTCATTGTTACTGTTGAAATACAAAGCCTCAAACTGCCCATAGGTTTTTACTTAGAGGACAACAAGGACAAAATGTCACAGGATTATAGTTTCTTTCAAACAGGGTACAATTGTTGATGTCGACCTGGGCTGCTGATAGCACTTTTGAGGGTTCCATGGTAATATCAATAGCATAAAGTGCAATGATGATTTGTAATATGCAGGTGCTGCACCAAGCAGTTTGACAGCAGTTTTGTGCAGTATAAACCATTGGGAATTTTATTGTTATAATGAAGAGAAAGGAATTGACAGGTACTCACGTGTTTCATACCACATGGCTAGCAGTTGTCAGATCTAGACTTCTAACCCAGGCTGGGATACCTATAGGTGTGCTGTCAGTTGCTGTGTTTTCCAAAGCCCAGTGCCATCGACGGTGGGCTTCACCGTGCTGCAGATGTTTGAGATTTTTGCATGTTATTGATAAACTTTTTTCCTTCTCACTGAGAAGACCAGGAAAGGATCCAAACCATTGTGAAGAATAGCAATGAAAAAAGCATTTTCTCACTGTCTGTGGGCTTCTGTTTATCCCTTCTCAGAGTCCACATGAGGATGTTTAACAGCTCACAAAACCAATGCCACTCACAGGAGGTAATTTTCAGCTGACAAACATCATATCTTTTCAAGAGGGCTGTTTTCTTTTGGGGGCAAAACATTCCCACATTTTGGATCAAAACAAAACAAACAAAAACATGCATATGACACAATTGAGTTTCCAATGAAACCAGAAATTCCACTTAACCTGCTACATCGTAGTTTTCTAGACAATGTTTTTTACTGGTCTGGAGCTGGCCAATTTGGCCAAAGTGCTGACTAGTAAAGCCCTGGAACCCTCCTGTCTCTGCTTCCCAGTGCCCAGTGCTGGGATTACAGGAGCTTGTGGCCCTGCCTTGAACCAGACTTTGCACACAGCTGCAGGGGACCCATGTTTCTTTATCAACACGATTTTTGAGAGATGCAGAAAAACACAGAATAATTTTACTAATAATGTATTTCCAAACGAAGAATTGGTGTTTTTAGACCTAAAGAAGTTAAGTAACAAGGAGGACCCAAGGGAGGATGCAGAAATCACACTCAGAAGGGGAAATAGAATAAATCATGGAAGTGTCTGAGGAGAGAGAACAAGGCAGGAACCTAGCATAGCTGTCCTTTTAAGAGTGGATTGAAACAGATGCTGGGACTCATGTCCAAACATTGGGCAAAACATAGGGAGTCTTGTGGAAAAGTGTAAAGAAGGAAAGAAGGATCCAGAGGGACCAGGAGCTCCACAAGAAGTCCAACAGAGCCAAATAACTAGGGCCTAGAGGGACATGCAGAGACTGAAGCACCAATCAAGGACCATGCATAGACTGGACCTAGGCCCCCTACACAGATGTAGCAGATGTGCATCTGAGGCTTCATGTGAGTTTCCTAGCAAGGGAAGCAGAGGCTGTCTCTGACTTGGACTCTGTTGCCTGCTTTCTGATCACTTCACCCTGGCATGGGCTACCTCGCCAGACCACAGGGGAAGGGGACTGTGCTTAGTTCTACTGTAACTTAATGAGATGGGGTGGGTGGGGAGAGGAGGAGATGCTGTTACCTGAGGAATAACTGAGGAGAATAGGGGAAGAGGGAGGGAGGGCAGGACCAGGAGGAGAGGAGGGGGCCTATGATCAGGATATAAAGTTAATTCATTTAAAAAGAATTGGTGTTTTTGTTTTCTTGTAACAATTCCAAAGAAATAGCATACTTTAGATTAATTTTAATCCTCAAGAGTTTCGATGATAAACCACATGTATCAGTATCTTCTCTTCTTTTTTACCTTTATATATGTTTGAACTAGATACCTCAGATTCTATAGGTAGTAAATTTGTTGCGTTTAGAGAGTGATAACAGTTGTTAATAGTTGTAAGGTACCTCATAGTTGATCAGGTCATTCTGAATGTGTCTTCCTTTAATCTTCCAAGTTATATGTAAGTACCATCTTTGATAGTAAGAAGCTGGAATTAGAATCATACATCTTGAAGATGATTCAGTCCCTCTCTTCGTTCTCTGATATCTCATTGTGTATTCTTTTTACAATAGCGTACTTCATCTTGGAAAAGTAAATGGAGACACTAGATAAGAGAATACCAAGGGTGGATTAAAAAGACAGTCTGTGTTTAGGTGATCAGAGAGTCTGGCCTTCAAGATTCCTTTTGTCATCACTACAAGAAGAAAAAAGTATCCTCAGAAATAAGTAGAGAAAATTTTATGGTACAATTAATATTATTTAAGAGTATAGTAACTTTGGTCTCAAAACTTTGTTTTTTTTATTTTTTATTTTTTTTTATCAGTTACATTTTATTAACTCTGTATCCCAGCCGTGTCCCGATCCCTCATTCCCTCCCAGTCCCTCCCTCCCTCCCTCATCTCCACCGTGCCCCTTTCCAAGTCCACTGATAGGGGGGACCTCCTCCCCATTCATCTGATCCTGTTTTATCAGGTATCTTCAGGACTGGCTGCAAAGCCCTCCTCTGTGGCCTAATAGGACTGCTCCTCCCTTTGGGGGTGGGGAGACCAAAGAGCCAGTCATCCAGTTCCTGTTAGAAATAGTCCCTGTTCCCCTCACTTTGGGAAACCAATTGGTTACTGAGCTACCACAGGCTACATCTGAGTGGAGGTTCTAGGTTATATCCATACATGGTCCTTGGTTGAATGTCAGTCTCAGAAAAGACCCTGTGCCCAGATATATTTGGTCCTTGTGGAGCTCCTATCCTTTCCCCATCAGACTAACTCCCCTTCTTTCTTATGATTCCCTGTACTCTGCCAAAGCTTTGGTCATGAGTCTTTGCTTTGAAAACACTGCTAGTTAGAGTCAGATGCGCTCAGTAGACTCCTGTCATACGTTCAATGCACATCCCATCTGTCTTTCTAAACGAGGATTGATCATCTTACCCCATGTCCGCTCAATTGATTATCTTTTTTAGGTGTATAGATTTCATTATGTTTATCATATCTTATAGGTCTATATAAGTGAGTATATCCCATAGAGCTCATTAAAAACAATAATCATCGGGGCTGGAGAGATGGCTCAGAGGTTAAGAACACTCGCTGTTCTTCCAAAGGTCCTGAGTTCAAGTCCCAGCAACCACACGGTGGCTCACAACCATCTATAGTAAGATCTGGTGTACAGGCAGAATGTTGTACAAATAATAAATAAATCTTTAAAAGAAAAAACAATAATCATCAAAAATTTCAATTTTCAACATTGAAAATGTTAATTAAGAAATTAACAAAATTGCCTCTTTGAAAAATAAGAGTTTGTGTTAAGGAAAGGTAAGAATTTTGAACTTGAGAATGCTGTGTTCATATAGTTTCGCTGAATGGTTTTAAATTTTATCAAAAGTACAAAGCAGGTGACAACTCTTCATTTCATGGAAGAATTGCTTCTAACCTGCTAAAGAGGAGCCATATTGATGGCCTCTGGTTTTGACCTGTATGAGGATAAAAATGACAGCTGGACAAGGACAGCTCAGAAAAATAAGTAAATAGTAATAAATGGCCATGTTAATAATAGCATATACAGGCATTAAATTAGTATACATTGAAGATTTTCATGCCATCAGTCACTATTTTTCATGCTCTGCATTTGAACTTACATATCTCATGAATCTTCTTCTGTAATCAAACATAGTGAGCAGTACTTGGGAGATGTTTATAAAATGAAGTTTGAAGTGCTATAAATTTAGACAAATGTGCCTTCATAGCAAGGAAATACCGGTACTGATTATATTTTAGAAATTCACATTTTAAAATTGAGCAATATCCACAAATGTTTATTATTTGAGGTTAAGATAACATAATGCTCAGAAGATTCCTTCGGTGAAATTCATTTGAAAATGTTGGCTAAATATGAGAAAATAGTGAATTTCTGTGTTACTAAAGTTAAGGCACAAAAGTCAAGTTGTACTTTAGCTAGATATGTGTGGTATCATCTGAATTTTCTTGTGTTATATAAAGCAACTTTGATGAGAGGACTAAAATACAAACTTGTCATTCCCTTGCTGTGTTTTCTTATCTCTCATTTCATTTTCAGCATCATATTTTCTAGTTTGGCTGTCAAATGGTCTCTACTTTTTCATAATTTTATGACAATTTTTATAATATGTATATATGAGGTTGTGTGCAAGTGCTCAAGAATGCACACATGTGCATGCACTGCCTGGAAATCTGAGGATTTGGGGGAGAGAGTTCTCTCCTTTAGCCCAATAAATCATTGGTAGTCCAATTTTATGGTCATTTTACTTGTATTACAGCACTTGTTCTCTGATTTGTGATGATTTTTCATTTGCCATTTTAAAAGATTTACAAATAGCTGGAGGTGGTGGTGCACATCTGTAATTCCAGGACTTGGGGAGGCAGAGGCAGGCAATTCTCTGTGAGTTCAAGGCCAGCCTGCTCTACAAAGCGAGTCCAGGACAGCCAGGGCAACACAGAAGAACCGTATCTTGAAAAACAGCAACAAAAACAACAAAAAAATTGCAAACTTCAGATTCTACGATATTGTTTACCAAATAAATGTGTAATGTCAGAAACTTCTAAGTGTTTGTTTAAATTCTGTATTCTTTTCTCCAGTAAAGCTGGGTTTGCGAGTTAACAGTGCGGAGAGTCAAGGAAGGAGAAGAAAGGACTGACGAGAAGAAGCTGAGCTTGACTCCATGTTGGCTTTTTGTGTCTGCTGGTCCATCATGGGAACAGACGTTATCTCAAGCTTTGGTGTTGTTTTCTGTCTTTCTCTGCAGGAGTGTGGTGGTGCCTGTCAAGAAGCCACCACCAGGCAGTCTAGCTGTCACCACTGTGGGAGCCACTGCTGCGGGAAGTGGGCTGCCAACAGGCAGTACCTCAAGTATATTTGCTGCCCCTGGAGCTACACCAAAAAGTATGATTAACACGACAGGTATCGTCCTTATAGACTTTTGTGAAGCTTCATCCTTTTTTCTCCGTTTGATGTATCTTCATTTTCTCATTTGATCTTACCAACTAAAAATCCCAGAACACGTGTGGTTAGTTTAGTCTTAAGTGTGCTGCACCCTGTGTGACATCTCAGATCTTGTGCTGGCTGTGGGAGACAGAGCAGTCATTTCAGGAGACAGTTCTGGTTTTTGTTTTGAGTTGTCTCCAAACATTATATTCTATTCTCAGGGTAAATCAAATTATTAGAATACATTTGGGGAGCAAAAGCTGATTTTGACACTGGAGAGTGACAGGTGAAAATAAACATTTAAAGCATGTCAAGGTGCATCAAACATGTTAGTGCTAGAGCATGGATTTTTCAGACTCAACCCTAAGATGTATCCTTTGCTAAATCCTTCAAAAAGGGCAGAATTCTCTAAGTACCTTGATGAAATGCAGGAAACTCAACTTCATTAAAAGAGCATATGAATAAGGACCATCATTTCACACTGAATTAATTTATAGATTAATTGGATATAGTTATAACCTAATAATATAAATTAATCCACTGTCCAGCTATTTTCTGTGATTCTAGACCACAAATCCAAATCACTATAAATTTTTAAAGTCTGATTAAAATCAACCTCTCTCTCTCTCTTTCTCTCTCTCTCTCATTTCCAGAAATGTTCCTTACCAAAAATCTTTGTGATTCCATTTTAGGTATTTATACAACGCAAGATGATCCCTGACTTCCCTTCCCTGACTATAGTAGTCTTCTGTTCTCCAAACTGTATAGCCTTGAACTTTTCCACTTATTATCATTACTTAGATTCTTCCCATTTCGACTGATTTTGATAGCTCTTTTTTGTGCTTTCTGTATCTATCTTGTTTGTCATGCCACCTGAGTCTGACATACCATGAACCACACATTTATGGGGTGTAGTAAGTAGAACCCTCGCGTAGCATGTATGCTTGTCTCAGTCAGTGAGCCACATTGTGGCATTGTAAAATTTATCATTTCATTTTTTTCAATTTTAAAAATACAGCAGCGTAGTAGAATATAACTTAGTGATGTCTAGTAAATTAAGTCCTTATTTTTCTAACTGCAGTAAAATGAAAAGATTAAAGCATCTTTTATCTTTGTCTGAGACAAGTTATGTTTTCTAATTTCTATTTTAAAAATTAGTAATTGCTGTATAACAGTATAAGTTTTGATAGTATAAATATATATTATAGTGAAAATTATAACTAATGACCTTCCTCCTTAATATTTGATCATAGAGATACTCATGTGAGCTGACATTTACACTGGCACAGTATACAGTTTAGATGGTGGCTCATAGCACTCTAGCAGTCACAGTAAGAATCCAGTGAACAATTCACTGTGCTGGAATTAGCCCAAGATATAATACTTCGGAACACTAGATGTCCCTCAACTCCACAGCTCTTTGATGTACTCACATGACATTATAGAAAAATCTTCTCTAAGGTGGCATTTTCATATCATTGAGGAGAACTCATTATTTTAAAATCAGGTACTATTAAACTCATGATAGGCATTCTGAAGCAATCATTTTATCAAAGTCAGAATTTAATGTTGCAAAATGACAAAATTATGTTCCCAGTGCTCTGCAAATTATGCCTTAGAGCATGAGGTCTAAGAATATTACAACATAGCAATAAAAGGGGGATAAAAATATCACATTTAAATTTGCATCATTTTATCAGCCTCACTTAATGTAGAAGTTTTTTTCATCTGTTATGTTTTTTATTTATACCCATTTGTAACATGTAATTTTGTTAGATTAACATAAGTAAACCAACTGGATTTTAATATCCATTAATTAAATGGATAAACCAAATGGATTTTAATTAAATGGATAAACCAAATGGATTTTAATATCCATTAATTAAAATCATGCAACTTAGTGGTATACTAATGACCAAATAATTTTAAATTGTCAGATTATCATTACAATTTTTGATGAGTTATTTTTTGAAAATCAAATAAAAATGAAGAAATAAAATTATTTTGTTAAATAAATTTATATTTAAAACTAAAATTATTATTTTGGGAACAGGTGCTGTGGATTCAGGGTCCTCCTCCTCTTCCTCCTCTTCTAGTTTTGTGAATGGTGCTACCAGCAAAAATCTTCCAGCTGTACAAACCGTAGCCCCAATGCCAGAAGATTCAGCTGAGAACATGAGGTATGCATAGTGATGTGATTGTTTTTACCAGTTTTACTCTTAAGACACAGTGGAGGGCGGAGGGTTCACATGATATTAATATTTTGGGGAATATCAGTTAGCTATATACACTTAAAATACTCATAACTGTCTGACCATGGTAGGCAGGTTTTTTTTTTTTAATCATTATTATCAATATGGCCTGTCTTCATCGGTAGAGGATATATATTTGAAGAAATTCACTTCTTTTTTCTTTTTGCTTGTGGTTGCCTTTTGGGTTGTGTAAGCCCTTGCCTGCATTTCCTCAGATCTTGCTATTAAAGTGCTCAACCACCTGGAATGGCTTTTGTGACAAGTGTGTAACAAGAAACAGGGGTAGGAAGACTACCCCTCAATTGAAGACCTCTTTACACCATGATCCTTCACTTCTGTCGTGAATCATGTCCTCCTATTCCTGATTTGAGTTTCACACTCAGTTCTGCTCTGTCTGTACATCTCCTAAGCTGACAAAATTGGCTTCGGGTTTAATAATGACAGTAAGTGCCTTGATAGAGGTCTTGCTTCTTGCCCCTTTCTAATGAGAAAGGTGGACTTGTTCTCAGGGCTTCATATTCTCTTAGGACTTCAGAAGCAGGGTTCAGATATCCATTGTCAAAAAAAGGTGTGAATTTTTTCATAGAAAGGAGTCTTTAGAGACTGTTTCTGCAGTGTGCTGGACCTTGTATTCTCTTTAAGTGTTTTCATTTTCAAACTGAACATCAAATATTCCTTTTAGAAGTTTAGATTTTTCTTAAACTAATGGTTCTTAGCAGTTATTCATAGTTTGCTTTGTATAAGTCTTAATATATTTCTAATTTTGAATAAAATAGGAACTTGGGGCTTTTGTCTATATTTTTCTCAAGTTAGTTTTCATTTCGACTTCATTGAGATAATTTGTTTATGTTGCCGAAATTCAATAAAAACGATCAGAATGCACATTTTAATTAGTTTTTCAAGTTTATATTCTGATAAGACTACATTGCAAGTTAGGATGAAAGAAAATACATTTGTTATCTCAGAAATTTCCACATTTCTATACATAATTTACCCCATCCTGCCACCAGCAAACATTTTTATGCTTTTCAAGTTTTTATTTTAGGTTTTATATCCTATTCAATGTGTACTGGTTTTTGTCAGCCTTCTTTCAGTTGGCTTATTGATTTAATTCATTTATCTCTTTATGATAAGTTGTTTAGTACCAAATATTATTACATTTTGTGCTTAAAAATGAGTTTATCTACTTACTAATTGATAAACATTGGAGTTTTTCCAGTTTTGGCGTGTTACAAATAAGAATTTAGGAATTCCTAAGTCTTAGAATTCCCAACACATTTCTTGTTATTTTTGTTGCATAAACAACTAAGAATAAAACTGTTGGTTGGATAGTAAGTAAAGTCTTAAAATTATGAGAGAATGCTGAGCTATTTTGTGTCATTGCACTCTCTGTGGCAATGTATAAAACATTCCATGCTTTACATTTGTCAGTACTTGCTGTTGTCACATTTTAGAATAGTGGGGTAATTATATCCCATTTGCTTTTAATGCTTCTGAGTGCTTTTGCCTGTGTTTATGGGTCACTGAACTCCTTTGTCTTTTTTAATTTAATTTTTTACAATTTATTCACTTGTATCCTGGTTGCAGCCCCTTCTCTCCTTTCCTCTCGGTCCCACCCTTCCTCCGCATTGCTCCCCTATTTCTTTTCCCCTACTGTCTGACCCTAGCCTATCAGGTCCCATCAGGACTGCCTGGATCCTCTTCCTCTGTGGGCTGGCTAGGTCACCCCACCAGGAAGAAGTGACCAAGGAGCAGACAACCTAGTTCATGTCAGAGACTGTTTCTTCTCCCCTTACTAGAGGACCTACATAAAGACTGAGCTATTTATGGGCTACATCTGAGCAGGGTGTCTAGGGTCTCTCTATGCACTGTCTTTGTTTGATGGATCTCATCAGTCTTTGCATTCCTCCCTGAGTCCAGCTCTTCTTTATTTATTTATTTATTTATTTATTTATTTTTGCATTGTTGGTCCCTTTGTGTGTCTCCTGTCCACTCCAGGTCCTTTTATAACCCCCTTCTTCCATAAGACTTCCTGCACTATGACAAAACTTAGCTGTGAGTCTCTCACTGCTTCAGTCCCCTGCTGGGTGGAGTCTTTAGAGGACATCTGTGGTAGCCTCCCATCCTGTTTTTTCTCTTGTGCCACTTCCAGGGTCTATCCTTTTTTATCTTCTGAATGAGAATTAAGCATCTTCCCTAGGGTCTTTTTGTTTAGCTTCTTTATTTAGGTCTGTAAATTTTAGTATGTCTATCCTATATTATATGGCTAATATCCACTTATAAATAAATATACACCATGCATGTCTTTCTGCTTCTGGGTTACCTCTATCAGGATGATCTCTACTAGTTCCATTCCTTTGCCTGAAAATTTCATGATTTCCTTGTTTTTAATAGCTGAGTAGTATTCCATTCTGTAAATGTACCACAATTTCTGTATCCATTCTTCTGTTGAGGGACATCTAGGTCGGTTCCAGATTCTGGCTATTACGAATAAATCTGCCATGAAGTTAGTTGATCAAATGCCCTTGTATGGTTGAACATCTTTTGGGTATATGCCCGGGAGTCGTATAGCTGGGTCTTGAGGTAGCACTATATCCAGTTTTCTGAGAAAGCACCAGATTGAGTTCCAAAGTGCTTGTACAAGTTTACATTCCCACCAATAGAGAAGGGTTCCTCTTTCTCCACATCCTCTACAGCATGTGCTGTCACTTTGGTTTTTTATCTTAGCCAATCTGGTGGGTGTAAGATGAACTCTTAGAGTCATTTTGATTTGCATTTCCCTGATGACTAAGGACATTGAGCATTTCTTTAAGTGTTTCTCTGCCACACAGTATTCCTCTATTGAGAATTCAAAGTCAGCAAAAGTGAATGGAACTCATATATTTCAGACCTGGTTCCTACTTTGCAAAATTGAAAACTGTAGAAAGGAATGAACGTATTTAATAAAACTTTCTAATAATTAGGGCCAAATACTATTTGTAGCACCTATATTAAAATATGTGTATTTATTTGTATTTACATGTTTATTTTATTTGTAGAACATATATTGCAAATATGTGTTCATTTAATCACTGATTCTGTGACTCTGGAGAAAAAAATTTTATTTATATAATCTCCAAACTACATGTTCATATCTCATAACTTTAATTATGTAACTAAGATTTGATTATTCTCTTGATGCATCCCAGATAAGGGTTCTTTATAACCTTTTAATCTAATGTACACACAGGCACACACACACACAGACAATGCATGACTATTTGTTGGTCATCCTCTATAACTGTCTGTCTTTTCAATGACGAGTGGTAATCTACACCTACCAAGTTATTTTTATTTGTATAGTTGTTGAAGTCCAAATGTATTCTGGAGAAATAAAAACTATATATCTGGGATTTAAATTTTGACCTCTATAGACAGGTATTAAAGGAGAAATAAAACAAAAATGAATTCTCTGTTTAGCTCTGTACCCCATTTTTTAATTGGATTATTTGGTTTGTTGGTGTTTTACTTCTTGAGTTCTTTATATACTCTGGACATTAGCCCTCTGTCAGATATAGGGTTAGTGCAGATGCTTTCCCAATCTGTAGGCTGTCATTTTGTTCTGTTGACTTTGTCCTTTGCTGTACAGAAGCTTTACAGTTTCAGAAGGTCCCATTTATTGATTGTTGATCTTAGAGCCTGAGCTGTTGGTGTTCTGTTCAGGAAGTTGTTTTCTGTGCCAATGAGTTCAAGGCTCTTCCGCCTTTTTTCTTCTGTCAGATTTAGTGTGTCTGGTTTTATGTTGAGGTCTTTGATCAACTTGGATTTTACTTTTGTACAGGGTGATAAGTATGGATCTATTTGCATTTTTCTACTTGTAGACGTCCAGTTAGATCAGCACCATTTGTTGAAAATGCTACCATTTTTCCATTGTATGCCTTTGGCTTCTTTGTCAAAAATCAGATGTCAGTATGAGTGTGGTTTTATTTCTGGGTCTTTGATTTGATTCCACTGATCCTCCAGTCTGCTTCTATGACAGTTAATTTTTTACTGTTGCTCTATAATACAACTTGAGATCAGGGATGGAGGTATCTCCAGAAGTTCTCTTATTTTACAGGATTGTTTTAGCTTTTCTGGGTTTTCTGTTCTTCCTTGTGAAGTTGAGAATTGTTCTTTCATGGACTGTAAAGAATTGTGTTGGTATTTTGATGGGAATTGCATTGAATCTGTAGTTTGCTTTTGGTAGGATGACATTTGTACAATGTTAATCCTACCGATCCATGAGCATGGTAGAGCTTTCTATCTTCTGGTATATTCTTCAACATTTTCCTTCAGAGACTTGAAGTTTTTTTCAAACAGGTTTTTTTTCGCTTGCATGGTTAGAGCCACCCCAAGGTACATTATCTTATTTGTGGCTATTGTGAAGGGTGTTGTTTCCCTAATTTCTTTTTCAGCCCTTTTGTCTTTTGTATACAGGAAGGCTTCAGATTTTTTTTGAGTTAATTTTTTATCCGGCTACTTTGCTGAAGGGAGTTTTTCTTATTACTGTGTAGTAGATTTAAGTATACTCTGCATAAAAGTCGATTGTCAGCTACATGCATTCTATTGTCTCATTCTATAGACTGACAAGAGCAAGAACTTTCTAATTTCCATGAAGTCTATTGTCTCAAACAATCATTTCCTTTTTGATTTATGACTTTTACAATAACTAAACTATTATTATTAACCCCCAAAGTCTTGTATTCTTCCTCACCCCTCCCCCCCAAAAAAAGTCCTGTAGTTTCCCCATTGGTGGCTAGGTCCCTGATCTTTTTGATACACTTTTAGTTAAAGAAGTTGGTAAACTTGAGGTTTGCTATTAAGTACATTAGTTTAAAATTTGTTTTATCTGTTTGTATAAACAGACAAAATTGGTGATATTTCCATTATGGGTATATTGATCCTTTAGGTTTATGGAGCCTTAGTAGACTGTTCATCATCTGCTGTCTGTGAGGCACTGAGATCTTGGAGGGTTTTTTGTTTTGTTTTGTAACAGCCTTGTCCTTTTTTGTGCCTTTACCTTCCAGGTCTTTGATAGTATTCTGAGTTAGGATTTCTTTTTTATATTCTTCTCAGTATTTATAAGTTACAAGGCAGTCAGACCGTGAACAGCTAGGTTGAACTGTTTGAGGAAATCCCATTATATAGAATTACAGCAAATGAAAGTAAGTTAAGGAACTGGAGGGCAAATCAGTGATCCCTTTACTGGTCATGGCAGGCACCCCTAAAACAGAGGGAGGACATTTGCTTGGCTTTTGTCATCTAGAGATAAACAATTGGGTTTTGTGTGTTGATTTTATGTGTTTTGAGCATTTATATTCCTCTTACTTGTAATCAGATTTTTAGGTATTTATAATATTTTTTATTAATTATAATAAATTATTTAGAATTTTAAAATATTATGTAGCTGATCTATACTTTCTGTAGTTTCCTTGTTGTTTTTCATGGGCCAAGATAATGTCATCAGCAGTTTAGTACTAAAATGTTAAGGAGCTGTAGCAAATGGCTGAGATACAAGGTATACAGAAGTCCAAGATGACAGTTACCTTTCCATAAAAGTAATTAAGGCTTTTTCTTGACAACTAATGGAGATATTGCCCATACTACATGATCTTGATTCAGTAAAGATTGCTGCTGTTTTTATAGCCCACTGCTGCCTTATAGAGGATCAATGAATTCCTGCCTTCAAACCTCTGAACATCAGTTAAAACCATTACTCAATTTCCCGGTCACTCAAATAACTCTTCAGAATATATCTTTGGTGGAAAACAGTGCAGATACCACAATCATTTTCTTAGGTTTCTTTTCTTTCAGAGTCATGGTCCAGCATCTGTTCCCTGACTCCATCTTATGTTGTCACCAAGCGTGTCTCTGGCTTGGTTTGGTGTCTGTCCAGCTCTTTTACCCTTTTCTCAAAGCTGCAAGAGAAAATGCAGGTATCTAAGGACAGGCATCTAAGTTATTTTTATCTAACTAGTTGGTCATCCCAAATTTGAAACAGTGTTGTTAGAAATGGCTTTGGTTTTTAAAAACAAAGCACCCCCCCCTACTGATTTTAGTTAAATATTATATCCATTTGTTCACTCTTTTATCATAAAAGATGTAATATTCTTATAATTCTCAAGTTATAGTAGCATAGTTTGAATTTGAATATCTCATCATTTTAAGCCAATTCAGCTCCTTGAAATGCTGTCTTTATCTTAATAAAGGATAATCACAAATGGTAATCTCTTCCCTTCCTTTTAAAAAATGTGTCCATTATTTTCGCATTTAAACAAAGATTTTTTATATATGGTATCAAGAAATCCTATATGAAAATCAATTTGGCAGTCATCATTTTACATACCAAACTTAAATCATTTATCTTTAATGTAAGGAATGACTTGTTAACTATCACCTTTGTAGACTTACCTTTCTGTTCTTGATTATCTTCCCTGTAGTACTTGAATTGGGTTAATGGAGTTTTCTTTGCCTTTCTCTCAGTCTCACCATTGTTGATTTATTGTTTCCTTCACCTTTTAATTTTAAAATCTTTTTATGTTGGAGTTTGAAACTAGCACAGTTGTGTAGTATTTGCTTGTAATGGTTTACAGCTGATTGCTCTTCCAACCCTTGTTGCTAATTCACCATTCATCTTGTAATTGTTTGATGGAGCTAAGTTATAGAAAAGAGGTATGGCACTTACAAAGCATTTATTCTGCTGGGGAGTTCAATCCCCAGCATGCAAATAAAATAAAATAATAGGTAGATAAATCAAAAACAACAATATGTAGCTATTGGTTTTGCCCAAGAAAGTTAGTTTACTTATATTTGTTAGTCCGTCACTATTGATTTATGTAAATCTAGGGGTTTTGTCAGGAATCATTCTCTGTACTGGAAGAACTTCCTCAAACAGTTCAAGCTAGCTGCAAATATTTCCCCAATATTTATTGTCTGGAAAAGCTCCTGGTTTTGCTTTCATTTTGTAATGACTTTCTGATCAGATACAAAGTTGTGGGCCTCTGTGTTTTGGAAATAGATTTGAAATATACTTTATTTCCTATTTTCAGGTTATTTTTTTCTGAAGAGAATGTCATGACATTCTTCTTTGTGAAGTGAGCCTTAGTCTTTGCTTTCATCAGGTTTTTTTAATATTTTCATTGTACTAGTTTATGATGACAAATTTGTGTTTTTTACTATTAAAATTACACATGATATTGTATGATTTTTTGGTGTGTCCTTTTAAAAGTAATTTACTCTTTGTGGAAAGTTCTCTTTTTTTACACTTTATTTATTTATTTTTCTTTATTTTTTATTAATCACAATTTATTCACTTTGTATTCCAGCTGTAGTTTTCTCCCTCGTCCCCTTCCAATCCCACCATCCTCTCTCTTCTCCTGATAATCATGTATTTCTTTTGCTATATCTTTCATTTCCTTAGTTTTGTGCTGTGACCACAACAACTTTACAGAAATCTAGTACTCTGTAGGAACATCTGTTCACCAATTCCCTCAGTTCTGCAGGCTGCAACTCTAACACGCTCAGACTGTCCGTATAGCTGGACAATCTCACGGGAGACCTAGATCTACTTACAGATTATCCTGAGGTTGTAAATGAATTCAACACCTTATCATACAGGACTGGTGATCCTGTTACATTCCTTGTTGTCCATCAGGGCTGTACTTGGCACTCAGCATGCTTTTCTTTTTCCTTGCATGTGGCTTACTATACTCAGAACCAGTAGAGTATGACAGGTGCTTCTCATACTGGGGTTGCTACTGTTCCTCCTTTGATGCCTCTTTTCTGTCTTCTTCCTTCTCACCGTTTTCTGGAACACAGAAGTGTCCATCTTTTATAGTGTGCATGTATGTGTGCATTATTATTAACTAAAATTACCATACTGTGACATTAGAAATTACTGCTTTCTACTTGTAATATAAACTGTATCCCTTGAGCAAACTCTCCCATCCTCTCTCATTATCCCCACCTTCAGCCTAATTCAATTCACAATTTCAGTAAGGTTGAGTTTTTCAGATTCTATGTATGTGTGAGATCATGCAGTATTTGTATTTATGTACATGATTTATCTCAGTTTCATATTGTTTTCCAAGCCTATGCATGTTTGTTACAGATGACAGGTAGTGATAGAATAGTATGGATTCCAGGCATGGCCTATGTATATTTACCTGACCAGAAACACTCAGATTAGTTTCATATCTTGGCTTTTGTCAACATCACTACAGGAAGGGTGAAAGTTTTTAAAGTCACTGATTTTTCATCTGGCTTTCTTCACTGTTGATTTGCCCATTGAAAACATATTGTCTTTTTTAGTGGTATGTAAAAATGAAATTATTCATTTCTAGAGTTGTTTGAGATTTAGAGATTTGTGCTTCTGTTTTAATACCCCTTTGTTCACACATGCTGGCTGTCTTGCCTTGATTCTTCAATGTTAATACTGTTTGTTTTAAATTTCTAGAAAGTTCCAGCATCAGATTTACTTACAATCCTGATGATATTAGCTTATCTGTTGTGCTTTATTTATTTATCCATTTATTTATTTATTTATTTATTTATTGGCTGCTTTGAATGCATTGGAATTTTTGGTTGAAAAGAAAATTGAGGAAATGATGGTATAGCATCTTCGTAACATTGATGCCTGAAATGTGCCCTTTTCTACTTGTGCTGGGTTGTTAGTGTCAAAGGCTGAGTCATCCTGGTTTAGAGTTTAGCAGAATTTTATATTTCTAGTGTTTTGGTTAATCTTCATGAACGGCAGTTCTGAACCTCTCGGTATTTTCATTTTACTTTAGTGGGCACTGTTTTGTCAACTCTGGTCAGTCTTCTTATATTCTCTTTGTAGGCACTTGTGTGTTGTCTACGTAAACCCTTCTGCAGTCATAGACTGCTCTTTTTTTGTTTTTGTTTTTTACTGGATATTTGTGTGTCCAATGTTCAGGGGGGGCTGGGCTACTTGTTGTCATGGTCCAGACTCATTCTCAGTCATCGGCTGCACTGCCGGTCCAATAGAGAACCTCACGTACTTCTAAGTGACGGGATCTTGAAATACTAGGTTTCAGGATGTTTTCTTATCCTATCCCATGTGCATAGAGTTTTTCTGTTCCTGCAATAGGAATGTAGAGGCTTTATTTTGTATCCTGAATTGGCAGGATTGCTGGCTTTCCTGTAAACTCCATGAAGTTTGTAAACTCCAGAGAACCTTGTTCTCTGGAGGAGATGGAAAAAGGGTCCAGTCTATGCTTTGTGCTTTTTTTGCTGCCGCTATTTTAACATCTAAGCTTTCAAAGGAAACAAAGTTTTTTTTCCCATCTCATATATTCTGTCCAGTCTTTTTTTTCACCCATTTGTGAGACTTTGAAAGTAATTTCAGTATCCAAGTGTTTACCACTCTGAAAATTTGACCCTCCCATATTATCATGCTGTCACTTCAACTTCGGAAATTTCAAATGGCAGCTGAGATTTTATGACCAGCTCACATGGTGCCTTGTGTCTCTTCTTCCTCTGTTTTCACCAGTGTAGCAGGTTCTTGCATCCTCTCTCTGTTCAGAAGCTTTTGTCTTTGATTTCAGATTCAAGGCTGCTAGCTACCTGGCAGCCTTTACATGCTCTTGTGTCAGAGTAGGATTCTGTCCATTGTAAGGTTTCCTGTGTGGTTATTTTGTGTGTGACTCTGGGTTTCTTAATCACAAGTAGATGTCCTTTATTTCTTCTTAAGTGTTCAAGTTCTTGACTGTTGATTTTTCAACTTACATTTTCCAAAAACTATCATATAAACCGAATGCTATTCTAAAAACATACTAAATTACTACCTCAGGAAGCAGCTTCATAAATAAAACAAGTTGTATGTCTGTTTTATGGGGCAATGTTCTGGATAAAACCACTTTTAAAGGCTTGGGAAGTGAGAATTGGTCTGAAAGAAAGGTGAGACAATTTCAAGGGAGGATCAAGGACATTGCATGGAAAAGAATCAGGATTGCAGTAACCTTGAGAAAAGTAACATTCTCAGTCAAATCAAGGCTGGAGTACTTCACCAAAACATTGACCTGTTTTGAGTGTGGCATTGGATGAAACACCCTCCCTTCTAGGATGCTCCCCAGCCCTGCTCAGCTCTGCTGCCAAAGGAGTCACGGAAACAGCTCCTGTGCATTATTGTCTATAAATAACTATTTTTTAGAAAGTTATTTCTCTATCAGTGATTTAAAACAATTATCATAGCCTTTTTATCACTGAGCTTGAGCCTCAATTAATGGTTTATTTTCTTGACTTTATCTTTTTGTCTCACTATAGGGAGGTTTGGTGGCATTTTGCTCAGCTAATTGACCTGAAAAGAGGAATTGCTGCATTTACGTGTTCATTTATTTCCTTCTATCTACAACACATCCAAATAAAAATTTCTAAAAATGCACTCCAAAAGCTTTCATAATAATTTAAAGATATCCTAAAAGTGTCATGTTTCTTAAAACATGAAAAATGTTTATTTGAAATTTAGTTTACATTACAAAGTAATAAACTTCTTATATAGAAGAATTCTGTTCAGCCTCAATTTCCTAATCTTGCGTAATTCTATCTATTTTCTTAATGTGTACATTGTGCTCTTAAAATGTGTTATTCTGTTTAGGAGAAATTGGGAGAAATGTTAGCTTTATATTTTATAAGATCGTGGAAAAATAAAATAAGCACACGTTTCTTTTTTCAACATGATGTTTTGCTTTGTGGCAGCAACCCTAGAAACTTACAGCTTAAAAACTGTTTCACTGTATGTTACTGATTTTGAAATTTCTGATCTGTTTACCCATCAACTCTCTAGTATGCTTACTCATGTTTCATAGCAGTAATTGAATGAAAGCCTGATAAAATGTTTAAAGCCAGTCCTTGTCAGTTACTAGTCATAACATGAAGCTGAGTAAACAGCCTTGTATGGCTTTTCTACCATAATACTCTCTTTCTACGAATTTTCTTAAACAAACCATTTACCCAGTCCCACATTCCCTGATTCATACTTGAGCATTTAATTGGTAAAGTGTTTGTACCACAGAATCCCCCTAACTGAATTATTTTCTATCTGCTGTATCTCTTAAGTATATTACTTTACATAGTAGAATTTTTTACTTTAGCTTTATATTCTGCTGTAATAACTGCCCATTCCTTTTTGATTTAAGAATGAATACATTTAAGAGCTTTACAAAACAAAATTATTAATTTTTATATTTATAAAATTATGCTAACTTAAGATATTATAAAAAATTTTGACTTTGAGAGTAAATGGAGATTATAATTTTAAAACACAATTATAATAATGGAGTTTATTAAAAGAAAGTTAATAATGTGTGTAATGTCCAAAATGTGTTGTAATCACAAGTTTTTAGTAGTAGTAAACAGTGTGGAGGGAAATTGTACTGTAATTGCTTCTTAATCTCCCTCATTCTGCTGCCATTCTGCTTACAATCATTATGATACTGGATGGAGCTTGAGGTCAAATCTTGTTTGGAAATATTTAATAAGTATTGTTGTCATAGGTTTTTAAGCACTGTTTTCTCCCATGCCTTAATTATGTTTTGTTTATATTAAATTTGTAGAATTTACTGGGTTGTTTTAAAAATACATAAAACATAGTACCAGCTGGGTATAGCGGCACACACCTTTGCTCCCAGCACTTGAGAGATAGAAGCAGGCAGATCTCTGTGAGTTAAAGGCCAGCCTGGTCTACGTAGTGAGTTCCAAGACAGCCAGAGGTGCACAGTGAGACCCTGTCTCCAAACACACAAACAAACAAGTAGATAAATGTTTATTCCTTACTTATGAGTGTTTAAAGAAAAACAGTATTAACTGCTTATACTCCCAGACACATTGTTTTATTATTAGATATTACCTCTGTAGACTCTTGTCTGAAGTATTATTACCTCATTTGAAGGTTTTATTTTCCTTTCTTTAGTCATTTTGTTAAAATAGGTGATAAATTCCTCAGTTGTGAAATTATTATCTATATAAAGATTAGTAATGCTCTTTCTAAGAGTTTATGCTTACTATCCAGAAAAATAGCCAAATTCAAAGGAGTAGCTGATCTAGCCTTGTGAGCATCCCTAGTGTAAGTCAAGTAATGAATGAAGTGAGGAGAGTGAAGTCAGGGGCTCAAACAGTTTTGGTTCCAGCCCAGATACAACTTCTGTTTCAGGGAAGGAACTTTTCTAAGCCTTAAGAAGTTACTAGAGTGTAACTGAAAGATGGTGAGGCCAATTCCCTTTTGTATTCTGTACACCATAACAATGTTTTTCGTAAATGAGGTAAACTCCCATAAAAACTGAAAAATGGCTAGTATTCTCCCGAAATAAAGTATGCTGTAATTTGCTCAAAAGTATTCTTTGTTGTTTTTTTTTTCTTTTCTGTTTGTTACAGTTTGTTTGTTGGTTGGCTGGTTTGTGGTCTTTTGCTGTACCTCTGTCTGACCTAGAAACTGTCATCTTCTGCCTCCATGTCTAGAAGTTCCTTTTACTTCGTCTGTGAGAGAAGCTGTTTGTAATACTGAAAGCCATGGAGTTTCCCCTAGATATAACTTCTTAGTTACATGTTAATAAATTTTTCTTATCTACACCATGAAATCTAACAGAAACATTAGAAGAGCAGTGCAGGCCTGGCACAACATGCAGAAGGGTTTCAGTCTTTATTGGCCAAGCAATTAAAGGGATCTAAAGTCAAATTTTTATGTCTGTTCTACTTGTTTTGATAATTATATCTGGATTAACACATATTTTACACTATTTTGAAAACACACTTGAGGTAATCTATAAATATCAACATCAACAGTAACTTCTCAGTTTCTTCAGTGTAGAAAAGGATACTAAAACTTGTTCACTTAGAATATTTTGTGATGTGTGGTAAGGAAACCTAAAGATATGACTTGATGATGGATATAAACCTCCAGAATCTCAAATTTTCCCATTTCTGTGCATTCATTCATATCAATCTTAAATACAATTAAATATCAGTGTTATTATCAGATAATATTTTTAGAAAATATTAGTAATAGTCATCTAGATCTGTCATATTTCTACAATTTTAATTCTCACTTATGTTTCCATAGTAGATGGGAAACTATAGGAAATGATTCTGCAGATGAAAAGGATTTGCTGAAATAGGAGATGCAAAGGGGGGGGTCTCTATTAGTAGTATACAGAGTCAAAGAAAATCTGCAATGATGGTGAGAATTCTGAGGCTTGAATACTGTCAGCTCCTTAGCATCAGTTTCCATGTGTAACCCTTACATCCTTAAGGGTTAACCCTTCCTGAGCCTCAGTTTCTGTGTAGAACAGTCAGCATCACAGTGGTCCCTGATCAGCATCAGCATCACCTGAGACTTGGTGTGGACACTCTCATATTAGAGCTCTATATTCTCAATCAAAAACAAATACTAAGCAGCCTGTGTCAACAGGCTCTGCAGTGATTCTGCCTCACCCCACAGCTGGAGGGGCTGTCTGAAATAGATGCATCACTATTACCTCCTCACTCCATACCCGTGCGGGCATTGAACTCATCTAATGTTATGCTGAATTTTTGTCTAATGTATCAGAGCCATATTTCAAACAATACATATGGCTGGATTCTATCTAAAATATCACTTACAAAACGAACATTAGGAACCTCTCACTGTGTAGTGGATGCTTTTCTGCTTAGATTTTGTAGCCTAGCTGATTAATTCTTAGTAGGCAGACGTTAGGATCATCATCCTTCAGGCAGGCAAGACTGATGTTCATAGCATCCCCTGCTTAGGTGATAGCAGAGCCAGGATTCCCATATGAGCATTCTCTCTCAACACTTTTACATGAAATAGCTCTACAGACAAAATATTAATCTGCCTAATGTAACATTTTCCTTTCCCATTTCTTCTTTTACTTACAACATGTCCTCCAAGGCAACTACTTAAAATGCAATACTGAGCAATGTAAATACTATTGCAGGGATTGAGACAGAAAATGAACATAGGAAATGAAAAATGTTACTCTGACAAAGCAAGTCAGCTGTCTTCCAGTTACTTACTTTATTGTCTCACGTTACCGGAAATGCCTTTTGAGTGCAGGAGTGTTGAATTCTTTTTGACTGGTATAGTGATCACACAGTAGGCCTCAAAGCCCTTTTCACCGATGATGTGCAGAGATACAGAAGAATTCCTTTTTTCCTGACATTCTTAGATCTGTGGCAGAGTCTTTGCCCCTTCGGGTGCAGAACTCAGGCTCCTTTTCATAGTACAGTTGTTCTCATTCAGCTTCAGTCTGCAGAGCAGGCACCTGTCTGTGCAAAACTATGTCCCTTTCATATGAAGCATCCTGTTTTCCATGGGCTAGGATTGGACTTTTACTGTGACTTATAAATATTTTAATTTAGAACTAAGTTTATTTGGCATTTATATTGAATTATATTTACTAGTCTTTATGTCTTAATTTCAACAGCATCACTGCAAAACTTGAAAGAGCTTTAGAAAAAGTTGCTCCTCTTCTTCGAGAAATTTTTGTAGACTTTGCCCCATTCCTATCTCGTACACTTCTGGGCAGTCATGGACAAGAGCTATTGATAGAAGGTATGATTTCTCTATATATTCTACATATTTTACTTTCATGCAATGTACCTATTAATCATGGCATATCTTGTGCATTTAAAAAGACATATATTGCCAAAAGAATTTAAAGATACCATAGCTGCAGATTCTCATGAGACTTTGTGTGTATGCTTTCTCTTCACTCATTTTTAAAATGCCACTTTGCAAAGTCAGCATCAATGACAGAGATCCAAAGGAGAAACTTAGGTCTTAGAATGGACAGCAGTGGCTCTTCAGTCCCAGTCTTATTGACAAGGTACATTCTTTCACTGGGACAGCATTTGTTAAGCTTGGTCTCTTCACATTCTCTGCTGTTCTGAGAGCCATGATTTTTTTTTTTTCAAATGACTTTTCTTATCCATATGTTGTTTGTAATGTAAAAAGCTGTAACCAGGAAGTCAGTAAAAATGTTGATAAATACTGGGCATGTGGTCGAGCTATTGTCTCCTCATCAACAGCTAAATAATGAGTGATGAAGAGTTCATTAGTATACCTGTAGTAGGAGAGGAACATTGAAAAGTACAGCTACATGAAGCTTTATTTCATTTAATAGTTTCAGTTTCTGACTGTTTCTGAGCTTCAGAAAAGGAAGATCAGCATCAAGATGACCCTGCAACCTTTCAGCCCCTGGTTGAGTACTTGTGGCTTCCACTTTCAGCTTACAGGAGAAGCAAGGGCATTTTCCTTTGTTTGCTCTGGCATTGTTGCTCTGCTTCTGCACAGTGTTTCTATGAAACAAAAGTGTGATAGTCAATGTCAGCCCATGCAACCCACTAAATTTGTCTCTTATTTATTTCTACTGTTTACTCTATGGCCTTTGGGACTTGCTGAGTTACTATAAGATGAAATATTTCGATGACAATTAAATAGCATAATGCATATAAAATTTCCAAATAAGGTGGTAGTGTAAGAGAGCAGGAAAATAACACTGCCTTTTGACTGGAGCATCATTGATTAGAAAGTATCCAGAGAGAGAAAAACTTCTTCGTTTTCACCTTCAGTGATGGACAAGCTGTCACAAATATGAGAAGAGTGGAAACGTCATTGTTGCTGTCAAAGTGAAGTAGGAAATGTTGCAGGAATCAGGGCTCTGAGCATCTCACTAAAAGCTGTCCCTTCCCTTAATGAAATTCATGCTCTTATAAACTTGAAAACTTCACCTTGTCCACAGATTGTGCTTGTTTAAGTACAATCTTAATCTTTATTTGAGATGTGTGTGATCCATTGAACAATATGTGTCTCACGGATGCAGTGACGCACCTGTCATGAGTACTGTGATGGAAGGACCACATGTGTCTCTCGAGGAGCAAACAGTCTAGTGGGCAGAACATATAATTTAGAGCATATACAAGGTAGAGTACAGTGTGCCAAACGGCTGAATGACCAAAATACCTTTCTGGTGGGATCAGAAGCAGGTGTGTTTCTAGGCTTACTCCTGCTTCTGCTAGAGCCTTTTCTCATCTTCACAGATTTTTGAAGTTAGTGTCTCTTGCTTCTGTGTACTTCCCATGACACCCAATCCTCTGTTATGAATTCCAGAAAGAATTTGAGTCAGATGCCCCATTAGATAGTATATATCACTAACCAGATACCTCAGATACCCCAAATTCACTTTCAAAACTTAGTAACTTTCTCTCTCAGATAGATTTTCTTATAGCATTACTCAATTGCTTTGTCACTAATATCACTACTAATGTAAAACTTTGAAAAAATCTAATTGTTTTTTAAATTGTTTCCCTTCTACTTGATATTTACAGTAATTTTAGTAAGAAATGTTTCTTTCTGAAAATATTAATTTGAAGCCTAGTTCTTCAAACAATACTGCAAATACTGTATCAAAATATTTGAAACTTTGCTAAGGTGGTATGAATGTTGTGACAGCTAAAAGTAGAGGTGTTAACACCTGTAAATTCCAAGGGGGCTAATGCTTGTTGGTGGATTGTTTCTCACTTTCTTAATTCTTTTGATTTCATTGGAGTATATTCTCCTGAGGAACAAGAAAGCTGGTAATTTATACTTTCATATTTTTATAACATAATGTTTTACTTTAGAATTTTAATAAGTATTATTGAAACATATCTAAGTGTTTTCTCATATTTTTCTCTGTTCCTATGTACCTTTTTCCAAAGTTTAAAAAATCAGAAATGTAGGTTGAAGATAAAGTAAAGGAGTAAAGTTAGCAATATATGCTATGTGATGGGCCCTATGTTGTTATTAAAATGTAGCCATAAATTTTACATAAGGTATCAAGGAGCCAGAGCATTTGTAAAGCTAGAAAATTAAAAGTTATAAGGCTCACATATGGGATTTGATCTCATTGAGTGTGCCTTAAGTCAAATCAGATATTGGTTGCCAATCATCAAAATAGGGGATAAGTTTGATCAACTGAGAGAATAGCATCAGAATAACAAAAAGACATAAGCAGATATGTGAGGACTCAAACTTCTTCCTAATCAATTACATATTTGTACACCTGCCTAGCTGCCTAACATTTTGCCCAGTGTAACTTCTGCAAACTTAAGCACTTAGCCCTGGTATAGTTTCTGGGATCTTTTCCCTTCTACAATCCTTTGGAAAGTATCATTATTAAAATGAATATAGACTTTTTTAAAGGCTCATATTACTGTGTCTTTAATGAAAATCTTTGACAATTTGAGGTTTTAAAGAACTATTCCCAGTTAATATTTTAACTACTATAACAGGTGAAAATACTCACGTGTGTAGCATTTTTCCAGAATTTTCCATGGCCAAACACCTGGATTTTGTTTTATACCTTTTTCATCAGAAAATGACAGGCAAGAGAAATGGCTTGGTGAACTCTTAAGTATCCCTCAAATATTCTTATTTGAATTGGAACACTGTGAGCAGTATGCCTCTGTTGAAGTCAGTGATGTAATGTGAGTATTCTAGTATAGTATTAGTATTTTAGAGCTGAAATACTGCCACAGTTAGAAATTACACATTCATTTATCTTCTGATTGAATGTAGTTTTATCCTGTAGTTTTTCTGTAGTCAAAATTATAAATGTAGAGCTCTTAAAATTATATTTAATAATCAAGTATTTCCTTGCTAATAGAATAAAATGGCATTTCTTTACAACAGAATGATAGCAAATGACAGATCTTTAAATTTTGAATTTTGTTTTCTAAATGTCATTACATGGGAAAGTGAAATGTTGATAACCTTGAGCCATTTTCCTGCAAATGGCCTGTCCATTTCATGGATATAGGAATTATTGTTCTATAACAGAATGAAGTTCAGCCAGAATTTGGTTATTACTTTCTAGATTCATCTAGTCACCTTCCTCTTGATGTAGACAGCTGGTAAGCATGTAAGCAAGTCATATATCATATATCTTTGTTTTTATTTTCTCTTTTGTATGTAGAACTGTTTTTCTTTTGCACAGGGTTACTTTTCTTTTATATAGACCTCTTTTCCTTTTATATAAAGTTCTCTTCATTTTACACAGAGTCGTCTTCCTTTCCTTGCATCTCCTCAAAGTTATATTCATCCTTTGACCCCCCCCCCCATAGACATTAAGGCACTATCTTCAGTGATTCTGTGGGACTTTATATTCTACTAATAGAATTTTCATTTATTAATGACAGGTATCTTAATACTAGTGTGGCCATTGTCTCACTTGATTTTATTGATAATTAATAGCCAGCATTTCCCCATTTTATTTGTAAGAACACTGCTTTTACTTTTGATGGTTTTTGGTAGAGGCAAAGTTGGAAAATACAAGGAGATAGATATAATTCTGTGTTCTTTAGGAAGAATCCCCAGTGTTGATCTGCTGTTGATACCCATGAGCTTTTTAATTCATTCTAGATTTTTCTAGACCTTTCTATAGAAGTTCATGTTGTTTCCTGTCCTCGCTTGTGTTTCATTTGGGGATCAAACCCAGGGTCCTAGGTATGCCAGGTGAGTCCTATAGCACTGAGCTCATCTCCAGCGGCCACACTCGTACTTACACTTTCACCTTTTCATTTTTCTTTGGCATGATATGATAGTCCTCTACCTTGAGAAAGAATATTGTCAGACTGCTGTGAAGAAGCTAGGAACAGTACATAATCAACACATCATCTCCTCAGCCATTGATTATTCTGTTTGAAATATTGCTTACCATGAGTGAATTTTGTGACTTTTGTCTTTATCATATTTGTATGTCTGACACAATTAAACTTGGATTTATGTAACTGAAGCCAATTTTGTGTTTTAAGAGAAAAAATTACTTTTATAATAAAATGTACTTGAATTATATTTTGGTTCTATGTTTTATGTTTAATTTTCTTCTTATACATGTAGTTGCTCAAATTTTCTCTACAGAAGTCAATCTCTGCTACTTTCAATTGTATTTATTCTTTACATGCAAGCTGAAACAGCATTCATTTTCTTATATATCACTATATTCAGGTTTTGTTAAACATATTACATGATTCCAGAGCAAGCATTAATGCTATTTTTATTTTGCCTTTGGTGAAAGACAGTAGTTATATAAAGCTTTCTTAGGTTTCTTTTAAAATGTTCAAATTCTTTACTACTGCATAAAAGTCACTAAGATTAAGTATAGATCTATGTCCAAAATCCACAGTGAAAATGACAGGAACATATTGAGGGATCAAAATTGTTAGATCTGGCTTGCTGCAGCAATGGAAACTCCATGCCAATGAAACCACATAGCTTTTGTCCAAAATCTGAGGAGATAGAGAGATGGCTTAGTGTGTCCACACAAGCATGAGAAACAGACTTTGCATCTCCAGGCTCTGTATAAATGCCAAGTGGGTGTGGAATCCTGCTTGTGAATGCTGGGAGGCAGGGAACTCTAGGAACAAGCTGGCTAGCTGGACTAGCCCTGTAGTGAGCTCTGGGTTCAGCTGCCAATCTGAGTTCAGAGTCATCTGTCTTCAGCTCCCACAGTTTATCTCCAGTGACAGCTTGGGCTCTAGTCCTTGGGGACACTTTTTCCTTGTCTCTACCCATGGCCTACCCTATAGTGAGGGCCGCTTAGCAAATCCAATTCTCATTAAATTCACCTACACCTGAACAGCTACAACACAGTGACCTTGGAGGATCCAGTTTTAAAATAAAAACTTAAGTTAGCATATGATTATATTTGTAATAAAAATCCATATCATTGTTGATTGCTAGCTTAGCAGTAGCTGTTATTAAAACATTAAAATGTTTCCAATGAATAAAGTGGAAAATAACCAAGGAAGATTCCTTATGTCATCCTCGGACGCATGTGTACCCACACAAGCAACACATGCACACACGCACATACACACATACATATGTGCACTTTTTATGTATGTGGCATGCATACATATGCACAACATAAACACATAAATGCAGTAAGTAAATGATGAATAACAATAAAATTTTGAAGGAGAGAGAACTAGGTTAGTATTTAGACTTAAAGATTTAGACTCCACTGTGAATTGCATTCTGATTGTTACAGGGTGGATTCATTTTGAACATTTTTTATTTTGGAGGCTTTATAAGTAATACAGAACCAGACTATCATTCCCAGGGTTGGGAAAGGAGAGAAAGGGAGAGGCCTTGGAGAGTGAGGAAGGGAGAGAGGGGGAGAGTAGGAGAGAAGAAGGAAGGAGAGCAGAGGAAAGGGGGATATTTAAAGGGTTGTTTGTTCGTATGTCTTTGTAGTGTTCATTTCAGAGCTTTGTTCCATTGTGGTACAAAATAACCATGAGAAACCACTGTTCAGATTTCTTAGTAAATAGTGAGACTCTTAGCCAAACTTTTTCATAGTGCAGGGAATCTTCTGATAGAAGGGGGAGATAGAAAGACCTGGATCTCCACAGGAGCTTCACAAGGAGAGCAACAGAACCAAAAAATCTGGTCAAAGGGGTCTTTTCTGAGACTGATAATCCAACCAAGGGCCATGCATGGAGATAACCAAAACCCCTGCGCAGATATAGCCCATGGCAGCTCAGTGTCCAAGTGGGTACCCTAGTATGGGGAACAGGAACTGTCTGACATGAACTCAGTGGCTAGCTCTTTGATCACTTCCCTATCGGGGTGGGGGGGGTGAGGGGGTCAGCCTTACCAGGCCACAGAGGAAGACAATGCATCCAGGCTTGATGAAACCTATAGACTAGGGTCAGTTGGAAGGGGAGGAGGACCTCCTCTATCGGTAGACTGGGGAAGGACATGAGAGGAGAAGAGGGAGGGAAGACAGTATTTGGAGGGGATGAGGGAGAGGGCTACAGTTGGGATACAAAGTGAATAAATTGTAATAAATTTAAAAATAAATTTAAAAAATTCAAAAAAGTAGCATTATTTGTATTTACTTGAGAACTTGAGAAGAAGTATTCAAGGTAACAATTTCTATGAGGATTTAGATGAAACTCTTTTGTTTCCAAGGACAGGAAGGAATGTAGTCTGACTTTAGGTAGTGTGGAAATAAGACAAGAAAGTCAGTAATGAAGACCTTATTTTTTTTTTTTCACTCAAAACAACTTCATAGTCTCTGGTTTCTGCATCTCTGTCTTCTTACTAAACTATGACATAGTAATGAAAATGGGGCCCATCACAGCCCTGAGTCTAAGTTTTCTGTTAATGAACTTTCTGTTAATGAATGTCTTTCCTCATTTGACTGGCATCACAGAATCTGAATGGCTCAGCTTAGACGCTGATTTTGCTCTTTTTGGTTTAGTTACTTATTTTTATTAAAATCAACTAGAGTCTGGAGAAGAGTAGGATAACAAAGGTTGTAGGATATACAAAGCTGATGTTTTTTAGAGAGCTGCACATATATTGAAAGGTTTTGAAAGAAATACATTGTAGGAAGTCTAATTTGCATTAAATAAATATATGTTTATTAAAATTTAGTACTTAAGTCCTTTATAGTTCCCAGGCATAGCATTCTTAAAAATGTGATATCATGAAGTTTCCACCTCCTCCAAAAGAGAATGTCACTAGATTGTTGCTAGAAGAATGAGCCTTGCCAAGAAGGTACAAGTAAGCTAAAGCACTATGGCCATAGTGAAAAAAAATACTGTATCTGTTTGTATTTTTATCCTATAAAAAAAGCTATGTATTAAAATGTGATATCTTTTTCCCGTTGGGTGTGACATGAAGAAGTTACAGATATGAGACAGAGAAGTTGGTCTTGGGAATCAGCCCCCCATTTCTCTACCACCTGACTCACTGAGGCAGGCCGCTCAGTCAGACTCAGAGCCACCATCTTTCTAGTTTCTCTAGCCAGTTTGCTTTTAACAACCTCCTATCTCTGTCTTTTCAGCACTGAGTTTAGGCCTACATACTCACCCAGCATGTTGTGGGTTCTGCGGATCAGAACTAAAGTCTTGTTGCTTTCAGGACAAGCACTTTGACCACTGAGCCATCTTCCTAGCACTAAAATGGTTTTGAAAATTAGCATTTTTTCATTTTAAATTGCCATAATTGAAATAACAAATTCAAGTAGATTCCAACTGGGAACATATTATGTTTTTAATATTATTAATAAAAAAATACCTGGAGAAGATAAAGTTATAGCTATAAAGTAACAAATGGGCTATAAAATAACAAATGGACTGCCTGACCCCATATTGGGCTCTTGGAGTCATCCAGGCAGCTGCAGAACAGGGTGGGGATCAGTACATGGAGCAGGACTAGGCAGCAAGTGAGCCCTTAAGGAATTGAGTCTACAGATCCACAGTGGAAGACTCTGAAGATCAACTTGAAAATATCGGTTAAAAGCAGAGAGCACTTAGGTGCACTACAGCAAATACTCCAAGGATGTTGTGGTCCAGTCAGACATGACTAGAACTGTCCATTCCCCACAGAAATTAACCACAGTTCTCTGGAAGAATGGGGTCCACACTGAGGAGAAACTTCTGTGAAGAGAAGCTACACTGAGGAACAGAAGGGCAAACGTAAAGAATAACTTTTAAAAAATATCACACTTTTTAAACAACTACATACATGGTAGTTTTGTACTACTCTGACAAATGACCCGTGTTTAAACAGCTTTAAAAGAACAGGTGGTTATTGTTTTGTTGTTTCATTCTTGCTGTTTTGTGTTGTTGCTCATGGCGTAGTATTTTATTCTACAGTCATTTGGCCACATTGCCTTTGTGCCTGTGGCAGGGCAGCACACCATAGTGGGAATTACATGCCGAGAAGCTTCTTACCTCATGCGGAAGAAGGAAATGAAGATAAAGATGTGTAGGGAAATGGTACCATGGCCTATCAAAAATTTCTTTCCCTAGATACCAAATACTAACGATTTGATCACTTCCCTATAATGCCAAAGGCTGGGTAACAGCTTTAAACCTATGGGCATTTGGAGAGCACAGAAGATCCATACTGCAGTAACAATAAAACAGCAAGGAAGCATCTGAAAAGCTGGAGATAGAGGGCAAAGCTTATGTAAAAAAAAAAAAATCTGAAATTGAAGAAAATCTGTATCACATAAAGATAAATGATATTAGTTTTATGTATTAGAGTAAAAATGATAATAGTGAGAAGGAAATCACCCATCAGAAATATGTTTAAATGAGCTAAAAGAATTTAGAAAAGGTTGAAAAAAGATGGAAGAGCTATTTAAATCAGAATTTGGCAATTATAACTCTGGAGAAAGAAAAAATTTGCGAAATCCTAATCCATAGACTCAGATATACATGTGTAGAGAGTACAACTAAGTCTTTAATCTGAATATGGCAAAGAGAAACATCAAGTAGTTACTCTGTCCCTCTTTTGTAACAGAAGATTGAATCAGGCGTCTTTCTGTTTATGAAATATATCATCTCCTAAATTATGCAGTTATAGAACCTTGGAATAGTATTTTACATTCTCAAAAGAATTAAGAGATCTAAGCAACGTCACAAAGAAGGAGAAACAAGTTGAGAGTCAGACAGGCAAAACCTATTTCAAACTAAGACTGAGTGAATCAATGACAAGGATGCCTGCATAACCCAGATGTTGAATTGCACCATAGGAGTTCAATCATCAAATCATCAGAATTTCTATGGTCCAGATGACTCAGGGTTTTTTTTCTCAAAATAAATCCACAAGTGGAAAAAAAAGTGGAGTCTGTAATTTGAGATTTAAAAGACATGTCAAAAATAATTAGTAAAATTAACTTATTTTTACATGTAACTATGTAATTTAGTGGTGAAGTTATAAAGAGAAGGAAGATGATTATCATAAAAGGAAAGTGGCTTAGTATAAAGAGGGAGAAGGTTTTAATTAAGATAACACACATGGGGATCTTTAGAATATTTGGCAAAAGTCAAGTTTCTTTAGCTATGCATTGGTTATGAAATCATTTGCTTCATACATGCATATTAACCTATTTTTGATGAAGCTGCCTTAAAATTTACAATTACGATCTTTCTGGTGCTGTGAATTGTTTGAGGCCTGGAATATGCAAATACCCCCTCTGCCCCTGAACTCTACACTCATCTTACAGTGAAGTATTTTTAATATTCTCTGTGGTGAAAGGTATAAAATAAGTTTTCAGTAACATTTAGAACCTAATTGTGAAGGAGATCATCTTTCTGGAAGGAAAACTTATCAAGAAGTTATTTCAGTTAATGTTAAACTACCCATTTTAGAAATATTTCATTTAAGCATATAAAATTATTGTGATAGTTTAACAAGCCATATTTTAAATTCTGAGGCTGAATAAGGAAGTGAAAATATCAAGATAATTATGAAACTGAAACTCATGTTTGAATTAAAACATAGATCCCTGCATCACAGTAATAGATAGAACCCCACCAGCATGTGGTCACAGTATGTGATAGTGACAGATAATGCAGTAGACGCATGTGAGAAAACAGAAGGGTAATTAGATCCTTTCCTCATTAAGTACATAAAGACACTAGCAAGAAATTCTAGAAACACAACTTCAGATATTTAGATGATGGAAATGTTTGCCCTTCAACTATGAGACATAGTTCCTAAATTAGACATGAAGGATCAAGAGGGAGCATTATGTGCTGCATACAAAAATTGATCACTTCAGTCCTATATACCTTTCTCAATTGATACAGAAAATTCTTTGATAAATTTTGATACCCTTTATAAAAATACTCAGAAGAAAGTTAGCAAAGAATACTATCAACATAAGTAAGGCCTCACAAAATGCCCAGAACCACATTCCTAAGCAATAGGGACAATGCTGAATGCTTTTTCTGTGCATTCTCATGCATTAGAGTGATCTCCCGTCTGTCTGATATACAATGAAGTGTTCATCAAAGTCTGTGCAAGATAGAAATTTACACACAGGAAGAAAGAAAACCTATCTCTGTTCTCGTAGAATACCACTTAGAAGTAATGGATGACAGAGGGCCTCTGAAAGACTCTACCCAGCAGTGTATCAAAGCAAATGCTGAGGTTCATAACCAAACCTTGGGCAGAGTGCTGAGAATCTTTTGAAAGAAGGGGGAGATAGTAAGACCTGGAGAGGACAGAAGCGCCACAAGGAGAACAACAGAACCAAAATATCTGGGCACAGGGGTCTTTTCTGAGACTTATACTCCAAACCAAAGACCATTCATTAATATTACCTAGAACCCCTGCTCAGATGTAGGCCATAGCAGCTCAGTATCCAAGTCAGTTTCCTAGTAATGGAAAAAGGGACTGTCTCTGCCATGAACTGAGTGGCTGGCTCTCTGACCATCTCCCTCTGTGGGGGTTGCAAACTTGCCAGGCCATAGAGGACAATGCTACCAGTCCTGGTGAGACCTGATAAGCTAGGGTCAGATGGAAGGGGAGGAGGACTTCCCCTATCAGTGGACTTGGAGAGGGGCAGGGGAGGAACTGAGGGAGGAAGGGTGGGATTGGGAGGGAATGAGGGAAGGGGCTACAGCTGGGATGCAAAGTGAATAATCTGTAATTAATATAAAAATAAATTTTTAAAAAGTAATGGATGAACTTAGTCATCTTGCAGGACACAAAATTAACAGCCCCACAGATCATCAGTCTTTTTATGCCTTCACCACTGAGCAGTCTGCAAAAGAAACCAAACATAGTTGCAATTACAACAGCATTTAGAAGAATGGATTGTTTAGACCTAAATGCAAATGATATGGAAAGTTTTGTATTATTGCTGAAACAGAAGACATTCTAAATGCTCATGAATTTGTAGAGCTGATAGTAGAGTGTCAGTACTACCCAGGTGACCTTTGGGTAGCATTTTTCAGTACTATTACAATTCTTGTCAAAAACATCACAATGAGAAATGTGTAAAAATGGAAACATGGTCTATTAAAAAATTCATATGCAATCTCAAGGGGCAAAGAATTTTTTTTAAGTGGGAAAAGTTGTATGATTGAAGCAGCTTAGTGATTTAAAAACTACGTTGCTGCATTAATCAAAACAAGTGTTGACTGGAGTAGGTAATCAGACAGTAACACTATGAGCGTTTCTGTTAAGCTTCTGTGTTCTAGATTTTGGAGAACTCAGCCTGCCACCTTTCAGTCTCAGAGCCTTTACTGCTGGGATGGCAGGGATGAACGATTATGCATGGTTGCTTTTAAGATGAATTCTAAATGGCTTGCCCTAAGGTATTTTTTTTTCTCATGATATGGGGAGTGAACTTGCCTTCCTCCTAGAATACTTGACACAATCTGTGAATCTAAAAGTTGTATGCGTTGAACAGCAGCCCTTCGATAACTGTAAGTCCTGGGAGTGGGTAGTAGTTATTGAATGTGCTCTGTGATTTCTGTCACACCTTTTCTGGAGGCATATTCTGGATTGGGGTACAGGGAAGATGTTCTCAGGTGATTCTTAGCAACTTTGCTGAGTTGAGGTAATCATTAGAATTAAGGAAGCTATAGCAAGTTTTGTAGGCAGGGGAGCTAGCTTTCACTCTAGAAAGGTGTGTAGCACCTTGATTCTTCCAAGTTGTGACTAGATAGGTACAATATCCACAGTGCTGGCTAAAATTCACCCAAATGCCTTCAATAGCAAAGCTTAGGAACCCATTCTAATCTAGAGTCACTCCCAAACAACAAAACCAACCTTCATTAATGTAATCTGTAGGATTAAATTGTTTCACCTACAATTTAATTGTGAAAACACGACAGCTCAACACGTATCAAGGAATATAGCAAAAACACAAGCATTCATGAGTGTAATATTCACAATGCCTGTATCCAAACAAAATTGTTAGATATGAGATGAAGTAGCAGTGAAACTTGTCACATTCTAGTCATTGATTTTGTTAGAGAAGACAGAAAGGGGCATTTAAAGGAAAAGAGAGAGAAATTATTAGTGTCGAAAAAAGAAACTATTCAGCAAAGGGAGAGATAAAAATCTGAGAATTCGAAAATAAAACCTGAAATGTGAATTAATATGATGTGTGTGGCAGCCTTTTTACTCTAAGAACATACAAGTGTTCTTAAAAATAATAGACTTCTATAGAAGAAAAAGAGCTAAGAGAACAGAACCATAGGAACTGGTGAGCTGAATCAGTCTAATGTACGTGAACTTGCAATGCAAGAGAAAGAATACCAGGCATGGGTTCATGGAGGAAGGAGGATCAGGAAATCAAGGTCATTCTCAGCTACATAGTATGTACCAGACTTGCCTGAGAGCCTGTCACAAAAAAAGAAAGGATATTATGTATTTTACAGTATGTTTGTCTGGCCCAGGGATGGGAGAGAATGGAGAGAAAAGGAGAAAGGAAGAGGTAGAATAATAGTCAAATGGTTTGAAACTACAAATCATTAGATTTATGAAAATCAACCACCAGCTGTATCAAGACTAAGTAACATTAGAACACCACAGAACATCATAAAAACAACAAAACAAACGAACAAAAAAGCAGACATTCAAAGCCCGTGTTAAAGAGGAACTCTCAAAATAACTCACTGATGGAAAGCAGGCACCAATTCGTTTGAAAATGACTTGAACAGAATGCTTAGCTGATGATGGCTGAGGCCCAAAAGCACCTGGAAAGGTCAGCATCATTAGCATGGAGGTGCATGTAACAGTCACTCATCACTACAAACACGTGGAAGTTGTTAAAGCATGGCCCCTAGCAAGAACTGGAGAAAGGAAAGTAACACCGAAAGAGTCATCTACGGCTTTCGCAGGGGTTTTGAGGATGCAAAATGAACCCAGAGGAAAACAATTTAGGTGGCATTTGGAGTTAAACAAACACTTGCTGTATAATCCAGTAATCTTATTTTTAGGTATTTTCCCAAGGGAAATGAAATATTCTCTTCATGCAAAGTCATGTAAGTGCATGTTCACAGCAGTTGTGATTATGATAATAAGCTAGAAAAATCAGAATGTGTCCTTAACCCTATTTGGATGAATTTGGGGAATCACATAATCACAAGAAGAAATTCTTTTTATTCATATATTTTATGTTCTCAAAAAACAAACAAAAACCGAAAGAAAAAACCAAGTCAGTGATAGAAAACAGATTAGTGCTTTCCAGGGGCTGTCAACGAAAAAAAGACCTCACTGTGTGAGACTTCATGGGTGGGAAAAACTATTCTGTGCCCTGATAATGGTGACATCACAAAAGTTAATATGCATTTTAAGCTTCACAGCATAAAAATATAATACTTGTATAATGAAAACTGAAAGTCGTTGGAAGAAATGAAAATCTAAGTAAGACTTAAAATAACTAAAAATTTTGCTGCTGTTATAGCATCAGTACTATAACCCAAAATTCATTGCTATCATCGTGAAAATCTCAGTGTTTTATGTGGAAGTAGAAAAGTCAGTTATAAAATTTTATTGAATTCTCCACCAGCAATGAAAACCATGCCACCCTGCATTTGAGATCCAGAAGCGAGTAAATCTGTGTTGGAGGCCAGCCTGGCCTACAGAGTGAACTTCCAGACAGACAGGACTACACGAAGGAACCCTGTCTCAAAACCAAAATTCATTGATTTTTCTCAAGAATAAGCAAAATAGGATCCCTACATAATGCCATATGCAAAAACTGATATGCTATAGGACAGTAATAACAGGGCTCTGAAGTACCACTTTCACTGACACATTGAGTATTCAGATAAAAACGCATAAGACATTTGCATATATGCAGCCCTCTGGACCAAATGGACATGACACACACCCACACGTAGAGGGCAGAGGAAAGAGAAATAGCACATTTGTGTAGTGGGTGCAGGATATATATAGTTCTCCACAGTGTGAGGAACATAGTCCCGGCTGGATCATAGTGGACCAGAAAACAAGTCTTAACAAATATAAAACAAATATGAAAAGGCTCAGAAGATCACTTATGACTGCAATGTATAAAATAAAATAAGAGGAATTTTACAAACACTGAAACTCAGCAATGTTCTCCTGACAACCAGGACATCGATGAAGGACATACAGAGGAAATTTTACATTTCCTTGAGAGGACAAAAAGTGGAGGTTGCAATGTACGAAAACTCACTGGGCACTGCAAAGAACAGGTTTAAAGGGCAGTTTGTAGACCAAAGTAACCACATTCCAAAGGTAAGGGAGCTTGGGAAAACTGTTAAAACAAAATATTTAAAAGCTAAAATCTCACAGAATGAAAACACAGTGTTACTAGAAGTAAATGAAATAAAGAATTAGAAACAGTAGTAGATAACATGAACAAAAGTATTACTCTTGTAAGGGGCAGAACATTTACAAGAATTGAAATGTGTAAGCATGTTCACTATGTAAAATCTCATACTGAAGTAGTTGTGGGGCATTTGGGTGTATGTAGCTGTAAAAATCTATTATCAAAGTGAGATACTTGGCTTGAGACCTAGAGGCATAGAGACCATATTGCCCAGAGACCAATATTGCATGCATGGACGTGGATCAAGAGTGAGGTAGCTATCTTGTAGCTGACGAACTACGAGTAGGATTTCACTCTGCCTAGCAGGCATAGTCAGAAAAGCAGCAGTCTGGAACAGCCATGAGACTGCATTTTAGAAATACTTTAGTTTGCTGGTGAGTTTGGACATAGCAAACTCAGCCAAGTCATAGAAACTGCACAGTGATTCAGCCTCAGCAGAATTCTTCCAGGCTCAAGGAAAGGTTTGATTCTGTATCCATGGAGGGAGAAATGGATCTAACTCAGTATCTGCAAGGGAACTTGAACTTCTTGCAAGCAGCTAATCAGACAAGAGGTTAAAAAGGAGTGGGGCCAACACTGGCAGCCAGAGCTGAAGGACTTTCTAGAGGTATTGCCAGCATCAGATTCCACCTGTGTATATAGCAAACCTCCTGAACAGACCACATCTGTGACCAGATTTCCAAAAAGAAGGTCCAGAGTGAGGATCTACTTCTGACAAACATATGACAAACAGGTGATAATGTTTTTAGATTCTGTACTCTGTACTTCTTTTACTTCTTTTCTATCTTTCTTCAACCTTTTTTTTTTTTTTTTCATTTTCCTCTCCCAAAGAACATAGGCTGGTCAGATTTGTAATTACAGATTTCTGTACTGCCAGCCTCCCATAAGCCGGGAATGGCGTACTTGATTTGATTCTTGTATGTATGAGATTTGTATCCTTAATTCTCCCTTTGTAGTCAACCTTCTCTGAAGACTCTCACCCCAGCCTACTTTTTTTCTACAACTCCCACTTCTCTGTTTCCATTTCCCTTTCTTCGCCTGCTGTTAACCCAGTACTAACCACTAATCTTACTGTGAGTGTTCTTCTTTCCATTCATACCCAAAATAATTAATATACTGTACTAATAAGCACACTACTGTCAGTCACCCTTCACCTAATAAAATGGTTGCCATTTATAGGATGATTAAATTGTAATTGATTGACTGTACTTTCATTTGGCCACTACCTTTTGATAGTATTATTTATTTTTTAAATTATATAAAGTGTATAAATATTATTTCCAAATAATATTATATTCACTGGGGGAAGCTAGAGATTAAGACTCATCCCACAACCATCAGTGAATGTATCAGAGTAAACAACACCAGAAGCCTACAAAAACTGAACCGTCTTGAAGAGAGCAAACACTCCTTCCAAAAGAAGGACGATTTAAAACACCTAAAATAAATACAAATTCAAACAGTGTTCTGATTCCAAAAGGGGAAGCCACAACTCAGTACACAAATAGTAGAAAAATGAAGGCAATACAATTTCTTAAAAACAATATTAATTCCATAATAAAAAGCCCCCAGTCAGATTGAATTACTTGACATCCCAGAAAAAGAACTCAAAAGAGTAACTGAAACTGTATTTAAATGACTAAAGAAGACAGTTCTTAAAGTAATCTAAAAACTCAGAAAATGCTAAATAAAACAAGAAAGTCAATGCAATATCTGAAAGAAATCTTCAGTGACTTCTTTTTTCAATGAAAAAGGAAAATAGTTGAAAAGCAGTGTTTCAAAACAACAGCTATGTGGAAAGCTTCACCAATATACTGGATCAAGGAAAAGAACAGACTATCTGGCTTTGAAGACGAAGTGGAGGAGTTTGAACATTTTAACAAAGACAAACATTAAGTAATTAATAATTTAACAATACTCTCAAGATATACAAGACCCAATGTAAAGAAAGACCAAATCTAAGAATCATGGGGAAAATTTCTCAAGGCATAGAATATATTTTTTCCAAAATCATAGTAGAAAATTCTCACGATTCAAAAAAGAAATGTGAGAGCACCCCTACACAGATATAGCCCATGGCAGTTCAGGGTCCAAGTGGGTTCCATAGTAATGGAAGCAGGGACTGCCTCTGACATGAACTGATTGGCCTGCTCTTTGATCACCTCCCCCTGAGGGGGGGAGCAGCCTTACCAGGCCACAGAGGAAGACAATGCAGCCACTCCTGATGAGATCTGATAGACTAGGGGGAAGGGGAGAAAGACCTCCCCTATCAGTGGACTTGGGGAGTGGCATGCGTGGAGAAGGGAGAGGGAAGGTGGGATTGGTAGGGGATGAGGAAGGGGACTGCAGCGAAGATACGAAGTGAATAAACTGTAATTTGTAAAAATATAAATAAATTTTTTAAAAAGTAAAAAAAAAAATAGACAACACCAAGTAAGAGGACCCCATTATATTATAATGAAACTACTAAATACACAGAACAAAGAAAATATATTGAAAACAGTAAAGGAGAAACACCAGGTCACATACAAAGGCAAGTGAATCAGAGTAAGAGCAGATTTCTCAAGAAATTTAAAAGCCATGAAAGTTTGGATAATGTATTTCAGGTTCTGAAAGACAAAAACTGGCAGCTCAGCCTCTTGTACTGACCAGGGATACCTGTCACCAATGTAAGAAAAAGAAAAACTTTGCACCTCAAAAACAAGCTAAAGAAAGGCATTGCTACTAAGCCATCTCTATAAAATATACTGCCTTCAGACTGATGAAAAAGGCAAATACATCCATGAGGTTACACGGAGATTAACCTGCTATAATACTAGTTAAGTGTGAATACTAGTTAAGCTGAATACTAGTGAGATAGGATGAATCCAAACCCTATAAAATCAAGAAAATTATGGGAATTAATAACCATTAGTGATAATTGTGAATATTAATGGTCTTAATTCCCCAGATCAAAAGATGCAAACTAGCAGACTGAAAATTAGGGCACATCTTTTTGTTTTGTTGCTTTCAAGTAATGCATCTTCCGGGGGGGGGGGAGGGGGCTAGGGGAGAAAAAAAGAAGTTTCCTCAGAGGCGAAAGAATGGAAAGGAATCAAATAAAATGTACCTATGCATCAAGTGGTTCTCACTGCTCTGTATCTGACAAAATAGCTTCAGAATAAAACTGGTCATAAGAGTTTTTAGCTTTTTTAAGGTCATTCCGTAATTATTAAGGAAACCATCCATGAAGACCAAGAAGAGGATATTATAATTATAAACATGTGGACCAACTTTATGAAATAAATAGAACTAGTAGTAAAGATACAGTTGAACCTTGATTCATTCTAGTGGGTGAATTCTGAACCTCACTCTCAAATTGACAAGTCAGTCCAGCTTTAAAAAAATCAGAGAAACATCATGACATCATAAATCAAATTAACTTAACAGAAACCTGAAGAAAACCCTTGAAACACTGCGGAATACGCATTTATCTCAGCAGCCCAAGGAACTTTCTCCAAAGTAGATTGTACATTAAAACACAAAGTAAAGCTTGGAAACCAGGAAAGTTGAAGTAATTTCTTCTATCTGATCACAGTAGAATGCAACTAAAAAACAATGTCAAGAGAAACTGTGGGAAATACATAAACTTGTGATGGTTAAACAATACATTATTATATTATTATATTAAACAATACATTATATACTGAACAAATCAATAAGGAACAAAAAAATCCCTAAATTAAAAGAAAAATATAGTATACCAACTCCAATAGGATACAGTGAAAGTAGTCATAAGATAGAAGTATATTGCTGTAAACAATTTAATGGTACACTTTGGGGTCTTGGAGAAACAAGATGGAGCCAAGCCCCAAATTCGTGGACAGAAAGCAATAATTAAGATCGAGGCAGAAATTGGTGACGTTGGGGGAAAATTGAGTAAAAATAACCAAGGAAACAAAGTCAGGGTCAAGGCTACCTCAGTGTAGTATTTTCTAGTTTAATCCATTCACGTACAAATTTCATGATTGCATTGTTCTTTAGATCTGAACAGAATTCCATTGTCTGTATGTACTACATTTTCATTATGCATTTCTCAGCTGCAGGAGATTTAAGTCGTTTCCATTTCCTAGCTATTGTGAATAGAGTAGCAATAAGCATGACTGAGCAAGTATGGGTGGAATAGAATGTCAAGTTTTGGGGCCATTATTCGAGAAATGGTATAGCTGGGCTATACGTGCAGTCTCAGCCTTTTTTTGAGAACTCTTATTGATTTTCATAATGGCTTCACCAGTTTACAATACCACCAAAAATTGTAATTCTTTTCTTGTTTTTAGTCCTTATGACCTGGGTATGAAATTTCAAACTTGTTTTACGTTGTATTTATTTAATTGCTAAGGATTTTGAATTCTTTTAAAGGTATTTATTTCTTAGCCATTTTTATTTCTTCTTTTGAAGATACTTTCTTCAGATCTATGGCCCATTTTTTTTTTTAATTCAGTCATTTCGGTTTCCTTGTTGTTGTTTCCCAAAGTTTTATTTATTTATTTATTTATTTAGTTAGTTAGTTAGTTAGTTAGTTAGTCAATCAGTTAGTTATTACAATTTATTCACTTTGTATCCCAGTTGTAGCCCCCTCCCTCATCTCCTCCGAGTCCCACCCGCCTTCCCTCTTCTCCCCCTATGCCCCTATCCTAGTCCACTGATAGGTGAGATCTTCCTCTCCTCCTTTCTGACCTTAGCCTATCAGGTCTCATCAGGACTGGCTGCATCCTCTTCTTCCATGGCCTGGCAAGGCTGCACCTCTTCCCAGTGGGAGATGATCAGAGAGCGATCACAGAGTCCATGCCAGATGCAGCTCCTGCTCCTCTTTTGTTTTTATTTTATTTTATTTTTTTAGTTCTTGTATATTCTAAATATTTTCCTCTATCAAATACATCGTACAGAGATTATCTCTCACTCTGTGGGCTTCTTCTTTATCCAGTTGATTGTTTCCTTTACTGTATAGAAGCTTTTTAGTTTTATGAGGTCTCATTTGTTAATTTTTGGCCTTAGTTCCTGAGAAAATAAAGTCTGATTTAGAAAGTCATTTTCTATGCCTGTATCTTTTAGGGTATTGCCAGTGTATTTCTTCTAGCAGTTTTAGCATTTCAGGTTCCATATTGAGGTATTTGATCAATTTGGAATTGATTTTTGGTGCAGTATGATAAATATGGATCTAATTTTATTTTTCTGTATTCAGTTTTCTCAGAGGCATTTTTTGAAAATACTGACTTTCCTCCGGTGTGTAATTTTAGCATCTATGCCAAAATAAGACTGCTGTTTCTATGTGAATTTATGTGTGGATTTTCTATTTTGTTCCATTGATCTAAATGTCAATTTTTGTGCTAGTACCATTTCTTGGAAGTAATCAGCATTTGTCTAATTGGATGTAGGGCACCTGGAACTATATGCCTAGCTAACTACTTATCATTGATGAGGTCATGGACCCTAGAGGAGAACCTACTGCTACGTTTCTAAACCTGTATATTTTCCCCACTTATTCTAAATACTTAACCCTTATATTTACAGATAGGTGTAATTCTCACCCCTCATCGAAGAAGCTTCTTTTTACAGCAGATGGAGATTATCACATAAATCCAGGAGTGGCCAAAATGCAGAGGATGCACACTGGAAACTCAAGCCCAATCAATACCTCTATAATGTGCCTTCTATACCTAAGACTGGGCATACCACAAAAACAGAGGATGGAAAGATTATAAGAGCCAGAATAGCAGGACATCTGCTAGAAGAGAGTGTCCTCTAAATATATCAGGGAAGCCGAACCCATGAAACCTCCAAAAATGCCATCACCTAAAAAGGAGCTGCATAATACAAACATCAGTGGGTTGACTTGTCAGTGCAGTGGAGGAAATCTCACAGACTCCACTCATAGATGAAGAGTTACAGACAGTTGCTGTGGAGAAGGGGAGACTCGGCCTTCTCCAGGAATGAGAATCCTGATAGGTTATCCAGTCTCACACGGTCAACTCTAAACACATACACATACGAGCAACACTAAAGACTACACAGGTTGCATTGACATGCGTGTATGTGTGTATGTATGTGAAATATTAATAACTGAAGAAGAAGCCAATAATTTTAAAGAGATTGACACAGGGTTATTTTGGAGTGGAGAGAGGGCAGGCATAGTGGAAATAACATACATATAAAATTCTCAAAAGAAGAGAACTAAATTAATGAAAAGCATAAATTCTTTGAGGAAAGACTTAAGAGTTCTTCCAAGAGAAGAAATACAATATCGACAAATCCTCACGTAAAATAACCAAAATAAAGGGAAAAAAGTCTCAGACCAATTAAATCAGAGGTAAAAAGTAAGCCATTATGACAGATACTAATGAAATTCAAATAATTATTAGGACCTTGAAATTTTTTATTTCATTAAATTGCAGAGTGAGTTTTTAGATGCATATCAAATTAAAAAAATTGAATTAATAAGATTCTTAAAACAGACCTATCCATAACGAGCAAGAATACTGAAGCAGTAGAAGAAAATCTCCCCAGTAAAAAATTACTCTAGGTCCAGATGGATTCACTCCTGTATTCTTTCATATTTCAAAGCAGTAGAAATACACATTTTTATTAACAGGAACAGCACAGTACAAACACAAAAATGCAAATGTAAATCAGTGGAATGGAATAGAAGATCCAAAGAGAAATCCATAGTTTCAGTCACATAACTTTTGAGAAACACACTAAGACATACATATTGTAGAAAAACAGTGTCTTCATCAAATAATGCTAGAAAAACTTTCTGTTTGTATGTAGAAGTATGAAACCAGATCCCCTTTTTCCTGAACAAAAACTTCCAATTCAATTAATACCTTGATGTAGGACCAGTAACTTAAAAAGGACAAATAGGAAAAATTTCTTTCGCAGTAGGCATAGTAAAGGATTTTCTCAATATTATCCCTGTTTCAGCCAAAAATGAATGAATGTAATCTCATGAAACAGTTAATCAATTGAAGAGACATCATACACAATACAAGAAAAACCTTGCTAGCTACTTAATAGGATTAGTATTTAAAATAAACCAAGAAACATAACAGCAAAGACCAAAGAACCCAATCAGTAAATAGACCAATAAAACGACCAGCCAACTCTTAAGTGCTAGTAAACAAGAACTTAGATTTAGTTAAAAAAAAGATCCAAATTTAAAATTTTGATAATGTAAATAAAGTGTCTCAGTTCTTAGAGCTCAGAGCAAGCTCTAATAGTAAAAGATCTCAAAGAAAATTTGAGAGCTATCTACTATTTACCGTAACATTCTGAATGTCAGTGACATCAATCCACATTGAATTTTAAATACCAGTACAACTTTTTACAAGCATGCATATGCAGACTCTTTTCTGGGCTGTCAGACATGTCTCCCTTTCTCTCTGGTTTCAGGCTTTGAGGTCAGGCACGGGGCAAGTCAGCTTTGACCATTAGTCTCCCATCAGTCCTTCTCAGGTGTCAAAATACAATTCTCCTTATACAGATACTTCTTAATTACATGGGTTTGCCACAACTTAGGGAAACTCTGGATAATAAGAAAAATCAAGCTTTTAAGGATCAATTCTCACTAAGGAAGCCTGAGAAGAGTTAGACAAGAAATAAGCATTGCCAGAACGTCTGCCCTGCCCCGTCATGTTTATATTGTCCACAGTGTGTGGACAGTTGACAAATTCAATATATAAGGTTATTTCCCAATTTTTAAGTTAGTTAAAACACATTTTTGAGCAAATAGATAGATAGATAGATAGATAGATAGATAGATAGATAGATAGACAGACAGACAGATAGATATTCTTGTCTCTCAAAAACTATTAACCAATTGATCTTGTCAGGATTATATGCAATTAAATTCAATAGACTGTAGATCATAGCTGCTTATATTTCTGTAGTTTTTATTATAGCTTTCAAATTTTCTAGATTATAGATGAAGTTGAGAAATCTGGATGTATAAAAAATAGAAATGCCATACAAATAAAATATGTGTTATTTTTATTTTATTTATCTGGCGTTCAGAACTCTGTTCTTTGAGTTTTCTTTACATATTACCCTCTGAATGAATACCCTTACTTCATCTGTTTCCAAGTTCTTAATTGGTAGAGTTTTAGGCAGTAAAAGCTTCTACTATTAGACTAACCCTTGTAGATTGGAAAGAAGAATCCTCTTATCTTATCCATCCTTACTTTAGCTTTGTATTTCCTCTTCTGCAGAAATCTATGCTCCAGAAACCTTCACGTTTCCAGAGTGTCCTTGGTCCCCTGTAATTGATTGATAGATGAGATGCTTTTCTGATACTTTCCCGTAATAGAACTGTGTCACTTGTGTCTCAAACATTGTTGTGAGTTAAAAACTTCCAATTTGGCCTGAAGATTATAAGGTCATTGTTGTTTTTTTTTTTTTTTTTTTTTTTTTTTTTACTTAAAAGATAATGCAAACAGTGATTTGCTGCTTTTTATTTATTTTTATTTTGTTTTGTTTTCTATGCATAGTAAGAACTTCATTAACAAGGAAGTTCTTTTTGTTGTATTTTACTGCCTTTTTTTTTTCAGTTGCTGTGTAAATCTATGTCTGCTGTGGACACTCTCTTGATGTTGCTCTAGGTTCTTAAACTGTTTTCAGTGTTTGTTTCCTGTGTGCATGTCATCTCTTCCTGTAGAGTTGGCTCTCTTGTTCCAGTTTTGCTTGCTTTTCAGCTAATGTAATTCACTATTGTATATAAAATGAATTACTTGAGAGGTCTAGGGAATGGGTTTCTAAAAGCCACAGTTTATATTTGATGTGGGCCTTAGCTGTTAGATTGTTCCTGCTCTTCTCTGTGTGGAAACAGGACTTGTGCTTCATGGTGCATGTGAATGCCATTATCTACATCCCTAACACATTCTTTACTTCATGCGGTTGTTCTAATTCTAAGCCCAACCGAAGATTCTTTTCTCATTAAGCATGTGATTATTTTAACTTTAAAACTATTTATTTAAAAGGTTTCCAGAGGAATTTAAACAGCAGAACAGCAAACATATAATTGGAGTGTTATTTTTAACAATGTGTTTTGTCTGGTTACATACTTGTTTTGTTATGGAATGATTGAGGCTAGGTTCACTCTCAGAAGAAGATGCTTTTATTATTTAAACATCTTATTAAAAAAATTAAAACATTTTTATTATAAAATAATCCCATGTTACTCTCCCTACAAATATGACTACTCATCCGAGTTTCATATTTCCTGTTGATTGCTGTTCGTACCACTGTTTTCTTTTTCTGTTAAGGAACTAATTAAAATATCATTTATCTAGGTCATCAAATGAATATCCTAAAATGCTGTTAAGATGGGCCTTGTTGCCCTCCCTGAAAACTGGTCAGTGTGTTTGCCTGGGTCTTCCACTAGAAGTGAGGCTTCACTAGAAATGAGATTCATTTATCGCATTTGTGCTCTGGCACATGCTAACTATTTACAATATCGTTTTAGAACTCAATCACCAATGTTTTTAGTTCCTGAAAACCACAGTTCCTGCCTTTCTGATAGATGTGCTTTAGGTACATACAGGTTTTTTTTTTTTTTTTTTTGTGTGTGTGTGTGTGTGTGTGTAGATGAAATTAGAAAGTACTATTTACTTTTAGTTGTCATGTTCTAATATTTTATGCAGTGTCTACATAGACACTTGTATAAAAACTTCTATGAATCATTATTGGATCGCTGGTATGTAATATAATTTGATTTTAAAATCTTACTCTGAATTATAAAGAGTTTTGAGTTAGATTTAGGATATTTTGGGTGGAGAAGGTAATTTGTATATTTTATTTTTATTATTGTCTGTATGTTCTGATATGTGGGTATGTGCATGCAAGGACCACATGTGGGAGGTAGGATAACACCTTTATTGAGTTAGTTCTTTCTTTACACCTTTATTTGAATTCCAGAGATGAAGCTCAGGTCATCAGGTTTTTGCCTTTTCCTGCTGCTCTGTCTCACAGACCCACAATTATACAAAAAAAATTTAATTCATAATTAAATTAGTAACAGTATAATATATATTTGGATTGCACACTGTGGAATATCTTTTGAGTGGAACATAAACTTATAATTTAAGAATATTTGCTATGTTATATAACTCTCTGCAAGGCCACGTTTCATTGCTAATATTAAATAAAAACAGATGACTCACTGCTCTCCTTTGGTGTTTTGTTTTAAATGCTGCCTTCATGAAAGAAGCCCAGTCTGGGTTAGTCTGGGTTTGAGAACTTACTGCTCTGAGCACACAGTTCTTGAAGGTATTATTTTCTGAGATTGCGTTTAAATTCAAGTCTTTAATTGTTGGATAAGGCTGAGAGACTCTTGAAAATAAGCGAGTTCACCTGACTGGTGTCAACTTGAGCCGCTTAACTTGAAAGCATTTCCTTTTGTGCTTTCATCACAGTAATTATCAAGTAGTTTCCTTTTAGTAATTGTCTTAGCCTTTTATCTTTAAGTTTATGAAAGCTTTATGATGAAAAAGAAAGTGATACCTGGCATTTACATTCATCATGGTTTATTAATGTTAAGTATTTGGAAAAAAAAGAACCTGTATCTGTAATACAGATATAAAGATCTTTAGGGTTCATAAGACTGTTAGAGCAACTTGAAGCTTACTTATATTTCAGAATTTAAGTATATTTATTTGAGTTTCAAAATTAATGAGAGCTAGAATATAAGTAGTTTGGAAATACAGCTATAAATCATTCATTTTATATGCTATGGATAAAAGAATTCCATCATTTATATAATATTATTTTAATGTAAAGACATTTCTGCATCTTTTTATTTAAACTTTGTTTCTATAGATATTTAGATATTTATGTAATATCAAATGACTTCGGTGTGTTTCTCCTCTTTGATTATTGATATTTCACTTAACGAAATGCATAGATAAAATACGCGTGTATACATTTTGATGATTATTTTCGTACAATACTGAACTTGAAGCAAACATAATTAGCAGTGTTTGCATTGAACTGAGGATTTTAGAATCTGAACTTCCTCAGGGAGAAGAAGCACATTTGGCAGAGACTAGCATAGAGCTAGCAATCAGGGTTGTAATCAAGTTTAACCCAGAGAGCCCTATAAAGGCCAGATGATTTGTGACAGTGAACATGTCTCTTATTTCCCTCATTTCAACCTCCTTCATTGCAGTTTGACTAAATCAGGAGGTCAAGAAAAGGCCAAGACATTCCAGTCATTCACCGTTGTTGTAAAGCAAAAAAAAAGTTCGGCTTTAATCTTATGCATAATAGTATCTCATAGAAACCCCAAAAATATACATGTTTTGTAACTTTGTTTTTAGTGCACTGTAGATTATTTCATCAACATATATTATACGTATATAGCTTTTCTCTTTAATTGATCTGATAGTTTCTTCAAGCCAAAGACGGTGTTGGCTTCCATAGATCATAGGCTCTTCCCCAATGCAAGGCCACTAACATTTGGTTAGTTGTGGCTTCAGAATTTTAAAAACGTTTCCGCGCACAGCCTTCCCCAACATAATTAATACTAAATAATTTAGACAGCAAAACCCATTTTTAAGATGTGTAAATGAATCAGGCCAGTGAATAGAAGTGAAAAACACATAAAAAGTGACCGTGACCATGGCCATCAAAAATTACCAGAATATTTTTCTAATATGGCATTTTTGATGAGATAGCACTAATCTGTAGTGTTTAAAGTATAAGGAGCGGAAGTCAACTTGGGCAGGATGAACCTATGTAAGACCCGTTCCCATGTGTTTGTTATCTATCATTTTATACAACAGTCTCCTTTAGGTGCTATGACCTAAACCAGGCAACACACACCCACAGCCCCACAACCCCCCCCCACACACCTGAATAAGATTCGTAGGTCACATCAATAGAATGAGAAATTAAAAAAGCTATGTCAGTAAGTCAGTCAAAATGATTACGCATGTGCTGTGTCACTCAACTTACAGCTACTTTTGTTTCTGATTAACACAGGCATTCTAAATGTACAGTTTAAAGGGCCTCACTCAGCCATTCCTCTTTAGAAATGGGATTTTGCTTCTTTTGATCTAGTGAGGTTTCCATGAGGAAATGTACCGTATTTATTTTATTGATATTTATTTTTATAAATACTTGAACATATTTCATGTAAATGGAATACCATTACCTGTGGACATTAAGAAGTTAAGTCAAATGAAATTTTTTTAAAATAAGTATTTGAAATCCATATTTGGGATTTTAAAGCCAGAAATATTTTATAATTCAGACATATAAGAAATCTAATGGTTACATTTAAGTTTATTTCATAGCCTCTTCAGGTGGCCTAGGCTAACTGATGGAGCACTTCAGTCACTCAGAGTGGTGTGCCTTTGGGGACATGAATATCCACATTAAGGGGAATGAAGCTTTTAAACAGAATATTACTATTTAGGTGAAAACTCACTAATAGTCCAGTTTTGGGTAATCTTAAAAGAAACTTTTATTTTTTTTTTCCTGTGGATTTTGAATCAATAACTTTCTCCTGCAGTTTTAAAAAATTCTATAGACAAAATTTAGTGTACACATTTGGTAAGCATCTCTGTCAGTATAGAGCCATGCCTGTTTTTGAGACTGCTTTTGCAGTGGAGTGGCACAAAGGCAGAAATGGCTGCAGACACTGTAAGACGGAGACTGCCCAGGCCTCTACAGAGGAGCCGTCTGAGCAGTACTGTTCTAAATACAGCAAGGCGGCCATTTTGTAACAACTGGGTTTTAGTTCACTCTACAAATCGGCTCTCACTGTCTCCGTAGTACTTGGATGGGCTTTGTTTTCAGATAAAATTTATTATTTTAATATGAAACTGAAATTGAGTGGATCCAATTTAACATTTTAAATGTATTTGATATTGGTGTAGCTTCTTTAAGTCATATTACAGTTGATACCATCAAACTGTCAGAGGAGAAGTTACAGGAAGATCTTGCAATGACTAGTGAAGTGTTAGCTCATGCTCTCCTGCACACGTTGGCATTAGTCATAGTAATAATGGACTTCACTCATCACTGATGTTTCCGGTAGTTCAGTCTTGTCTTCATGGTTTTAAATTTGGTAACCTATGTCAATTACTCTGGTAATTTCTAAAACTATCTGGTGATTTTTGAAAGTAACTTTTACAGAGAGGACCCTAACAATGCTAGAAGAAATAAATGCCAAATACAACAGTAAAAATGTCTTGGAAAATGTAGGAAATGGTAATTCTGCCAGAGAGATGGAAGCTTTGCAGCATCCTAAAGCTACTCTCTGGTGGTGTTCTTCTCTTCTAAGGCACAGGAAGCACTGTGGGCATTTCCTTTTATCCTCCCCCACTCTACAGCAGTGGTTCTCAACCTGTGGGTCACAGCCCCTTTGGGGTTGTATCTCAGATATTTATTTCCATTACTATTCCTAATAGTAACAAAATTAAAGCTATGAAGTAGCAATGGAATGATTTTCTGATTGGCGTCCTCAGAACATACGGAGCTGTACGAAAGGGTCGCAGCATTAGAAAGGTTGAGAAAGACTGCTCACAGTATTATCTCCCAATTACATTGTTCTGGTTTGGTTGTTTTATTGGTGGTTTGTTTGTTTGTTTGTTTTTCTATCTCAGACATTTGTTTTCCCCCTCTTTGCCAACATAGGGTTAGCACAAGCCAGACACTATCACACCTGCAGACATTCCCACACAAGGCCGCTAACCTTGCTGTCCTATGCAGCCTCCATGATCCTCTGCCTCACATACCAATTTACCGGTTAACAGCACCTGCACCGCACTCCTCACTTTTGTTAAACAGATGCTTTCTAGGACATTGGACACAATACTCAGTATATGCTTTCTACGTGAGTTGGACTCTTGTTCTTTCAACTTTCTTACTCCCCCCCCAATCTTACTAAATAATGTTTTGTTTGTTTTCTGTCAACTAATGATGGTTTCCAAGTACTTGTTGAGATTCTTTGTCCTAGATGTCTGTCAAAGACTTCTGTTTCAGAATAATGCCTTCGTGAAAGAGGATGTAATGTTGCCTCTGAGTCCCTTTGCTTGTTGTATATGATTACCTTCACTTCACTCCAAGAGGAAGAGCCTTAAAGACTGGAATCCTATGCAGTATTTGAAAGCTAAAGGGTTCTTTCAACTTGATCTTCAAAATCAACAGATACATTAGTCAGACCCTCAGATATACTCTGGAGTCAGACTCTCTTTAAAAGAAATGTAACTGTAGCATTGGCTAGTGCTTGTATTGAACGAAGATAACGTGGTCCCAAGGCCAAGTTTTTAACTTCATACTTATCCAGGTAATTTGTAATCTGGTCTATCCTTTGCTATAGTGTTTTCATTTTATTGTGTTAAGTGGTTTGGTTTTAGTCAAAAGGAAATGTATTTTCAAAGTAGAATTCTCAAAGTTTCTAGTAAATGTGTACCCAAATATTAGCCAATTTGGGATAATTTTTTTTCTACATATGTTTTCTACATATGTTTTGCTAGCTGTTTGGATCTAGACCATCTAATCAATATGCACATATGCCTGTCTTGGCTACCCATTAGTTGATGTCATCCTTCAGCGGTGTAGTCCACAGTGTATTCAGAGGCTCTCAGCATTCTGTTTCTGGTTCCTTTCATGCCACAAATTCCTACTCTCTCTATCCAGCTCTTTGCTTTATGCTGCAAAAACAATATGGCTTGCAGTCTTGTGTTGGTATTTGTTGGCTGTATATTTATTCTGGTGAATAAATACCATCTGGTAACATTCTGTTAATTGGGCTGTACTTTTGTCCCCTCCTTCCAGAAGGGAGCTCACTGAGTGGTGTTGGCAGGCCTGGAACTCACTTGAACTCACAGAGTGCTGACTACCTGCCTCTGCGTCACATGTATGACTCCACTGAAGTCTACTCCTTAGTTGATAAAGCACAGATTGTCATCATACAGTAGAAATGCCATTGTCAGTCCTCGGAACCATTTCCCCCACTTCTAATCTGCTCATAGCTCTTCATCTTATCTTCCCAAACCATGTGTAATTTTCTTTCTCCAGCCTTTCTCTGAACTTTAACTTAGAATCCCAGTTCTGCTTTCCAGCACCCCCATATTCCAGTCATCCATCCCCAAGGTACAAAGCTCTATTGAGACATTTCTCTTTGTTCCTTGATCATTATATCCTTGTTGCATAATATATTACTTCCCCTTCCCACATCTGACCAAAGCATGAACCTTCACCAAGGAAGCTGAGCAAGTCACCATGGTCATACTTAACCATTAAGACCTTCCTTATTAAGGAGAGGAGGACCTCCCCATCAGTGGACTTAGAGAGGGGCAGGAAGAAGATGAAGGAGAGAGGGTGGAATTGGGAGGGAATGAGGGAGGAGACTACAGCTGGGATACAAGGTAAATAAACTGTAATTAATAGAAAAAATAAAAAATTCATTAAGAAAGACCTTATTATTTTCCTATATTACTAAATCACATAGATGCTAGATTGTTATATAGAAAGAATAAAATAGTTATTCTGATTAAATTATGTAATTTTGGCCTCCACATTGGCCTCATCACCAAATCTTTTATTTTATTAGTCTATCAAAGGCTATAATGATAAGTTGTTCAAATGTTTAATATTATAAGGTATTTGAATCACAGCATGGAATTCTTGCTGAGCTGTCATTACTAAACTCTTATTTATTGCTGTAAAGTGCTCACATTTTACTCTTAGAGGTGTTTTCAAATTCCTTGTTCAGTTACAGTATTCAGTATACTATGACCTAAGTGAGTACACCATTGGCCATCGTCTAAACAACTTATAGTAGTTCATAGCATTGCCAGATAATTATACCTTCTTGAGATTGTGATTAAAGTTCTACAGAATGGTAGAAATTTAATGCTTCTTAAATTTGCAAATATGGGGCTGGAGAGATGGCTCAAAGGTTAAGAGCACTGGCTACTCTTCCAGAGTTCATGAGTTCAATTCCTAGCAACCACATGGTGGCTCACAATCATCTAAAATGAAATCTGGTGCCCTCTTCTGGCATTCAGGTGTACATGCAAACACACATTGTATACATAATAAATAAATCTTTTTAAAAATTTTGCAAGTATGGTGATGTTATATCACCTGTGTGTGCATTTCATTGTCACAGGCATCATACTTTATGTCATCTATTTGTCTTGTCTGTACTTTTTCTAACCCTTAGGAATCATTTACAGCAGACCATAATTTTGATAGTTTCCAGAATTTCCTCAGCTTATGTTCTCATCATCAATATTAGGTTTGTTTTTACTTCCTGGCTTGTCCTTTGAGAACAGGTGGCTCTGACCAGAACTAATTAGACAAAACACTGGTAAAGAGGCTGTACAGACCTGGGTTCATCTTCTTGTACACACAAAAGAAGGGGTATGTTTGCAAACACCATCTTGCTAGCCTGGCAGTGTGTTCACATTCCTTTGGGGAAAAAATACATTACTGATAGAAGCTTTCATATTTTTCTTATGCTTTGATAATGTTCATAGGAGTTAAAATGTGACTATTGAAGAGGGTTTGTTTAAAAATTAGTCAATGATATTTTTTTCTAAGTTTTTTATTTATGTATTCAAAATTAACACAGAATAAAGATGGACGATTCTTACAGCACAGTAGCATTGTCTCTGTTAATATGCCCACATCTTAATTATGATCCTGTGGCCTATTTCTTAAGGTTTTCTTTGTCAGAATCCAAGCATTTGATCAGCCGACAAGCGATAAATGTGCCATTAATCTTTCTGAGACTGTAGCTCCTGTATGCGAAGATTTCTGACCAGTTACACTGTCTGTCTTTTAAACAAGCTTTCCACCTCGGTCTCTTATTTCATTAGCTGTCTGCCCAGGATCTGATAAGATGGAGTACCAGTGACTTTTTACAGCTTGCTTTATCTGCATGTATAAAGTGGATAAAGTCTTTAGCAAAATGAGCACAAAAGGGTACTTATCCACCCCTGTAATAAATGCACATACTAGTATCTACAGAGCTTGAGATTGCTAATTAAAGTCAACCTTAGAAAACAAGAAAATAAAACTGCTGCTTGAACTTTGCATTTGTTGGCATTTTGGTCTAAGACCAAAGCTTCTCTTTTTATAAGATAAATTACTGGGCCAGCAGGTGGGCTCAGTAGGTAAGTGCCTTTACTCCACAAGCCCAGTGACCTACGTTCCGGATCCAGGACCAACTGTCCTGTGACTTTCACTAATCTTGCACACCTTCTTTCTCAATCTCTCTTTCTCTCTCTCTCTCTCACACACACACATACACACATCGTTACATACTCATAATAAAATTCATTTAACAGATGCTTTTTTATTGCATTTGTACTTAGGAATAAAATAATTTTTAAGTATATTCATTAAACTCTTTTTGTTTAAAAAACAGCACCGTGACTTGGACGTTTATTTTAAAGTAGCATTCATTATCACTTATGTACTCACCAGATTATGGCAACCATTATATTTAATATATGCATACAGAGATTATTATTATTAAATCTAATTTACCTCTCCTTAATTTTGATACTTTTAGAACTAGCAATTATGACCTACTTCCTTATTATATAATGCTTTACAAATTATCCTTTATTTTGAAGAGTTGAATAATTAACGTCCAAGCTGTTTACAGCTTTGTTTCTTTTTTTGTTTGTTTCTTGAAACAGAGTTTTTCTCTGTGTAGCCTTGGTCATCCTGGAACTAGCACTGTAGACCATGCTAGCCTGAAACTCAGAAATTCACCTGTAAACTAGGAATGGCATTAGACACTGATGAGACTTGCATGAGATGCGATACAGGGTACTTAACACAGGCCCGTGCAGACACTGAGTCAGTGATTCTGTGATTGTATACCTATTGTGTTCATTGTTTTCATTTCTTGTGATACCTGGTCTGTGAGTTTGGAACATTTAATAAGCTGTGGTGAGTGAATTATGTGTACATTGTTTAGTTTTGGTCCAAATAGAAAATGCCAGTGCCTCTTTCATTCTTATTGGTCCGGCAATACCCTTTAGATTGAAGCAACCCTGTCTGCCTCAATTTCAATAGTCATTCCTTACATTACATAAACACCTTGACCTAATAACTAAAACATGAAATCAGTATTTTAGCAATTTTCATATCATTTGGAGCATCTGAATATTTAAAATTGATATAGAAGAGTATGTGGATGAATATTTCCATTCACTTAATTTCTGAAGTCTTGTCTCAAAGAGAACTTTAATAATTTAAAATCAGTAACTCCATCCCTCTCCTGTGGTAACACATTTGTTTGACCTTTCCCTGTGCAGGCCTTGTTTGTATGAAGTCCAGCACATCTGTGGTGGAGCTCGTCATGCTGCTTTGCTCTCAGGTAAGAAGGCCATTCGCTTAGTCAGATCAAACCAGATGAGAATATCTTACGCATGTCTAATGTTAATTATCTAAATTTTATCTCTTGCTGTGGAGACGCAGAAGGTAGTTTGAGGTACATTAGGGCCTAGATGAGCATCCCATGGAAGCATCGCTTTATTCTCCTCTCTCCTTCGCTCTTTCTGGGCTCCGTCCTTTGACCTTTCATTGTTTTGTTCGGTCTGTGACTGGCTTTGTTCTGTGTTCTTAAGGTCCTTTGATGTTGTTCGTACCATCTTTTTAAAATACTGCATCACACGTTACAATTTTAAAACATAGCTAGTAGTTATTGCTGCTTTCTCCTCTGTCAGATTAGAAATGGTAGAAACTCAAGTCCTTTATGCCAGTGTTAAATACGTGCGATCCAGCCATTGGTGAGTCATCTTTGACGGGCTGCTTTTCCATTTTTATGTAGAATTAGTATTAATAAAACTAAAGGTCTACTGAATGGTGGTGGTTTTTATTGACAAGAATTAAAACTATATTAAATATTTTTTAAATTATCAAAAAAAAAAAAACCCGGATCTATCCAAAGCTTGAAGAGAATCATGTATTAGTCTTTTAGATAACTAAAATAGAAATTTAACGTTTTTGTTTTCACCAGGACTTCAAGTCTCCCTGTTATCACATGAATATAAAATATTCCATAATATTAAAATGAAAAGGGAGTAGGTACATGTTTGTAATAAGAAGCTGTTATATTTATCCCTGATCTCCGCAGTAGGAGGGTGGAAACACCTGAGATCTGTAACTGTCCTGAGGTCCACCTAATGCCCCCATACCAACCCAAATTATCTGAGTACAACTTCAGTGGTCTTTAAACTTCCCAGACTGAACAGCAAAAGCAAACCTATTGACTTTTCCCTGTTCTTCTCAGTAGAAGGGTAAATATGTCTAAAGCATAACCAGCCTGAGGTCCGCCTAAAATGCCACAGCCAATCCAGATAACCTGAGTGTGACTCTAGTGGTCTTTAAATATTCCAGAGCAAACAGCAAACGCTTACCTTCAGATGTCCGGGTTTCAGGCTTACTTTCTTCAGGAGTATGTTAGTGGGAAAGCAGATACAGTTGAGAGGAAAGCACAGAGAGCACCAGCCCTGGGAGGAGCTCATCTGCAGAGCTTGGGAAAATTGTACTCACTGCTGAGGTCCTGAGTTCAAGGGAAAGGAAAGCTCTGTGGACATTTTAGGTTGAGGAGAATCCAGATATATAGCAGCTTTTGTGGCAAGGCATAGTTCCGAATGCCTTCTTCCTTAGCCCTGGCTATCACTGCAGTTCTGAGAAATGAAGAGGAATGTTGCATTAGGATCTGGTGTCTTTGATGGCCTCTTTTTCTAATTGTAGGTTTAATATTACCCATTTGCTGGCTCCAGGAATTCCTGCCATTAGGGGCCCTAGAGATGAAACTTTGCCTCAGATATTGATTGGAAGGAAGAGTGGGAAATGTAAGCTCTCTCTGTAGTGCACTTTCCTATGTGTGTCAGCAAGACAGCATGATAAACAGGCCTCTTAGATTGATTTTGAAATTGAATTTTAAAAATAATTCAGTGTTTGAACACTGAAAAATTTAAATGTTTCAAGTGGTTTATTGGTTAAATACCCCTCACATAAGTAACTTAAAATCTACACGTTAAAAACAATTCTGTTTTGTTATTTTCTGTTAATCTGTAATGTTACTTTCTACAAAGCATTTTTAAGAAAGCAAATGAATAAGTTCATTTTATCAACTGCAGTTGAGTAAGATAGACATTTTAGTATGAAACTGAGATTCTTAGTCCATCATTCCAGATCATTAGTTGGTCCACAGATGTTCTCAAACTTTGGTTTTGAGAGTACTAAGGAAGACAGAAACATTACAAAAGGTTCTAAAAATAATATGACATTTTCCATTGCTGCTAAAATTTGTCATTTTCACCAGTTAGCAGGATGACCACAGAAGTGGCCCTCTGGTGAAAAAAAGTTAACAGTGCTATAGAAATAGCTTGTCCTAGCTCTCTGCAAAGCATGTTTTGTTTTTTTTTTTTTTTTTTTTTTTTTTTTTTTTTTTTTTTTTCTGTAGGTCTTAATGCATTTCTTCCATTGGAGCTGATCCCTGTAGAATTAGCACCAGTCTGTGGGCTGTCTTCTTGCCAAGGCAGGCAATCATGATGAATCTTTAAAACCGTGGACCTCAAAGCTCTTTTTGCTTTGTTTATCTGTCAGCCACCACAGATGAGCAACAATGAATGAGACTAACAAAAGTTTGAGTCCTTACGGTCTGGATACATTATTTGTCATTTTTTTCCCCTCGGTGAGAAAACAAAACAAAATATTATCTATGCTGTGATTTAATTTCTGCCAAAATAAGTTTTTAATACAATTATTTTGTAGTCTGTTTTTATGAAATTTATTCATCCTCAAACTTAGACAAGACATTGAAAACTCAAATTGTGTTACGGAGAATGAGCATTGAAAAGAAAAGGAGGTGCATTTCATTTTGGGTGCCCTACAGTTCTCTTTGCTACAGCTCATTAGATGTTTTTTCCTTTTACACTTTTCATTTCCTTGTTGGAAGTTCCGTGTTAAATACTTCATATTATTAAGGATATTTGATTTTTTTTCTTTCTTATCTGAATTCCTGAAAAAAATTACTCTTGCCAAAAGTTTGTGTTTAAAATGTGCTCTAAATTCAGATGAGATCACATTACACATGTCTGAAGGTACTTGTCAAGGATAATTCAGTTCATATGGCACCCTCTAAACTCCAAGGGCATGGCGTCCAGTCTACCCCCTGTGGAATTTTACATTTCTTTAAAAACATAATTTAAGTTGCAAGAAGAAACTCCCATTCTCCACTGTGACTTGCTTATTGTTCCAAAAACACAGAACAATTTTTGTTCTATTTGGATACTTTTTCCCAGGTAGATCTTAAACTTTAATAACTGTTTACTCTTCACTCTTGGTTTGTATTAATGTAGTTAGAGCATCTTTTTAACAAAATGTTATCTTCTCATTTTGAAGTGAGGAATTGTGTAACATGGTCAGTCTGTCTTCTGTTTGGCAAAGGGCCCCATGGTCAGTGTCGGGCACAGTATCCTCCTCGGCTGTAGGTAGCATAGTGTCAGACTGTTTATTTCTGCAGTGCTGTGACTGAGGAGCTCCCCACCCCACACACTTACTTCCCTCTCAAGTTATCCTTGCTGTCCTGCATTCTTTGATGAAGAGCAGATTGAGTTTTTCAAGCAAACTTTTTTAGGTACTATAATAGTTTCTAATTATTTCCAGATTTTCTTTTTAGGAAGTCGCCATGAGAAGAACTCGTAGAAAAACTGAGTGGTGCTATCCACAGGATTTCTTTAAGTCTCCATCAGTAAAGCTTAGCAGATGTACAGCCACTTCTCTTTGCTTTATGTGTCAAGAGATATATTGAGAGACCTCATGAAAAATATCATAGTATCAGTATTTAAGTGCCTTCTGACTTAAAGCATTGATTAAGCAAATGACTGCTTCATAAATCACTCCTGGTCTCATTTTAAAAAGTTTAAAATATGTAAGTTAAAGTAATGACTTTTAGGATCCTTGTATGATGTGCTCAGCATGACTTATTTTGTGGTTTGTATGACTTTGTTCTTTCCTAAATACTTCATGTATTTAACTAAAAGGATTTTGTGACTAGTGTGGTCAGGGTGTGACTCTGAACTTTAAAAACAGCACTCACAAAGGAGCCACAACTGAGGAAAAGCCTTTTCCTTTCAAGTGATTTGGCCTTTGAACATTTAATTTTTTAAAACTTTTTCTTCAGTTTGGTACAGTTTAGTCAGATAGTACAAAAGAAAATTATTTTCTTCTAGATAAAATAAAGCCAAGATGAGGTTCTAAGGGAAAACTGAGGCTGAAACACAGAGACCTGATAAATGCCTTCATTCCTATGTACTCAGTACTGTAAGGACTATAGACTGCAATGAGATGAAAAATACGGAAGAAGCAGACTTGAACCTTGCAGTTTCCCCCAGGCCTCTGGAAATACCATTAAGTCCTAATTTCTGTGATAAAATTCAATGTTTAGGCATCTATGGCCTTTTGTTAGTATTGTGGTGGTTTCTAAAGCTTTAGTGACATGCTTCTCTTCCCCCAAGAGGTTAGGTTTATCTGTCTCATTGCAAATTATACATCTGAATCTGAAGGCAATGAGGAAGAATTAAAAAACCAGATGACCTGAGATATTTTTTGTATTAATATAATCAAGCAGTATGTATTTGTGGCTCTGAAGACTGAATGGTCATGGAAGACTCTATAGAAATAGACCCTGAAGCTGGTTAGCTTTTCCTACAGTATTAGCAGGGAAGGAGACACAGCCCTTGGAAATAATCCAAACAGGTCTGCAGAACTTTTCATCTGTCCTCAGGCCTCAGGCCAACTTTGCTTATTGCACATCAAAATTAAATAACTAGGATTGGTGAGATGGTTTCTGTGGGTTGTCACAGCCTGACAATCAGAGTTTGATCCCATAACCCATTGTGAAATAAGAGAATCAAATCCCTGCAACTGTTACCTCCTGAAAGAAAAAAGAAATGAAATGGGAGGGCATGACTGTTCCTAGGTTTGGTGGAGGAAAAGATTTACTGCAGATAAAGGGAAAAGCACAGTAGATATGAGGGGGAGCATATCCAGAGGCATTTGGAAGGGTCCCGGGTGAGCACTCACCTGGCTGGATCATGTGAGGAGAGGGGAAAAGGGAGAGAACAGAGAGAGGAAGAGAGTGGACCCAGGAGCATCAGCCGGCAAGAGTCCCAAAAGAGCCAAAAAAAAAAAAAAAAAAAAAAAAAAAAAAAAAAAAAAAAAAAGACCGACCTGCATAGCCAAAATGGCTGAGTTACATAGGAAAGAGCAGCAGGGTGAGGGGTAGGGGATGGCAGCCCAGCTCAGATCAGGGAGTACCAACCAGGAGGAGCCTGTAACTGGTAGGGTCTAAGGAATGCTGGGAGAACCTGCAGCATTAACACACTCTGATGTGTTAATAGTCACCTCAGTTAGTTTAGTCCTTTGTCCTGACTGAGACTAAACAACTTCCACATGCCCTCCATGGCACAGCATACCAATACATCCCACCCCCAGTATCACACATCAATAACAATAAATTCTATTTATTAGGTTCTGTAGAGTATTTCACATCTTTCTGGGTGTTTTTCAAATGAAGTTTACAGAATTTTTTCTTAATCTTTTAACAATCCAGCCTTTTGTTTGGTGTTTTCTGTAAGCTCTCTGTCTCTCTGTCTCTCTGTCTCTGTTTCTGTCTCTCTCTCTCTCTCTCTCTCTCTCTCTCTCTCTCTCTCTCTCTCTCTCTCTCTCTCTCCCTCCATGTTCAGATGAATTTAGTTTATCTAAAAAGATTGGATGCTTACCCTAAAACATGGAAGCTCCAATGGGACAGTCAAGGGAAGGAAAAAGAGGCCATTCTCTGAAGAGAAAGGTCCAACCCAGCTCAGTAATTTCTGTCCTTTGTCTCATGTTACTTCTTGTGTCATGTAAAAGACTTTCATATTCTTGTGCCAAACCAAAATTGGAACAATTATATTTTACATGTTCAGATTTTTACTTTTGTTTTAGAAGTTCTTCTTCTACCAAGCTTTAATTTCAAGACTTGAAGGTATTCAAAACATTTGTAAATAAAGCCTTAATTGTATATTTGAATGTGACAAACATTAATTTTTAAACTGTTGTATATTTTTTTCTCTCAGAATTGCTTTGTCTCCCATACTGTTTTGATGTTCAATGTTTTCATTTTCATTCAGTTTTTAAAAGGTCTTTAGTTCCCTATTGATTTGTGCCTTGACCCAGTTTTCATGCAATACTACATTGTTCAGAGTCAGTTTTGTATGCTTTTTGCTCTTTCTGTTGTGGATATCCAGCTTTAATCCATGGTATTCAAATAGAATACAAGATGTTAGTTCAATTTTTCTGTAGTTGAAACTTGCCTTGTATCCTAATACAGGGTCAGTTTTGTAGAAAGTTCCATAGACTTCTGAGAAAAAAAATAAGCAAAACAAAACAATACTAAAAAACATTCTTCAGTGTCTGGGTAGGATGCTCTGTAGGTGTCTGCTAGGTCCATTTGATTTATGGTGTCATTTAACTCGAGTTTCTTTATTGAATTTTTTGCTGATGCCCTGTGTATTGGTGAGAGCGGCATATTAAAATTAGTAATTATCACTGTGTTAGTGTCAATGAAACTGGATGTCTTTTTGTTTTGTGGATAAGTGTCTAGAATTGTAATATCCTCTTAGTAGATTTTTTATTTAATAAGTATGCGTACTTAGTTGAACATGTCCAAACTTTGTATTCCCATTCTTTTAAGTAATACAGTAGGACACTGTATAGCAGTTATACCATAGTATACTAACTACTAGAAATCTAATGATATTCACCAGGGGATGTACACATGTTATATATGCAAATACTACAACATTTTCTATGAGGGACTTGAGCACCCTTGAATATGTGGGATTCTAGAATAATCCGCCATAGGTGCCAACATATATGCTATATCTACTAATAGTTGGGAAGATCCTTGCTTTAAAGCATCTTGCTTAAAATCTAGTCTTTTTATCATAAGTACAACCACAATTATATATATATAAGTTTTATAATTTATATGTTTAATTTATTGACAGGATCTGCTAAAATTCTAGGAGACCTCATGTTCATCTTCATGTGATTAATATACACGATATATTTTTATGTTGCCTACTTGTTTTTCCATGATTATACTTTATATTAGAAAACTCTCCAAAAAAAAAAAGAAAACTCTCTAAGTTAATCTTTGATTTTTTTGAGGTTTTCTTATATTATTTTTTTCTATAAGCTTTTAGTACAATGTTCATGAAAGTAATCCATGAAAAGGCAAAAAAGAAAAAAGTACTTAAAATGATTTGCATCTATAGTTACTTTACTGGCTTTTTCTCTCTGACTTGCGATTAGCCTTCCTTTAGCCCAGGGCCACTGCCTAGTGGTAGCATCGCCCACAGCAGGCTCAGCTCTCCTACATCTACCAACATTCAAGATGGTGCACACAGACACAGATGGTGCACACTTGCCCCTAGACCAGCCTGACCTAGTCAGTATCTTCGTTGAGGTTCTCTCTCCCCAGGTCACTTGCATTAGCAACAAGTTTGCAGTAAAAACTACGCAGCATAGGTTCACATTCATAGAAAACGTGTGGGTCGCTACTTTTTTAAATACAGTATTCTTCACTTCAGTTCTTGTTATTAGCTTTACTAGCTTTGTGACCAGATTTTTCAGCATGTCATCATCTTATCAGTTACAATGAACATTTACTTTGAAGATTTTAAGCACTACCACTTTTGCTGATAGAGAAACTATAAAATCAATTTTCAAAAGACTTTAAATCTATTCTTACCCTCCTAGTTTTCCTCCTAATGTTTACCATGATTTTTAAAATTTTAAGATGGATTAAATATCTAAGCTTATTAAGTTGGCATGTTTAATTTTATACAAAAAAAAGGAGGAATGAGTAATGTGCATTGAGCTGACATAGATGAGGAGAAACTGATGGAAAGAATGATGTTCTCAGACTGAGCTGTCTAGCGGTCATCTGACTGCCATAAGAGAACATAGGGATTTCATCGTCATCCTTCTGGAACTTATTTGTCTTCAAAGTGTTCCATTTCAAACAGTCTTCACACAAGATCCAATTCCCTGAGAAAGTCCCTCATCTTAAGGAAATTTTATGCTTTCATGAAGAAGAGTTAAAAATGGTGACGAAGCTGTTTTAAAGACTTGGTGGTCCTCTGTAAATATTTCAACTTGATATTAAATGTTTCCCACAAAGATAAAGATGTGATGTTGGGTGTTCGTGCACCCAGCAGGATGCAATCACGCTGCTCCTTTACTCAGAATGAGTCAATGTTGTACAGGGGTCCCTTGGGGCAAGATAGAGCCCGAGAAAGCATCTACTTCACATCATACAGATAATGTACAGCAGTCCACATCCTGATCTTAACATTATATATATATATGTGTGTGTGTGTGTGTGTGTGTGTGTGTTTATGTATATATATATATATATGTATGTATGTCTCTATGCCTATGGATTTATATTGTCTAAGATACAAATTTCTTAAATGAAGTCTTACTCTTCTGTTAGTCTTTTGGCTTGCTTATATTTAAACACCAACTTTCTTACCTTGGCTCTGACTTTTTACTACTGTTTCTGTATCAAAGGTGATAAAATTATCATCAGGCCTTAAGGCTGATAAGACAAATTAAAGATATTGTTAGTTTTATCTATGTAGATTTTTAAAGCATTTACTCTGTTCATTGTGTGGACTGGACCAGGCACAATTTGAAGTTCCTTGGCATGTGGATGTGTGCTCTAAAATGTCTGTGAGTTCCATGTGTTTCGGGAGCTTTTGGTGCTAGAAGAGCTGTAGCATCCCAATAAAGGATAGGCTTAAGAAGTTGCCTGTAAGACTCTTCTTCCTAGTGGAGTGGCTCTTACCTAATGTCTGCTTGCTCTGTGAATTGTTAGCACAGGAAATGTCAACTATTGCTAAAAAGTTAGTATCTTTTGTGAAATATTCATTTGCAGTAAACATAGTCTTTAAGATCAACACCTAAAAGGATGATAGTGTGACAGCTACTTAAAATGTAAGAGAAGAAGGCCCCTGTGATTTTCAATAAAGATGAAACTGAAGATAGTGCTGAGAAATGGTGCAGCTTTGTCCAGGTGCTTGGTGGCTTTGTGCTGTCCCCATGTCTTCTCCCAGTTACTGATTCTCTCTGTGCTTAAAGTTTAGGTTTGCTTTGAAATAATCCACTATAGACTTGCTTCAGCAATTTTTTCTCAGCACAAATGCAAAATTTTAAATAGTAATGTGATCCAAAATTTTAAATACTAATAGTAATAGTAATAGGGAAGAAAAGGTTTGAGCTGACAAGAAGACTATTTTTTGTGAACCTGAATTCATGTTCAGGGTAGCCAACGTTTCATATATAAAGAAAGCATGGGTTTCTATATAATGAGCTAAATAAAGTTTTGTTCCAATACTGCCATTATTAATTAATAATGCCACTATTAATTATAAATATAATAATCATTCAGAAATTATATTAATTGCGTTTGCTCATAAATTGATATCAGCTTGATTCAAAATTTGGATGGAATTTTATGCACACCCTTATACCATATCATTTGGCTATAAAAATACTATATACAATAAATGGTTTTCCATGTGCAAAAATAAGAAATATAAATCTTGGGATGGGATTTGTAGATGAGTAATTAATAGGGATTATATGTGTGTGTTAATGAAACTAGAGATTATTTGTGGAACTACTAAAAGGAATATAGTTTTCAGTAAAAAAAAAAATTACAACTTACTGGCCAACTATATATTTTTAAGAAAACTGAAGTTACTTGAATAATAAACTCAAAGCCAGAAATGGATGTTTAACTTATATTTCAAATATGCCATGGAAAGAATACAAAACAAGCAGCATTCTTTCCTAATCCAAAACACTGTGTGGGAGTTGTTGATGTTCATAGTTGTGGCCTTTTCTCTGTGAAGCTGCCAGATTTAGGCATTTAGCAAATTTAGCTAATCTCCAGTTAGCAAAGAGAGAATACATTAGAGTAATATTTTTACCATTTTAAGTATTGTATGACACATTTGAAAAGAAGATGTTTGTAGCTTTGTGCTGTTTGAGGCTCTTTGAATATAAATCTAACTAGAGCAATTTATTCCCAAGGCAATCTAAAGATATGAATTGTGTAAAGGCACATATGCATAAATGTATAGATTGCCTAAATGTCTAGCAACATTATAAGGTATAGATACATAAAGATATCAATATAGAATGCATAGATGCATAAAGGCACAGATGCCTGAAGGTTTGTTACATAAAGATATATATATATATATATTTATATTTATATTTAAATGTATAGGTGCATGAAGGTGCAGATGCCTAAAGTTTTAGTGCATAAACGCGTATGTGTGTAACATGCAGATGCATAAAGGCATTTCTAATTTTGATTTCAATAATAATGAAAACTCTGGTATCATTGATTAAAGATTTCAGTAGTATAAAATATCTCTTCCTTGTACATAGCTTCCTGCCTCTGTTGGTCATTTGTTCTTTCCTAGAAGTAAGCTTAGTGCTTACTTACTTACTTACTCTTTTACTTTCCAGCAAACTTCAATTTTCTGGGAACCAAAACCCACCTTCTAAACTGTGAATCAGGGTCATTTATTTTTTTTTCTTTCTTCTGAATTGACACTTCTTATAAAGCTTGTAAAGACGTTTGAAAACAAGGTGTTCAGGGGGTTAGTAACAGTGTCAACATGGTTCTAAGCTAGCTGCTAGTTCATTTGCGTGTTTATTTTGTTTTTTACATTTGCTTTGGTTTATTCCTTTAGGAGTGGCAGAATTCTATCCAGAAGAATGCAGGCCTTGCATTTATTGAACTCATCAATGAAGGAAGGTAATTAATTTTACACTTTTTGGGCAACTAGACAGTGTGCATTTAATTCCACTGGGCAACTGCTCTTTCATACCATCTGTTCTAAAAACTGTAAGCAAAAAGCTTTGAAGTAAATAATTTAACATGTAGGCACTTACATTTCAAATTAACAAACTTTAGGTGTTGAGCATTTAGTTTTAGAGACAAAAGCATATATGAAATAATGATATTATATTTCTGATGTTTTGTGAGATTTGAGCCACATCTTACTGAGTGGTGAGATTGTGTTAGACAGATCAAGTGAACCCAGGCTGCAGCGCCATCTGTCACCCCATCTGTTTTCAGGCCACGCTCAGTGTTTACGCTTGAGCCCTTCATCAGTTCACGTGAAGTGGCTTCAACTGATCCTACCAAGCAGTTGGTACCTGGCTGGAAGTATTAGTGATGTTCAATGCAGAAGGAGTAACAGCCTCAGTTAGGAGTGTCTGTTATCATTGTTAATGATGCTGTAGGTGAGATTTTGTTTGAAACCATTGTTGTATTTATCACTGTCCTGAGTAGTTGTTTACTGTGATTTTGCAGTGCTCTGTGGGTGGTATGCACATTGAGGCTGTCACCCTTTGATATGTGTAATTTCTATCAGCCTGAGACATGTAGCCATGACAAGCTGAATTTCCTGTGTGATATAGTGCATTCTATAGAAAATAATTATTAAATATTCATTACAATGTTTGCTTTATTGAATAAGCTTTACATAAATTAATAGGGCAGTAATGGTTATGGTATTAGAATGTGCCTTTTTAATCAAGAAATCATATTCTTCAAAAGTGGTTTATATGTGGGATTAAAATTCAGTGTTTAGTATTGCTCTGCTTTCTTCCATCACTGCACTGCATCCTGAGAAACTACCGCTGTCTATATAATATCTCATTGCACACTCCTTTTGGCATCAGTGATCAATGTTTTAATCATAATACAGGTCTGAAATTTAAAATAAGTTTTTTGCTTACTGTAGTGTAAAAAAATGAAGGAAATTACAAAATATGGTGATAGGGAAAGAGAGATGGCTCAAGGTTTAAGAACACTGGCTGAACTTCCAGACGACGCAGATTAAAGTCTCAGCACACCTCCCCCTGAGTGGGGAGCAGCCTTGCCAGGTCACAGAGGAAGACAATGCAGCCACTCCTGATGAGACCTGATAGGCCAGGGTCAGATGGAGAGGGAGGAGGACCTCCCTTATTAGTGGACTTGGAGAGGGACATGGGAGGAGAAGAGGAAGGGAGGGTGGGATGGGGTAGGAATGAGGGAGGAGGATACAGCTGGGATGCAAAGTGAATAAAATGTGATTAATATAAATTAAAAAAAGAACACACATAAAGTCTCAGCAACCATGTGATAGCACACAGTCATATGTAACTCCAGTTACAAGGAATGATCCCATTTTCTGGACTATGCAAGCATCAGAAATGAAAAAAAAAGTGATTATTTATCAGTAACATTTGTAAGAGCTAAGGAAGCTGAAATTCTGGGGCTTTAGTTAAATTGTAATTATAGACAAAAGAGAATGATGCTAGAAAATGTGCAAATATCAAACATGCAAAGTTTCTGGAAGTTTCATTTTCTAGTAGTAGTTTAAGGCTTGCTTTATCCTGGAGTCTGTTGCACTAGATCAGTAGCTGTGGGGATGACTGGAAAAACCGCCTCAGCATAATACCTTGTTACCTCTTGTTTCTGGGTTTTTGCACTGTATCATACCCATTATCTACAAGTTGTTTGTTTTCTAAGGCAAAGTCTTGTTTATTCTAGACTAGCCTCACTGTATAGCTAAGCATCACCCTGAACTTCTAATCCTCCTGTATCCACCTCTCAAGATGTGGTATCATAAACGTGTTCCAGCACGTCCAGTTTGTGTGCTGCTAGGGTTCAAAAACCAGATTTATTGAATGCTAGGCAAGAAGTATACACTGAGCTCCATCTCCAGTCCTGATCCCTAGAGTTTTATTCTCCTCCAGTCTAGATGTCTTTTAACTGTGACCCAGGTCAAACAAATTTAAGATGGCATTCCCTTCCCAAGGCATGGTTCTTTCAATCTTAAACACATTTTAGAATAAAGGCATTTGGAAGCGCTGTAGCTTAACTTCCATAGCAGATTTTCTTCTCCTTCATGTTCTGTGCTTTAAATGATCATTCTTTTCATCCTGAAAACTATCTTTATAGCTGCCAATATTAAGATAACCTTCAACTAAGATCATAATATTCCTTCCTCTATGCAGCAAAGCTATTATAGAGCAGTAAGTTCTTGATAAGAATTTATGATTTAATTGTTTTTTAAAAATAATCAGTAATTGCTTTGCTTTCAATTTGGCAGTTTTCAGCTCTCCACCGTAGAATTCTTTCCTTAAAGCTTAGATTGTACTTGCTACCTTGCAGACCATCGCGTCTCTGGAACCTGAAGTAGCACCTAGTGTGTTTGAGAATTTAGAAGTAGTGAAAGCAGTGAGTAGACTGTTAGAATGGCCAGTGCGGAATAGACAGGAGAAAAATGACTGAGAACCACGGAGCTTGTGGAATGGCTTTGGTGAGCCTGTAGTAGGGCTGTATTTATACTCCAGCGTTTTCCCCTTCAGTTCAAAGAAGGTGGGAAGAAGGCTTGAGCATACTCTCTTGTCTCTTAACTGAGCCTTGAAAGTAGACTCTTTTTCTCTTGCTTCCCAACCCACTCCCCGTGCCCCTTCTCCTTGGGCTGTATTCACCATGGTTCCCATCTGTATTTGGGGTCATTTTTCAATTTAAATACTTCTGTAAATTTAAAATGTTAATACTGGTTTCCAAAGACCAGTATGTAGGTGGCCTTTATTTCTGTGAGTAAAAGCACACCCCTCTGCTTATCTGCTGTGAGTATTCACTGTGTGCTACATACAAACTCAGTACTTTACATGTGTGTTACCTCATTTGTATGGACACCGAACATTGATCCTCTCACTTAGCTTGCCTGTTGGGCTGCCCGTTTTATTTTTTCTTGTAAGGAGGGAAATGAAAACCTCCAAATGAAAATGGTTACAAATGTTTATCCTCCTTCACATCTACACCTATGAATTCAGTCCATCAATCAGAGCCAGAGAAAGCATGTATGAGGCGTCTACATTAACAGAGAAAATCAGCTGATGAATGTGTAACTAAACTAAAGCACACCCAAAACAGCCTGCAATTATACACTGGATCATTTAAAGGACTCTAACAAAGAGTCTTTATTATTAAAACAAAGCTGGGTTAATGGGGTATAAAATTGCCTATAATATCTTGGCAATAATAATTGGAATTTAAATTATTAAAATACGAGGCATATAAGACATTTTAAACATGGGATGTGTGTAGTCTTGAAATGAATTAAGCCTTTTCCTAAATTAAGTTCTGTCACTCTTTTGAAAGGACTATCAGGTATAATTAATGAATATCAGATATAATTAACGAATTCACTGTAAAAATGCAAGATGTTTATGTTCAGTGCTGATATAACCTGGGATCACAAGGATCCAGTTTTCATTTTATAAAGGATAAAGATAAACTTTTAATTCTTTAGGATCTTAAAAAAGAGAAAATTGATCCAAGTGTAATTCATTAATAATTATGTGGCCACTGCTGAATGGCAGTTACCATTTAAACTTTAAAGGTTTGTTTTTCCAACAGACACATGCAATTACACACACACACACACACACACACACACACAAACAAACAATTTGCAAAGCTGGGAGCCCTGAAACTATTTTTTTTTGGAGCTGATATTTTGGTTTAGTTTTTAACCATAAACTTCTGGAAACTTGAAAACAGAAGTTCTTTCCCGGGATTGTTTCATCTGAAGCCCCAATAAGAACTTTTTTTATACTTTTATTTATTTTGTGTAATAAATTATTAAGTTTTGAGCTTTGTAAATAATTGAATAAAATTGTCAGTGCTTTATAAAATTACTATGTACTTATCCTTTTTTTTTTACTTGTACATATTAGACAATGATGACAGTGTGTTTATTCAAAGCTGAAGTAAGTCCTATTTAATAAAGGTTAAATTTCACTTTCTAGGGAAATGAATTTCACATTTATGTGTGTTAATGTGCTTTTTGTTATGACAGAACACTGGAAGCTGGCTAGTTTATAAGCAAACATTTACTGTTTCGTGGTTCTTAATGTAGGACTGGGAAGGCAGCACTGGCAAGAGCCTTTGGCCACGTGCTACTAGCTCATCTTATGAGACTCCTACCTTTTACAGTAGCAGCAAAGGCTACACTCAGTACCGAACATAAACCTGTGCATCATCTAAAAACAAACTCATCTGTCATATCCAGCAACCTATGAAAATAATTCTAAAGAAAAGCTTTTAGTCAAAAAGTGGAGAGTTAGTGTGACATTCAAAACTTTTACTTATGTGATGCTCCACCTTCACAGACTGAAAGACAATACCTGTGTGTTGGCATTCTCAGAGATGTAGTAAGTGTGAAGTCCTGATGCTCACTTCTTGAAGTAGACTGAAAGTGATGGCTACAGAAGCACAGCCAACTCCTTGCTTAATGGGAACAGACTAGATAATTCTCCTGCAGTGCCACAGCAAGGCAAGGTTTTTGGTTTTTTTTGGTTTTTTTGTTTTGTTTTTTTTTTTTTTTTTTTTTTTTTGTTTTTTTTTTTTTTTTTTTTTGTATTGCATACGTACATGTCTTGGGTATTTGACCAGAGGTCTCATCTAGTCCATTTATAGAGGCAATCCCAAGATGGCCAAAAAAGGTACTAGAACTACTAAATGAATCAAATAGGGTCCAAGATTAGTACTCAAATACACTTTGTCCTTTCAACTTTGTCAAGCTGATTGGAGATTGTTCTGTGCTGCATGCTGGAAGCATGAAAAGCCCAGCCTAAGAATTCCTAGGACTTGTAAAATTTTACTTCAGTGCCTTTTGAAGCCCATGGCTTCAGGTCTCTGTGCCAGATACACAAATTCAACCTATAAGAACTGCATTGTTTTCTCAATTGGTCTTCTTGGTAACAAAATTCCAGACTGGCCAAGTCAGATGGAAGGTTCCTAACCATCAAACCTGCATGGTTTGTGCTGCCCTAACTGATGGATATGCTAACCATCAGTCTGCTGAGGCATATGTTTGATGTGGATTACAGCATGTTACCAGCAGAGGTGGCAGGTGGGAATAAGGCTTGTAGGGACAATGAAGAGATAGCATGTATCATAGCAACACTTCATTCTGCCTAGACCTTCAGTGAGCTGATTCATTTTTCTAGTTGAATCTCACACATGAAATTTCCACATGACTACATAAAGTAAAAGGGCAAGTCATTTGGTGAAGAATGCCTTGCATAAAAAGGGGTCAAGATGCACCATCATTCATGAAAAGGGGAGATGAGAAAGGTGATATGTGTGCATGTATATATGTTTGTGAATATATTTGTGCATACATAAGTATATATGTATACAAATAAATAGCAAGTGAACAAAAAGTGCCTGGCCATAAGATGATATATATTTTATGAAATTTTGATGTATAAAAATTAATAAGCATTAGATAGATGATAGTTCCTTAACTCAAAGATGATTTTAAGTTTAGAAAAAAACAATGCTATGTACACACCTTTTAGTTGAGTTTCCTGTTTGTATTAGCATCATAATGATGTCAAAGAAGAAAAGAAACAAGTATTTCAGATGTAGGGATAAAAATAGTACAACTTCTTGAGCTGCAGGATATTGGAACTTTCTTTGTGTATTATAAAATATGCAGTCAGACACTTGTGTTGAAACTAGAATAGTCATTAAAAGATAATAAAATCTGGAAGGGATAGGAACACTACAAGGAGAGTAACAGAACCAAAAAAAAAAAGGTCTTTCTGAGGCTGACACTCCAACCATGCATGTAAATAACCTGGAACCCCTGCACAGATGTACCCCATGGCAGCTCAGTCTCCAAGTTGGTGCCCTAGTAAGGGGAACAAGGGCTGTCTGACATGAACTCAGTGGCTTTGATCACCTCTCCCTGAGGGTGGGCAGCCAGCCGTACCAGGCCACAGAGGAGGACAATGCAGTCAGTCCTGATGAGACCTGATAGGCTAGGGTCAGAAGGAAGGGGATGGGGGGATGGGAGGAGAAGAGGGTGGGAGGGCACAAGACAGGGGGCAACAGCTGGGATACAAAGTGAATAAATTATAATAAATTTTTACAAAGATAATAAAATGGTATTTGGATTGGACAGAAAGTTCAGGTACCACTGAAATCAGTGTATAACTGGTCAACTGCCATGTGAAAAGATGTACAAAACCTTTTTTTATTTGAGAAATGTAGCTTTGAACTAGAATGACAGTATTGTATATCTGCCAGTGTGATAGAGTATTGTAGGTATGCAGAATAAACATATACTTTATGACCCAGCTCTTCTCAGCCTCGGTATAGGGCCTGCAAAAGGAAAAACATTCATGTTAAAATGTGTGGGTGAATATTTACAGCTCTTTGGCTCATTTTAGTAAACATTAGAAATGATCAGATACTAGTGAAAAGGTGAGAAGCCAACCAAACCAAATAATAATGTGGTATCATGGTGGAATACACAGGCAGCAAGTGAAAATATCTCCCACTTATGTAGATACCAGCAAAAGAAAAACATATAGAAATTATAGAAATAGAGAATGGGTCACTGGGCTACATAGGGCAGTTTATATGAAAATGTTTATCATCAAACAGTGCCTTTAAAATAAATTATTTTCACTATATCCAAGTTATAGCTGAATGAAAGTGGTTAGAGGAGATGGCTTAGCAGATGAAAGCACTGGCTGTGCAAGGCTGATGACGAGTTCGTCCCCCAGAATGTTCCGTAGGAAGAAAAGTAGGTCCCCAGAGTTACCTCTGACATCCAAATGCAAGAATCCAAGCTCCAGCATGTGTGTGTGTGTGTGTGTGTGTGTGTGTGTGTGTGTGTGTGTGCATGTGCAAGTAATAGACAAATTAACCTATACTTCATTACTTATAATGTGCAAACTGTGTAGCTAAATCGTGTTCTTATCTGGTCTTCCTTCCAGCTGACACTGAACCAGAAACATACCATACCCCAGTGTCATGCTTATATTGTATTTGCCACCACAAAACAAACTCTTAGTCAGTTAGCATTAAGACCTGTCTCTGTTTGTCTTACCTTTCTTCATTCTGAAAGCCATTAAAAAGCTAACCTAGAGTGATAGCTTGAAAAGTCAGACACAATGCTTGTTTCTTTCTTTCTTTTTTTCTTTTTTCTTTTCTTTTCTTTTCTTTTCTTTTCTTTTCTTAACAACACTTGATTCTTAGTGAATGGCGCTTTTTGTGCTCCTCTAATAAGATAACAAATAAGGTATGAACCAAATAAGTATTTATGGAAGCCATGAAGTCTGGTATGTAGTCAGTTCTCCATGTTCCTGGCAAATAGAAAGAACTCAGAAAATACCACGTGGTTTTATTGATAGTATTTATATAATCAATATTCAGATGACATTTGAAAGACTCTGAAGGAACTGGAGAAAAATTGAGTGCCTCACTACAACTCACCCAGGAGCACATATCTTCTGTGTTATCAGTATGGTTGGGGCAGTATTGCCTCACTGTCTTATGGCATATTTTATGCCTACACACATGCACACATGTGCTTTGTAAGCTGTTGTGCTGCTCAGTCATCAGTCACAGGGCAAAAGCTATGGCACTGCCTCTCATCTTTGCAAAAGAAAAGTATTTTATAAGTAGGGTTAAATCATCATGTAAACAGCATTTCTTTAGTTCTCAGAACTTGTACTGGTAGATGGAGCAGTAAGAAATTAGATTTATTGAGAGTCGTTCATAATATTTACAACACAGAGTGGCAACTATCTTCCCTTCAGGAAGAAGCCAGATGATCACAGGAACAGAGAATGGCCTAGAAACTTCACCACAGAGCAACATGCATGTGTTTCTGGAATCCTTGTATTATACTGTGGCTAGTATGCCTGCTGGCTTTTATATTTTCTTTTGATTTTGCCTTTTTATGACATTGATCCATGTTTCTCCACTCTTATTAATATTAAGAGTTAAATGGGAAAGAGTGACACACACCAAGCTTCCTCTTTAGCATGCCATATCTCCGACCTTGAGCTCTTGTTACAGTCCACAACCACTGTGCCATTTTTTCTCAGGCGTTCTTATGCCTAACGTTGGCTTTTTCTTCAAGATAGTAGCACGCTGATCCATTCAACTTAGAATCACAGAAATTAAGTCAACATCTTCATTACTTGGCCGATAATTAAAGCAGAACGGGAACAGTTATGATTTTTTTCTATTATTTTGTTCTATTGGACATAGAATCTTAATAGCTACAAACTTTTTCAAAAAAATAAGGTTTAGAGTATGGAAGAGGTTACATGGCCTACTTTTTAGCAAAATTTCATTTGCTAAAAACATCTGTCATGTAAAAATGATTTTGATAGGTGGTATGCTTTTTAATGTTTTACTTTTAGTGAGTGTATCTTGAAAACAACTGTTCTGAAGCAATATTTCAAGGTTATAGCAAACATAGTCTAAAAGAGCACTAAATTATCCTGCTGTTTTCAGAACAGTTTTCTAAATCAGTATTAAGAATAATTATCTTAAGTCCTTCAAAATACACTGATACACACATTGTTTAACAATTAAAGAAATGGAACTGGAGAGATGGCTCAGTGGTAAATAGTATTGACTGCTCCTGCAGAGGACCCAGGTTTGATTCCCAGCACCCACATAGCAGCTCACAACCATCTGTAACTTCAGTTCCAGGGGATCTGATGCCCTCTTTTGGTCTCTAAGGGCACTGCATGCATGTGGTACACAAACATAATCAGATGGAACAATCAGACACATACTTAAAATGCAGAAAAAGAATGTAATAAATAAGGAAACTGTCAGTGATCTGTATAAGTTTAAACTCAGCAATAGCTTACTTAGATTTGACACTAAAAGCACAAGTAAATAAAGATACATTGAGTGATAGTTACCAGAAATCAGACTTCGTGTTTGCTGGAGGTCATCCATTACCAAAATGTAAGAAGGCAATGGAGTTAGAACAAACACTTTTAATTAATGTGTGATGGTGACTTAATAATACCAGGTATGAAGAATCTGTAACTCAAAGGTAAAAAGTTGAATGGTTACAATTTAACAAGTCAAAGGCTTTGATAGAGTTATTTTTCCCCCCAAAGAAGACGTGGAAATTATTGGTGAGGAAATAAAAAAATGTGGTCAGCATCATTCATCCTTGTAGAAGCATAGGTCAGGATGTGCTGAGGTACAGCTACATATCAACTGCAGTTGTGTGAATGGTTCCACAAATGCCAGCAAGGACTCGGGAATCTAAAAGGATCTCTCACTACGGAGAGGAATTGAGCAACTCCTCAGACTTTAAACATAGACTAACTGTAAGACCAGAGTTTTCACCTTTATGTATATCCTTAAGAGAATGTAAGGCAAAAATTCACAACAGCTCAAAGTGGAAAGAACCCAAATGTCTATGTCCTGATGAATACATAAGAGTGTGCCCTATGCAGACAATGGAATATCATTGGGTTCTTACAGAGAAGTAAAGTGCTAACACGTGCTATCTGTGGATCGACCTAGAAATAACTATCTGAAAGGAGCCAGAAAGAAGGGGGTATTTTATATGGTTCCACTAAAATAAAGTGTCAGGAAACTTCAAAGAGAAAAGTATGGGTTAGTATGTATGAGGCATGAGAAACAGAACCAACACTAACTGCTAATGGGTATAAGGATGTTTGCCCTCAGTATTTTATATGGTATTTAAGGTTAATGGGGTTGGAATGGTAGCTGTGTCTGTTGAAAACCTTGGTCAAAACAAACCGACTATTACATAAAACAGACCGACTTAATCATCAAGGAAACTTGATTCTTTGAATTTCTTTATGAAGTGAAGCCTCTTAGATCTGCTTCCTTTATGAAGTAGGATAGAAAATTGTGAGCTACTGTGGTGAATGTTTTTTTTTTTTTTATCTTCTCTTTAACATGAGTAAGCAGCAGGTTGGGGGCATTGGACAGACTACCAGATAATTGGCAATTTTCTCTGTTGTGTCTGGAGCCAGTCTTTCGTTAGAGTACAGCACCCACCACAGCTCTGCACTTTGCCAATCCACTGCTCTGTTCCTGGGAATGAGACCTATTAGTCAGCTGTACCAGGAGCCCTTTCTTCCTGCTGTCTCTTCTTAACCTATTAAGTTTTGTAATCTACAGTAATTTCCACATAATAGACTTCTTTTCTGTGATTCACACTTCAACATGTGCTCAGAAAAGATGCTGAGTTAAATGCTAACATGCTTCACCTCTCTCTCTCTTTCTTTCTCTCTCTCACTTGAAGCCTGTCCTTCTACAAACTATAAGCCAGTAATTTCATCAAGTTACTGTTTGAAGTTTATAGTTCTTCCCAGTCTCCTGTGTGTGTGTGTGTGTGTGTGTGTGTGTGTGTGTGTGTGTGTGTGTGTATGTGTGCGTGTGTGAGTGCATATATGTGGTCTATGTATGCTCAAAGGATAGAACTCATCCTCTATCATGTTCCATCTTATTTTTTGAGATAGGGTCCATCACTGATCCTGGAGCTCACCTATTGGCTAGACTGTCCTACCAGTAAACCCAGGGGATTTCCCTTCTCTTCCTCCCCCTTACTGAGATTGTAACTGTTTGCCACCTCACCCAGCTTTTATGTGAGTACTGTAAATCCAAACTCGGGTCCTGCTGATTACGCAGCAGGCGCTTTCCCCAGAATCATTTTGTTGACTCCTTGTTTGATGATTTGTGCTGTGCCAGGAGAGCATCGCAGTGGGGTATCTGTCCATCTTCAGTGACTGGAAGGTTACTGTTGCATGTTGCAGGATCTCCCTGTGAACTCATGCTGCTGTTACATCTCCTGAGTCCTCAGTGATTGATACCTAGTTGTTCAGGCCAGATCTCATCACAGAGAAATTTTGTTTGTTTCAAAACAGAGACAAGCACAGCTGTAGCAAAATTGTTCTAGCATGTTTGAACTTGAATTCAGAGCAACTGAGAATTCATATTCCAAAACTCTGAAATAAAGGATCCATTCACTCATCATTCTTTGTGGAAGATGCAATGCAGATACTACAAATACTTTGTTGGGAAAATACTGAAACAGGCCAATATAGTTCAGGCTTGATAGAATAGAAAAATACTGTCTTTTTAAAAAAATATATGGCTTTAAAAATAACATTCATCAACATTTTTAAAATGTTAGAATATGTAAATTTTTTCTCTGGCTTTTCTGTGGTTATCAATGAAGAGGGCGGGTCTGCCAAAAATAGACTAGATGTAGTGGTTACTAGAGGAGGAATTTCTATGAGTTGGTATTTTATAAATACATATTCTAATTCTAGTTTTGTCGTAGGTGGTGGGAAGTTTGTGATGTATGGTATGATGCATGCACATGTAGATGTGCATGTGTAGTTGAAGAAGGAGAAGTGGCATGTTTTCGCTGCTGCTCTTTATCTTATGGCTGCAAGAACAGGGTCTCTCAGTGACCCTAAGTCACCTTTTCAGCTAGGCTTACTGGCCAGTGAGCATGTGAGAACCACTTGTCTTGGCACCTACCACTGGTTTACAGGCTCACACAGACAGGCCTGGTTTTCAAGGCTTTTTTTGTGACAGCTGACCCACAGAGGGTCCCAAGTGTAAAGCAGCCAGCCAGCCTATGCCATTAGCCCAAGAGTCACATGGCATCACTTTATTCTGCTGAGCACAGGAAGCCATAGAACAGACCACTAAGAAAGGAAAAGTGGAAGTGTCAAAGCAAGGCTGCAAAAGAGTGCTGCCATTTCCATTTCCAGAAAGAACTGCCTTAAAGAAAGAACAAGCTAAAGCTGGCAAGACTGAGGGAGGGCCCCTGTGTCACAAACAGAGGTCTCTGAAACAGGTCACTATGAGGAAAGAAGGTAGAAGGCGGACTGCTGAGCTCACTAGATCCACATGAAAGCACGTTTGCAAGGCTGCTACTGCTGTGGGTGTCCTGTGGTCCGTGCCACATCCCGGAAAGGAACAGCAGTAAGTGACTGTTTAGAGCTGCATCAGGGAGCAGGATGTCGGAAGTCACATCTGGCTGTGCACTTCACTTGAAAGGCTTGAGTTTTTAATAAATAGCTTTAAATGTTGGATTAATTAATTAATTAATAATACCGTTAGATTTGTTTAAAACTTTGTTTCGTTACAGTTCTAAGAATTTCAAATCTCATCACTCTGGAGCTTTCAAAGTCCTTTAGGCCTATCATCTGCCTTGCTAAGTGTGCTGTAATTATAATTAAGCAACTTTATCCTCTAGCTTTATGGTCTAGCTTTATATAAGTCATATGCATAATTTTTTAAATAGAGTTGTATTATTTTAAAATAATTAGACACCCCTAAGAAAAAACATCAGGAACAGTAATTCCAGAGGTATCTGTCTTTTCAGATTGTTGTGCCATGCTATGAAGGACCACATAGTCCGTGTTGCAAATGAAGCTGAGTTCATCTTGAACAGACAGAGAGCAGAGGATGTACATAAGCATGCAGAGTTTGAGGTAAGGTATAAGGTCAAACATCACCCATTTGCTACCTGATGTAAGACGTACTTAAGAAGAAAATACCACTGAAGGCATCTTAGGCCCTGCTTTCAAAGATCATCCCATTGTTAGACAAAATGCTGATTCATTTATACCTCGTCACTCTGTCATGTTCCTCACCATTGTAGGTACGTGGGGGGGGGGTGACGTTATTTTCAGTTGTTGTAGGGACAGTAAGATCCTTGGGATGCTGTCGTTTTGAAGCTATTAGAGCTTTACATTAAAACCAGGTGCATGTGGATGCTTGGTGTGGTTTGATGCTCTTACCTAGTGTTCAGTGGCTCTCGAAATTTCACTATTTTAATTAATTTTTGAATTCAGTCAACTTGTAAGTGTATTTCAGAAATCCATACATGGTCTAATATTTGACTCCCATAAGCTTCTAGTGGCCTTAGAGGTGATAACTGCAGCATTTCATGTTTCCTGGTGCCTCGTGCCAACAAGTGCAGCTAGAGAAGCGATCCTGCCACCGCAGCTTCAGTGCGGTATTTGTCTTCGCAGAGTAGCTCACTGAATCATGCACATTGGTGGACTAGGTCTGGTGATCTCCGACCTCAACAGCTGAAAGCATGGGAGAGAAAAATAGCAGTTGTTTTCATTCACACAGCCACCATTTGATTGGTCAGGTGGACAGCAGGTAACTGATGTATGGCATTGTGGATACTCAATTTTTTTAAAAACCTCTTAAAACATTAATAAAAGTACACACACACACACACAGAGGTAGTTTAACAAAGTTAAGTTAATATCACTTCAGCAATAAAAATGTATATTTATCAGAGTATTGTACAGTATTTTGGTTGGCTAGAAAACTGAATTATCTCCTTTTTGAAGAATATGTTTATATATAAGATATCAAAACTCAAAAAAATTAATCACATGTCAACAGTGGTAGTCAATAAGATTTAGATTTTTAACTGAATTTCCTGAAGGATCAATTTTGAGGCAATCATGTTTCTACTAAAAAAAAATTCAAGATGTTTAGTGGGGATATAAGCAGACCAATATTTGTCTTATGAAACATTTCAAATATATTTTCTGACATGCAGATATTAGCTCTAACCTTTAGCACACATTTAAACAAAGGGCATTAAGACACAGGCGGGGTTCCTTTCTCATCTGTCTGTTACTGTTCACATGAGGATTTTTTAGGCATTGTTCTGTAATTGCTCTGCTGACCACAATGAAAGTCCAATACTCCCAACATTCTGTTTGTGTCCTGTGTGCATCTCTGGCTTCCCTAGAAGAGAAGTAAGATTTGCTCAGACTCACCCCAAGTCTTGCATTTCCTGAGACAGCAGTGAGTTTAGTTCTCCTGTGGGTGTGCAGAGGTGGCACTGGGTGATTCCAAAGACCGTGAACATGAAGGCTGGATGTTTTTAGGACTCAATGCACAATGTATACTGCCAATATAAGTCTAATTTTGAGATAATAACCACTGTTGCTAATAGATACCCACTGGCTTTTCAACTCTAATGTTTATATTTATTTTATGTTAGAATGATGCTAATAAATTTATTGGTATGTGTATATTTATTTATTTATGTACATGTGTGTATGTATTTCTGTGTGTCTGTGTGAATCTTTGTGTCTGTCTCTACGGGTGTATGCATATTTGTGTGGAAGGTGTTTGTATGTATGTGTGTGTATGTATGTACTAGATACATCAGTTTTAAACTGCAAAAAAAAAATGCAGAAGGTATGACATTTGACTAGACTTGACAATTCTATGTAACCCTCAGAGAAACCTGCAGTTAAGGGAGAAACATATTTGAGTGGGTACTGTCACAGTTAAGGCTTTATTTTTCTTACTTTATACTGTAATTGTTAAGGAAGAAAAATGAAAATTTAATTTTACCCTCCAATGAGCTAATGAAATATTAACCTCATTATTGCAGCAGATCTTTGTACTAATTGGTGATTCCCTGTACAAAAAGATAAATTGGACAATGAATTAATCCGTCTTAGATTATTATGGGTTCTCTCTGCAGAAGAGGCTTGCATAGAGTGTGTTTCAGCAGACAGGACTGTGTCCTGATTTGTCCTGTGCAACATGGTTTTGCACAGGGATGACAGCTGGAGCTAGTCACATATATTTCCTTAGATGTTTGAGATGTAACACTAAAATCACAGCCTGAGCTGGTCTGCATAGTAGCCAGTCTAAAGCTCTGTTTTCAGCTCTGTATCAAAGATTTTCATAACAGGGTCTATTGATCATCTGTGATGCTAATGTCAGAAAACAGGAATAAAATACAGACATGACAACTGATGGCTGTGGAGTTGGGAAGATAAGCCTAAGGTGATGATTCTTGTGAGACCTTTTGAAGCATTAAGTGTTAGAGGTAGAAAGGAACATAGGGAAACCTTGTCTTAGCTTCTCACTTTACAGATATGAAGTTGAATGCAAAAGGAAAACAGAGTTTGCTTAAAATGTGAAATAGAATCCTAGTCTGCTAAATGTTTAATTGATTTTTTCTTTCATATTACATTGTCTTTCAAAAAGCAAAACATTATGTGGCAATGACAAGATTTTTGTTTTCAAATTAATTATTGAAATTATATATCTTTAAGTTAATTTGTGATAAATTGTTTTTTAAAAGTAGACTTTTAGTGAGCCATTTCTGCATAATGATTAAATCTGACACTGAAATCAGATTTTTTTCTTTTTTAAATTTTTTATTGATTACACTTTGTTCACTTTGTATCCCCCCTGTGGCTCCCTCCTGCCTCCCCTCCCGACCCTCCCTTTCTCCCTGTTCTCCACACATGCCCCTCCCCAAGTCCACTGATAGGGGAACTTCTGATCCTAGTCTATCAGGTCTCAGCAGGAGTGGCTGCACTGTCTTCCTCTGTGGCCTGGTAAGGCTGCTCCCCCCTTAGGGGGAGGTGATCAAAGAGCAGGCCAATCAGTTCATGTCAGAGACAGTCCCTCATCCCATTACTATGGAACCCACTTGGACACCAAACTGCCATGGGCTACATCTGTGCAGGGGTTCTAGGTTATCTCCATGCATGATAGTGGACCAAAGTAAAAAAGTCATGACGTTAACACTTTTCAAAATATTTTACTTTTACTCTTTTACCTTAAAAAAACATCACATTTTTTTTTTTTCCAATTTGAAAGGTGATTCTGCCTTTCCTAGAACAGAGTGTTAGATATGTCAGGTGAAGATGTTTAATTCAGTTGTGCTTACCCTTCATCTTGAGGGTAGGCATCACATTTTTATTCTTCATAGTAAGGGTGTTCTTAATTCTTGCATCCTTCACAGTCACAGTGCGCACAATATGCTGCCGACAGGAGGGAGGAGGAGAAGATGTGTGACCACCTCATCAGTGCTGCCAAGCACCGTGACCATGTGACAGCCAACCAGCTCAAGCAGAAGATTCTCAACATCCTAACCAACAAGCATGGTGCCTGGGGGGCCGTGTCACACAGGTGTGTGAGGATGGGTGTGGAGGGAGAGAGTGGCACACCACAACTGAAAATAAAACACATTTTCACATTGACCACATACTTATAGTTTAAACATAATTCAAAATATAAAGATGGGCTTTAATTTATTAGTCCTAATCTTCTTTTTGATAGTTTTGATGGAAACTTAATGTTTTAAATTTTTCTCTAATGCTGATAATTTCTACTTCAGAGTAATATGTGATGATTTAACATTTACTTATGCAGGAGTGCTTAAGATATGCCTCTCTTTTTAAAGGACTTCCTTAAAATTAAATTTATGTTATTTTTACTTTTATATGGTAATGACATATAATCACTTACTATAGAGATATAAATATAAATTTTCTGCTTTCTGAAGCTTATAGCTATATAAGGTGTTTTGGTTTGGTTTGGTTTTGTCTGTACACAGTGTTCTCAAAACAACTACTAAAAAAGGTTACTGTGTTTAGACTGATGATGTCATCTTAACATATCTCTCTTTTATTGAGCCTATCGCATGTAGTGATTTACGGTATGTAGATAGGATGCTACTGTGAAGCATTCTGGGAGAAGTGATTGTGCTAGGAGAGGCTTAGTCTGTCCTGGGCTTACAAGTACAAGAATGAGATGAGAAAACAGTAGTGTATCGGTATTAAGGTAATGCTATAGCATAACATCTTAGAAAATGAACGCCAAGTACTTGACATCTATAATAACCTCATTGCAGCCATTATGTTACTTTTGGGGACTATATTATCTCCTCGTGCCCTGCATTTCCAAGGCAGTCTCCATTAATCAAGGAGCTCTACCACCTAGGTGTTACCCCGAAGGATGCTGCACTCTGAGGTGGCTCAGACTTGGCTGCATATCTTATCACCTTTCAAGAGGAGAACATACAACTGCTACTGTGTCAGGGGGGTGCACAACCTCATGCCACATGGGAAATGTGGCCATATTAGGATTGCCCAGTGTTCCACCCTCAATTACGTGCCTCATCACCCATCCCTGGAGCCAAGCAGTCACTTCTTCCTAAAACTCATCTTTGGTTCTGTCCATCCCTATCCGGGTGGCAATTGTGTGCCTTTTTCTGGAAAGACAGCATGCCGCTTCACCCCAGATAGGGTACCAACGACAGACTGGAGAAATAGTTGTACCCAAATCTAGCTTAATGGCTGACTCTGTAAGTTAACTGGGATGTTTGCAAGAGCATAGGTGAGGTCCTTGCAATGGCACTGTTTCATGAAAGATGTGTTCTTGTAGCTCCCTGCACAACTTGGAACAAAGCACAAACCTGAGGCCTCCTCTTCCCAGTAACTGTTACTGTCCATAGAACTGTTGGGTCTTGTGAGTTATTATATTTTAACAGTTGTGTGCAAGCCCAGAGGCACTTTACCTATATTTCAATAGGAATCGTGAATTCCTCATTATGTCAGGAAAATATTATAAAGTAATACTTGCTTGTAAATGTTATCCTGTGATGTCACCGAGGTAGCTTTCAGGATCCATGAGATGGCTCAGTGAGGAAAAGCTTTCAACTCTGAGCACTTGGATTTGACCTCTGGGACCAATGTGGTGCAAAGAAAAATATGACTCACACAAGTTGTCCTCTGACCTCCATACACCCGCCACAGCACACGCAAGCATACTCACATGCGCACACGCGCATGCACACACACAAATAAATAAACGAACCAACAAATAAATTCTTTACAAAGATTTGACTTTTACATATTGTACATTGGCAATAATATTATACATATTGTAAAGTAAAATCACTTTATAAATACAAGAAAACACGGTTTTCACATTTCTCATTTTAATTCAGCAAGAAATGCAATTAACTGCACATTGTAATTTTTATGTCATCATTGGCGACACTGAAAAGCGTGCTTCTAAGTAGAGTGGCTATGATTTCATTAGAGCTCTTTTTTTTTTTTTTTTTTTTTGTCCTGCTTAGAAATGTTTGACTGTTATGAAGCTTTGTGCTTCCTTCATTACTTTGGTTCCCATGCTGCCTGCTGGGCCTCCTTTCACAATGTGTATCTTCTCAGCTCATGACTTCACCCCACCGCTGCCACACTGCCTGCATTGTGATAAGGCTAACCTTGTTTTGTACGTTGTCTCCTCTCCTAGTCTCTTCAGACTCAAGTGTCTCCTCAGGCCACCTTTGCTCTGGTTGTCTTTATCAAATTAACACACTCTTTGTGCATAATCATGCTGTGAATTTATCACCTTTAATCTTCATGGCCCTTACAGCATACAGTTTCTTTTACCTAGATATGGACTCTCACTTTCATCTCTATAGCCAGTGCATAGTAGTCTACATAGAACAGATGTTCAGTATATATTCTTTACATGTATAAAGACATGCCCATACTCTCAAATTGTTGGCCTCTTATTCTTTGATTATTATTATTGCATAAATATGCATGAATTCACAGATGTAACCTGCTGAGTCCACCTTTACTGTTAGTGTATATACGGTTTTAGGGATGACCAGTTTGTATTGGATACCAGTTAGAAGGCTCATATCTGGGAGAGGCTAATTCTCTGTCAAGCAGTCATTAGTTACCTGTAATCCTTTCTGTAGGAACTCAGTGAGGTTTTTCCCTCACCCCCATTAGCATGTATTATTCCTGTCTTGTTAATACAGCCATTTCTAGCCGACTCCCTGGTATTCTGGCTCTTAACATTTTTTCTGCCCCCTCTTACATGACGTTCTCTAAGCCATATAATCAGGAGCTGTGGTGTAGATGTATCCGTTTCATCTGGAATCCTCACAGTCCAATGATCTCTGCATTGTGTCTAAATGTGGTTTTCTGTAATGGTCCCCATTTGCTGCAAAGAAAAGCTTCTTTGTAGAGGTGTGGTAGCTACACTTGTTTATGGGTGTAAGGATAACTTTTAGAATATAGTAAGGAATTACACTGATCTTGCAAAGTGGCAGTAGTAGATTCTGTTCTAAGATCCTTGACCTCCTTAGCCCCAGGAAGCTGATCAGGTTTCTAGTACCAGACATGATTTCTCTCCTGTTGATTGAACATTGAGTCTAATCAGACAACAGTTTGTTAACATAGACATATGAGTGGTATTTATCCCTTTATAAATATCTTGACATGATCGTCGTTGTGGTTCATAGGTGTCGGAGCTGGCTGTTACTTGCGTCCCTCCCTTGGCAGCTTGCATAGTGTTTCCTAGTACTGTGGAAGCTAGGCCACAGGTAGAATGCTTTTACATGATATCTAGTTAAATAAGTAGAGCCCTGTGCTCTACATGTGCATGTGCGATATCCTCAGCAATCGGGGCTTACCATCAGCCTCTCAGAAGCAACCAAGGGTAACAGCAATAGTAGTGTTTAGGGCAGTGGTTCTCAACCTGTAGGTCGTGATCATATCAGATACTTATATTACTATTCATAACAGTAGCACAGTTACAGTTATGAAGTAGCAACAAAATAATTTTATGGTTGGGGATCACCACAACACAAAGAACTATATTAAAGAGTCACAGCATTAGGAAGGTTGAGAACAACTGGTTTAGGGAATCACTAGGACTTCCCTGACAAATCATTCAAAAGGATGTTTTTATTGCCTGATACTGGGGCTTTTGTTAGTCTCTGGTTCTTGTCAGGAGTCTTACCAGCCTAAGTACCATAACTTCTGTGTATGCATGTCTGTGTGTGCGCACATATTTACATTCCAGACTTCAAGATATATTCTAGAGCTATAATAATAAAAACAATCTGATATTGGCACAAAAATAAAGATACAGTCCAGTAGAAAGAGCCAAACATGAGCACTTATAACTACAGCCATCTGATATTATTCAAAGAGGGAGAAAAAATATACGTTGCATACACTGGAGAAAAGAAAGCATTTTCAACAAAGGTCCTGGGGAGACTGAATGTCCAAATGCAGAAGAATGAAATTATACCCATATCTATCACCCTGCGCAAAAATTTCTCCAAATAGACCAAACGCATAAACTTGAAACCTGAAATGCTAAAACTGCTAGACCAAAACATGGGCGGTGCCCTATATTACCTAAGTTTAGGAAAGGGCTTTCTCTGCAGGACTCCATTTCCCCAGGAATTGAGGCCACATTTGAGACTGTGACCTCCTAAGACAACAACAGAAGAGCTTCTCTCCAGCTAAGGAAGCAGCTAGTCAAGTGAAGAAGAAATCCACAGGGTGGGAGAGTACCTTTGCAGCTATATATCTGCCTTCATGTAAATATGTCTACTTTACCATGTATATGCCTATTCTCCTTTTTGACTCAGCCGTGCTACTGGACCTATCTTTCTCCCTTGACTATAGTCTGAATTTTTTTTTTTTTCAGATTTAATTCACTTTATTTTTCTTGTATAAAAACCCTTATGTGGTAGCCACAGCTGGAGCCTGGGTCCTCTGAACGGAGACTCTGGTGTGGGTTTTCACAAGATGATCATTGAATTTCTGATAAGGGGACTTGGTGAACACAGTCTCTTTCCAGAAGTCAGGGGTCAGGTAGCTATAAGTCTTGGAGATGGCATCAAAGGTGGCCTTGGCAAAGTTGCCGAGGGTGGCAGTGCAGCCCCTGGCTGATGTGTAGCAGTCATCAATACCGGCCATCATCAGTAGTTTCTTGGGCACAGGAGCAGAGACAATGCCAGTGCCTCTGGGGGCAGGGATGAGATGCACCAAAACAGAGCCACAGTGGCCTGTCACCTTGCCCGGAACAGTGTGGGGTTTGCCAATCTTGTTGCCCCAATAACCTCTTCGCACAGGGACGATGGAAAGCTTGGCCAAGATGATGGCTCCTCGGATAGCCACTGCTTGGAACACTTAACACCAAGACCAACGTGACCATTGTAGTCTCCAATAGCGACAAAAGCCTTGAACCTGGTCCGCTGGCCAGCCCGTGTCAGCTGCACTGGCATGATTTTTAGTACCTCATCCTTTAGGGATGCACCCAGGAAAACGTCGATAATATCAGATTCCTTAATGGGCAGGGAGAACAGGTAGATCTCCTCCAAGGACTTTATCTTCATGTCCTTAACCAGGCGGCTCAGCTTGGTGACAGGGATCCACTCCTTGTCTTCGGCTTTACCTCCACGAGCCCCGCGGCCTCGGCCACGCCCACGGCCCCTAAGACCTCTGCCCTATTTGCAAACCCTTAGGTTACTGGGGATTTCATTTATTTATTTGTTTTTGTTTGTGTGTGTCTGTGTGTGTTTTCTGAGACAGGGGCTAGGTCTGTCTCCTTCTCCCTCTTTCTCCCTCTCCCTCTCCCCTTCTCCCCCTCTCTGTATTTCCTTCTCCCTCTCTCCCTCTCTCCCTCTCTCCCTCTCTCCCTCTCTCCCTCTCTCCCTCTCTCCCTCTCTCCTTCTTCCCTTGGATGTCCTGAAACTCATTCTGTAGATCAGGCTGGCCTGGAACTAGGAGATCAGCCTGCCTCTGGCTCCCTAGTGCAGGGATTAAAGGCGTGCACCACCGTATCCCATAAATTTGGCATATCCCATATTTATGCCTAGAGTATAGACTTACTTTCTTTTTTATTTATTTATTACAATTTATTCACTTTGTATCCCAGCTGTAGCCCTCCTCCATCATCCCCTCCCAATCGCACCTTTCCTTCCTCTTCTCTAGACTGTATTTTCAACATAATGATATGAAACAGGTATTGAAGATAAAGCAAGCAGCAGTGACCAGACACATCGACAAAATGGCAGATAGACAGGAAGCATATAAAGGTACTCAGTATAAGTTCCTACTAAAATTCAAAACAAGATTCAATAGTGAATGTATTGGAATGTCCAAATTAAAGCAACCTAGAAAAGCTGGCAAGGTGGTTCAGCAAGTAACCATTGCAAGAACTTGAAAGTATATGAAGCATGTGTAACCCACACAAATCCCTATAGAAACGCACATATAGTCAGCTTCTTTGGGAATACTTCAAATGAATGTTAGTTTTCTATATATATAACAATGGGAGATGTGATTCTCCTGAGCAAGTAAGGGGTCACTCAGTAGAATGCTGTTCCTCTGTGATGGCTATGGAAGGAGGAAGGAAACAGAAAAAGTCAGGGAGACAATAGAAGCTGAAAGAATGGCAAGCTGTAGACTGAGAAGAGCAGAAACAGCAGTGTAGGACGGATACTGCTGGAATGTGGTGATGAGGATAGTCAGCTATGTGGGAAGGGTGTTGGACGTTGTTGTCAAGGGCTCAAAAACTGAAAACTGGAAATGTTCTATTCAGTATTGACTTTGAATTATTCAGGGTAATTCCGGTATTTAGGGTGGAAAGGAAGAAGTCTGCATATGGTCAATCTTCCATTCTTGAGATGAAAGCTCTGGAAAAAGGAAGAACTCCTAGTGAGGGGAAAACTTAAAAGCTTATTGTTGTATTTAGCCAAAATTAAAGAGTCTCAAAGTTCATCTGCCTTAAGTCAAAATATAATAAACATGCAAATGAAAAGAAACAAAGAACATTGCAGCATCACAGGGCTTAAAAGGCCTGCACCCCTGACAGAGCTCTAACATTGCAGAGGACTTAGAACAGAGATTGTGGCACAAGTGTCTGCTTGGGTGTAGGGAAGAGGCCTGGAGACTGCCTGACACAACTGATTGACCTAAAATATATGAAAAAAAAATTTAAATAGCCTGGAGTGATGGCACATGCCTATAATACCAGGACTCAGAAAGGCAAAAGCAGGCAGATCTCTGTGAATTTGATGTCAGCATGGTCTACAAAGCAAGTCTAGAACAGCCAAGACTACACAGTGAAACAAAAAAAAAATATTTTTATGTGTCTTTCAGAAGATTCCGTTGAAATGTATAACACATGCAGTTAGAAATACATGAACCACACAGAGGTTTAACCTGTTACACATATAACAGAGGAAAACAATAGGCAGATTAAAAACAGCCAGTCTCACAAACATTAGACCACTTTCTTAGCCATGAAAATCTTCAGTCTCTACTTTTTCTTTTTCCAAATTTTCAGGATTGGAATTTCTCCCTCTATTAAATTGAGCATAAAATTAAAAACTTGTGATCTTTTTCCTCCTTAAAATGAGCCCATCACAATGTCTAATCCTTAAAGCAGTTATTAAAAACTGTACATTCACAAAGCAGTAAAAAAATGAGGTCAAAAGAAGCCAAAACCATACAATGGAAAAAAGACAGCATCTTCAACAAATGGTGCTGATCTAACGATGTTCCCAAGTATAAAAATGCAAACAGATCCATACTTATCACCCTGCACGAAACTAAAGTCCAAGTGGATCAAAGACCTCAACATAAAACCAGACACACTAAACTTGTTAGAAGAAAAAGTGGGGAAGAGCCTTGACCTCATTGGCACAGAAAACAACTTCCTGAATAGAATACCAACAGCACAGGCTCTAAGATCAACAATCAATAAATGGGACCTCATGAAACTAAAAAGCTTCTGTAAAGCAAAAAATACTGTTGTCAGAACAAAACGACAGCCTGTAGACTGGGAAAGAGTCTTCACCAACCCTATATCTGACAGAGGGCTGTTATCCAGAATATATAAAGAACTAAAGAAGTTAAAAAGCAACAAATCAGGCAATCTGATTAAAAAATGGGTTACAGAGCTAAACAGAGAATTCTCTGTAGAGGAATACAGAATGGCAGAGAAACACTTAAAGAAATGCTCAACGCCCTTAGCCATCAGGGAAATGCAAATCAAAACGACCCTGAGATTGTACCTCACGCCCATCAGAATGCTTAATATCAAAAATTCAAGGGATGACATATGCTGGAGAGGATGTAGAGAAAGGGGAATCTCCTTTATTGCTGGTGGGAATGTAAACTTAATACAACCACTTCAGAAATCAATCTGGTGCTTTCTGAGAAAATGGGATTAGTGCTACCTTAAAATCCTGCTATACCACTCCTGGGCATATATCCAAATGATGCCAAACCATACAACAAGAATATTTACTCAACCGTGTTCATAGCACCGTTATTCATAATAGCCAGAATCAGGAAACAACCTAGATATCCCCCAACTGAAGAAATTGTGGTACATTTACATAATGAAATACTACTCAGCAATTAAAAACAAGGAAATTGTGAAATTTGCAAATGGTGGGAACTAGAAAATATCATCCTGTGTGAGCTAACCCAGAAGCAGAAACACATGTGGTATATACTCACTTATAGGTGGATATTAGCCCTATAACATAGGATAAACACACTACAATTTATAGTCCTAAGAAGCTAAGCAACAAGGAGGACCCTAGGGAAGAGGCTGAAACCTCACTCATAAGGGCAAACAGGATAGACATTGGAAATAGGAGAAGACAAGGAACAGGACAGGAGCCTTCCACAGGGGGCCTCTGAAAGACTAACCATCAGGGTATAGAAGGAGATACTGAGACTCATAGCCAAACATTGAGCAGAGTACAGGAAACCTTATGGAAGAAAAGGAAGATAGAAAGACTTGGAGGGGACAGGAACTCCACAAGGAGACCAATAGAGCCAAAAAAAAACTCTGGGCCCAGGGGCCCTGCAGAGACCTATACTCCAACCAACAATGCATGGAAACAATACATGGAGAGGACCTAGACCCCCTGCTCAGAGGAAGGTCCCCCACTGTTCTCAGGAGGAACATCACACCTCTTGATAGGGAATTTACAGAAAAAAGTTCTTAAACATTATTCTGAAGATGATATAAATACCTCCTTTTAATCTATATCAAAAATATGTTTACCATGAACTTATAACTTTTCAGTTATTCACTAAATACATGGCCTTTACAAAATGCTAATAAACTTAAAAGGAAATGTACATAATGTCAGCATTTTTACTATTTTATTTTTTTTATTGTATAGTATTTTATTTGATCATCAAGAAATATTCCCCACCAGCAGGAATAGTGACACCTTTAGTTTCAGCACTCTGGATGCAGAGGCAAGTGCATCACTGTAACTTCAAGGCTACAAAAGGTTTACAAAACAAGTGTTAGGGCAGGCAGGGCGACACAGTGAGTGAGACCCTATCTCCTAAACAAAACAAAACAATGAAAGAAAACACACACACACACACAGAGAGAGAGAGAGAGAGATTAGAGAGAGAGAGCAAAATCCTCACCATGTATCTAGCCCCAAAACTTTAGACAAGCTTTAATGATATATGTACTGTTCTGAATTTATCTGTTTACTTTATGGTTTACATACTTGTTACTGTCATCAAAAAAAAAACCTTGTTTTTATAAGTATTTATAGATGCATGGTTAGAGTATCTAGTATCAACAACATTTTTCTTTTATCTTGTTATTTATTATAATCTATTTATTTTGTATCCCAGCTGTAGCCCCCTCCTTCATCTCATCCCAATCCTACCCTCTCTCCCTCTTCTCCTCCCATGCCCCTCCCCAGTCCCCTTCCATCCGTCTCTAGCCTATCCGGTTTCATGAGGATTGACTGCATTGTCTTCCTCTGTTGTCTGGTAAGGCTGCTCCCCCATCAGGGGTAGGTTATCAAAGAGCCCACCACTGAGTTCATGTCAGAGACAACTCCTGTTCCCCTTACTAGGGAACCCACTTAGAGACTGAGCTGCTATGGCTACATATGTGCAGGGGTTCTAGGTTATCTCCATGAATGGACCTTGGTTGGAGTATCAGTCTAGTTTTTTCTTTTGTAAAAGTTTTCCAAGAGCTGGAGCGATGGCTCAGTGGTTAAGAGCACTGTGTAATCTTCCAGAGGACCCAGGTTCATTCCCAGCATCCACATGACAGCTCACAACTGTCTGTAACTCCAGTTCCAGGATATCTGACACCCTCACACAGATATACATGCAGGTAAAGCATCCATGCACATAAAATAGAAATAAATAAATCACTTTTAAAAAGTTTTCCACATAAAACAGTATCAGCCTCAGAGCCGGAAAAGAATAAATTCAGCCTCAGCTCTTAAAAATTCTTTGACAGCTCTTTTGTTGTTGTTATTATTGTTATTGTTAAAAGTAAAATGACTTCAAGTTTTTCTTTTCATTTTTTCAGTATTTAAGTATTCATCTGTTATTATTGATCATTATAGGAGCAGCTTCCTGTCTTTTAAAAAAAATTGCTACAAAACTTTTGAGTCCCTTCACTGAGTAGTGTCCCGACTGGCCTAGCTAATATCTGCTTTAAAATTCATAGTGTATGTTCAGCTCTCTTCTGTTTTGAATTAGAGTCTACAGCAGCATCTTAGATTAAAGAGTCTTTCAGGTTCCATCTCAACTGGGAATCTTAGCTCTAGGTCTTCTCAATTCCAAGCCTCTCAGCTGTGGTCATCTCAGGCACAATAGTCAAGTCTTGTTAACTTGCTCAGCTAGATTTTAGAAAGATGTCAAATGAAAATTTAAAGGCTTGTATTTCCATGGGGTTGTTTCAGAAAAGCCCACCTTCAGAATCTGTGAGGATAAGCCCTCACATGTCTATTTTCTTGCTGTACTTTAGGTGATCATAAACATACATTTACATGTTTTACTCCTTATGTCTCCCAAATACTATACATGTGTAGCTGTTTTCATAGCAATAAGGTCTAGGCATCATTGTTTCACTATCTGCAAATAAGAGCAAAATGGCAGATTAACATCTGAGTCCAGATGCTGCATCCCTGATATCAGTACTTGTAAGCCTAGAATTTGAAAGAAGGGATAAAACTTGGGATTTGTAAACACAAGTTGTCTTGAATGTATTGTTAGAAAAATTAACAAATCTTCACATCCATTTCACTTCCTCACTTACCTTTCTTCATTTATAGTTACCCCAATTAATATGATTTTCTGTTGCTTACAGTTGTTCAATAGAAAAGTTGTTGTCTGAGAACTTGAAATGTTAGAGATGTTTTTCTCCTTGGGTATGTTTATAAGGAACAGAATTCGGTTTGTCTGGGATTCATTGGCTATTATAAATCACAAGCTTTTATTTTTATCTGTTCCTTTGTTAATTTCGACTTTGGTTAAATATGCCATAGGGAAAGAATTATCCATCATTTCCATCATCTAATGGTTTTGTGGCAGCAGCTGAGCAGATCACCTTTACTCAGTGCTACATTGACGTCTATTATGGGCACTTTACTTGTAACGTACCAAGTTCTTAAGCACCGTCAAGTTGCTGTCTGATGTTTGCTCACTGATGTGACTGCCCTTGAATCTCAGTCTTTCTCAAATGAAAGCCTTCTGCAGATGGTTGCTTCTTTCAGTGTAAACTTGTGGAATTTAACTGCACTGTTAGGATGTGTAGGTCTGTAAACATTTTTGTGAGCATAATTCTTGCTTATTTAGAGTTTCTGACACTTCAAGTAAAAAGTAATTTAAGTGCAGTTATTATACATGAAACCCGAATTTGCAAATAACATGATTGGGTCAGAAAAACAAAATAGCCAATTCTTTGGTGCTGTGAGTACATTTTAATTAGTTTTTCTTCTTTTAATCTTTTATAAACTATCCGAGTTGTTTGAAATTGCTTCAGAGCTAAGGAATAGTTTCCAAGACACTGGCATCTTACCCCTGGCTCCTGGTAAACAGAGGAAAGTTTTCTCTCTTTTGGATTAGTAGGCTTGAGAGATGTGGAGTACCAGGAAAGGGACTGTGAGGTTGTGAGAGGATACTGCAACATAAGGAATATGCCAAAAATCTTACCCCAGGCAGCTCAGGTTAGCAGTGTGCAACCCCCTCTAGACCATCATTCCTAGCACATTTGCGGGTCTCCTTCTGACCTTAAGAGAGGGCTGGTGATGTGGCTCCATGAGGAAGATTCCTTCTGTGCAAACATGAGGACCTGAGTTCAGATCCCCAGCATCCATGTAAAATGTCAGGTTGTCCTGTAAAGTCTTGTAACCCCAGTACTGCTAAGAAGAGATAGGCAGAGTCTGGGGTCTTGCTGGTCAGACAGTCTAGCCAGTGTGAGGCAAGCCAGATTCAGTGAGAAACCCTTTCCCAAAAGAAGTGGAGCAGGAACTGAGCCTGAAGTCTGGCCTACATACTCCCTGAACAATGAATGCAACGTCCACACAAGCACACAGATTTAGACATATATACACACAAAGAACAGGAGTAAAGCTAAGAGTTATGGTGGCCTGCAGTAAATTTTAACTCATATAAAGATGGATGGATTTAAATTTAAAATATGCAGTAAAATGGACAACAGATTACCACAGAATCAAAGAAGGCATTATGTCCCCCTTTATATGAAAGTGTGGTACAAAGCAGAAAAAAAAGACAGATTATAAATAGAGCACTTCAGTGAGATTAAAAGGTGGGCACTCCCTGTGTGATTACCTACATGAAGAGGCAGGACTACCAAGACTCTAGAACCACACCCATCAAAAGTAGCCAAATACAAGCATTTGTTTGTACTCGAGGGAACCTAATCATTGAAACCATTTTCTAAATGTAAAGAGTACAGACTTATTATCTACTTTTGTATTCATGTACAGACTATGTTAACATTATTTTGTTTCTCTGGTTTGTTAGTCCAGTGTTTATGACATGTGTCCATATGTAATAAGCTTTTTAAGTTAATATTCATCAATATTTAGAAATCCATTATGTGACTTTATCTGAACTTATCTAATACCCAGACATTTTGCTATTATGAGTAAGGTTGCACTGTTTCTGTTCATGTTTCTTATTGTTTTCTTTTAATTTTTGTTGGGATATTATCTGTGTGCTATGTTTTCTTGGGTAAAGTTGTTTTCATTGGATTAGGGTTTTCCTTCTAGTATCTTCTGTAGGGCTGGTTTGCTGTGTAGATATTGTATAAATTTAGCTTTGTCATGGAATAGTTTGTTTTCTCCATCTATATTGATTGAAAGCTTTGCAGGTATAGTAGTCTAGGTTGGCATCTGTGGTCTCTTAGAGTCTGCATGACACCTGCCCAGGCCCTTCTGGCTTTCATAGTTTCTGATGAGAAGTGATTCTGATAGGTCCACCTTTATAAGTTGCTTGGCCTTTTTCCCTTGATGCCTTTAATATCTTTCCTTTGTTCTGTAGATGTAGTGTTTTGACTATGATGTGATATGATGTGTTTCTTTTCTGGTCTAGTTTATTTGGTATTCTGTAGGCCTCATATATTTATGGACATCTCTTTAAGTTGGGGAAATTTTCTTCTATGATTTTCTTAAAAATATTTTCTGAACCTTGGAGCCTGGAGTCTTCTTTTTCATCAATTCCTATTATTCTTAGATTTTGTCTTTTCATGGCATCTTTGTTTTCTTGGATATTTTGTATTTGGGACTTTTCTGATTTCACTTTTTCTTTGAGAGAAGTATCAATTTCTGTGAGTGTATCTTCAGCACCAGAGATTCTCTCTTCCATCTCTTGTATTCTATTGGTGATGCTTACCTTTGTGGTTCCTGATCTTTTCTCTAAGTTCTCCAGCTCCAGGGTTTTCTCAGTTTGTGTTTTCTTTATTGATTCTAATTCTGTTTTCATGCCTTGCAACATTTCCTTCATGTGTTTGAATGTGGATTCCTGTCTCTCTATGATGGTCTCTATTTTTTGTTCATTTCCTCTCTATATGCCACTAATTGTATCTCTACTTGTGCCTCTATTTGTTTGGCTATATTTGCCTGTGTTTCTTTGAGAATTTTTTCATTTCCTCTTTCTTTGCCTCCACTTGATTAGCCAAATCTTTGATAGATTTGTTCATTTCCTCTTTAACTGTCTGAATTTCTATGGCTATTGCTCTGAGAGATTTGTTTGTTTCTTCTTTATGAGCCTCAAATAATTGGGTAAGCATAGCTTTAAAGTCATTTTCCTGTGCTTCGGATGAATTGGAGTATTCATCAATTTTGGGGGTTGCTGGTGAAGCCATGATGTCCTGATTTATGTTGGATGTGTTCTTTTGCCATCCCCTGGCCATTGGCTTATCTGTAACCTTCCCTGTTTGTTCCTGGATTCTGCAGACTTGTCTCTCTCCGGCCTCTGGAGAGTTCTTCACGAAGCTGAGAGAGGTCCCATGGCCTCAGCATGTGCATTGGTGCTTTAACTGTACCTGTGGGAGGAAAGTCCATGGGCGCAGAAGGGCAGGTGTGTGTGTGTGGGTGTGTGGGTGTGTGGTAGTGTGCCTTGAAGGACAGAGTGATAGGGAATGTTGAACACTTGAGTGTGTGGGAGGGGCTCTGCCTTGCAGGCATGTAAGGGGTTACTTGAGCATGTGCTGTAGATGTAGCAGGCGCTGGTGATAGTCTCAGTGCAATTTTCTTATGCAAATCCCCTCTCATTTACAAAGCCTCCCCGTTGTTTCCCTGGCTTTAGTAGTTCTTCCACTCACCAACTCAGGCTGTTCAGCTCCTCTACAACTCAGAATCTGTGTGTGCTCATCACCATCTTGCGTCTGCCCCTTATTGTTTTCTTTTCCAAAAAAGAAAAAAAAAAAATTCTGTTGGAAGAACAGCTAAGATCAGAATCATTGAGCCGTGGTATAGACACATGTAGCTCTTGTTCATAAGTTTCCAAGTTATTCTGTTCTTTACATTCCTACACTCTGCCTTTTTCCACTTTACCATTTTAGTGTCAGTATAATTCATTGTGTTATACTATCATTTGCATGTTCTGATAGTTAAAACCTTGACTACCACTTATAATGATCAGTATGATGCCTCATCTTTGCTCAACCTTTGTAAAAAGATTATTATCTTTTTAATTGTGTGCATGACTATGGTGCTGTATGTGCAGATGATAAGTGTCCTTGTGGAGGCTAAAAGAATTGGATACTTGTAGGAGCAGATATTAGAGGTGATTGTGAGCTACCTGATGTGGGTTTGGGAGCTTGGGTCCTCTGTAAGCAATACACATTCCTAACCACTGAGCTGTCTTCTCCAACCCCTTATTGAGTCTTATGGTGACCTCTTGTTACTGGTTCATTTGTAGCTATTCATTATGTGTTCTGGCTCTGAGCCTTTGGTGGAGGTGTGTGCTCATATGTCTCCTCCCCACCAGTCATCTTCACTCTTGTTTTAGTTTTCTAGTCCATAACACCTTTTCTTTTATGGTAGTAATTTTGCTTCTGGAAATGTCTTTTCTTGTAAGACCATTAAGTTGTTCTAAGTGTTCTTCTCAACGCTTAGTGCTTTCACTTTGACTTTGCGCTTGAGACGTGTGTAGACTGTATGCAGGAGGCAGAGTCCCTGTCCGTCTTTGCCAGCTATTTAGTAGACTCAGCAATTATATTAAAAAAGGCCTCCCTTCTTCATACTGTACTAATAGTCTGTTCTGGGTCAATCTTTAATTGCCAGACTTACTTGTCAGCACTCTGATCTAGTTGTCTGTTTTATTTTTAATCATGTACGTTTGTGGGAACATGTACTTGTAAGTGTGGGTGCCCACAGAGGCCAGAAGAGAGCACCAGATGCCCTGCTGCCGAAGTTATGGGTTGTTGTGGCCCACCATGTGTGGCTACTGGGAATCCTACCCCGTTCAGCAAGTACAGCAAGTGTCCCTAACTGCCTCGCATCTCTCTAGCTCCTGGCTGTCTGTTTTTGAACCCAGCTGTCTTGACTGCTATAACTTTTTAAATAAGCCTGGCACATAGCTTATTTTCAGATCTGTGGTTCTCATGTGTTTACCTGACTTTCTTGACCTTTGCACTTCTGGAAAAAAGTGTTACAATTTTTATTGAAATTTCACTAACTCTGTAGAACACATTGAAGAACATTGGCACCTTCATAAAAATGACGTGCAAACTTATTTGTGTGAGGAGCCTCAGCTTGTGCAAGTTGCCTCTTGTTTGTCTTTGGGATGGCAGGTAGTTGTCAATATGAAGATACTGCACATCTTATAAGATTTCTTTTGGAGGATTTGATGTATTTTGAAGCTGTCATAATTGTGTGTGTTTTTAATGTAAGCATGAGCTTGAGACTGATGAACAGAATATAGTTGTTTTCATATATAGACCTTTATCCAGTGATTCTGCCAAACAGTCAGTGGTCACAGTACTACCATTTTCTTAGCTGTTCAGGTGAGTAAAGTATCACCGAAATACTGGCAGCATTGCTCCTTTTCCATCTTGCTTTCAACTATGTATTTTAATGTGCTAACATCGCAGTGTGCTATTTCATGGAATGTGACAGTAAGGTTCTTTCTTGTCCTGATAGCGAGGAACGTTTCAATATTTTTACCATAATTTTATGAGAGATTTTTATGAGTTTTACTAGTTACATTTTCTTTCTCAGACTAAGAACAAGCCCTGCCTTGTTTTATGTAGTTTGTAAAAAGTTTTCATGCTGAGTAGGTATAGAATTTTGTCATGTCTTATCAAGATTAACACATGGTTTTTCTTCGCCCTTTTTCTACTGATGCAATTATTGGAACAGATAGGAGTTATAACATTAATTCTCCAGGAGTGATGGTTGAGGCAGATTGGCCTTTCAGACGGTCTACTTTTCTCAGAGGTTTGTTTGCTGACCTTCTATCGCTGTACTGTTGGCTAACGGTAGTTAACAGTCACTGTCCCCAGTAGGATGCAGCAGGGTGCTGCTCTCTGTGAGGTAACTTCTACCCTAAGGGAGCTCTCTAAACTATGAGAGGGTGCCAGCCCTTAGTAATGACAACAGAACTATAAAGCAGCAGTACTTATTATTGGAATGAGCTATTTACCCTGCAGAGTTAGTAAAGAAACAGTTCAGATTTCCAGGTCCAAGGAATGACACAGGATTAAAACATCAGGGATATTTGAGATAGGTTAAATTAACTGGAATAAAGTATGAGACTGTCTCTGATAAAGATAAGACTGGAAGTAGAGTTCAAATTCAATCAAGAAGGATCTTGATTGCCCAGCCAAAGATTAAGCCTGGCTCTGTAGCAGCTCAATTTTATAGATAAGGAAATGCGTCTGGAGAGGTCAGGACCTGCCTCTGGTACTGCCAAGTCAGAACTGCAAGTTCATAATAAAAATAATAACAATTACACTAGTGTTTCATAAGATAGCCTACCCCTACTAACTAGTTTGTACACTAATTATTTTACTTCTATTTATGAGATAGTTTTTAAAATATTATTCTTTGTCTCACTACATTCTTCAGTTGTAAAATTAACTCAGTGGGGATCTGAACAAAACAAATATTCTGCAGCCATGATAGAGGTAATAGGCATTCATCTCCTATGATATAGGGTGTTCCAGCAAGGTCACAGGATGCCAGAAAAAGACAAACAAACCATATAGTACTTCTGTGTGATTAATGTGAAGGAGTACATCTCAGTCTGGGTTGTAGTCAGTACTTACATTAGTTTTGAAATCCTAACACACATTGCCTGTATCCAGTTATTTTTCCTCGTTATTTTCTTCGTTATTTCTTATTTGCTATGTGCTTTCTTAAGCTAGAGGATAATAGCAGTATGATTCATTGGGGATGATGAAGTATCTTTGCCTTTTCCTTATCTCTGTGCTATACTCATTTCCTTAATATCCAGAACATACTTTATGTGTTATGTTGGGGGTGGGGGGTAAGGGCTCAGTACATAACCTTAAACTCACTGCCCTTCTGGCTCAGCCTCACAGTGCTGGATTCCAGATACCTGACCCCATGCCCAACCCTGTAGTGTGTATTTAGGCACCATGGGAGATCCTTTAAATTCAGAAGTATGAGAGGACTAAAAGGATGAACACATGCTAAGTGAGTAAAAGACTGATAAATAGTTCTCTTATCACCTGGTGGTTATGCAGGGCTCTAATCGCAGCACTCTGAGGGAGAGACACACAGATCTCTGTGAGTTCAAGGCCAGCCTTGTGTACAAAGTGAGTCCAGGACAGCCAGAGAGAAACCATGCCTGGAAATAAACAAACCCAAAACAAACAAACAAAAATTTCTCTTATTCTTATGTAGCATAACTTCTCTGGGGCAGGAAATAATGTCTTTCAGAGCATGAATTACACATACCAGGTGGGATTGTATGATTGTAAAATGAATGAATTATTGAAATTCTTTTGTCATTTCTACAAAATCCTGGAAGTAGATTATGAAGAATGAGAATCCTTTCTGATTGACTGATTGTAAGAGATAGGTTATAAGAAGTTAATTTTAGTATTAACTTCTGATTTATATAATTATTTCTGTGTTCTACTTTAATAATAATGCCTATGTTTCTAACTAAAAAATGTATAAGGTTCTAAGCTGCATTGAAAAGTAAAACGGTTAATTTTAGTAACAAAGGAACTTTAGTTCTTTTGTAAACAATACTTCAAAGTTTAATTTTGCCAGCAAAAAAAAAAAAAAAAAAAAAAAAAAAAATTGCACAGTTAACTCTGCTGTTAACAGCACTAATAGCTCAGAACTTCCTCAAGCCATTAGCTTTTCATTACTTTCAGGCCAGTGGGTACTGATCCATACTGCAATGCTTTCTGCTCACCCATTAAACTGATTAATATTGATAGGATATATGTCTTAGGGTATACTGATCTGAATACTTATTTGGAGAAATTAGACTTAAAAGAAAATTCATAGAAGAGGAACTGAAAAATGAGCTTTGTAAAAAAAAAAAAATAATCAAAATTGCCCAGCTAGGAAGACTCCCTGGATCAGTTTATTAGGTGGTCTGAAATCAAGGCATTGTATGACCTAACAGATGTTTCAGAGCATAGTCAGGAATGGAAGGAAGTGTAGTATCTCAGATCTTAAAGTGAAATAATTTCACCAAAGAACTAGTTACTCCAGTCTGTGTGTGCACAGCAAGAAGCCTGGAGTGGGAGGAGGCAATGCCCTGGCCTTCTTTCAATACCATCCTTATGAAGCAGTTGGGTTTAGTGGGGAAAAGTGGACTCCATGTGCCCCAGTGATCACTGTCAAACAGTGTTCCCAAAGGATTCCTCCACAAACATTTACAATGAAGACAGTAATGGAGGAGGGCTGAGCTCAGAGACCGTGGGCAGCAAAGGATTATGGTTTCCAAATCTGTGGCCTAGAAGGATAAAATAAATAGGTAAAAGTTGACAAATGAAAAATGACTGAAGTTATTTATTAAAATTTCTTTGAATGACAAAACTAATGTTAAAATTCATCAATATGTTAAGGCACCTAGTAGACAGCTTTCAGTAGAAGCTTGGTCTGTATATGTATTTTAACATATTCTTAAATATTAGAAGTACATGGACATTTATGCTCTTTGGAAGGATAATGAGAAAGCCAGGCAGACAGACAGGTGTTCCCTCATGTTGACTGGCCTTGAGAATCCAGTGTAGCTGGTAAATCTCGAGAAAAGCCTCAGTTGAGGTATGCTAGAAAGAATATGCAACACCTCATTCTCTTAGACACCTCACTGACTAAGACATCAAAAAAGTCAATTTTAGGAGAAAGACTGACCAGGATTATATGCACCGATGCCAGTTAGTTACATATACAGTAGGAAGCACAGTCCTTCCAAGGCAGTATGCAAAAACAGCACATTTCAGAGGTGTTGGAAATAGTCGTCTGTGATAGCTCACATCCCATAGTTAACCCGTTAACATGGGTGTACCTACTGTCGCTTCAATATCATTGACACTTAGCACCTGTCTTTGTATGAAACCCTAAACTGTGACTCTTCCTCCTAGTGATAGTACTCTTGTTCTTTGGGTAAGTAGACCTTTTTTGAATCTTTGCTGTAGTTAAGACCTGCAGAAAGTTTTACAGTCACTCAGGGTTGTAAATTTAGACTTTGGAAATTAAAGTCACTTTGAGTTCACATATCTGCTGTCTTAAGGACTTCTTTTCATTATTTGGAAAGATAGACATTAAAATTTTTATTATAAATTTATAATTAATTTTACTCTTGTGTTTATTTTGTGTAAGCATTCAACTTCTACCTGGACAAAAATTATAAATTATATATTTCTGTGTTAAACATTAAAAATTAGTGTTTTTAACAAAATAAGTTTAGGTTCAATGAGTAAGTTTCAGTACTACACAGAATTTTCCATAGTTTGCACCTCATGATACACTTCTTAAAGTTCCAGGAGCTTGTCCACATAAAGAAATAAAAGCGTTAAAGGAGTGGCAGTGTTCATTCTGATTAATCACTAACATTATCTGCATGTATCACATTACCAGGTTGTTCCCCAAGGTAGGAAAAGGAACAAGTTCCACCTTTCCATTAAAAGAATCTAAGAAAAATTATATTTTCTTTGCCTAATACATATAGAGGAAATGTTATCTTCTTTGATGTGTGCCTGGTACAGCAAAAACTCATCTGATGTTTACTGTGCCCACTGAGCTGGCTTCGAAGCATGCTCAGTTAGTACATGGACACCTGGCAGTGGAGACCTCACTAATAGCCTCAGTCTTTCCCACACAGTTTCCCCCGTTTTACAGTCTCATTCGCCATTGTTTGACCTTCCTTTCTGTACAACTCTCCAGTA